>NW_027094089.1:61847067-62501046 GCF_029207755.1 Chamaea fasciata
GTGAAGCTTTAAAAAGAAATCCCTCTGTTAATGTCACAAGGTTATTGTAATGAAATCTACATCTTAAATTAAAGGCAAAACTTATCTTGCTTATGAGCATAAGGAAACTTAAACATATCAACCGCAAATGGAAGCCAGTCCATCAGATTCTTTTGATATCTTACAGAAGAAATAGATTTCAGCCTTTAATATATTATACTTCAAAATTTTCCTCTGCCTCTCTCGTTTTTTGTTTGTTTGTTTGTTTGTTTTGCTTTTTTTGGGGAGGAGGGTGCAGTTGAATGGTACTAAATTAGCTTTACATCATAAGACAAAGAAACATTTCTGGTGAAAGGATTAACCTGGAGTCATTAGCTAGTAAACAAATTCAGGTGTATGTGTGTGTATATGTGTGTGTGTATAAGGTAAATGTATGTAGGGGGGAGAAGTGTGCAGATTTCTTCAACTTTGCCTAATTATGGAAACACAGTAGAGGGTAAGTTTGCCTTTGGTCCTTTAGTCACAGTAGCATGTAAAATTGCGTGCAATTGCATTAAGTAACAACAATAAATACCATTATGCTTATAATTGATAAATGATACATATGTAAATAAATATAAATAAAAATGTTTGAAAATAATGTACTCCTGCATTGAACTTCAGCAGAAGAAATACATTATACAATATAGAATATAGAGGAAATATAGAATATTAGAGATACCATAAGCAAAATATCATCTGCTTGCTAAAATAATTAATGTACTTCAGTGTTTGGGGTTTGTATTTAACCACCTCAATCAATGACAGGGTGTGATAAATGTAAGCCAACCAAAGACTGTACAGGCATTTGCTGGCAAGCGCCTGCCCCCTTCTACTTTGTTGACAGCAGAGATTGTAAAGCTGAATGAGTTCTTTTTTCTGACTAAGACAACATAATTTTTATATCAAGGACAGTTTTTACCTGGATTGGAGGATTTTGTGCATTTACATTGGTTAAGAAACAGAATTGCTATGAGCAGAGTCAAGCTCCTGAAGGCAATTGTCTTTTTCCACCATGCTCATGCTAATGTAGAATGCAACCACTTGTTTGAGGGCAGAAAAATAAATCAGAGGTGGATGGACAAATTAACAAGGCTTTTGTATGTTTACTAATTTTTGTTCAGCAAAGTCACAGTATTTGAGTACTCTCCTCATCTGAAGGCTCAGAGGCAGATACTACCCATAATGACTGGGTATTTTTTGCAACGTTTACTGTTCTTTGTTATGTATGTGAAATAAAGAACAATAAAATATGCATATACTGAATCCTCTGTTCCGCTTCCACTGTTCCAGAAGTCATTGACGTATTTTATCCACTGATCTCCCATCTTACCTCAATGCACTTGCTGTTAGGTTTCAGTCATGCAATGTTTCAATTCTTTTTACAGCCTTACGGATCTCACAGGCCCCTCTGTGCAGCAGCCTAGTCCCAGCATGTAGTGTGGAAAATATTGCTGTCTAATCAACTGCTAGGTTACTCCCCACCCTCAGTAAGTGTCAAAAGCATTCTTTTGCCTATTATCTTAATTTTGATTGGATTTTCATGAGAGTAAGTATCTACTGAGATGAATACTGATTTTGGTTTTTTTTTAGTCTGTGTTTTTGCAGAAGCTGTAATTTGGGAATTTTCTAGTAAAACCAGAAGATGTCTTCAACATTCAGGTGATGCTAAAGAAGATCATGATTTTTTGAATAGTATGCCTCTTCTGATTTCATATGAAAGCCTTAGCTATGGTTCAGCATTTGTTAAATTTATATAATTAAGGAAGAAAGTAGAGTTAGGAAGCTCAATTTCTTATGTTACACTCTAGGTAGTCTGGTATTGTGTTATCAGATACATGCACAGGACAAAAATGTTATTTAGAGAACATTTGAAAAAAATTAAACCAGAGAAACTGTGAAGAAAAGCCTGCAAAGAGAGATTTGAACAAGGAACCAGTTGAATATAGTTACTGTCTTGGAAAGGGAAAATGACAATTTTATGCTTTTTATGGTCTATATTACAGAGTGTGAGAAAAGGAGGAGAGGTCATATCAGAAGTGCTGATATGACCAGAGGCTCTAAGTTGGGCTGAGCAAGGGATTTATGTATGGTCAATTCATTTGAAAATTGTTTTGAGGAATGAAAGGAACAAGGAGAGAATGAGAGGGAGGGGACACTGTAGGTAGAAGTCTTGAGCTTTTGAAAGAAAAATTGTGGAAGACAGATCTTGTATGATGAAATAATGTTGCAATGTAACATAATGTAAATAATGTTGGACATTGGTTCTTAGAGCTTTTTCTGAAATATGGTGGATAAGGGCTATCTCTGAGGGAGTGAGAAGAAACTTGGCTTAACTAAAAGAGTGAAGTATAAAAAACAGCAGTGCATCCTAGCATCTGGAGTAGCAGTACATAGAAGCAGATAGGGAAAAGTTCCTCTTCAGGGAGATGGATGATGAGGTGCCCTTTTTATATTTGCTATTACAAAAAACTGAGTATGGTCAATTACAGTTTTTCCGTTGATGTCTCCAAAAGTGAATTCTCCAATGAGGCCATTAATTTTGCTTTGTGAGCACAACTAGCAATTGACTTGAATGATGGGTAAAGGCAATTATGGTTCTTATTCCACTCCCGCACCTCCTCTGAGACACCCATCTCTTTAGCTGTGGTGTAGTCTGACATACAGTCAAAGCAGCAGTTGACTGATCAGGAATATTCTTAAGAACAACAGAAATTTTGTAATGATATCACAGAAATAATCTTTGTGACAAATCCAGCAGGAAAATAGATGTATTTTCACTTCTTTATGTCTCTTGTGTTATGATGTGCTTCTGTTCCCCTACAGTGTGGTAGCTGGTTGCTTCAGTCACAAGTGACTGTTACTTTGCCTCATCAAAGGGAGAATCCCGTGCCAGGGAACGGCCACAAAACACTGGAAATACGGGGTTGGAAGACACCACTTGTTAATGATTAAAAAGTAACACCAGTTGTTGCTTCTGAAAATAATCAAGACGAAAACTAGTCATCATAAGACAAATCCGTTGCAATTAGAGAGAAACATGGCAAGGTCTGTACTAAAATCCTGTCTATGTCTACTTTTCACTGGCTACTTCAGTAGTTAAATATACGTAAAATTGTGACTAACATTCTTCACTCTTGTTTGGGCCTATTGATTTAACTGCTTGATCTCTTGATGTCATTGGTCACAGAGGAAAAAATCTCAATACTGATTTTAGTTATGCATTAGAAAATACCTATTTCCTCAGTCAACAAATTTTATTTGATATTTTAAAAATTCACCTATGATCTAATCTAATATTTTACAAAGAAAGGGAGTCTGAATTTGCATATGGTTCTGCTTTTCTGTCCACAGGAGAACTTACTGAAATTAGAGATCATTCTACAGAGAAACATTTAGTCATGTGGTGTTGTTAACCCACTTGTCCATGACTAACTCATTAAAATCAGTTTTCTAGTGTTAAATTTTTCTTCACCCTTAAAATATATGTATAATCTTACTGTGTTCTACCCCTTTCTTAATCTTGCCACTGGGTGTACTAGAATCCACAGTTTAGGCACAATTAGTGGGTGACTCTGAGAGGATGAGCATCAATCAGGTTCAAAAATTTATAGAAACTCCTTTTTTAATATAGATATAGAAGTAGATAAATAATCTTCACAATCAGTAGTTTTTTTCATTAGTCCGTACATTTAGAGGCAGGCATAGGCATAATTCTGCTGCTGATACATCTCTAGTTATTACTAGGCTTGCAATTCAATTACCCGAAAAGCCTCAAATACCATTGATTATTCATGGGATTCTTGGGTTGGGCTGACTACAAAACTACTCATTAATCCCTTGAGTGCCCCTGGGCAGTCAGTATGCATCTAGCATAGCAAATCTGCCACAGCTGTAGAATATAACAGGCTTTGGATAGTGAAGTGGTTGGAGCGAGGGCAGGGCTGTAGCTGGTTCACAGTCACCAATGGCTGGTACTCTCCAGCACAACCATACTGTTCAAAACCACATAGCTGTGGGCCTTCTTAAGAACCTGAACATCTGCATTAGCCAAAAACAGGTCACCCAGTAGACAGCCACACAACTCTACGTGACTTATTGAGGAAATGGAGGAAAAAATCCCTCTTTCTTATGGTTTGCGTTTGCTGCATTGAAGAAATTGGTTTTTTGATCAAACATACGTCTGTAAGAGAAGAGCTGCCAGTTTGCCACAGTGACAGGATTTTAGCTGCATGAGGTGCTTATCCTCATTCAGCCTTCTTGAAGATCAGTACAACACCTGTTTTCTTTGCAGTTGTCCATGAAATGCTAGGAAGTACCAACACAGTGCCTGAAGAGCCAGACATACTGTTTCTTACTAGTTAGAGCCTTAGGTTCATTTCTTGGAGTCATTGAGTAACAGTGAGGATAAAAGAGGCATACTTTTCTTGTGCTGCTGAAGTACCTAGACTAACAAAGTCCATAATCTTCATATTCATAGATCACACGTTAATTTCACACATTTTATTGCCACAATTAACTATGCTCATCGCTACTTTTGAGGTTAATTCAGAAACTGTTTGAAGGTAATTCCCTTTTGAATTATTCTTATGTTGCCTAGCACTCATAAGTGTACATGTCTCAGACCAGTACAAAGTCTGTGATTGCAGTGAATTCATGTCCAAATCAGATTAATCACAACAGTCAATGAAAAGTTTGAACAGATTATTTACTTCTTCCAAATACAATCACTGCAGTTGGTTAACATGAAAATAAAAATCTCCATTCCTTGCTCTTGTCTCCTGGTTCTGTTTTATCAGATGTGCATTCAACAGAAGATGGCTGCTTTTATGGTTTCAATATACTTTACATACTTCTACATATATTACATTTTCCTATGTGTGAAGTTAAGCTTTTCCATTATTTATTATGCAAATGACAAAGCCCTTTCAGACCAGTGCAGTCCAGGCTGTGCAGTCCATATAGTCTAGTTTTCTACAGAAAAATGCTGAAGACATACCAGTAGGTCAGTATACCAATATAGTGAATTAGATTGGTGGAAATGTCTAGAGAAGCTTGCACAATTCTAATTTTACGTTCTTTGACTCAAGGCAGTGCTTTCTGTGCATTGCTTCTGAGTGGTCACATTTACTTGAATCTCTTTCCCAAGTAAGGCAGACGTAAAAACAAAACAAATAAAACTAGTGAGGGACTCTGGATTTTTCACCAGGACTATTTTTTTGCAGGTACGTTTTTGTGTGCACACATATATTTGTGTCCATCTACATACATCATTGTATTTCCATGCTATATATCTAAATATATAGTGGGGAGAAAGAAAGGAAAAAAAGAAGGAGAAGGATATGAAGTTATGTTAATGGCATTACGAACTTTTCTAATCAATATGCTATTTTCATATGTCAATGCTTGTATCTTTCTCTAGGTGGGATGCCACTGTGGTTTAAACCCAGCTGGAGATGAAATACTATGAAACAGCTTTCTCAACCCTCCCCTAAATCCCAGTGGAATGGAAAAAAGAATAAAAATAACATTTGTAGGCTAAGATACAAACTATTGAATAATTAAAAACAAAATAAAATAGTAACAGTAAAGAATAATACTAATGATAATAAAAAGGGAAAGGAAAAGAGCCCCAAATAAGTGATGTACAATACAGTTGCTCAGACCTCACTTCAAAAACTCAGATCAGGCCCCCCTTCTGGGTAACTGCCCCCAGTTTATATACTGGGCATAACATTCTGTGGTTAGGAATATGCCTTCAGCCAGTTCAGGTCACCTGCTCTAGCTGTGCTCCCTCCCAGTTTCTTTTGCATCCTTTTTCACTGGCAGAGCATAAGACAAGAAAAAAACAAAACAAAACAAAACAAAACAAAAAACAAACAAACAAACAAACAAAAAAACCCACAAAAAAAACCCACCAAAAAACCCAACTATTTGACTCAGGATAAGCACAACTTAGCAAAACCCAAAACACCACTGTGCTATGAACATTATTCTCATTCTGATTCCAAAACACAGCATTGTAACAGTGACTGAAGAGAAATTAAGTCTTTCCCAGTCAAAACCAGGACAGATGCTAAAACTGGGACTAAAATGTGCATATTATACTGATTTCATGGTACGAGTGTTGCATCCAGTTATGAATTGAAACTGTTAGTCACTCTCTTTGAGATCTATATGTTGATCATGATGATAGGAAACTATTTTTTAATGGCTTTGTGTCTTAAAATACTTAACAATTTCTCCCCACTTCATGTGGTTCTTGCTGCACAGGTTGTCAAAAGATCTTGAGAATCTTTCCTGGTAAAGTTGGAACCAGAAGCAAAATAATTGTGAAAACAGAGAAAGAAAATTTGAACAAAGTTCTTTTTTTCTTGCTGGGTTTTTCTTACAGAGATTCCCCCGAGATGTGGAAAAAGTAATTCCTGAACTGGGAAGATTGACCTGTTGCTTTCATAAATGGGTAATAGTATTTTGACAGCAAGTCATCTAGTGGCTTGTCAGAAAAATGCAGCCTGCATAACAAATGGAGAGAAAATTATGTGTATTTCATGACAAAGAAAGGCATAGGCAGGACTAGAGATCTTTACTGAGTGCAGAAAATACTAAGGACATTACATTTCTGGTCAGGCTGCAAAGGTACACTTCATGCTCAGCAGCGTTCTTATGAGTACTTTGGTAGTTGGGAAATGCCTTACAAGCAACCTTAAAAATACTTAAGCACAATAATAAGGCAGGAAAAAAAAACCCCAACTGTAGGAGATAAGCTGCACTTGAATCATCCAGACTGAGCCATAGTGCTAGGCCTCTCGGCCGTGGCACTGAGGCCTGTAAGAGGCTTGTGGAACAGATAGAAATTGCAGTGCCAAGAGTGTGTCACATTAGAAATTTCCACTTAAGGTGTTGCTAAGGGTCAAAGGGTTTCATAGTAATTAATAAGTATTGTAATTGGTGTGAACATAAGAGCTACCTTAAACAGTTTATTAAACAATGAGTGTTTGCATTCTTCCCCATGCCATGTACCAATGAAATGTATCTGTAAGTGTAAACTATATAGAGTGTATAAAACCTGCCATCTTACACAGAATAAGGGAGAAACATAGCAGTAATCATATTGATCGGACCTGCGTTTGCTTTGCTGACTTCCCTTTATTATTTCGGGGTTCCCCTGCGACTTCACCCAACAAAAAAATGAAGCATATCTTTGCAATTGGGATGGAAATCTCCTGTTTACTAAGAACTCTATTCTTATTTATCCAGTTACTAATGTCCAATGGAACTATTTAGGTGTTTAATGCCATGCCTGTGTCTAACTGCCTTGTCTGAGCAGAGCAAAATGTTGACTGAAGAATGGAGTTGTGGAATAGCCTCCCTGGACACTTGCGACCTTTAGATGATACTTGTGCAATTAAAGCAACATTTGTTTCTTCTGGAAGAGTAAAATCCAGGTATTCAAACAAAAAGAAAAGTGCAAATGCAAAGTAAAAAATTAAACCCTCCCTAGATATTCATGAGACTACGATAAATTTAGTGTATTTCAAGCTTTGGTTTCTAAGGGTCTAATAAATCTTATATTAAGTAAGGCTGAGATCTACCAATTATGTAAATACAACTGGAAGATGAAATAGGCCTAGTACATAAGAAGTTACGTTAGTGGTATTAACTCCTGATTTACAGTTACCCATTAAAAAATTAAGATTTTGTAGAAAAGTTATAAAGAATTTTTGTAGTTATTGGAAAGTTGTGAAATAGCAGGTGAGTGCTGCTGAGACTGAAGTAGCACTGTCTTATAAATACCTTTGTTGGGAAATCTTCAATATCCCAAGCAGAAATAGCCTCTTGCAATTCAGTACAGAGAGGATTTATAATTTATGAAGTGGTTTAAGGCAAGATGAAGTACATTTAGAGATAAAAGAGATTTTAATTCTTCATGTTTCACTTACTATGGGACGTTCTTAACTCCTGTACCACACGGGCATGATTTTGATCGTGTACGTCTGGCTAAACACGACATTTTTCATATGGGCCAAAAAACAATTAATAAGTATTAGAGATTTCTAAAGACTGATATGGAAGCATATCACAAGAGAAATTATCTTCAACATTATTGTTGCCAGAAGCATCAGGACCTAGCAGGTCAGTCAGTCAGACAAAATGACTCAATCAACCAGTGCTTCAATTCCTTCATGTCCTGAGCATTGTATTTCTGTTCCAAGTTCTATTTAATCTTGAGGACCTGATTCAGAGGAATTTGAACATCTCCAATCAGCAGGCTCACTGGAATAGGTGTTTCGATTGTTTACCCCAATTTTTACTTATCAATTACCAGTATGTAATGTGACAATCTAGATGTTAATGCTTTGAAATATGGCTAGAAATTTGGTTTGGGAAATATTTACCAGCTTCTGGCATAGCTTTTTTTTCAGGGTTTTTTTTGTGGTTTTGTTTGTTTGTTTGTTTTTAATTTAGAAAAGATGACTTTCAGTAACTGTTTGACTTTGTTCTCTTACTAGGAATGTAAATTTTAAAATCTCATTCAAGCTGTGGTCAAGTGCAGTGTTTTATGTGATATTTCTGAAATTGAATGTGGAAAATCCAGTAGTGTGTTGAAAATAATCTGTATGATTAAATTAAATTATGACTAAAAAAGGCCTAGTAGATCTAGCTGACTGTATGACATGTACTATAAATAGTAATTTTAAAGGGAGTTTAGGGGGACAGAAGTGTGTCTTTCAGCTGGTGTGATTAATGGGGAGGATGGCTCTGTTGCTGAAAAGCTTGTTTTATGTTTTAGGTCTGCTCTTCCATCTTGATGATTTTTTTGCCTCAGGGTAGCTTCAAAATAAATGTGAGTTCACTGGTCTCACTGTCAAGTCACTGCCAGAGGTTAGACTGGAAATAAAACATCATCTCGTTCTTCCATTTTACCTGCTTTCAAATGCTTAAAAAAGCAGCTCTTGCTTCCTATTAAAACTTGACTCATCACAGCACTGTGTACCTAGTGCTGGTTTAATAATATTTAGCAGGTCTGTGAATGTGTAAGAAAGTGCATATGGCATACAGTTATGTCCTTCAGCCTCTGTGCAGCTTGCTGTCCTCTTTGAGAGTCAAGGTGGAGAAGGGCTCCACTCTTTAAATTCCATGGCTTGCCTCCAACCCTTGAAAGAGATAAAACACTGAGAACATATGTTTGGGAGTGAAAATGTGAATGCTGGGCAATCTCTTCCTATCTTCTTATCTGGATGCACACATCTCAAAAGGCAAATCCCTCATCACTCACTCCAGCAAAGTTACATTTTCATTAGAAAACAGATGTGAGAACATGGGAAACTTTGATTTTTCCTTTGTGTTACTGTCTACCAAAATGTGTTTTAGAGAAATTTCCTTTTACTATAGATAAACGAATAAGGAAAATTAATATTCTTTAATGAATTATATTTAATTAATCAGGACCAATGTTTCAAACATCATTCATATAATCTAAACAGTACAATTGCAATCCCTCACTTGGTGTATTGTATTATGCAGCATTATCTAGTGTTTGCACCAAGGTCAGCAACTTTGCTTAAACTGCATTGCCAGCTCTTTTTTCTGGAAATAAAATATTGATATTTTATCTTTTCTTTTCTCACTTTTTTTTCCTTTCTTTTTAATCTATTAAATAGTTAGAAAACACAGAAAATTTTATTTTGAATTACTGCAAATCCAGAAAACCAACATAGAGTTGCTATCAAATACCTGCAGCAATCAAGGGAAGTTTCCTTCAGGTGATTTATGGAGCAAGAGATACTGAGTTTTGTTAAAGCTGACCTAGTAAAGAATTTCTGTAACTCAGGGTGTTTTTCTGGAGTTTCCTCTCTCTGACTGTTTACAGGAGCAAGGGGAAGAATCTGTTGCATGGGGAGTTGTGAGATACCAGGGCAACTCCTGAGATGTTGTGGGCAGACTTTTCTTTCTTATATAAAAACTAAATCATCATGGCTTTAAATTCAGGAGTGATTTATGCAGGAAAGCTAGTGAATTACTAGCAAATTATAGGGCCCATAAAGTCCTGTGGCTTGACATTTGGGTATGTGAATGTAGAAACTGATTGTTTTATTTCAATGTTAATAGCAGAGCTAGCAGGTGTTATACAGATTTGATTGGTGTGGTGTGAAAGATAAGATCATCCCTGACAGGGTGGGGACAGACACTCAGACAGCAAAATGCTGAGTGCTAGAGGTGTAGCAAAGCACTGCTGTGATAATCCATGGAATTTGTCATTTTCTGAAATTGTTCTGGGGTATTCTGATATTATGTATGGAGGTTATATGGGCAAAATAGATTTTGTACACAGCAAGGCCCACTTGCTAACAACACCTCTTCAAGAGGAAAAATGGTTTATATTCTGAACCTGAGCCTAACATAAGGACCAGAAAGTAAAAGAACTGAATTCAAAAGGATTTTTATCCTGATACCTGAAAGTGTGTCTCCTTGAAAGAGTCTGACCAACACAACATACTGCTGCTCCCCTTCACGCTGCTGTCCAGGGATGGGAAAAGAAACCTGTCTGTTCCCAGAGGCCCAGTGATATTGGACCACCTGACGCATTTTTGAGCCAGATCGTTTTGACATAAGATTCAGTGGAGCACAGAAGATTAACTTTCTGAAAATGAAAGATAGAAGAAGAGGAACTGCTTATCAAATATGCACATTTCAGATGGAACTTCATACTCCGTGAAAAGATTTTAGATTGCTGTAAGCTCTCAGGAGTGCTCCTGACAATGTGTTATCAGGTCATGTTTGCATGACAGTGGCAGGCCATGCAGGAAACATTAAGCCACGTGACTTCTAAGATGGAATCAATCAAGTGAACAGTACAGATACTGAAAACTAGTTTCGTCTTCATAAGGCCTGGTTATCTGTACATCAGACATGAGGTTTGTCAGCCCCATTTCAATCTGACCAAGTTCAGTGCTGCATTGAGAATTTTAATGAACTGATACTGTATTATGTATGAAAGATGACACTGAGATGATTTCATGAAAACCAAGTCCCCATGAAATATGAACTATTACTGGAGGCTTCACCCCTCACTTAGCTCACATAAAACGTTCATTTAAAAAGCCTTTGTCTTGTTAAGCTTTATGAGTTTTTGTAAGGCTTTCCATTATCCTTAAGCAATATTAGAACTGTAAATGAAGGCCTGACACCAACAGTTCACAGTTTTTATAACACCAAGGTAACAAGACCATGCTAAACACAGAGAATTAATATTCCCAGAACTCTTCTCACTCTCACACCATTATTTGCTCATAGACAGATATTGAGTACATTCAGGAAACACGAGCAGACCTCAAGGAGAGGTGACTGTTCCTGCTGTGAACAGTGGAATCATTTCCACAGAATCACAGAAAAGGTAAGGTTGGAGGGACCACTGGAGGTCATCTAGTCCATCAGAGTCTCCAGGGCATGTCACTCAAGGCTGTGTCCAGATGGCTTTTGAGTATCTCTATAGTGTTCCTGACTGAAGAATAACTGAAAACAGACATACTATAGGTTTTAGTAAAAGTTTCATTGTCAGCTTTGCTAAAAAGACGAGAGAAGAGTCAGAAAGCAAATTTAGGATTGTTAACTAGTCAGTTAAATTTGTGCACTCTGCTAACAAGATTACATCACATAGCACTATATACTTTTTAAAGGTTGCTATTCCAAGTATGCAATCGGCTTTGGGGACAGCACCAGAATAACTCTGCATGTACTCTTCAAGATTTTGAGTAGGTGGTTTTTAAGCTATTAGATAAACATTTAACATAATTTTATTTAGGGAAATAATTTTTCTGACCATACTGGTATATCAATTGTTGTTTCAAAAGTGTACATATTCTTGAGCTTATACTCACAAAGACTTCTGAAATGGCTTTATTTGCTATAGCAGGCATGAAATAGAAGACTCCATGATACATCTCTCTGTTTTAGGATACTTAAGTTAATTTCAGTGCAGTCTTCCTATTGTGTGTCAGTTATCCTCCCCATTAAAAGAAATGTCAGCCTCTTATGAATGTGATGGACAACTGAACAATTACTCCTACATTTCACTCTCCCATATAAGTGCAAAGGTTTACAAGCCCCTTCACTTTCTTATGCTTTTGTTGAAAATAAAGACCTACAAAAAGAGCAAAGAGATAATTTAAAATACTTTAGAGATTTGAACATATAAAGTGGAACAGACATTTTAAAAAGCCTTTGTGTACACTTTATTACCTCCTCACGAAATTTTGGGTTTAATTTTAAAGTCTGTTTTTCCTAATTCACTTCTAAGTTTGAATTATCTTTTTGCTTAACTATTTTTTCTTGCTTTTGTGGGGATTTCTTTTGGGGGTATTTTTTTTTGGGGGGGGGGGGGGCGTGGGGGGGGGTGTTTGCAGCTACTATGTTATACAGAAACACTGTGAGAAATTCACTGTATAATTCTTCTTTAAACACATGTCCCTTCATGTTCTGCCACATGCTAGACATTCAATTTTACCAGCATAGCCAACTTGTTAATATTTTGATGGTTAAAGAAATGTTGTCTGTTGAATATCCTTTAGATTATCCCTTTAGTTTCTAAAAAAGTCTTTGAAACCTGAATCATGCATCACACATTTTAACTGTGCAAAAAATACAAATTAAATTTGGGGCAAAGCATTCTATCAATATATACCTACCCATCTTTCCACTGTTGCAGTGAATGATTACTCAAATAACCTTTTTTGTCTTGGTCATACGCATCATTTTGCATGCTGAAAAGGTTGTCTTTGATCAAAAGTTTAAACAGTTATATGTGATTCTGAGTCTAAAAAGGTTTTCCCTTTGAAATATTGTTTTAAAATCCCTCATTCTATGTTCTCTAAATGTGTTTTCTGCAATAAAAATGAAAAAAAAAAATCTGCATTTGAATGTAAATTCAAAATAACCCTGAGAGGTGAAGACAATTTCAATAGTTCCCATCCAACTATATTTTCCTCTGTGTGAGGCTAAGAGTCATTAGGATCACGTTGTACAGTGGTTGACAAAATAGATCCACATAAAAAAGCCCCCACTCCCCCCACAAAATGACAAAAGTAACCCTCTTAACTTCCCCCACCCCCCCCCTTCAAATCCAAACCCCAAAACAAGCAACAAAAATCCCCCCACCAGCAAAACATACCAACTTAACAAATGAAGAGAGAAGTAACATGATTAGCCTGTGGGAGGACAGGAACATCTTTCTGCATCTTAGAATTACAGCTTAAGTTAATGCTAGCTAGTGGCATTGTAATTAAGGCAGAGTGATGAATTTGTTAATTGCAGGAAGTCTGCATGTTGTGTTTGATGCAGCTGCACTTTGAATTTAAAATATATGTTTGTCATGATGCTCCTGACAGAAAAAAATGCAATCAACTTTTTCTTTTGCCTTTAATCACATGACTCATAATGCAAGGCTTATTGAGGATTTTTATCATTAAGAAGTGCTTTGAATCAACATAACTTTATGAATGTCTAAGGAAAGATTACATAAACCATGTAATGATTTTCTCCCTAAAATACCAAATGCATATTTTTTATTTCAATAACAGCCATCAATAGGAAGTTTAAAGAGTATTTCCTCTTTCATTAGTATTTTTCTCTACTTTTTTTAAAGCCTATTATGTACTGTAACCATATAAAGCCTTTCAATTAGCCCCACTGCTCTAATTAACCCAAAAGAATATATACTGTAAGTAGGAAAAAGGAAACAGTGCTTGAAATACTCTTCTTTTTTTTTTTTTTTTTTCTTTTTTTTTTTTTTTTTTTCCCCCCCCATGAAAAAATACTGTGAAAAATTAATTGCTAACCTTCTCAGTGACATTAGTGAACAGAACTGGTTTCAGGAACTTTCCTCTTCTTCTCATACCTATTTCCCATCAAGTGGAACGGAGGGTTTCATTTGCTTATTTCTTTTTAAGAAATTTAAACACTATAGACCATATAGGACATCGCTGATGTAACAGTACAGAATTACATGAATCATAGAATCACAAAATAATTTGGGTTAGTAGAGGCCTTAGTCTAACCCCACTGCTGTGACCAGGGACATCTTTCACCAGGTCAGGGTGCACAAAACCCTATCCAGCCTGACTATGAACACTTTGAATGACAGGACTTCCACAACTACTCTCAGCAAACTTTCTCAGTCTAACCTCTTCCTTGTACCCTGTCTAAATCTACTGTTACCCTCTCTCCTACCATTATAGGTCCTGGTAAAAGTCTGGCTTTTTCTTTCTCATTGGCCCCCTTTATATATTGAAGAGCTGCAATGTGGTCTCTGAAGAGTGTAATTCCACTCCTCATGCTGGTCAAAGTCCCTCTGGATGATGTCTCTTCCCTCATGTGAATTGACTGCACCACTCAGCTTGGTGTCTTCTGCAAGCTTGTTGAAAATACACCCAATCCTACCTGCTATGTCATACATGAAGATCTGAAATAGTATTGGATCCTCGAGGAACATGACTCATTTTTCGTTGTGAGGAACTCTTTGGACATGTCCATCCAGACAGTTTTTTATCCATCTAACAATCAATCTGTTAAACATACATGTCTGCAGTTAGAAGTAAAAATGCTTTAATGAATTTAGAACATGAATTAATTTGGCATTCTACATTTTAGTAGAAGGAGGATTTACTAGAGCATCCCCACTAAGAACTTCAGGTCATTTTTTTTTTAAGTGATTTTGCAGTATGGAGAGTGAGTTACAGTGACATTAAAATTACCTGTAATGGTGGAAGGTTAACATCTACAGATTCAACATGAAATCAGGTAAAAAAAAATGAAGATAAACTCATCTCTTTCTTCTCCAGGATCCAAATATACAATCTGAAGTATGATGTCCACTCAGGGTTAAATCCTAAACTATTTTTATTGTTGGAAAATGTGATTGTGTGTTGCTGATCATTCAAATGCTGCAAAAGGAAATGCATACACCCAAGTCTGCCAACCACACTTGGAAAGCTTGGAAGTATTTGGGTAAGCAAGAACAGTGTGTTTTGGCTTTCAATGTTTGAATTTTTAGTCTTTTCTAGTGTATTGAGTTTCTTCTGCTTCTTGAACCATGTGGTGTTTCAGGAAATAGTGTGCTTTGTAACTACATGCAACTTTTTACTTTTTCAGCTACCTTTCATTGGCTAGTACTGGATGAATCTGTCTTATTGCAGTACCCATGTTTTAAAAGAAGACTGCTTCACTAATTCTGGTAGTACACTAATTGTGGTAGTACAGGGAATAAAACTTTACATATTATATTTGGTTGCTTTTCCCTTTTTCTTTTTCCAAACACAGAATTTAATTTTTTTAAAACTTTTCTATTCTTAATAGCTTCCAAAATCTCCTTCATTTTAAAAGACAAATAGTGTTAACTCTCAGGAGACTACAAGCACAAGACTTTTTCCCAAAATAAACCATTGTCTTTTTCTGATTACTTGCTCTTGGCTTTCACCATGAAATAGTGTTGTTGGTCTAGCTCCCTGACAATCTGACTCATTTGTGTGTGCGGGGTCAAATTAATCTATGCTTTTACTTCATAAACTTCAAAGGAGTTCCACCAGGCATGAATCTGATGCATATCTTCTCTTTCCAAGGCACTGAATTCATTTACTCAACAGGAAAAGCATTCAAAAAGGAACATTGACATATTATGTCACTCCCAACAAAAGAGCAGACATTGATTTTCAAGTACACTATAAAAGTGCACTTTCATTCTGTATCAACTTAGCATTTATATAGTGTTTCTACAGCAAAAAGTCCAGTTAGGACAAATTAAATTGTGTTCTTTTAGGGGATAAGAGAATGATTGAAATATTGTATTATTGTAAAACTATAGAAGCTATACAGCATCTTGTACTAACTTCAGTACTTGCAGTAGTTAAACTTCCTTTAATATCTGCAGTATAAAGTTGAAATTCTGACAAGATTGGTTAAATACACTAAATTTTCTTAAAATAAAATAATCTTCTAAAGGCCCCTTCTGTTGCGTTGCCATGTAAGAATTTGAATTTCCCAAATGTAGAGAATAAATTCACAGAAAGTTGATGGAGAAAGACAGGAGGAACGGAAATGTTCCTGGAAAGAAAATCACTGCAGTTAGGAAATGTTGGAAGCAACAGACTCTTGTGGTCTTAGCTGAAACAATTTGGCAGCCTTGGAGGAAAAATTGTTCACAGCTTATTGAGCTGCGGTGAATTGTTTTCTTTGCTAGAGGAAAAGGAAGTTGTAAAGCAGACAGGTAAGAAAGAATGGAAAATGTGTGAAGCTATTAAGAGCTTGCATGCAGGCTGGGAGGCAGAATATGCACATCTTAAAAATCTGAAAAATTCTCCCTTCAAAATAGTCAAGCATATCTCCACAATATATTTTGGACCCAGTTATCTATCTGGAATGGAACTGTGATTACATGCAGAGTAATTATGAAATTGTATTTGTAATTTCTTGATAGATTCAAGGGAATGAATTCTTCATCCTGTCCAAAGACAGGTGACACTTTTCTCCTTGGTCTAATGTAAATTGTCTGTTGAATATTATTACTTGACCTTTACTCATTAACATTTAGCAGATTTATCTCATTAGAAGGGAAACTTGAGGGTGTCAGGCAGCTTCTAACAGAAGAAACCTGCTGGGTGGGAATGAAGAATGTAAAGCAAAATTGCAATTTAAGTGAGCCAAAATGAGTAAATCTGTGCTTCTTTAATGGTGAAAAGGATAGCTGAATAATCTCTTTGATGCCTTTCACTGCCTTTAACATCTTCGCGGATATTCTTCACAAAAGAACAGTTTGTCCTTGGATAAAATCCAACAAGAAAGCAGTTGCTAAATCAAAGTGGCTAAGCTTGGTCCTGTCCTAGGAATACAGTTTGCAATGTGCTACCTCGTGATGGGAGAACTGCAAAGAAGAAATTGCAGCCTTGTGACCCATCTCTCTCTCCTCTCACTGGTAACAGGGCTGTGTAAAGGGGAGCCCAGGAAGCAATATTTGGCTCTCTGATGCTCTGTCTTCTGTCCTAGGAATGAGGAAACAGGCTCCCCAGCATAATTACATTTTATGAGTTTACAGCAAGTACACACAGACTTCTTCTCACTCTTCACAGCACGCATCACAGCCTCTGCTCCCAATGCCGAAAGGAGAGAAGCTTTAATTAACAGGGAAGTACAAGAGGTCAAATATCTTTCATATTATACACAGTCCTAGTCCTCCTCTGTTGCAGAGGGAGATTTGACCACTGGACTTCAAATTCTGAATTATTTATTGAGGGAAAATATAATTTATGGATACCCAGACCCATCTCTTTACAGACAACTTGAGTTGTTACAATCAGAGATATCAGAGCTGGGGTAACAGCCAACCCAGTTGAGAGACATCCTTGTATGGAGTCTGACTCCGAATTCATTGTATAATGAATGTACTGCAGCTGCTATGCTTGACACATGAGGAATATGAGTTGGTTTAGATACCAATAATTGCACCCCATATTTTTGATGAGAAAAGTAGCAACAAGAATAAATTACATATTTTTGAAGAAAAAACATTAGAAATATTTGTAATGCATTTAAATCTAATACTAGAGTTTTTTTCTGCATACTTTTTTTGCTTCTTACACTTCTAAAACTTTTGTTTTTTCTTCTTGTCCATTATCTTTCAGAAGCATATCTATGACTTTATACATTTGCTGGCAGTTTTGGTAACTATGTCTGTGCATTCCTTTACGCCTTGCAAGACTGTAAATGTAGTCCAGTGTCAGAAGAAGCTGTGGATATGGGATACTGCAAATCAGAGCTGTGGTAGGAGAGACAAGTGTGTGCAGCAGATAACTGTACTTGATTAGCTAGATTTAAATAGTGTTGGAAGAATTTGCCAGGTGAAAATAAAAATTGTCAGTTCAGTTTAATTTCATGGTGAATCAAACAAGGAAATTAGATTCTGCTACTCTACTAGTTTGACATCTATGGCAAGTGACAATTAGAGATGATGAGAGAACTTATATATATTTCAAAACTCTTGATTTCTTTTTATTTTTCTGATGGGCATGTAACTTTTATTTACCTTTGCTCAGAAATGTAAGTTATTATTATTTGATTGATAAGTTGTGAATTTCAGGAATTCATTATTTTATCATGTTCATTTTGATAGAGCGCTGCAGTTAAATTTAGAGGTAACTTGAAGTCTGCATTTTATTGAAATAATTTCTTGGGATGGGGCTTATCAGCCACAACTACTCTACAAAGAATAAAAGTGGTAATGCCTCAAACAAGGAAATATTACAGATTAATGAAGTAAGGATGAAGGAAATGGGAAAGAAATTCCTTTTGCTATATTTGGCCACTCAGTTCAATCCTGATTTTCTTCATTATCCTTGGAAAACAAGATTAAATAACAAATCAAAACGCAAACACATTCTTTAGAAGCATTCCCGAAACCAAATTCTAATTAAGTGAACTTCACAGTTAAATTAAGGTTCAAAGAGCATGAAAAATCAAGCATAACTGAGGCATGAAATGATTGTATATGAGGTGGTATTCACTTCCCAGCCTGTGCAGTGAAGTTTGTATCCAGGAAGACTTAGATTTACAAGCAACAGAGAAATAGCATTAGGAAATTATTCCCCACCTTATTTTGCTACTTCAGATATAAATGCATTGTTGTCTGGCAACTGCAAGGAAGTCATCAAACAAACATAGAGAAAATGGAGAAAAAATAATTATGACACATTCTAAATGAAAAACTCTTCTCAGATCCTGCAGTAAGTGTCCTTGTATTGTAATATATTATGAAGAAAAGGTATGTATTCTTGGTGCAGTTCACCATGTTTTAAAAGAAAAAAAAATTATTTCATCCTTTATCTTGTGTCTAGCTCTTTTAAGAGTTTGAGGGCAGAAATAAACATCTTTACCTACCACTAACTGGGAATCAAATGTTATCGGTCTTAAGTAGCCTGGGAGATTTGCTTTGGTCCCCACTGTTCTCTTTTTCAGAAGGTAGTCTCAAACTGCCAGTTTTTATATGTGTTTAGTTTTAGCTTGTTATACACAGTTCAAATACTTGTGTGGCCTTGTTGTGCTGTGTGATTCTTTCATAGTTTATTTGTTTGTAGATAAAAGGAGATATGCATGAGTTCTCTCATCTGAACCATCTCCTACTGCTTTCATTCTCACTCTCAAATGCAACCTCATTAATAGGAAGCTTCATGATGGTTCTTAAACTAGCAGCTATCTGTCATGTCCTGCATTAACGGATGTCCGGAAGAGAACTCTCCAGGATAAACACCCCTGGATGATGTGTTGGGTTTTTGTTTTTCCTTAAGGATTTCCCTAAAAATATCTTGAAATTGGAATTCAATTTTGAAAGTATGACTTAAAAAAAAAAAAAATCCCTGTTTATTTAACTGCACTATAATATTTTGTACAACTGTCTGCAAGGCGCCTAGAGGGAAGCAAGAGAGGGACTTCTCATCAGGGGTTGTAGTAACAGGACAAGAGATAACTACAAATTGAAAGGGGAAATAAAGGTTAGATATTATTAAAAAATCTTTACTGAGAGGGAGATGAGACACAGAGTGTCTGGGGAGGTTGTAGATGTCCCAGCCCTGGCTGTGTTCAAGGACAGGTTGGATTAAGCCTTCAGTAACCTGATCTACTGGAAAGTGTCCCAGCCCATGGTAGAGGAAGCTGGGTCTAGATGATCTTTAAGCTCCATTCTAGCCTCTTGACATTCTACAGCTCCTTGATTCTGTAAAGCCCCTTTGGAGGTCCAACAAAATAAATATGAAGGCTGGCTTCTTTTTCACATCCACTACAGGACTACGTGCATCCTGTATGTCTGATATTACCAGTTTTTCACTGCTCTTCACGGTGGGATATCCTAGTGTTTGTGTCAGCAAAGCAAGCCATACATACTTTTTGACTTCTTGCAGGGTTTGTTTTAAACTTTCCCATCTTTTTTTTTCTTCAATGTTTGAGGTTTAGAAAACAGAATGGAAAAGATTAAAAAAAATTTGAGAAAAAAAATTATGTCATCAAAAAAGACCTGCTTTGGTGTTTTTTGTTTCTGTGGAATGGTTTGACAAGTAATAGAAAAGAGAAAGCTTTAGAAAAACATATCTTTGTGAAGCGTATCTTCACAGTGAAGCAGTGAGACTACAAGTTTTGTTTCAGAAGAGTGCATGTACATGAGTACATGAATGTGAATTGTTGTTGAGATGTTTCTGAGTTGGGGAATTGTTTGTAAAAATGTGGCTTTTTTGTTGAAATGACTCTCATTCATAATATCTTCAGAAATTGAAATTTCAAAAAAATACAGCAGCAAAACACTGCAGTTCTGGGTGCTTTTTTTTAAGCTTTTAATTGGAAAACACAGTTTTAACAATAATCTCCCTTCTCCCAGTTAGGCATAATTGGTCCTGGAAAAAGATTTCATTCTTCTGAAGATTTCTGAAAAAATACAGTTTATGAAAATATTGTTACCTTTTAACATCAAAATCAAGTAAGTATTTATGTGGCTCTAATCTTTACCTGGAGACCAGTTTTGTAGATTTTTATAGGTTTGGTTTTTTCCTTCTGTTACAGGAATGTAAAGCTTTTTGAGCTTTTAAAATCACACACAAACTTGTGAAATCCTCATAGAATTTTGTGGTTTCTGACCCATGCCAGGGCTCAAAGCTGAAATAATAAAGTCCATACAAGAAGTTTTTTTTTTCCTTGTAATTAACATTCAACTAAAACCAGAACACAATGAATGTCAAAATGAAATCAAAATTAATTTTAGCATTTTATTTCAGACAAAAAAAAATATTTTGAAGCTGTTGCCTCAGTTGCTACCACACAATCTAGATTTTTTTCAGGGGAAAACTAAACCAATAGCTCAGCTCCATGTGCTCACCTAACGTGGATGCAAAGCCCAAGCTATCACTTATTCCTGAGACAGCCTCCAGCTGTGTGTTTTGTGAGGACATTCAGTACAAATTAATTTTTTCCAGAATATATACCTGAATGACTTGCAACAGACACAGTGCCCCCAAAATCAACAGCTTTGATGTCATGATTGCTCCTAGTCATCCAAATTACTTAATAAAGTAGACATAGCTGATTATAGTAACTGAGATACATTTCATATACTCTTTTAAAATGCTAAAAAACTCTCTAATGCAATAGTTAAAAGACAGAGGTAGCCTGATGTCCATATCCATCTCTGGATGTCCAATACAAGACAGTAAATATCTGCAATTAAATCTTTGCTCTAATAACTTTTACAATTTAGTTTTAATATGTAATTCCTACCCAAAAAAACAGCCTGTTTTCAAAACGGCTTTACATGGTGTTTAAGACAATTGCAATTAAATTTCACTGTGCTTTGAAGAAAGCTTGGAAGATTTTCTGTTATGTGTAATGAAAGTCTTACAGTGAGTAAAGTATGAATACTAGACTAGACATCTGTCTAGGATTAGGTAACATGAAAATATGTCAAGTTGACAGCATATTGTATGTTGTGTTTTTATAAAATCTGAAATTGCTGAAATTTATACTCAGTTCGTTACACTGTTTAAAGCTAAAAAGTTTTATCAGTCAAAAGTTACTCATTGAACCTGACATGGTTTGTTGAAAGTGTGTGTTTGTCAAGCTGCTCGAGAACTCAAGAACTGCCTGAGATTCCATCACGGTGAAAGACTAAGGTCGTGAAACAAATCCTCTTGCTTCTGAGCAGGACCTGCTCCTCTGGGAACAGGCGACAAGAGCAGACCTGATGAACCAGGACAGTGGCACTCCTGAGTGAGCTTCTGGGTAGATGTGCAGTATTGGCACCTCCAGTTGCTTCTCACTAAACCTACCCCCAAATCTGTCCGTACAGATCCTGCCAGAGAGAAGGATGTTGGGTGCCTGCACCATCTGAGCAGCCCTACTAACAGTGGAGATCACATGAAAACTTTCAGTACTTCTCAGTGGAATTTTGCCATAATATGTATTTCAAAAAGCTAGGGTTAGATTAAATAACCAAATATTTCTTCTTGCATAGAATATAATTTTATTTCAGTAAAATTCACATTTAAAACAATTTAAAAGTACTAAATTTCTTCCAAGGGAAAAATAAAAGGGAGAATTTGCTTTTCATTAGTTCAAGGATTAATATGAAAACAAAGAGAGTTATATAGATATAAGTATGTATATAACCATATTCTGGCACTTCATAGGATATAAACAACCAAAACAAAAAAGCTACAAAGCCTTAGACCTAATTTGTAGATGATAGATGGTTTCATTAACAAACATAAGAACAAATGCGAGAGCAAGGTTAGTGTTATAATGGACTTTGGAAGCAAAAACAGGAGTAAAGAGCTGCAGGACAGCCATATAGCTGTGCAGAAAGGCAGATGTGAAAAACTGGGAGTTAGGGGAAGTATTCCAAAAGATGTAAGCAGACATTTCTCTTATACCTCTGGTTTTAGAGAAATGTATTTATTTACATTATTACTCTGTCAATCTTATTTTCTAATGGCGACTATTAGCCAAAAATTTTAGCTCAGGTTAAAAACAAATTTCCTCAGTAGCTTTTAGAACATTTTAAAACATGACTGGCAGGAAGCAAACAGAAGCAAATTGTCTTCATATACATAGGCTTATATATTCAATGGATTTCCAATAAGCATACAGGCAACAGGTCAATGAGATCAGCGATATTTTTAGAAACGCTTGTCCTTTTTGATTAAATTCTGGAATACATGTGTTCAACATCTATTATACTCTTAAGCTTGTACAATTGAATTAAATGAGTGACAAAATTTCAGGGCTAGGTGTCTCTAATAATCTCATATTTTAGCATACTAAATATCTTATGTCCCTGAAATTTAGAGAATCTTGCAAATACTCATTCTAAGGCACTTATATCAAAATTCGATTCAATTTAAAAAATCACTAAGCCGTCTTTTCCACTTTAAAAATCAAGTGTAGTATTGAGAAAAACTTGACAGAAGAATAGATTAGTGCAAACACCTTCTCAGTATAGAATCTCCACTTTCCCATGTCTTATTTTACTTAGAAGGCTAATTGATGTTCAGTTATAAAAGTTGAATGGTATAAAAAAGGTGAACACTTAGTGGTAGACAATTTTTTGAGAAATCTAATAAAGAACCTGTTGGCTTTTTTCTTCTAAACAAGCAACTTCCTTTTCTCTCCCAAATACAATTCTACAAAATGTGATCTGAATTACACGCAAATGGGCCTCACTGTACACATGCATTTACCATTAACATTAAAGGAACTGTAGTTCAATGTTTCTGAAACAGAAAATTTTCTACACATGCCAAGACGTTCTAGAGAGGTGTGTTCAGGGTGTGTTTATTTGAAAATAAATACAGAATAGAAAGATGTGAAACTTCATCTAGCCTGATTTCTAGGGCATTATTGTTTAAATACACATTTTTGGTGCAGTTGAAGAGAATTTGGCCCATTTTTTATTAGTTAGATATAAATATCTGCTTTAATAGTTAGGTATAGTAAGTACTTGTGTGTTTGTGTGAGAATACAACTGTCACTCTCAGTATTTAGGCATGATTGAAAATATCATTGCAATGCATTGCAGATAGCATAAAGCAATCATCCAAAATATTAATTATCAATTTGAAAACTATCTAGCTCAGCTGTAACATAGTGCTGTGGTTCATTAACTGCACATACACTCCCCTCAGAGTACTAATGACTACATGCAGATATTTCAAATGACTTCACAAACACATGAGCACAGACTGTTAAGCAGTGATTAATTTCTTCAAGACCATGTGACGTCCCATAATTCTTTAATGGTGCCAAAGAGATGTATAGGATGAGCACATTCATTGGCTGATGCAGCAAAATACCCATGGGAAGTGTCAGGATTGTATCTCCCTGGTGAGCTCTGCAGGGATTTAAATCACCTTGAAAAACAAGCTGCGGACAAGAGACTTTCACATGAGAGTGCTCTGTTAGAAAGAAAATAGTTATTTTCTTTTAAAGGTATAACCGCTCTTCTTGTAATTTGCATATGGAGCATGTACAAAGTCATGGCTGCCTTTCACACATGATTTTGATAGTTCATTGGTTCATCTCACAAAATAATTTCATACAGATCTATTCAGACTACTAGAGATAGCAACCAGATTAAAAGAATAAGTTATTGCAGGAGAAGGAAGGAAAGGCTTCAGACATTTGTGGCCTTCCTCTGTAACATCTTCCTTGAATGCTGCTCCTGATCAGGGTAACTTTTATGGTTCTCCAGTTCACAGTTTTAGAAATTAGTGTCTAATTTAAACCTCATCTTTTATTTTAGCTGCTCAAGGGTAAAATGTGCACATAAAAGCAGAGTAAGTATCACCACTTTTCTTGGGAGCAGAGCCTCATCCATCAGGAGAGAGATTTGGTAAATCGTCAATTTTGTCTCTGCCTCTGCATGGCTTTCTGAAGAGTACTCTGTTGCTTCTTTTTCTAAGTACAATTGCACAGATATGTATTTTGTGGTTATGTAATGTATGTTACTGTAAATGTTAAGATTTCTTTGTACTTGAATGAGTCAATGAATTCTTTTTTGAAGGAAAATACTCTTTGTCTTTCAACAATCATTGAGGTAATGGAGACCACTGTATTCATAAATAGCAGAAGTCTCCAAGTCTATTTCTTCAGCTGATTCTTTCCAGGTGTGTTTAGTGTAGGAACAAGTTTACTGTATCAAACAAATCTTCCTTTTTTTTTAATTAAAAAGGTATTTCCTATCAATAGCTTTGTATTTTCTTATTCATGGCAATAGACCAGATGTCATGTAACTTGTGGAATATGTGTCCTGTGGTCCTAGCAAAAGCTTGCGACTTTTTAGAGAAATGATTTGAGGTTTGGGCTAAAATTGATGTATTAACACTTATTTTCTAAAAATGTACTCTTTTTTCTAAATTTATTTTTAAATTCATTAGTTTTTCTTTTATGGTTTGGGTTTTTTTGGGGGGGTGGGTTGTTCATTAGTTTTTTTTTGTTTTGTCATTTGTTTGGGATTTTTTGTTTGGTTTGGTTTATTGTTTGTTTGGGGTTTTTTTCTTTTTTTTGTTTGGTTTGTTTTTTATGGTTTGGGGTTTTTTGTTTGTTTGTTTCTTTGTTTTTTACCCTTTCTGGGCTAAATATATGAAACAAAAATAAAGGGAATACTAAGCAAAACTCACATAAAATAAAAAAATAAAGTAAAAATATTTCAAAGTAATCTTGTCACTCACAAATACTTTTGAGAAATATGGAATTATTTTCTTTCAGATGTTCTGCAAGACGTACACAGCATCAGCTTCCATGTTTACTTTTATCTTCTTTGAATGATGAGCTGACATTATAAAGGAGTGAGAAATACAGCATGAGTGTTTTGTGAGTCACAATCACAGCACAACGTTATTTATCAATTTATTTGTTTAATTAAAAGCAATTTCAGAGCCTAAACACAGAAACTTCAAAGTGTTTTAACGCTACTTCATATTTCATAGAAAGGAGAAAAAGGTGAGGGGAGAGAAGGCTTTTGAAATAAAGGATGTAAACTAAGTAGGCAAAACTAAGCAGATAGAAGAGGAATTTTATTCTACTGTGTTATTTCTAATGATACAGTGTGTAGCTACTGCAAATTTAAGATGTAGTCCTGGCTACGTTGGAGATTATAGGAAAGTTGCCCTAAAATTTAAAGAGATATCACTATTGCATTACGAATCGTCTGATAAATATTACTGAGCAGCCTAGGAGACTGGGTTTTATCTGTGTGGTCATCAGCCAACATACATCTTCCTGTCCTTCCTACCAGACTTACCTTCCTGGATAAATGACTAAGAGAGTTGTATTTGGAAGTTTTGGCCTGTGGCTGATAGTTGTGGATTTTTGCCAGTGCCATGATGTTACAGAATGGTAGTGCCTTGTTTTGGTTTGGGCGGGGTGTCAGAGGGGTGCAGCTGTGTATCCAAATGTGTCCTCTGGTTTAAGTATAAATTCCACTGTGACACTCCAACTGCTTGTTTTAGGTGACTTTAGATGATCCTACTGATAAATAGCACAGAAAGAATAAACTTACAGTGGTTTTGAGTATATTGAATGGTTTTATTCTTTAGAGAGATGAAGGTTTGGTTCATTTTTTCAAGTTAAGTTAGCATTTGTTATTCCTTTTTTTAAAATATTTTTTCAAAAGATCCACCAAAAGGCCTTGAAAATTCATGATCAGGTAGCATGGTATTAAACACAGATTTCTTAACTGCATTAAAGCTACATTCTTGCTGTCACTGTTGTTAAAAATAATAAATAAGTTTGGGGTTTTTTTCAACAATATATCTGGAATTTAGTTTGCCAAAGATTTTAATCACTGAATGTTGTAATTCTCTAGGGGAATGATTTCTCCCTTCTGACCCCCTGAAGTTTCCTTACCACATAGAATGACCCTTCCTTCCTTCTCTGACCCTATTGGCTATGGTCCAACTATCTTTTCCCTGAGAGGGGGGCTATATAATGCCTTGCCCTTCCTTGTTCTCTCTCTTTTCCCCCTGGAATTTCGAAGAATAAACGCCTGGGACAAAGCTCCTGGGGAAAGGGCCTCTTCTGATATCTTTATCTCATCCTTGGTAAAAATTCTCTCCAAAGCCTCCTAATAACTGAGTAATCTCAAGCCCCCGGAGGCGGGCAGGGGGTATTTTTACAGTTGGCACTCACGTGGGTTTTATGAAATATTAAAAGCCCACGCCATAGCTGGAGGCCCTGTTTAGGGATCTCAAAAAGCTTCTGAGTAGTTCAACTACCCTCACATCTATCAGCCATTTTTGCACGGTTGCGGGTTGGGGAATGTGCTGGTAGCTTGCTCCATGCCAGGCAAGTCGGCTCGGGACAAGAACTCCTGACACTGCCCCAAGGTCCACGGGACAGGTAAGAATCCACCGTGTGGCGGCTCACCCAGATAGAGTTCTTAGCTGGGTGGAATCTTTGCCACTGGATCGAGGAAGCGGCAGTCTGAGGGTGCTAGGACCTCACAGAGAAGCCTCTTTTGCATAAATCGCGTGTTTTTTCCTTTGGCTTTTTGCCGGCTGCACGGCTGCGGGGCACGTGAGGGGGCCCCGACCAGCACAGAATGCATTTGTGAAGTTTTGCCAGCAGAGAGCAGGACCCAGAAGCCAGATTAGGGTGGCTGGGCACCCCCCATGCCCACGGAGCCAGCAGGAGGTGATGCTGATGCTGCTCCAGCACCATGGGTGTACCCCCCGCCTGGCTCCAGTCTCTCGGCAGAGAGCCTGAGTTGGGACATTTGTGCTGTGTTTTTCCTCATGTCAGGAGGTAGATATTTCGGACAAATAGTCTTCAAAACATCAGGAAATATGGGTGTGTGATTATCTATCCCTCAGAAGAGAATGCTAACACACCTTTGAAATATATTATCAGATGTTAAAATACCTAAAAAACGACTAAAAACATTTGTCCACTGACTAACCACTGAAATTCTGATTCTGATTTGCAGGATTTAAATTCTGTTTCTTTTTGGGATAAAATTGGACAATTACTAACTCTAAAAGTTGAAAAGGGTGATTTAAAGGCTTCTTTACTTATTCTGGTATTCCTGCAAGCCAGAAACTATTTACTAAATGCAGAGAACAACAGTAAGCTACAGATAAATTTTCTGAATAACTTTTCTTTCTTTCCAAACTCCTCTGTGGCTGACCGGGAGGGGCTTAAGCCCCCCTCCCAGGAACAGGATCCCGGTATAGACCATGTCAGCACAGAACTGCTGACTCACCCACAGAAACACATGGAGGGGAACACTGGTGGACTCCACGTGCTTGGTCCCCCTCCCCAGAATCCCTTCTCCTCCCTATTTCCTGCCCCTACCCCATATCCCCCACCCAACCCATACATTCCTTTGCCTGCCCTGCCCCACCCTCCCTCCCACTGTCAACCCCTCCCCCCGAGTTACCACAACAAAAGGGGCGGGCCCTCCACAGTCTGCAGCCCAGTGGGTACAGGGCAGAGCCGCCCCCAGCCCGCAGTCCCAGCGGGGACAGGGGGGAGTCACTCCCAGCCCACAGTCCTGGTGGGGGGTGGATGTCCCCCACAGCAGAGGCACAGGAACGGCTTCCCCAGAGACCCCATGATGGGGGGGGGGAGGCTGCCTCTTGCCAGACCCCAGGGGGTGGGGGAGCAGATACTTCCTGCTTCCCTGGGCACTGAAAGAGATGCAGAAATTCCAACAACTCGGACAGATGTGAATGATAGCGTCCAATCTGTTACCCCGGTCATTTGTCTTGGAAAAAGATATACTAAGAGAACTTATCAGCCATTATCCTACCAAGATGAAAAGGAAATTTGCAAAATACAGAGGGAATTTGGGAGATCTAGTGAAATTTTTAAAGGCTTTATGAGAGCAACCTTTAATTCTAATGAATTGGTACCAGCTGACATAAAAGATTTATTCAGATGCTTGTTATCCCCCTCGGAATTTGAGTTTTGAGAAAATATGTGGAAAAAAGCATTGTCTATACTATTACAGGAGATCTACCAAGCACCTGGTGAAACCAAAGGCAATGATGGCTAATGGTCATAATAACTTATGACCATCTCTGTGGTGAGGGTGCCTTTTACTCCCCAGAATGACAAACCCGATTATTATCCAAGTCAATTTTAGATAAGATCTGTAAAGCTGCAGAGAAAATGTTTTACCAGTTACCAACAATTGAAATTAAAGGCAGCTATGTCAATGTAATTCAGTCTCCTTCCAATCCTTTCTTACAGTTTGTTGATCAACTAAGGACACAGGTGCAAGACCCACTGGTGCAGGCAGAATTGATAAAAGAGATGGCTCAGAGGAATGCTAATGAGACCTGTCGTAGAATTATTCTCAGCCTTCCCTTCGACCCATCGCCTAGTCTCGCACAGATGATAGAAGCTTGTACCAGAAAAGCAGAATTTTTCCAGGTACCTGAAAGGAATCCAGGACTGGCACACCCACGGTCTGCAGCATCTGTGGCACCAGGATGAAGGAGGCAACCAATGTCACCAGAACAGCTGCAGCACATCATCTGCCTACACTGCAAAAAGCCAGGACACTTCGCCAGAGCCTGTACACAAAACCAGAAACAGAAGAAGACCAACAAACAAAAAAACTGAATTCACAGCACACACCCGCAGTTAATATCCTTACGTGCAAAGATACAAATATAGGAGGACCTGCAGCAACTAAAGCCTCTCTCTTAAAAAAAAAAGGGGGGAAGAAGGGACACACAGTGTGGGGGTGCAAAAAATAAAAATGCCAAATGCTCAACTAACAAGGTTTGACAGCTACGAGGCCGATTTAGGCTCGTGACTACCAAAGGTTTTCACTTCAGGTCTACTGATTGGACTGTTGTTACAGTGGACATATGAAATATCTCACAGGACCTGACGGTTCACAACATGGAACTGGACCGTGAGTATTTTGTTTTTGGGGACAGAGCACACAGACCCCTACAGACTGAGATAGCTCCTATGACCCTTAAGGGAAACATAACAGGCTTGATGCTGTTGGCACGTTGCGTGGACCCACCATTTTACCTGGTAAAGAGGCAAATTCTTGCCTAGGCCATTCTGATTCCAGCAGAGATCACAGCAGATGGAAAATCACCAGAAGTCTACTGAGTGGAGGTGGTGGGAGAAGATAGACCCTCTATGGCATGCAACATAGCCTGTGGCTCAGAGCGCCTCCATGTGGACGGCATGTTAGACACAGCCGCAGACGTCACAGTTATACCTAAGACCATGTAGCCATCACATTGGGAATTGCAACCTGTAGCGGGCAAACTTCAGGGCATAGGAAAAATCACATTGGCAAAAAATTTCAAATAACATTGTGCAAATTGAGGGACCTGATGGAAAATTAGTTAGTGTCCATATCTTTGTTGCTGAATACAAAGCCGCCCTGTGGGGGAGAGATGCCGTGTCCCAGTGGGGAGTCCAATTGGTCATTCCTGAGACACCCCAGGATTTTTGAAAATAGCCACTGTGGACCGCCCTACCCAAAAGTTAACGTGGTTGGATGATACCCCAAGATGGGTAGCACAGTGGCCGCTAAGCAAAAAGAAGCTCAAGGCGCTTGAGGAGCTTATGGAGAAGCAATTAGCTCAAGGACACATAGTAGAGACAACAAATCCTTGGAATTCCCCAATCTTTGTAATAAAGAAACTGGGAAAGGACAGGTGGAGACTTCTCCATGATCTCAGAGAAATAAACAAAGTTATAGGGGACATGGGATCACTCCAACCACGGATGCCTACTCCAACAATGCTTCCTTGAGATTGGAAATTGGCTGTCCTAGATATCAAAGATTGTTTTTTCCAAATTCCTTTACACCCAGAAGATGCACCAAGGTTTGCATTCTCAGTTCCTTCTATCAACAGAGAAGCACCAATGAAACACAATCAGTGGAAAGTTTTACCACAATGGTCTCAAAATGAGTCCTTTTATATGCCAACAGTATGTAGCCTCATTGCTGTCTCCAGTACGCGCTGAGAGAAAGGACGCCATCATTCTTCACTACATGGATGATGTGCTCGTGTGTGCCCCCAATGACTCAATACTCCATCACACGCTTGACCTAGTGGTTAAGGTTTTAACCTCTGCTGGACTTCAATTTCAGGAAGACAAAGTTCAAAGGATGCCACCTTGGAAGTAGCTAGGTTTGGAAATCACTGCAAGGACCATTGCTCCGCAGAAATTGGAAATTGAGTGCAATCCCAAAACCTTAGCAGATCTCCACTCCTTGTGTGGGTCTTTGAATTGGGTAAGACCCTGGCTAGGCCTCACAAATGAGGATCTAGCCCCCCTCTTCAAGTTACCTAAGGGGGAAAGGGAGCTGGTTTCTCCCAGGGAACTGACCCCAGAGGCAAAGACAGCAATTGAAAAGGTACAGAAGACCTTGTCAGAGAGACAGGCTCATCAGTGTGAGCCAAACGTGCCTTTCCATTTCATTGTTCTAGGAAAGCTGCCACATTTGCATGGTTTGATTTTCCAATGGATCGAAGAGCAGAGAGATTCATTCTTGATAATAGAGTGGGTCTTCCTCTCTCACCAAAGATCCAAGACCATCACTGAGCCACAAGAATTGATAGCTTAGCCGATTCGGAAGGCCAGGGTGAGACTGAGTGAAATGGCGGGTTGTGATTTTGCATGCATACACCTCCCAGTCAAACTCTCTGAGGAGGGAAAGAACTCTCCTGAGTGATTGACCAAAGAGATATTTGAGCATTTGCTCCAGGGCAATGCCAGTCTCCAGTTATCTCTGAACAGCTACAGTGGACAGATATCAGTGCATGCCCGATCCCACATGTTGTTCAATGAGGAATTCCACCCGATTCCTCATGAGAAGAGGAGTCGGAGACCACTCAAGGCTCTCACAGTATACACAGATGCATCCGGGGCCTCTTACAAGTCACTGACTTGGAGAAATCTGCAAATGCAGCTTTGGGAAGCTGATGTTGTGTTTGTGGAGGGATCACCCCAAGTGGCTGAACCAGCTGCAGTGGTAAGAGCTTTTGAGAAGTTCTTGGAGCCAATTAATTTGGTAACCGACTCTGCCTACATAGCAGGGGTAGTGTCCAGAGCGGAGCAGGCAGTGCTCAAAGAAATAGGGAATGAGCATCTCTTCAAGTTGCTCTCAAGGCTAATTGATTTAGTCTCTCATCGAGAACATCCGTTTTATGTTATGCATGTAAGATCACACACTGATTTGCCAGGTGAAATTGCAGAGGGGAATCGTCAGACAGACTCCCTTGCTGCACCAGTTGAAAAGGCACGTCTCCCCGACATATTCCAACAGGCAAAGCTGAGTCACCAGCAATACCATCAAAATGTGCCAGGTCTGATCCGTCAGTTCCAGCTAACACGGAGTCAGGCTCGAGCCACGGTGCCCACCTGTCCCAATTGCAAGCTCCAGGCCATACCATCGATGGGTGTGGGGGTTAACCCCCAGGGCCTTGGCAGTTGTGAAGTGTGGCAGACAGACATCAAACACATTCCTAGTTTCGGTCGCCTCAAATATGTTCACGTAAGCATTGGTACATATTCAATAGGCGCAGTCTGTGCCTCTGCACACGCAGGAGAAAAGTCTGTGCATGCCAAGCAGCACCTAGTGCAGGCTTTTTCACTGTTGGGGATCCCAAAAGAAATCAAAACTGATAACGGCCCAGCGTATGTGTCCAAGGAGTTCCTGGAGTTCATCCAGCAGTGGGGAGTGGAATGTTAAACTGGCATCCCTTACTCCCCCACAGGTCAAGCTGTCGTTGAGTGTGCACACCAGATGCTCAAGAAGGTCTTGACTAGACAGAGCAGTTCAGCTGCGTGGATGTCTCCACAGCAGAAGCTCTGCAAAGCCTTGTTTACCATCAATTTTCTGAACTGTTCATTTGAAAACATGAGTCCACCAGTGGTACGTCATTTTAACAGTGGCAATCAGTTCAAATTGTCTCAGCATCCACCGGTCTTAATTAGGGACCCAGAAGCTTGGGAAACCAAAGGTCCCTATGAGCTCGTGACCTGGGGTCGTGGCTATGTGTGCGTGGCTACTCTCTCAGGCCCTCGGTGTATTCCACAGAAGTGGGTGAAACCTTTTGTCCCCAAAAATCCAGCTCCAGCAGAAGGCAAGTAGCCGCCACTGCAAAGAGAATACACTGCTGGATGAAGGAAAAAGAATCTTCCTAAGTGTAGATTCCTTCTGGCAGAAACATAAACTTTGACTTGTTTTAAAATGTTTGTTTTTCCCTTGTAGTGAAAACCTACCTCAAACTTAACCCTGTGATGAACCCCATCCAAGTGGCCACCTTGCTAATGCTAAACAATCTGGTAAAGGCGTGGATCATGCCTTAGCCGCATCAAAATGTCTGGGTGACTCTGGCACAGACACCTCAGCAGGAAAGCATATGTTTTTCCACTGCAGCAGCAGAGAATCCTGTGTCCACCTGTCTGGTAGGAATTCCATTGCAGAATTTCCATCGGGTTTGGACAAATACAGGACCTATGAAATTCCAGAATCACGTACCCCCTGACCACACAATGATCATCATCAGCAAGCTGTGGTGATCGTGAACCCCTTAGAGGAGTGGTTGCTAAGTGTGCCCAAGGTAGCTCAGGAACCCCAAGAGTTAGAGTTATCGGGTTCCTCCCCTGCATCCTACTGCATACATTTCTCCATCATTACTAAACCTCAAAACACTGATAAATATCACTATATAAGACAATGTTGTGAGGAGTTCACTGCAAAGAGATGGTGTCGTAGTAATAGCCATATTGCAGCTGACAACCCATCTCACTCTAGTCCCAAAAGCCTCCCTAAGGGATTGTTCTTGAATTGTGGGGATTGGGTGTGGGCAGGAATTCCATCTCGACTTCTAGGAGGGCCATGTACCATAGGGCGATTGTCTGTATTGACACCCAACCAAACTCTAATTGGTGAATGGACGCACAAAAACAAATCAGCAACCAAAATTCAGAAAAGGAGTGCTGACCAATTGGACCCAGATTGTGACTCAGATATTTTCCATTGGGCTAAGTCAAAAAGAGTTGCTGTGTCCCTGTTCCTTCCGTGGGTCACAGCAGCCAAAGCTCTAGGTGAATTGGACCATCTAGAGTGCTGGGTGGTCAAACAGGCAAATTTGATGACCGCCGCCATCAGCTCTCTCCTAGAAGACGAGAAAATTACCTGACAGGCCATGCTCCAGAACCGTGCTGCTATTTACTTCCTCTTGCTCCTGCATGGACATGAATGTCAGGAATTTGAAGGACTCTCTTGCTTGAACCTGACTTTGAAGGCTCCAGATGTCCGTGCTGCCCTTTGGAGCATGAACAGCTTGATTGGACAAGTGAAACAAGAATCGGAGGATTGGGTCAAAGAACTGTTCAAGGGCTGGGGAGTAACAGGGTGGTGAATTTCTATAGTTAAAACAATTTTGTAATTTCTTGTTATTCTTTTCCTTATAACAATTGCGTTTGGGATCCTACGTCGTTTGGTTTTCAAGGCTATCAATGGCCTCATGCTTTCTGCCTCAGAAGTCAACCACATAGAGTTGGCAAACCTGAAACAGTCTGACTTCCCCATCAATTGTAAGTGGTGGGAAAGCTCACATGCCTTGTAAACATGAATCTAATTTTTTCTTGTAACTTTGTTAAACAAAAAAGGGGGAATTGTTGTAATTCTCTAGGGGAATGGTTTCTCCCTTCTGACCCCCTGGAGTTTCCTTACCACATAGAATAACCCTTCCTTCCTTCTCTGACCCTATTGGCTATGGTCCAACTATCTTTTCCCTGAGAGGGGGGCTGTATAATGCTTCGCCTTTCCTTGTGCTCTCTCTTTTCCCCCTGGAATTTCGAAGAATAAACGCCTGGGACAAAGCTCCTGGGGAAAGGGCCTCTTCTGATATCTTTATCTCATCCTTGGTAAAAATTCTCTCCAAAGCCTCCTAATAACTGAGTAATCTCAAGCCCCCGGAGGCGGGCAGGGGGTATTTTTACAACTGGAGATTTACTCCCTAAACCTAAATCCCAGCCCTCCTGTTGTCTTCAACTTATATTCTTTTCTTTTAAGAAAATCACAATACAACATTATAACAACAGTAAAGGAAAAAAGTTGGTATTGCATAATGTTCAGTAGCAAAATTGCACAGTATGTTTCACATTAACATTTTGCATTATCATTAGTCTTCCAGTATGAAATACAAAATCATTGTAGTGGAACACTTTCACAGGTACAATCTTGGTTTCTCTGAGAACAAATATCTCAATTCACTGGTAATGTTTACATTGCAGGAGGATGCTATTTGCTATAGTAGCAATCCTTTTCAAATCTAGGTATTGCGCTGCTAGAATTTATTCGTATTGTTTTGCTGCATATTATGTTCTTAAAATCTGTTCCATAAAGAGATATCATTTTGACTCTGTGACACAAAAGAATCCTATGACACTTTTTGTTCATCCTCAAAAAAACCCCCTCCCCATTTGCTAGCGTAGGATTAAGTCTGGATGAGTGAAATTAAAAATTAAAATCTATTCTGTATGACAGTTAGAATAGTGTCACAGTATGAGAAATCTAGGAAAATTTAAAAAAGTTTAATGATGGAAATAAGAATGAATATGTAGAATATGAAGAGTGTTGTTTCATCAAGTGTCCTATATATATGCAGGCATAAAATGTAACAACACAGACACCATGAGTATCACTATCAATACAGAAGTGGTTTCTCAATTTACTTGAATTTCCTGACTTCCCTTGCATTTTCCTATCTGAAATTGTGGTTGGTGCTTGGTGCTTTAGCTTGTTTCTTAGAAACATCACGAAAACATAAATTGTTTCCATCAGTTAGTGGCCCCACTGGAAACATTTCCATGCTGAACAGGGGTTTTGTCACTCCTACAGATCTTAACTACTGCTTTTGGTTGTTAAGATCTGTATGAGTGACAAAGGCCATGATTTGCTCAATGGCCTTTTGTGAAATGGCTTGGTTTTCCTCAATCATGTCATGGGTTGCATGCCTAAGCTGTAAAATTATCATCACTATTTATACCAGTCAGTACATATAAGGGACAGAAGTGACACTGACGGGGGGTGAGGAATGAGAACTGCAGTCAGTTCATCTCATGTTGTCTCCGCTTCTTCTTTTTCAAGTGGAGGACATCTCACACTCCTCTCATTGTCCAGCATGAGGTTGCTTTCATGGGAGACTATCCGACATAAACCTCTCCAGCATATGTCTTCTCCCCCCAGGCTGCAGCTCTTCACAAATTGTTCCAGCCTGGGTTCCTTCCACAGGGTGCAGTCCTTCAGGAACAGACTGCTTCCAGCATGCTTTCCCCACAGGGTCACAAGTCCTGCCAGCAAATCTACCCCAGCACAGGCTCCTTGTTTTATGGGTCTGCAGGTACTGCCACTCTCTGGCATGGGATACCCAGAGGGTTAGTCTCCTTTGGTCACACCCATCTACTCTAGCATGAGATTGGTTTTCCACGTGCCACAGATGGGTATCTGACCCACCTTGAACCTCTGTGAGGGGACAGCCTGTCTTACAGCAGTCCTAACCATGGGCTGCAGAGAAATCTCTTCCCCAATGCCTTGAGTACCTCCTGCTTCATTTCTGCAGAGCAGCTTCTTTCACATATTGTCAGTTCCCTCTTCTCTGGCTGCAATTGCTTCTGGGTAATAACTTTTTCCTTCTCAAATATGTTATGCCGGAGGCATTATCACCATCACTGATGGGCCTGGCCATGGACAGTGCAGGGTTTGCTGCTGAGCTTGCTGGCTCTGGCTTTGTTGGGCATGGGGAAAGCTTCTGGCAGTTTCTCAAAGAAACCTCCCCTGTAACTCCCTCCACTATCAAACACTTGACTTGTAAACCTAATACACTCAAAACCTAGTTTATTCATTTTCCAGAACAATCTTCTTTGGATTACAATGAATAAAACAACATTATAATATAAATAAACAATTTAATGTTAATGAATACTGATTGTTACTTCACTGTATTGTCCCTGATAATTTTTCACACTTATTCTGAGGTCAGGGGAATGCCCATAGCTTAATTTTCACTGCTTGGTCTCAGCTTCTCTATTCTGATTTGAATCAGATGAGAAGGGGATTGTCTGTAGTGATTTGGTGTGTGATGTTGACCCTGGCTGTATGCTAGGCACTCCCAGAAGCCTCTCTATCACTCCCCTCCACAGCTGTACAGGAGAGAGAGAAAATAACAAAGGATTCATGTGTTGAAATAAGGACCAGGAAAATCATTCACCAAGTACTGTCACGGGCAAAACAGTCTGGAATTAAAAGTATTAACTGAATTTATTACTAACAAAATCAGAGCAGAATAATGAGAAATAACATAAACCTTCAAAACATCTTCTCCCCTCCTGCCCTAACTCCTCCCCCAGCTGTGCAGGGAGACAGGGAATGGGGGTTATGATCAGTTCATCACATGTTTCTCCTACTGCTCAGGGAGAGGAGCCATGACCTTGTTGTGCTGTGAGGTCCCTCCCACAGGAGACAGTTCTCCATGAACTTCTCCAATGTGAGTCCCATCTAATATGCAACAGCTCTCTGCAAACTGCTGCAACGGGATTCCATCCCTCTGGCAACAATTCTTCCAAAACTGCAACAGGATGAGTCACTCCTCCACAGGGTGTGGTCCTCCAAGGACAGGCTGTGCCAATGTGTGCTCCTCTGTCCATAGTCTCCCAAGGGTCACAGCCTCCTCTCAGGTATCCATCTGCTCCAGCCTGGGTCTCCCCCATGGGCTGCAGGTGAACCTCTGCCTCCCTATGGACGTCCATGGGCTGTAGAGGCACAGCTGCCTCACCATGGGCTCTCTGCACCACAGGCTGCAGGGGAATCCCAGCTCTGGTTCCTAGACCACCTCCTCCCCCTCCTTCTTCATTGACCTCAGTGTCGGCAGAGGTATTCCTCTCAGATGTTCTCCCCCCATTCGTCTCTGGCCCAAATTATAACTGTGCAATAACCTTTTTCTTTTTCTTCTTAAATGTTATCACAGAGGTGTTACCACTGTTATAATTGTCCCAGTCTTAATCAGCACCACATCTGTCTTGGAGCCAGATGGGATTGGCTCTGCCAGACATGAAGGAAGTTCCCAGCAGCTTTTCATTGAAGCCAACCCTGTAGCCCCACCTGCTACCAAAGCTTGGCCATGCAAACCCAATAATTTTTGACACTTATTCTAAGGTCAAGGGACTGCTCATAGTTTGGTTTTCACTGCCTACTCTCAAATTCCTAATTCTGGTCTGAATCAGATCTGAAGGCAACTGTCTCTAGTGATCTCATGAGTGGAAGTCTTAATGATATTTCTATTTGAAAGAGTAGATTTTTTTTATCCAGGTTTGGTGTTCTAGAGAGGGTCTGTAATATCATGTCTTTACAGGTTTCTGAGTTTATATGGGCCTGTAAAGAGGTGCTACAATAATCCTGAAATTTTCAATATCCTCCTGCCATTGCCTTCACCTTCTTTTGTGCCATAAGGAGCAAATGTAATGAGAAGCATCTCACATACACATTTAGATATTACTTGTTTTTCCTTTACTGTCATGTCTAAAATACAGTTCCAGAGATGGAAATGCTTACACTGGTAAATAGTTGGTGAGCAATAGTGTGTTTCTCAGCATTTATGGACACTTAACACCTTGAGTCCCAAGCAGGACTTTGAAATTACAGCCCTGAAATACCTTCATTAAATTCTTTCTTGCTGGATGTGTTTGCCACTAGACGGACACAAAAAGATTATGTTCACACCTTCAGGTGGTGAGACGAGAAAAAGGCAGTTTATTTGGGTTTCGGGTTTAAATAGAGTTTGGACTTTGACTAGCGATTGGAGAACAAGATTAACACCTCTCTGAGAGCACTAGTCAACTTAGAAGTCTGTTAATTTGTTCTTCCCTCTGGAAAGTAATGTATTATTTACAAAACATCAGTCTTCACGTTTGTTTTTGTTACAAGTGTGAGAACTCCAGGATAAAAATGTAAATTATCAGAAGGCTGAAAAATCAGGGTGACATGTGCTCTTCACTCAAAGCAGCCCCCAAAATAGTTGTCTCACCAGCTAAATTTCTATCCCCTGAGAACCATATGCATGGTATAAAAATAATAAAAAAAAAGAGAAAGAAAACATCGAATCTAGCTAGTAATCTAAGTAGTAACTTCAGAACAAGATATGCTTAGAATCATAGAATCGTAAAATATCCTCAGTTGGTAGACATTCATTAGGATCATTGAAGGTGAGCTCCTGGCCTTGTGGAGGACCACCCCAGGAATCACACCACATGTCTGTTTTCTAAATTCTCCTTGGACTCAGTAAGGCTGGTGCTGTGACCCCTTCCCCTGGGGAGTCTGTTCCAGTGTCCAACCACCCTCTAGTTGAAGAACTTTTTCCAGATATCCAACCTAAACCTTCCCTGATTCAGCTTTGGGCTATTCCCTCAGGTCCATCAATGGCCGCTACAGAGCAAAGATGAGTGCCTGCCACTCCTCTTTCCTTCACAAGGAAGCTGCACACTGAAATGAGGTCTCCTCTCAGTCTCCGCCAGGCTAAACAGAAAGAGTGACCTGAGCCATTGCTCATATGGCTTCCCGTCAAGGTCCATCAGCATCCCTGTTGGCCTTCTTTGGATGCTAACAGCTTTATATCTTTCTTATATTGTGGTGCCCAGAACTGTCCCCAGCACCCGAAGTTAGGCCACCCCAGCTCAGAGCAGAGCAAGACAATCTCCTCCTGTGCCTGGCTGGTGATGCTGTGCCTGATGCCCCCCAGGACAGGGTTGGCCCTCCTGGCTTCCAGGGCACTGCTGCCTCATGTTCAACCTGCCACTGACCAGGAACCCCAGGTGCTTTTCTGTTGGTTTACTTTCCAGAAAATCCTTCTGAGGTACAGAACCCAGTGCTTGTCTTTCTCAAATTTATACCACAGGTACTGTGATGGGAAGTCTGCAGAGTAAATTAAATCAAACATTTTAGTTGGACCTTCCTCCTAGTTTTATCTACTATCAATTTCAATTATCAGTATGAACTAAGAAAAAAAAGTGACAGTTTTTCTTGTCTCCCCAGAAACTGATGCTAAATTACTGTGTATAAAATAACAATTAATAAATGTTTAATAGGGTTTAAAAATCACTCTGACTTCCTTCTTCTAGTTTATCAAAATGCCATTCAATAAAACCAAGGAGTAGAACTGTGGCATAAGTTGTTATAGTCCATAAATAATTGGTAGGAATGAGAGCATGATAAAAATGTATGGTGGAAGCTAACATCTGATGAACAAAAGAATCTGAAAGATGTTACTATATAATCTCAAGGAATTTTTGAAAATTAAAAAATTGTATTTAGAAAAATTTAATTTTTGCAGAAGAATCCTAAATGAAACTATAGTCTTTAGATTAATCAAATAAATTATATTCTGTAATCAACTTGTCTATCTGCATTCAAAATTAAAAAAAAAGAAAGCTAGCCATCTTTACATGGATGAAGTGAGACTTTAATGAATAGCAATGGGCATATTCCTATCTGTCTGTGTAACTGATCTGAAAAACGTGTGTGTGACAATAATTTATGCTAATTTGATTTATGAGTCTAACTATTGAAGAAACCAGATAAGACCAGATATTTGTAAATATATGCTCCTCTACTTACAAACTTCACATTGTCTTGACATGTTCGGTGGTGGGGGGGAGGCTTGTGGAGTTCTTTTCCTTTTCTTCAGGAAACTCTGGTAAATTAATATTTTTCTACTTTTAGCTCAAATAATGTTTTGTGTCTTAAATCTGCTAATAATCAGCACTGGTTAAGCAATTGCATGGTTTAAGCAATAATTCTTTTTCTTTTCTGTTGATTGTATCTCATTTCTTCCTTCTCCTTTGCTTAACAGTTAGTTTCTATGTTTTGCAAATGAGACAACTCAAATGATAGCCTGAACAAAAAAAGGTGTAAGAATTAATTACAGTACGAATCAACAGCAAATTCTACTTTAATACCCTCTCTATGTACAATAAAGAAGGATCGAAATTTTTTTTTCTGTGTGTCAACATTCTCTCTCCTTTTACTTCATTAAATCAAGATGATATAAGCCCCAGGAGACAGAAGTGCAAATTTTAAACCTGTATTGATTTAACCTTCCCTCTGTAAATATTTCATAGTTCTATAATGTGTAAATGCAATCCTGCACAGAACAAAGGATTGCACTTTTTTGTTAGTACACAGAATGACAGTATTTATTATGCCATTTAAAGAATATTACATAGGAAAACACATGAGGATATTTTGTTATTGTTGTAAATGTCAAGGATGATTGATACAATACTATTTTTCAAGAGAAACACTCCTTAAGAAAAGCTATTCCAAACAGTGATTTCCTTGAAGGACTATAATACCATTTGCTAATTGCACTTTCAAGACCTTTTTCTAGCTTCTCTTTCCCACAGTTTGATGCAGATTTTTTTTTTTTTATGAAAGGTTACTTCTCTCAGTGCTTCACAGTTTTCTGTTTACTTCTGAACAATTTTCCATTCTGAAATTTCAACATCCTAATAATTTTTGTAGCACTTGAGTGGTGAAAGCTTTTGGCATGGATTGTCTGGTTTGTAATGGTTGTTATATGATCTTCTGGCAACAACAACAAAAACAACGAAATCCTGGAAGCTGCATGTACTGAGGCCCTTTAGAAGCCCATAATGGTTTGATTGAATTGTTACTCTTTTCAAAGACTATTTGTAAAAAACATCATCCAAAAGTAAAAAAATGTTCTGAGAATTTCATCCTACTCTGAACTTTCTCTTGAGTAGTGAATATTATATTTGTGGTTTAAAAATTTGTTTTGTAATTAAGTGCTTTTTTCCTGAACCAGAAATGCTGTGGTTTGCTGCAATAGGAATCTGATGCTGACAATATCAGTGCCACCAGTGCTGCAGTTTAAATAAAAAAAAAAAAAAACAAACCCAAAAAACCTAAGTATTCCTAGCAAGCAAAAGCATCTAGCATAAAATTAGGATTTTACAATCTATTTCTAGGTTGGTTAAAAGTGTTTATTTTATGTGGAAATTTATGATATCATTCATGTTTCCAATTTTGCAGATTTTAAAAGATCATGCATAAAATCTGGAAAATATACATCTAACCATAACCGTACTGACATTAAACTGTCAAGCCCTTTTTCTTGTCAAGGCACGTTTCTCAAGAATATTTTTATTGGAGTGATACCAGTTGGTGTGAACTGAACCTTAGCCTTTTTTCCTTCTATTAGTACTTTATCAGATCTGATACTTTTTGAAGAATCAGCGTGGTATTTATCACCATGAAGTTTCACTATGTCATAGTAGCATGAACATTACTGAGGATATTCCTTTTAGCAATGTTATGTTAGTCTTCTCCTCTACTATCTCCAAGATGTCATCCAGTCTTAATAAACATACTATTTACTTTAATGACAAAAGTCTTTACTGCATCAAGACAGCTCCTCTTTTTTAAAATATATTTAATTTATAACCTCAAGTTTGACTGAGGTTTTCCTAGAAGCCAGGTTTCCAGGAATATGAGAGAGAAACAATCTGTCATTCATTTAAAAATGTGTAATTGTTCTTGCTGTCCTTTGTCTGTGTATTGCCACAAGGCATCAGTCTACAGAAAATACATAGAATTTATATTCTGAAAAGAGTCTTATATCTATGCTTTTGTTGCCCTTGGTTCTACATATACATATGTGTATATGTAAGGCAAGGTCTACAAGAAATGTGACAAGACTTTGGCCTGTTTAGGTGACTGAGTAACAGGGTAACTTGAAGTAAGTCCTAAAGGGCAAGGGAGCCCAGGAAGGCTGGACTTGCTTCAAGAGGAAATCTTAAAGATCCAAGAGCAGGCTGTCCCCCTATGCCATCAGACAAGCCACCAGGGAAAAAGACTAGCTCTCTGTTTAAACAACAGGTCTAGGCTGAAACTAACTCCAGGGAAAAAAAAGGGTATGTCACCTCTGGAAGGAGAGGCAGGTAACTTGGGGGGACTACAAGATGTTACAAGGTAGGAAGCAAATTAGAAGGACCAAAGACAAACTGGAGCTTAATTAGCAACTGTGATTAAAGACAGTGAAAAAAGCTTCTAAAAATACATTGGCAACAAAAAAGATGGTTAAGGAGATCCTCCATCTGTTACTGGATGGAGCGGGTAAACATTTTGTTATGGCATGAGGAAATGGCTTGTGTACTTAATGCCTTCTTTCCCTCAGTATTTAATACCAGAACCAATTGTGCTCAGGCTACCCACCTTCCAGAGCTGGAAGTTAATGGTGAGGAGCTGAATGAAGCTGTTATAATCCAAAAGGAAAATGTTAGTGACCTATGACAATTAGCCCTATGCCAATTAAAGAACCACAAGTCTTAGGGCCCAGATGGGACACACATGAGAGTAATGAGGCAACTGGCAAACTGGTTTGTTTACCTAGCCCCTTTCAATCATTTAAAAGCCATCCTGATTAACTGCAGAAGTTCCACTTGACTGGAAATTATCAAGTGTAACATCTGCCTTAAGAAGGGTCACAAAGATGCTCCAGGGAGCTACAAGCCTGTCAGTCTGAGCTTGGTGCAAGGGAAGGTCATGGGTCAGATCATCCTGAGTACCATCACACAACATGTGCAGGACAACCCGGAGATCAAGCCCAGCCAAGAGGCATTTGTGAAAGGCAGGTACTGTTTGAACAGCCTGATCTCTTATGATTAGGGTGTGGATGTTGTCTATCTAGGCTTGACTTAAGGGCTTTTGACACCTTTTCCCACAACATGTTACCTGGAGAAATTGGATGGTCAAGGCTTGGAGGAGGGTACTCTTCACTGGTTTAAAAGCTGTCTGGGGCTAGGGCCAGAGCATACAGGTGAATGGAGTTTTATCTGGTTGGTGGCCAGTCACTGGTGGGGTTCCCCCCACAGCCCTGTGCTGGGGCTAGTTCTATTAAACATCATTATTGGTGGCTTGGACTAGGGAATTAAGTTCACCCTCAGCAAGTCCACAGATGGCACTAAGATGGGCAGGAATGCTAATCCTCTGGAGGACAGGAAGGCTCTGCAAAGGGATCTGGACAGGATGGATTGAGGACAACTGCATAAGGGAAAGTGGCAAGTCCTGTCCTTGCATTATCCCAACCCCATGTAGCACTACAAGTCAGAGGAAGTGGCTTGGGAGATGCTTAGCAGAAAGGGACCAAAGGAATGCCAGTCAACAGCACACAGTCAGGTGGCCAGAAGGTCAGTGGCATCCTGGCCTGTATCAGCAATAGTACGGCCAGCGGGACCAGGGCAGTGATTGTACCCCTGTACTGAGCAGTGGTGAGGCCACACCTTGAATCCTGTGTTCACTTTTGGGCACTTCACTGCAAGAAAGACATTGAGGTGCTGGAACATGTCCAGAGAAGAACAATGGAGCTGATTAAAGGTCTAGAGCATGTCTTAACAGGAGTAGTTGAGGGAATTGGGGAGAACTCATTGCTCTCTACAATTACCTGAAAGGACTTTGTAGCGAAGTGTGGGTCAGTCTGTTCTACCACATCTCAAGAAAAAGTATTAGAGGAAATGGCCCTAAGTTGCACCTGGGAAAGTTAAAATTTAGAAATAATAATAAAAAAAAACAAACTTGAAAGAGTGATTAAGCATTAGAATAAGTTGCCTAGAAAGGTGGTGGAGTCACATCCAGACATCTCTTCCAGAGGTCTTCCAATATCTGAAGAAAGAAAAATGGGGACAGGCTATTGACAAGAGCATAAGAGTGACAGGATGAAGGGGAAAGGCTTCAAAGTCAAAGAGAATAGGTCTAGTTTAGATAGTAGATGAAATTCTTTCATGTGAGGTGGTGAGACCTCAAAGAAAAGAAAGAGATTGCACAGAGAAATTGTGGATGTCCCAATCTTGATAGTGGTCAAGGCAAGGTTACATGAGCTCTGAGCAACCTGTTCTATTGAGAGGTGTCCCTGTCCACAGCAGGGTTTGGAACTAGATGATCTTCAAGGTCCTTTCCAACACAGGCCCCTCTCTGACTCTAGAATTCCAAGTTCTACCAGATGAAGTTTGGAATGGATATTAGGAAAAATTCCTTCATTGAAAGGGTGGCCAAGCTTTGGATCAGGCTACCTAGAGAAGTGGTGAAATCAATTCTCTGGAAGTGTTCAAAAACCCTGTAGTTGTGGCACCTGGGGACACGGTTTAGTGGTAAACATGACAGTACTAACAGCTAGACTCAGTGACCTTAGACATCTTTTGCAACCCTAAAAATTCTGTGATTCTGTCATCCTTTCTGGCTCCTGACTGGAATTCAGAGAACCTTGCAGGCTGACTGTAGATCTAAAAGTCCTGGTCATAAATTTACAATGCAAATGTGCCCCTTTGAAAGACTGACCTACATGTGTCAGCAAGGTGTACTCAGCACCTGCTTCCAGCAACTAGGATACATGGAGACACGCACTCCATGTTATCAATCTTCTGCCACATCAGATATTTTTTTACCTTAGTTCTCACTTGCAACAACCTACAAGTAAGCCCCAGGGAAAAGTTGAAAAGTAAACCTTGAGTATTTTTCCCAAGGTCATCACTAAAAAAGGCACCTTGCCAGCATTCAAATATACTGTTTGTAATAAATTTAAGTAAATAAATCTGCAGAGATTTCCTCCCCAAATCCCCCCAGTTAAAAATAAATAAAATAAAAAAGGGCTAAGCTGTCTCATTGCATATACAATCTTTTAATAATGGAATCAGAAGGCTTTTATTGTGTTATTTCAACATTCAATTGAAATGTTTAAAAGCATTTCTTCGAATATTTTTCTAAAAGTGAGGTGGGGGTCAATTCCTAATCTCAAGTAACAAACAACAGGATGAGAGAAAACAATCCCTATATGCCCCAGGGGAGATCTAGATGGGATATTAGAAACAATTTCTTCACAGGAAAGGGGTTCAAGCATTGAACAAGCTGCTCAGGTAGGTGGTTGAGTCACCAGCCCTGGAGATATTTAGAAGATGCATAGACATGGTACTTAATAACATGGTTTAGTGATGAGCATGAAAGTGCTGGAGTAATGGTTGGACTCAATGACCTTAGAGGTCTTTTCCAACCTTAATGATTCTGTGATTCAGACAGCAGCTCTAAACAGGATGCTGAAATGTTTTTATAGAAAGGTTCCCAAAAGTGGTCATCATAAAAAAAAAAAAAGGAAACAATGCCATGTGCCTACCATTGTTGCAAAGCCTCACCCATGTTACTTCAGGCAGGAGAGTGAAAACCATTAAGTCCTCTCATACTCTGTAACCCTTCCAAGGGACTCCAAATTTTGCATAAACTATTGAAATGACTGATAGGTCAAAAAAACCTAAGACATTTAGTTTTTTATTGTATATAAAGGCTGGTAAAACCAAAGAACACATTTAATAAAGGCAGGGCAGGATAGTGACTCTAAAACTGAAGAATATTTTGGGTTCAGATTTTTTCTCTCTACTGAAGTCCTCTGCTAGTCAAGTCACTTACTGTCACTGAATTATCTAGAATGCTAGGAAAAAGAATTATTGTATAGAGACACAATTTTGAAGCTGTGCTAGTGTACTGGAAAGACTCATGTAAATTTGTATTAAAATACACAGTTAGAAGGTCTTCTGAAAAAACAGTAGACTAAATAGCAGAAAAAGCAGTTCAAGGTGAGGAGACCTGCAGCACAACTAAAGACAGCATTTCACCATATAGCTGACAATGAGTGTTTCTTATCACCATGCTTCTCCCCAGTAATTTGTTTCAAATTATTGCTGAAAATCCAGGTACCAGTGAAGAAATGTTGACTTTTGACAGATATGATGCCCACATTATTTGTGTTCCAACCTAGATCTGTCAGAAGAATTGTTTTCAAACTATTTTTTCTAGATATTGCATGCCTTTATAGTAATTTTGTAGATAAGCACAGCTAAATGTGTAAGGAAGAGAAATATTTTTCTCATTTCTATGATTTCAATATTTGGTTTTAATGAGAACTTCAGAGTTAATCTTTGTGTGCTTTCTTATCTGATCTTGCTTTGCTGAGCTTTTTAAACATAAATGTCCTGAAGCAAAATACCAGTAATCCTAAAACTTGGGAGGCAGATAACATGCCCATCAAACTGTTCACTTTGATGCATACTATCAGAGACAATACAAAGTGCCTTGTTTTCATCACAAAACTGAACCCTGCATCCAATGCTATGAATATAATTAACTTCTAAAGGAGAATGATGAACATTTTCTTCTATCCTTATTTATTAGTAGAACAAAGCAAAGGCAGCCTGAGGAAAGTGGGGGATTTTTTTTGGATAGAGGTGCTGTAGGTAAACTGTCAGGACACTTAAGTATTGCCACTTAAGTAACATAAAATTCAAATTTCTTTTCAAGAACTCGGAGCTGGATCATTTGGCGACCTGGCAATAATATAAGGTTGCATCAATGCAATTGATGCAAATGATTGTCTCAAGAATGAATCTGATGATAGAAGAAAGTTTTAAAACACTTTGCAATCAAAGATTCAAAATGAAAACAGTAGTCTTGTAGCAGTGTCAGTATCAAATGAAGAACTGCTGCAAGAATAGTGCATTAGGGTAATGTGTCTCTGGTGACTGATGTTCTGAATGATCATACTGAACTAACTGGAGTTAGTTAATCTGGTTTGTTGTTTTTCCATCTATCCAGACTTGTACATTCTTGTACGATTGATAGTCACAGAATTTTTGAACAGTAGAAAAAAGTAGTTTGTGTTCAAGTGCAAGTGAAAAACTCAAGACTAACTGTGTTTTAGAAGTTCAGTAATTAGAAAATATACTATCTTTAAGAGAAGCCTACAATATGAAATGGTGTATCAGACTTTGATCTCTTATTCATCTCCATGCAAGAGCTCAGTCAGCTTAAACCAGAACAGATAGTTGCCATCTTCTCACCTTGTTGTTATGATAGCACATGCTACTATTCCTGCATATCTACTGAGCATTCAATAACTTGACTTCATTTTACTCAGTGAAATAAGTAAACATGAACAGTGGAATAAATTAACATTAACAGAAAAATTAAATATAAGGCAGAGAAATAGTACTAAATCTGTAGAGACAGAAAGGCTGAAAAGAAATATTTACTTTGGAGTTCTACCCTTCTGATGTACTAACAAATGATAGCAATCTTCTCTTTCAACTTATGCTTTATGTTATCAAATAAAAGGATAAACAGTCACATTTTCAAACAAACCTTATTTTGAGAAATGTGCCAATTTGCATTCTGTAGGAGATGAGTTGTACTTGAATCATCCAGACTGAGCGATATGCTAGGCCTCTAGGCCATGGCACTGAGGCCTGTGAGGTTGTGGCGCAGATAGAAATTAGTGCCAAGTGTGTGTCCCAGTAAAAATATGCACTTAAGGTGTTGCAAGGGTCAAAGAGTTTCATAGTAGTTAACAAGTATAGTAATTGGTGTGGACATAGTAGCTACCTTAAACAGTTTATAAAACAATAGGTGTTTGCATTCTTTCCTGTGCCATGTACCAATGAGAATGCATCTAGAAGTGTAAACAATATAGAGTGTATAAAACCTGCCATTTTACATAGAATAAAGGAGAAACGTAGTAGTAATCACATTGGTTGGACCTGCGTTTGCTCTGTCGACTCCTTTTATTACTTCGGGGTTTCCCCTGCGACTTTGGCATTCAGAATTAGTAGTGCACAAAATCAACAGTGCATCTGCAAAAAAAAAAAAAATCATACTGCAATGAATGTTTCATTTTAAATTATCATAGAAGATTACTAAAACTTCACAACAAAGAAAATAAACAGCCTATAAATCAAAATCTTAAATATTTCTGAGAAAGAATAAAATATTCCTTTTAAACACTCTGTCAGCTGTGGTGCACTTCTTGTACCCACATATCAACAGAAGAGATTGAGGCAGAGCCCACTTTGCAAATGATGAAGGTGATTGGAAGATGTCAGCATTTTATTTGGTGTAGATGAGCAGGTTTGGGGCATAGTGGGAGGTTGCAGTCTCCATTGGAAGAAGCCAGCAATTATCTTGTGCTGAACATGGAATCCGCTGTTTTCACAGCAGACTCACTGCAGTACACAGCCAACTGTATCAGTGAAGCTGATGGCACCTCAGTTGAAATATATTTTTGAAAGAGAAAAAAATATCGGTCATAGAAAAGCATGTTGTCAAAGGGGTGAGAATGTGCAGAGAGAAGATTTAGGCTGGAAGAGGAAAATAAGATGCCATGGTAGACCAAAAAATCCTGCATCCTGTCAAGGAACTATACTGGACCAGATGAAAGGTGTGATGAAGAGGAGGAGCACAGCAGAGAGAAACTGCTGTGTATTGGCCATGACAGACCCCGGCTTCCACTAAGTGGAATCTCCATCACAGGGAGGAGCATTGGGAGATAGGAGAGAAAAGAGGGAGATAGGGAGATGGAATGAAGGAGTGAAACTGAACCTGGTGCAGAGGAGAAGGGTTTTTCCAAAGTATTATATTTAATATTTGGGGCTGCTGGTTTGTTTGTGTTGTGGCTTTCCTTTTTAGTAGTTTTGTTTGTCTGGTTTTGCTCTGTTTCTTTTTAACAGTATCCAAAATCAAATAATTAGATATATATGTATTTATTGCTAATAAATTAACTTCCCCAAGCCAAGTCATTTGTGACCTGTTAAGAAATCTGTCTTGACTTTGTTTCTCACTCCTGCCTGTTGAGATCAAAGTGTGAACAAGCAGCTGGCTGCTCGTAGGACCAACCTGCTGCAGGTATGAATGGAAACTGTAGGGATGAGCAGGTGTGGGCAAAGCCTTAGGACCTGTGTCATAGCAGGTACCCAATGGAGTGAATACAATTTATGTGCTGTATGTACGTCAGGATGCTCAACAAGAGGTTGGTTGGGTTGAAAAAAGCATGTAACACCTTACAAAACAGCCAGATTCAGGAGGAAGCACCACTTTAATAATGATTTTCTTTCCTGTGTGTACACTTGCATGACCAAGTCCTCCTGATCTCCAGAAGACCACTGGGGTTTGTGGAGGAATATGACGGAAATAGACTTGGCAGGGAAGATACCATCCCTTTTTCTGTTAGCAGTTTCCATGACTTAACAGAATGTCTAATTCATGTTGGCATTAAAGCTAAATTTTGTTATTTAATAATTAACCAACTATGCCTTGAAGATTTCTTGGTTTGATTCTTGTTGTTGTTGTTTGGTTTTTGGTTTTTTTGGGTGGGACTTTTTGTTTGGTTTTGTAAATTTTTGTGGGTTTTTGTTTGTTTGGGTTTTTTACTCTTTGTTTTTTGAAATTTTTTGTTTGTTTTGTTTTATTTTGGTTTGGTTTTTTATGTTATATTGATTTTTCAGAAGTAGATATAGGTGTGGTCTATGACCTTATTCACAGATTCTGGTCTTAGTTACATGAATGATGAAAAATGACTTTTCACTGGGCTTTCCCCTCATGATGGAGAAATTAGTTCATTGCCATTTACACCTCTCTTGGTCATTGGCAACACATATATGTTTCTAAAGCATATTGTATTTTTTTTGTTTTGTTTTGTTTTGTTTTGTTTTGTTTTGTTTCGTTCGGACAATGAAGGTTTCTGTAATGGTTGATTTTTCTCTAAACTTTAGCAATTTCTGGTGGTCTCAGGTGGTTTATATCTTTTTGTTGGATTGTACTGGATAGCATTGATGATGCTGCCCCATCTCAGAGTACAGCATGATGGACTGGGTGCAGTTTTTCATAATACGACAGTTTGTAGATAGGGAAAGTAGGTGAAAGTCTGTATATTTCTACCTCCCTAGCCCTTCTAAATAGAAGGAAATGAGATGGATGCAATGTACTCCTGTCTATGACAACGGTAACTTTTTCTCCTCCTGAACATGCTTGCAATAATAATAAATGGTTCTGTTGCTCTGACAAAGCCCCTATGGCATTTTTCTGTCTCACAGCAGCAGTTCCAAGCTTTATGGATTTGGATGGGTCTCATTATTATTATTTAGGTCTTAATGAATACTTATAAAATATTCACTGGCTTTTGAATGTTTTTTAAGGCTTTTGAAATTATGAGCCTGTGGGGGTAACTAAAGGTATCCTGCCATAAAGGTCTATTAAAAAAAAATCAATAGAATGAAAGCATCAATAATATTGTCTTTACAGTTACTTCCAAACTGCATTTTCTGCTGACCTGGGTTTTACTTCTTCTTTAAATATTAATTGTTGATTTGCTAGTTTGAAAACACATCCTGGAGCTCCCCTAGGCACATAGATATACATTTTTTTTTCTTATCATTTAACTCTCCTCCATCTTCACTTCAATTTTCCTGTCCTGAATCTTCCCCCACAACAAGCAGGGTTAATAAAACACATTTGTGAGTGACAATAGTGCTGTAAATCGATTAAATCAGTGGTAGATATTATAAAGTTACTGGAAGCTGCGTTCATACATTGTATGCCATCTTTTTTGCAAAAGATAGTGGAGAAAATATTTGATAAATGCAATAAGACCCAAGAGGTCCAGGGCAAGAAATAGAACAGAGCTCTTTATACTGCTTTGGTTTTTGACTGAGTGTCATTCAGTTAAATTTTTTCCTCAGTCCCAGCTTACAAAAAAAAACCCGAAAAAACAAAACCACAAAACCTTATCAAGACCTGTGTTTAAGAGAAGTGAACTGAAATTTTCTCCTCCCTACAAAGTTTCATTTTTGAGTCAAGTTGTCTTTCCAGCAAGTCAGTCTCAGCTGTAGGTTTCTGGTGCTTACCTTTCATATGATCATATATTAGCAGAATGGTTTATCTTGGAAATTGCCTCAAAAATCATTTATTTCCAATACTCCTGCCACAGGCAGGACACCTTCTACTAGCCCAGTTTTCTCAAAGTTCCATCCAACGTGACCTTGAACATCTTCAGGGGCATCTACAGCTTCCCCGATAAACCTGTTTTAGTGTCTATCCAACTTCACAGAATTTCTTCCTAATATCTAACCTTAATCTACCCTGCTTCAATTTAAGATCATTACCCCTTGTTCTATCAACACATGACCTTGTCAAAAGTCCTTCTCCAACTTTCCTGTAGGCCCCATTTAGGTACTAGAAGGCTTCGATATGATCTCCCCTGAGCCTTCTCTTCCCACACAACCCCAGCTCTATCACTTTGTTCTCAAAGGAGAATTGTTCCAGCCCTTTGATCTTTTTGTAGGTCTCCTCTGGACTCTCTCCAACAGGTCTATGTCCTTTCTGTGCTGGGAACCCCAGAGCTCGATGCAGCACTGCAGGTGGGGTCTCAGCAAGTGGAGCAGAGGGTCAGAATCTCCTGCTGGCCTCACTGCTTTGTCTGCAGCCCAGGATACAATTTGCTTTCTGGGCTGCAAGTGCACACTGTTGTCTCATGTAAAGTTTTTCATTCACCAGAACACCCAAGTCCTTTCCTGCAGGGCTGTTCTCAATCCATTGTCCAGCCAGCCTGCATCAATACCACAGCTTGCCCTGATCCAGATACAGCACCTTGCACGTGGATGTCATGCAGGGACATTGTCAAATGTTTTGCACAAGTTTAGGTCTCTGACTGCAATTGCTCTTCCCTCAACCATTACTGAAACCCTGTCAGGGAAGGTCACCAAATTTGTCAGGCAGGATTTCCCCTTAGTGAAGCCATCTTGGCTGTCATCAACCACCTTCTGATTTTCAAAGTGTCTCATTTTTCAAGAGATCCTCTGATTCAATGATCTTGTCAGGCACCAAGGGGAGAATGACCAGCCTGTAGTTCTACAGATTTTCCTTATTGTCTGTTTTGAAAATGGACATTACAGTTCCCCAGCTCCCCTTTCCTTCTCTTTTTTTTCTTTTTTTCTTAAGTGGGAGTTTCATTGAACTGCCACAACTCAAGCATGATGGATAGTAGCTTAGTCACTTCCTCAGCCATTTCCTACAGGACCTGAGGATGTATCTTATCAGGTCCCATGGAATTAGGCACCTTCACCCTCCTTAGATGGTCTTGAACCTGATTTTCTCCTATAGCAGGCAGTTCTACTTTTTGCTACTTTTACTTGCTATCTACAACTTGGGCAGTGTGACTGGAGCACTTCCTAGTAAAGAGCAAGGCAAAAATATCCTTGAGTGCCTCAGCCTTCTCCATACCATGGGTAAATTTTCACAAAAATTACAGATCTAGAAAAATAATGTAAAAAGTTAGAATTCATCAGTTGAAAGAATGGCAACTATTTCAATCTGCAGAACCGTCATTACTGTCTTTTATCTAGATTCTAATGATTTTAATTGTAAGAGGAGGCAAAGAAAACCTTTTTAAACTTGTTACCTAAAATACATTTGCAGACTGTGCAAAAAACAATTCTTCGTCTTAGTGGATCCCAAAACATATTAGTCTTTTGATTTAAATTTACTGCATTTACTGAAGTTTAAAATTTAGACAGGTTTATACTTCCTCAGTCCAGGGATGATCTTCAAAAATATTCTAAGATTTTCAGGATAAAAATTTATTTCTATCCTAAGTTCAGATGCTTCTTTTTAAATCAAAGTAGGTTCTTCACTCCTACAGGGTCCAGACTCCTTTCTCTGACTTTTATTGTGTCTATCCTTTGGAAACCAAGCAGATTTCTCTAATTATCAAAGTTCTCCCGTATGGTACTCTTGCACTTTGTATGAATGTGTTTTGTATGCTGTAATAGCTGGGAGCTGAATTGGGATTTTTATGATTAGAAGGCAACAGCTCTGCTTGGTGAGGGGAACAAAGCTTATCTGAAGTCAATGGGAACTAAGGCTTCTCTGGAGCAGCCTTTTCTTCCATTTAGGCCTTTGAGCACAGCTGCAGCCCTATGGATATTACAGAAAAGGATAATAAAGAACTTCCCTAAGTGACACTGCAACTTGTCACTTGTAACAATATGCCTCTAAAATGACCATGTCTTTCTGAAAATGCAGATGTAGTTTCTGACTCCTAAAAGTATTTCCCTGTCAAGCTGCTTTTGAATGCAATTTGGTTGTGATTAAAAGCAGGCCTTGAGGCTGTACTTTTGTGAAGGGGGAGGGATAGTTACAGTTATTTTAAGTATTGTATTACCCCTTCCTATGGGAAAGTTCCAATGCCAAATTCTCCTCTAGAAGAGACTAGAACTATTTAAAAATGCTACATACACATCTGAAGTAATAAAATGCAGATTTTTCTAAAACTGGTGTCATTACTGTGTAGGGCCTACCTTCTCTCCAAATGGTCCACTGATAGTACTTGCTGCTTTTATTCTTGCTGTGCTGGTGGTGGTTTTCTGGTACACTCATTTTCATACATTTCATGTTTTTGGCATTTTTTCTGTACATGCGAATTTCTTTCCCAACCCAACCAGAACCCTTTTGAGCAGAGTGGTAATTTTTGTCTTTTTGTCCCTAGAAGGATTATATGAACAGCAAAAAGTAGAGAGCTCCTCACCAAAAGCTGATTACTTCTTTCTCAGCTATCAGATATGTGGCATATTTTGAAAGACAGAAATTATAGCATCTTTATAGAATAAAGATTACAAACCAGTCATTTTATTATAATTCTTTATGATGAATTTCTTTAGTAGTTAGGACTAAACTGTGTGTGCACAATATAGATTTATTTCTGTAGTCCTTCCATTGGGAATCATGCAATTATGTGAGGATCCAGCCTGTGCAGTCACAAAGACAAGCTTGAAAATACACTAGGAGGACTACTGATGTAGTGAATGTTCTAAACACACAGGGAATGTTAGACAACACAGCTAAGAACACCCAGCAGTCAGTGGAACAGTTCCAATGGAAATTGTGTTTCTAAACATGTTGTTTTTAGAATCACAAACAATACTAGAGCAGATTTTTTTATATTGAAAGTGGAAAAATCTGCAGTAAATTCTACTCATCAAAAAATACCCCAAAACCCTGTAAATAAATGCAGATTAGACAGTTGTCCAGGCACATTCCTGCCCATGACAGAGAAATGACTGCAGCAGGAGTGTCTCTGCCCCTCTGAAAGCAGCATCCACCCTCTGCCACTACACTTGGAGAAAGGCCTTTGCCATTTGGGTCAGGAATCCAATTTTTTCTCTGGTATGGTGGCTGAGTTGCACCATCCTTCCCCTGGAAATATGGCAGATGGTTCTTGTTGCAGTGTTACTGCACTAGTCAGTGTACAAGGAGAACACAGGATATACAGAAAAAACAGAAGGGGAGAATTCCTTGCTGAATTCCTTTTAAAAGGAAAGCTTTTAGGACTTTTTCCATCTGTTATTATCATATTAAACCAGTCTAATTTATAGAAAAAAAAGGTGGGGGGAAGAAAAATCATTCCAGCATTTTGTTGCTTATACAATAATAATGGATAACTAGATAATACAAGAGACCTGATCTATTGCCCATTATACAGCAAAAGGGATCAACATATATCTGAGTACCTGGATACAATTAAAATTATTATTCTTCAGGCAGACAGATTTCTACAGGACTCTGCCTGAATTTACTCATTCTTTAGGGAGGAAATAATACCCATTAGGGAGTGTCCTGGGTTGAAGTATATTCTATCACCATCTTCATGAACTGTTGAAACCACGTGAGGCAGTGCTCCCTGCCTCCTCCACTCTGGCTTATCTTCTGGTAATGGGCCCATCAGCACCTTTGCTACACAGCTCACAGATAACCCCCTCCTGGACTATCTCCTGTTAATGGGTCCATCAGGCCTTATCACATGACTCACATCCCATTGTGAGATGCTCCGCCCAGAGGGAGAAACCAAGCATTCCAGCCTGGATATAAGCTGAGACTCTGAACACCGTAGGGGGAGGGGGGGGGGGGGGGTTACCCACTGGATTCCCAGAGGACCCGAGCTACCAGACCTTTCTACAAGATCACTGCTTCAGGAAGACCACCTCATCTTCACTGCTTCCATCACTCTGCTCAGGTTGTATTCTGACTCTATCAGTGGTCTTTTGTATTATTGCATCTATTTTATTTTACTTTCTTTCCTTTTTCTTCCTATTAAATTGTATCTCTGACTTGGAACCTCTCAATTGTTTTGCTTTCAAACCACTACAGGAAGAAATACACCAAATGTAATTGGTCTTTAGAAAAAGAATTTCAAAGAATTTGAATAGGTGGGGGGTTGTTTTTTTGGTTATTATTATTATTATTATTATTATTATTATTATTATTATTATTATTATTATTATTATTATTATTATTATTATTATCTAAAGATAGTGCTGGGAATCATTTGTGAAAAAATATAACTTAAGCTGTAAATATTATTTACACAGGAAGTCTTTAGATTGCTGCTTCTGGTAAAAGTAGTAGTGTGGGCTTCCATTTGCTGTAAAAGGATTGACTGAAAAAGTAAATTATGTTATAAATAAGAATAATGTTTCTGTTGAAGACATTTCTATTTGTCTGTAGTATTTAATGAGTTTAGGATAGATGTATTTTTGAATTCCAAATCAAAAATCAGAATTCTAGAATTCCCAATCAAAAATATTTCCCTGTACATTAAAAAAAAATTAATATCAGTATAACTTTCTTAAATGCAGTCTATCTACAAACAGCCTTGGAGCACAAACCATGAGCCATATGTGCGGTATAGTACTTTAAGCAAAAATTATTTAAAGTGTTAATGATTAATTTAGATGAGGAAGATCAGAAGTTGCTTGACATCTGATGATCTGTGAAAAGAACAGAAGAATATTTTATATTGAGTGGGATATCTTTTAACTGTCCTTTTAAAAAAAAGTAGAGAAGATATAGAAACCTTAGTCAGAACATTAGAAATTGAATTGGACTTCATCAGCCTTGGGTAGCCTTGGGAGAAGATGAGTAAATGTATCTGTATATAAATGTATTACAATACACATGTATGCAATAAATATAAATATAAATATAAATATAAATATAAATATAAATATAAATATAAATATAAATATAAATATAAATATAAATATAAATATAAATATAAATATGTATACAATACACATCCCTATGCTCCCACTTAAATATATGCACAGATATAGATAGATAGATAGATAGATAGATAGATAGAAGGATTGATAGATAGATAGATAGATAGATAGATAGATAGATAGATAGATAGATGGATAGATCAAACTCCAGTACTTAAAATATTTATGCCTACCTTAGAAATGTTTAATGAAGCATAAGATAATTATGAAATCTTTTCGTTAAGTGTTATATAATGCACCACTGCATTAATACTTAAAGTCTCTGTCATGATCTATACTGTCAAAAATGTTAAAAATTATTTCTTCCTTATCAAAAAAAGGTTTGATGTAGACACTTCATTATTACTGACCATTATGAATGTTCATTTGAAAATTAATAAATTCATTTAACTCTAGTTAAAGTATGCCACGCATTGCTATTTTTAAAAAATAACATTTTCCATACCATCAAAATACAGTTCACATAGCTAACACAAAGCTTTTAAAGTCTAAGTGCAAATCTGCATATCGCTTTTCTACACATATGCAAGTCTGAGTCACACAGGGAAATGTCATATGCAGATATACAACTAAACACAGAGCACTGATGTTTCAAATTTGGTATTCATTTATTAGCTCAAGACCCAAAATAAAAATGTTGAGGAAGAAATTTCAAGTCAAATTAAAAGCACATATAATAGTAATTTTATTAAAGGTAAACTTTTCAGTGTTGAACCTTCTTTACCGAAAGCATTCCAGATTTTTAGCGGCATTCTTAATATTCACTGAGGTCCCATATTATCTGAGGCACTACACTAGAACTTTCTAAAAGGCTGTTCAGGGAAGTTTGAGGATAGAAGGTAGATTTATTCTTCAGATAATGCAACTAGAAAGTCTACTATGGTCCTCTAAATAGCACTGGCAGAAGAGGTGGGAACAAATTAGCTGTTTGATTACTTTTATTTGAATTTAGCTAATGAATGTGATGATACTGTTTGGAGCTTAAAGACTTGATTGTTACTGCCATGTAGCAGTTTAATTTATGGGCAAATATGCTTCTTATACTTTATTTATAGCTTTAGCTTTAATTTGCTTGTATTACATGGTTGTTGCAGATTTTAGTCAGTTCTAGGCTCATTGTTCCAAGTACCATATGAATATATAATCAGAGCCTAAAAAGACTTATAATCCCAACAATCAGAACAGAAAAAAAAATTTATGCACTTTTTTTTTTTTTACCACAAGGAATTCAGATGGCAAAACCTGTTGTGATTGAACGGAGAAGAAAGATGCACACTGGAAGATTCAAAGAGGGCAAGGGAAAGACACAGTCAGTGGAAAACTTCAAAGGAAGATGAGTGACTGTCCAGCTCTACTCAGAATGTGAACCAGCATTCACCACTGGGGATAAATAAAGTGCATTGCTGACTGCAAGGATATCACCAAACTTTGAGTTGTCCAGAGATAACTGGAAAAATTTGCAGTTTCTATCTAAGGGTTAATTTTCTGTCTCAAAGACAGTTCTGACCCTGAGTCTCCAAAGCCTGCAAGAAGGCTTGCTCATGGCAGGTACCCAGTCATGCAGCTTCATCTGCTGGGCATGCTGCACTTGTCTGTTTTCTCTTTTTTTTTCTTCAAGACAAGTCTACACATATTTGAGAAATATTATAGTCTTCTCTTTTTTCCCTTTTATTTTTCTTCATTTCTAATAGGAAGATATCTATATATTTTCAAATATCCTAAGACAGAGGAAAAATTTATTTGAACACTTAAAAGGGGGGAGAGTTATGGTCTGAGTAATAAATCTTCATGAAGTCAAAATACTGAAAGTATTGTTGTTGATCTGTGGTAGGTAATGTCCACTACTGTCTACAACTGAAAATTCTAAGACAGGGTTCATCTGCTGCAGGGAAAACAGAAAGTTGAAAACAATGATTCAGCAATTCTGAATGATCTTGACAAACTTTCCTCAATTTTACTTTTCACAGATAGAGGTAATTTATTAATTTAATCTCTTGAATAGATAAAAATATTTAGTTAAGCATAATTTGCAACTCTAAGTCTATTTCAATAAGTTAGTAAAATTTTTTGAAATTTCACTTAAGAAGTTTTATAAGCATTACTAATATTATTTATTCTAATTTTATTCTACAGAACATAAATATTGTTATTATTTTCTAAGCAAGTTACAAATGTCTATTATGATTGTTATTACCTTAAAATATGGTGTAAGAATTTCTAAACTTGCACATTAGCTGACCTCATATTCCAGAGAAAAAAATAGCCTATGGAGATATAAACATAATGCAGTATTCCACAAATGCTAATCAACTGCATGAGACAACAAAAAACCCCGAGAACAGAGTAATTAGATGTGCTATGTCTTTAAGAGTAAATGGCTGTAGAGATTAAAATGACAACAGTGAAATCCCCAGGGAGATTGATTTTCATTGCAAAGAGGTAATTTTAAACTTTAAAAAATATATTTGCCTATAATCTATCTGTATGCATTAACAGAAGATATTAGATCTCTGTTCAATAATAAAAGACACGTTGCTAATATCCTTGGAAATCCAGGTAGTCAAAATATTTCAAAGACTATGAATAAACTTTGTATTGCCTTTTCAGCCTGTTAACATAATCTATTATTTCCCAGAAACTGGATCTAAGTTACCCATGAAAAAGGTGGAAGGAAAAAACAGTATGTCAGGACCCAGTGAGGTGATTCAGGAGCTTTTTGTCCTCCTATTTCATTCAGGAAAAATGTTAACGTATTTTGCATGTAAATGTATCATGCAACTCTAAAAACATATCTTTCTTAGTTAAAAGAGATTTAATGAAATGGCTAAGAAAATACTCATGTCAGTGGCTCTGTTTCCATAAACTAAATTTTATTTTGTACTCAGGAACTTCAGTGAATAAACAGATAAACAAATTAATAAATAATGTAGTAGAAACAGGAGTTTTTTCATCACCTTTAAAAATGCCTATTGGTTCTGAACATATTTTATAAATATTTCAAAAATACTTCATCCAGCATGATGTCAGAATGTTGCTGAGCTCAATTTCCATTTCATGTCCCAGTTAGGTTACTGCCAGTTTTATGATCTAAAGCTGCCTTTACACCTAAAATCCTCCTATCTCTCTCTTTATTTTGCTAGCTGTCACATACATTTTGGACAGGTCATGTTTGTTTTCATATTAATTGTGTAACAGAGAAGAAATAGCTGAAAAATTCTACTTTGATATTTTTATTTTTTTTTTTTTTTTTTACTTTTAGTGCATGAAGCATGAGGACAACAATATTGTAATGTAAATGGACTTTGACTTTCTTTTATATTTTGCAACTGACAAGTGATTCCAGAACTTCATATTTTCTCTCCTCTGCCTTGCTGCTTGCTACTGAGCCTTTAGCAAGTCTCCCTTCAATTTGGCCATAATAGTGTAGACCTCCATAATGTGTTTGAAGAAACCCCAAATGCATATAAAAATAACTGCAGTAAGAGAAACATTTTGTTTGTTAGCATTACTTGATACAAAATACAGATTATCCACTGTATTTTATTCAGGGAATTACTGACAGAATATATTCATAGCTTCATAGCTTCATAGCTTCTGGGGATACAGTGTCAGAACAAATATCTTTGCTTAGGGCAAAGCTGCTTTTTGCACCTCTGGCTTCATTATAGTTGTGGGTTGCAGGAAACTCTCAAAGATACAGTTATACATAATAAAGTCCCCAGTGGATTTACTGAAACCCATCATGTTGATAATTAAATTAATGAGTCTGTCAGTTTATGAATTTTTTACTTATGTAAAGTTGACTGATAGAGAATTAAGGTATGCTAGACACAGATACATCCAGAATGCTACGACATGGTGGGTGATTCTGATAATCATATCACCCAACTTGTCAGCCACTGCTTTTTCCCCTGATGCAGATACATCACCTTGTAGTACCCACCAAAAGCTGAATCATCTTTCAAGTCACACATATTTAAGTATATGGTTTTTTCACAAACATGCAAATACAAAAATATCATTATATAAATATTTAAGTGAACTTGGAGATACATCTTTTCTCATATATAAGTGATTGCAAAGCATAATGGGGCAAGTATAGCATTTTGTAACATTTTGTTAAGATTTATTATTTTGTAAAGCCCATGATAACTGGATTTCAAAACCAGAATTAATTCTTTAGCCTCAAACATTGTCTACAATTTTAGCTTTTAAATATGTGACAGCCTTGTTTTTTAAATTGTCTATAGTTTAATCTCAGTAATTTTTTTATTCTGAGGAGACCACTTGTGGATATAAGCGTTAGACGCATATAAAATATGCAAAATAAGGTATGTCATTTTTACTACACTCCTGTGATAAATTAGTTCAAATTATGTGAAAAGCAAAGCAACACTTGTCTCAGAGCCCTTATAATAGTAAGCTAGTAATTTTTAAGAAGAAAGAAATCACTACTGGAATTGAAGTATGTTATAGCTAAGATTAAAAAAAAATCACACTTCTGTTGGACTTGCTTTAGACATGAATCTTAAAACTTGTGCAGGTGCAGAACACAACTGCTTCTGTTTTGTGCAACCTCACTAATGGATCCTTGGGCACTCTTTCTTATGTAACAGTGATTAAAATAGAAAATATAAAAATTTCTGTATATATTTATTCCGTAATCATTATTACACTTTAAAGATTTTCATTAGTTAAAATGGAGAAACATTATACATATAAATATGGTAAGACTTTGTTGAGGACTTGTGTGCATGTGTGTTTTCTGTATTTACATCTCTAATAGCCAGTGAAGGAAATTGTATTTCTTTTGAAGCACATGCCATCTGAATGCATGAAAGTAAACACATAGAAAGAAATCAGAAAGCCAGTAAACAGTCTAGTTAGCAAAACCTGGTACCTTTATCTCACATCATGAGTGGATAGGTAGCTGATTTTCAACATCATCCCCATAACTGAGCACCTTGAGTGGCCAGAGAAAGTCAACAAGGCTGGTGATGGGGCCGGAACACAAGCCCTGTGAGGAGCAGCTGAGGGAGCTGGGGGTGTTTAGCCTGGAGAAGAGGAGGCTCAGGAGAGACCTTATCACTCTCTACAATTATTTGAAAGGAAGGTGCAGCCAGGTGAAGGTTGGTCTCTTCTCCCAGGGAACCAGTGACAGGACAAGAGGACACAGGCTTAAGCTATGCCAGGAGAAGTTTAGGTAGGATATTAGGAAAAAGTTCTTCACTGAAAGTGATTGGGTACCGGTGTGGGCTGCCCAGGGAGGTGGTGGAGTCACTGTCCCTGGAGGTGTTTAAATAGAGACTGTATGTGTCATTTGGTGCCACGGTTTAGTTGATAAAATGATATTCAGTCATAGATTGGACTTCATGATCTCAAAGGTGTTTTCCAAACTAGTTAGTTCTGTGATTTGGTGGTTCTGTAATTTTCAGTCATCATTTTACAACCTACTTTGATCACAAATGTTAGGGTTAGGATCTGCTGACATCCTGTCACATTTTTTCTTAAAAATAAATGTTAAACTACCAGAAAAAAAAATTTAAAAACAAAATGCAAAACATATGCATTTATGTATAGTATTTAATTTTGCTATTAATATTGTATTAAAATAACAATAATTTGACAGGATGTTACTTAATCTTTTTGGGAATATATTCTATCATGTCACACATGTGTGTGCATTTGTGAGTGTAACTAGGACTCTAATAATTCACTAGTATGAATCAGGCACCTGGATGCTAGGAAGAAACTTTAGGAAGAAACTAAATTTAAATTTGCCATGTTTAAAACTTCAAAATGAATTTTTTTAAAAAATTCTTTGGTTTTTGCATTGTCCTTTACCAACTGTCCTTTACCTGTCCTTACCTATACCTGTTCGTTACAATCTATATATGTAGTGGTATTGTCTGTGATCACACAGTAAAACAGAATTTATATAAACTTTTCTAATTTATAAATGAGTATTTAAAGGTCCTGAAAGACTAAGTTGATTTAAATTACTTTCTCTTTGATATTGAGGGTCAATATCTGTTTTCTGAATGTCATATTTGTAGATCATGCTCCTTAAAACATAATGGCCTTGATAGTGTTGGTGCTACATCTGTAAAATTTTAAAAAGTACATATTTGTTCCAAGGTATTCTTGAAGTTTTTGTGATTGCAAGTAAACCTGGTGTGGACATAAGGTATTTGGTACACAGATAATTTTCACTATAAAGGGTCATCTTCATGGCCTTTTGGAGGAAAAAATAGAAGTGAAGCAGAATTTGGTTAAAAGGCTTAATGAAACACTAAGATCTTTATGGCAACTGAGATGTCCTCAGAACTCTGTTGTAACTGAAAAAAAGGTTTCAGATATTTTATGAGAAGTATTTCTCTTCCCTATAATACTTTTCTTAGTAACTGGCCTCTGGTGAAACAAAGACCTTAGAATAAAATTTTTATAACTCTCTACTCAGTTCATATTTCCAAGTAAGCCTTTTTTCTTCCTGGAAAGGAAGATTGAACAGAAAGAGTGAAACAGTGAGCTGAAAGCCAGAAGTATCATATTTTGCATGTGGAAATAGGACCGAAATGGGATGGAAGTTCTGTTATTACTCTTCAATTTGGTAAAGCCCTAAACAAGCATTAAAGAATGCTTGTTACTGCAGCAACTTCGACTAGTGAGGAGAGAGAATTGTGCAAGATGGAGTTTGAGCATTCTGGACTAATCAGACTCTGCACTTCAGTGCAGAAGCTGTGACAGAGAAATTATGTTTAGCTTTTTCTTATGTTCAAAGAAGTAAATAATAAAAACAGTCACCTGTCATTTTAAGTCACTGAGCTATTGCTTTGCCTTATGCTTGTTTCCTTTGCTCCAAGGGAAAAGCTCTCATTACTACTTTTTACATTCTAAGACACTTATATATTTGTATGTGTATATATATACATCTATGCAAACTTAAATATATGACTGCTCCTGACTGCACCTTTGCCAAAAGAACTGTAAAATTAAAAACTGACAGTAGAGCACATCAGTGCTCTGTAATATTTCTCAGCCCATCCACAGGCAACAGAAGGTAGATGTTTCCCCTTAGAGTGAAACTAGACCAAATGATGTTCATTTATTTATAAAAAAATATTCTTCATGATGTTCCCTTCCAATTATTCACCAGAAAGAAATTTTCAGTGAAGTAGTAGCTATTGAAAAAAAGATTAAATACCCTAAATAGGTAAGTTTTTGTTGGCAAGACATATTTACAACGCTAAAGTGATTTTTTTTCAAGCTATAATCATAAGGGAATTCAGGAGTCACTTAGAAGATCAAAACCAAGGAAGCCATAGCTTTGCTCCATTATTCCATTTAGTCCAGTGGTCACCTGAGCTGTGAACAAGAGAGTTGTGAATTGTTACTCTGAATGAGCAGCTTAGCTATTGGATTTAACATAGCATTTCAATTAGTTGCTGTAAGAAGTCTGGCCAAGGAAAATAAAAGTAGGAATAACCTGGCAGAAATAAAGCAAGGGGTGACGTCTTCTAAGGTGTCGCAGTGCAGCTAGAGCAAGGATGGGGAAACCTTCAGTTCCTGGAGTGGGAAACACCCTCATACTACAGCTTTTGCTTTGCTGTATCTAGTTTGAGCTCTGAGAAATGCAGGTAAATTTGCAAGGGCAGCACAGCATGCCCCTGGTACAACAGCCTATGTGCTTTCTCAGTCATCACAACACCAATGTAAAGTAGCAGTATTTAGCTGCTTTAGCTGCTTTAGCTGATGGAAGCTTTAATGGCAGAATGAATACCTTAAATTGACAGAGGAGTCCTGGTGATCAAAGTATCATTTCTGTTTCCTATTCTTTCCTGAACTGCACTGTCATCTTGCTGAAAGATCACTACTCTCCCACAGTTAAAAGGCACAAAAAATTATCTTTATTTCTAATGAACTGCTTTCCTGACTGCATAGGGTCTAAAAAGGAGAACCTTTTGAAACCTCAAAGCAGAAAGAAGTGAAATAGTGATGTTTTCTGCCTTGGGATTTTTAATAGTTTTTAGGTACCTAAATATCCTCAAAAAATTGTCTCTGAAATTTGCTTATAAGCAGTACAAACATAAGTTAGCAAACATCTTTATAATTGTCACAAATTCTTTAAAAGTAGTAATTTTTTTAGTTTCCAGTCATCCTTATCTGCATGTCAGATGAAAATCTAATGATGAGGCAATCATTAAAATAGTTTTCATGGTAAATATAGTTTCCTTCTATATTTAACTCAAACAGGAGTACAGAAGGGGGTCACAATAGGAAATAATTTATGCCTGAATCTATGAGTAGTCTAACATTCATTACACAAAGATGAAAGAGTGTAAAGAGAAGTACATTTATCTTACCAGACCATGTTTTTGTAGTTTTTTCAGGACTTTTATATGGTAGTAGCATTTGGGGTGGTTTTGGTTGATTTTTTTTTTCCAGGTTGGTCTTGTTTCTTTGTTTTTATTTATTTTCTTATTAGCTTGAAGTTTCTGGTCATCGACACTACACATACTTGAGTGTAAATGCCATAAAAAGTGACCACAATTTGTTTTGGTCTTGAGAGCCAGAGAAGCCTCTGAAGGTTCATCGAGGCTTCACACGTGTAATTTTCTTAATTAGAGGAAAAGCAGTTTCTCAGAGCACTTTGTACAGGCAGTATCTGTGATCCTTCCTGTCCTTTCTTATGTATGATAAAAAAAATCTGATGCTATAATTTCAATCAATATGCATCTGAAGCAAAATTTCACTGAGATAACTTTGTAATTTTTGCTTGTTCATAGAATTTCAACAGTTTGGGAAATCTCTGTAAATTTTTGTAAGACTTAGATTTACTGAATATCTTCAAAAATTCTCTGCAATAACATAATCCTAAACTGTAAATTTAAAACACACTGGAATGCTGGAAATTGGATAAAAAGTTTTTGTGGCATATGAGTATTTTGACAAATATTCAGAAGTAGACACAATTCCAAAGCCCTTAAATTTTAGTGATGAACAATTCCTTTCTTTTCCATTATATATTTCTTTACATTTGATAGGAGAAGACAGTAGATAATCAGATACAGGCTGGGTGTTTTGCAGGGAGAATGTGAAGATGTAGATGTATCGTCAAAAGTTACTTTCATTATATTCTTTTCTCATTGACTGAGGATCAGAAAGGAAATGCAAGTAGGACTCCTTGCACAGAATCATGGAATCATCAAAAATCTCACATTAGAAGGGACACATAAGGACCAGTTAGTCTGACTCCATGCTCCTTGCAGGACTGCCTAAAACTAAATTTTATCATTGAGAGCATTGTCTAGACACTCCTTGAATTTCACCGGTCTTGGTGCTTCAGCCACTTCCCTGGGTAACAAGTTATGGTGAGCAGCCCCCTTTCAGTAAAGACACTTTCACAGATCTCCAGTCTGAACTTCCCCTCATGTAGCTTAATTCCATTTCCTCTTGTCCTATTGCTGCTCACCAGAGAGAGTAGATCAGGAACTCCCCCTTGGCTATAACCCAAGTGGAAAATGTAGACTGCGATAGAGTCATCCTTCAAACTTCTCCAAGCTGAACCAGCCAAGTCAACTCAGCCACTTCTCTGAATTCTCACTCTTGAGGCCTTTCACCACCTTGGTCACCCTCCTCTGAATACACCCTAACAGTCTGCAGTCCTTCTAATATTGAAGTGTCTACAACCACACACAGGACTTTGAGGTGGGGCTGCCCCAGCACAGACTAGGGTGGGACAGTCACCTCCACTGTCCAGCTGGCGATGCTGCGCCTGGTGCACCCAGGACATGGCTGGCCATCCTGGCTGCCAGGACAGACAATGCACTAATTTTCAACTTGCCATCAACCCAGGACCCCAGAGCTCTTTTCTTGGGGCTGGTCTCCAGTCTTCCATGCCCCAGTTCGTATGTAAAATAAATTTCTCCATCTCAGGCAGAGAACCCTGCTCTCTAATTTCATATAGCTGTTGATTGTCTAGTTCTTTAGTCTACTCAGATCTCTCTGTAAGGCCCCTCCACCCTCAAGAGAGACCACAGCTCCTCCCAGTTTAGTACCTTCAGTAAACTCAAGTAATGTACATTTGATTCCTGTGTCCAGATCATTTAGAAAAGCATGTTCCCCAGGGTCACAGCACCAGCCTGACTGAGTTAAAGAGCATTTGAACAACACTTTTGGGCACACAGTGTGACTCGTGCGCTGTGCCGGGCCGGGAGGTGGACTTCAATGATCCTTGTGAGTCACTTCCAACTTAGTTCATTCTGTGATTCTATGATTTAAGAGCATTGACCCTAAAATTGAGCCCTGGGGAACTGGCACCAGCCTGATGTAACATTGCACTGCTGTTTATAAAGGAATACATTATAAAAACAGACAAAACCCAACAACCAAACTAAACCAACAACAAAAACACCCCCATAACCTCTCTCCTCCTTTCCTCCGACCACCACTGCTTACCTTCAATTATTTAGTAGTATAATGCTGTCCTGGGTTGAAGTATATTCTATCACCATCTTCATGAACTGTTGAAACCAGGTGAGGCAGGGCTCCCTGCCTCCTCCATTCTGGCTTATCTTCTGTTAATGGGCCCATCAGCACCTTTGCTGCACAGCTCATAGATAACCCCCTCCTGGACTACCTCCTGTTAATGGGCCCATCAGGCCTTATCACATGACTCACCATCCCATTGTGAGATGCTCCGCCCAGAGGGAGAAACCAAGCATTCCAGCCTGGATATAAGCTGAGACTCTGAACAGCGGGGGGGGGGTTTACACACTGGATTCCCAGAGGACCCGAGCTACCAGACCTTTCTACAGGATCACTGCTTCAGGAAGACCACCTCATCTGGACTGCTTCCATCACTCCGCTCAGGTTGTATTCTGACTCTATCAGTGGTCTTTTGTATTATTGCATCTATTTTATTTTACTTTCTTTCCTTTTTTTTTCCTATTAAATTGTATCTCTGACTTGGAGCCTCTCATTTGTTTTGCTTTCAAACCACTACAAATGCATGTTTGAAACATCATCAACTTTTCAGGTCTTGCTAGTATGTAAAAGTTATCAGGGAAGTTGTATTCTGAAGCTACTTTTCTGTAACACATATAACTTAAAAGATCTGACTACTGCCAGAAATTTCAGTGGAAATTGTACAATAGTTGATTGTAAAATTCTATTTGTTTTGCTGCCTTTTCTGTTGTATTTCCAAAATGTGTATTTTTCCACTTGGGGCATCTTTTGCAAAGAAAAGAATTGCAGTCCCCTTTTTCCACAACCACTCTCTGAGCACTTCTCTGTGTAACAAAATCCTGCTATTTCAGATTCTCACTGTTTTCACGAAGTGGAAATTTTATGTACATATAAATATATTTGAAAATTTTATAACTCTAATGGAACAGTTTTTATATGCAACACTGCATTTTTGTGTTCACTTCAATTTATCTTTTGCAACTGGAAGATAAGTGATTCCAAGGATGGCTTTTATACCATCTACATATGAAAGAATTTTACCTGTCTAAGCTCCTCTGGAAAAACTTACACTTTTAGATGACTCAACCAAACTATTGAAGTCATCAGGATTTTATGTCCATGCATTCCTATTTTAAAAGGGAAACATCAATACAATGATGTTTTATGATTTTTGTAGCGCCCCCTAAAATTATCTGCTGCTGTTCTTTTATCTCTATTACTGACAGTGTAACTTCAACTTGACAATACATTTTTTTTCCTTTGCATTGTATTTTTTTTTCTGGACATATTTTTAATGTTAATATTTCTTTGAATCAAAAAGGTTCCTTTTATTATCACTAGACAGACTTTTCCTACTAGGCATTTGAAAAAACCTCTCAGACTAATAATTTATCTCTTCTACATTTCATTTCAATGTTCTAAATTTTTAAATTTTAATTAAATAAAAATATATGTGTTTAACCATGGAACAAGCAAATAATGACACTAAATTAAGCACATAAAATGAATGAAGCAAAGATCAGGTTGCTCAAGGCCTTATCCAAAATGGCCTTAGATAGCAAGTGAATAACATTGTCTGCTATGTATCTGCCATATATAAGAAAAATCCTTTAATTCCTTTTCTATAAACAGACTCCATAATTAGTTTTTGAAATTAAATTAAATTAAAAGTAAGAATCTTAAATGAAAAATTTCCTCTCTTCCTAAACAAATCTGGGAAAAAAGATTGGAAAAAGCAAATAAAATACATGGTTGTGGAAAATTTCTGATGAGATATTTGATGTGAAATAAATAAAATATAAAATATAAAATAAAAATTATAAAATTTTTGAAGTGACTTTAATAAAAACAAAGTTAGGCTATTTGTCACTTGATTTTATTTAAAATTAATTTCAAAATCTATACTTTGTGACCAGAAATACAGACTGCTGTTTTTTAAGTGTTTTAGAAAAGAATAGTAGAAAGCTTTCCTCCACATAATTTCATCAAAGCCAAGTTCCACAGTTCATATCCATCACCATTTAGTACAATAGCACAATGCTGTACTATTTACATGTACACCATTGATATCCATGCATTAATCCATGCACAAAAGAGCAACTTTTTTAGAACATTTTTTGTGGTGTTGCACACCCTTTACTCCTATGTATTCTCTACATCCTGGAGAATCCAAGAGCAGAGGCCCTTTCTGCCATCCAATAAACATTTTATGCAATTGACAAATCAGAAAGTCTTAAATCACAAGACATCCATAAACATATTTTTAACCTCCATTAACAGCAGGATACTAACAGAAAAACTAAGAATACTGGGGGGGAAAAAAAGACGTAGAAAAAGAAGTGAAAAAGCCCCATTGATTTGTTGACAGAGGCCTAGCAGCTGTCACAGTAAACTATAGTTCTCTTGCACTTAATCAATGCCACCCTCCAAACAAATCACTCTGTAGCCCAGATGAAAAGCAATCAAGAGGAACTTCTTCATAAGCATGAAGCTTGCTAGATGGAGTTCAATGAAGTGTGTCTTTAAGCTTAGGCACTCCAAGTGTGATCTATGACTCAAAAGCTAATGACAGACTCTTAACCCTTTTGAAGAAGGCAACAAATATCTGTTCCTTTTACAAACATGGTCACATCTTCACCAGTAATTTTTAGAAAATACCATTTGCGTCTTCGGTGTGTAGTCTTTTCTTCTTCTATGATAGGCTCACTAGCAATTATGGTTTGTCTCTCCCAGTGAGCAGCTACTTTAAATGTATTTTATTTTTGTGGAAGATGGTACAGGAAAATGCTAGTAATTCTAAGCCTTGTACAATGCTTACAGAGAATTTCTAAAGGACTAAAATATGCATTTTTTTTTTCTTTTTATTTGAGCTTAAAACATATTGAAGACTTAAAAAACCCCCTGTTATACCATTTTTTTCAAAGGGGAAGTCTAAACACTGCTCTTGCCTGGCAGTAGATGTCTTGACAGACTGCCACTATCTTATATTTCATTTTCCTTTTATTATTTTTTTAAATTGACCAAACAGAGGCTAAAATAGACTCTAGAATTATGCTGTCAATTTCATTCACATGAGACAGTAATTCAGACAGAGGGCTTTATTTTACAGTTCACTGAAGGAAATTACTTCATCAGCAGTCCTCATGGCATGCCACCAACAGAGTACACTGTCATATGCTGAATACTTGTACCAATTAGATCTTTTACAGTACTATTGTTATGGTACTCGTGTATTATATTAAAAACATTATAGGAGCTCTTTCTGTGTTAAAATAATACTGCATTTTAGAAACAATTTATCATTTTTTTATTGATAGCTTTAGAAATAGATTGTGCAACACATTGCATTTCTGATACAAATGGTGGAATGAAGATAAGCTCTTTTTTATCAGTCTTGTCTCATGCTGAGTATTTCTGTTAATATGTACTCTAAAGTCCCTTGCTGCTTGACTACAGGCTTTTACTATCCCAGTTGCTCATGTCAGCAGCCAGTAAACATGCCACTATTGATGCGGTCTTGGATCCCTTCAGAATGATAAAACTGACCTTTTTATTTAATTTATAGTCTATTGGACAGCACATATTTTCTGCCTAAGGGTCTAGCTTATCTCTCATGTAGTCAGTGGAAATTGACATTTCACTGCTTTGCAGGTTAACCTAATGTTAATTAAAGCATGAGGGTGCACTCATCCTTAGTATTTTCATGGATTTCACACTATTTTAAAATCAGGCTATTTCAAAATATGAATGCATATTTGAATTCAAAGGTCAGACTACTGAACATGAAGAGGGTAGATAAACATCTAAGTTGTCATGGTTTAGGAATTGTACTCCCTAAATTAGTGGCCCCTACACTGAGACTCCAAAACCACACGCCATCCATATGCTTGTCTCCACCCTCCTCTTCCCCCTACAGGTAGCTAGAGAGGAGAATTGGAGACACCAAAGGCAAAGGCCACAGGCTGAGATAAGAACAACTTACTGGAAACAGCAGTGCGATAAGAAAACCAACAGTAACAGCAACAATACTAACAAAAGGTGTAAGACAAAGAAATGATTTGCACAGAAAAACCATGATAAAATGTGATTGTCCCATCACTTTCTCCCACCCAAAAATGGGATTCCCATCTCAGAAATGAGAGAGAGACCCTTTCTTCTGCCCTGGCAAAGACATAAGATGGTATCAAATAAGAATCAGGTGCTTGGCCACACCCATGCATCTCCAGACTCCAGTCTCTCCCAGCTACTGAGAAAAATTAACCCTGTTTTCTGAAACCAGAACATTAACCACTCTTTATTCTATGTCATCTACCTCAGTCCCTGATCCTACACCTTCCAATCATACACATAGATACACAAGCACAGGTATAATTTTCATAGTCAGTGGCTGTTCCTCCAGGTTGTCTGTTGAGTCATTTAGTCCATGACTGTGGGTTCTATCATCCTTAGAACCCACAGGGCAGGAGAGGAGTGAGCTGCCAGGTGATTGCATTTGGCATCACCAGCTCACAACTGGTGTATGTGGAGCAGTCCATACTCGTTGTCCATGGTAATTCTGGCATACACTGGCAGTGTTATTCAGCAACCAACATTATACAATTCAACATTACAGACCATTGTCACCCCAAAATCAAATCCCCTTGAGGGGCACATTGACTTTCCTGGTCCCTCTGCAGGAAAAAGTACACCCAGCACCTTGAGCCAAAACAATCCCACAAGATGGGCTTTGCTTGAGGCAGGACTATTTCTCATATGCACTGTGGGACTTTATCCCCTTCTACAGGACAAGGAGGTTTGATCAGGCAGCGCCAGCTCAATCAGTACAGCCTCAGGAGTTAACTACCCTGCAGCTAGAAGCGGGCAGTCATATGAAGCGCTGTTTCTACTCCTTCTTTCACTGACATCAATGTCAATGAGTAGGTGCCTGACAATAGCATGCTCCATACAAATTCTACCGTATGAATTGTGCACACTGGACCTCATCTGGATCTACAGGGGACTGACTGCTTATTTTTTGAATCCCTACTGCCTTCCTCCACCGTAAGTAATTCTCTCAAGTACCTGACACCTTTCTCCATAATGTTCCATCTTCTTGGGTGCACTACTAGCTCATCCTTGAGAGAACACCTTTCCCTCACGTTTGACAGTAGTCACCTGCAGAGGCTGTGACTTTCTGTACTCCTTGCAATCTCCTTGTCAATGCCTACATCCTGGGACAGGGATCACAGCTGCCTGGCTTTGCTACCATCTAGTTTCATACCGTGGGACATGATATCCCAGCATCAGAGCAGATAGGTCACTGCAAGCTCCACCCAAGTGGCAGCTGAAATCACAGTATGATTATTAATGAATTCCCAGATGTATCACCCAAGGCCAGGGCAGGAGAATGATACTGAATACACACCCAAATGATCCTTACTGCCCTTGATGTTATAATGTCATAAACTGTATCACATAGTACAGCAACAAAGTAATCCTGATCCCTCTCTCACTGAAAAAGAGTGCTGCGAGGAGCATAAAGGAAAACAAATGTGTTGGATACCAAACCCACATGAACAGTCAAGCAACACTGTGACCAGGGGCTCCACACCTAACACAAGTGCTTAGAGCAAGTTTGTTTCCACTCCGATAGATAAGTACAGCTCTGTTGCTATTTCAAACCATCATGCTCAACGTTTGACACCAGTTAAGGCTCTTGTAATTTAGGAATGATACTCCTCAATTTAGTGTCCCCCCTGTTGAGACTCACCCTCCTCACTTGCTTCCCCTCTTCCCTGTTTTCTGCTCACAGGTGGCTGTAGAGGAGAATTAGAGGCACACAGGCAAAGATCATACAAATGATTTATGGGAAACAGCAGTGAGATAAGAAATACAAACAGTAAGCGCAAAAATACTATCAAAAAAAGGTATAAAACAAATAAACTTTTTACACAGAGGAACCACAACAAAATACTGACTGACCAAGTATCCCACCACACCACATTTTTTCCTGCCCAGAAAATCAATGGCCTTCTTGGAAGTGAGGTAATCTATCTCCCCTGTGGCTTACCTGTGACTCCCCTGGCACTGATGTAAGATGGTATAGAATAACATTAGGGTCTTGGCTATGCCCATGCAACTCCAGGCTGTGATCCCCCATGGCTACTGCAGAAAATTAGCACTGTCCTTGGCTGAAACACAGGACACATGTATACTGTGATTCAAGAGGTCAATAAAAGAGCTCTTGTAAATTTGTCCACTAGCTGACAATAATATTTAAAACAAGCCATGAATGCTATGTATGTTAACACCTTAAATGCAGTAGGATAAGCCCATGATTCTATATCACTAGAAGGATAGTAAGGAAACACTTTAATTGGAGATATGACTTTGTTAGCTCACAGTAGTTTGTTGATGTCCACTGTTTAGAACCATATTTTCTGTGTAGTAATCATATCTATCCTGAAATTTTTAAAAGGATATTTCTTGTTGACACTCTCCATGTAGAAAAATGGAAAATGACTCTGTTATAAAAAGGCTAAATTCAGGATAGTATTTTGGAGAAGAATGGCTGTGTGCCTCATGTGACTTGGCCTCAGCTGTCACCTAAGGATTCTGTACTGGCTGCTTCCAGAATCACAAACCATTTTGCATGGCACTTTTGTCTGAGCAGGGGGCAGATATTCTAGCCAAAAAATTGAAATACAATGGAAAAGACAATTCCTTCTCTAAAGGGTAAACAGTTATAGTATAATGGCTCATTACACAAAGGCATTAAGCTGAAATTTGTGTCATTAAGAGAGACTTTTAAATATTAATGTCTGTGTAGCAATGGGAAACAGAGAGACATGGGTCCCCTTATGCATCCAAAGGAGATAATTTTGTTGTAGAAATCACCTCCCTTTTATCTCAACCGGACAAAACCAAAACTTAACAGAAGAAGGGCACCCATTGGCTGGCTCAGCTGCAGTCTGCTGCCCACAAGTCACAACTATCTCTCACCCCACAACCCACTTCCAACCTTCCAGCCTGAAGCTGTGATTTCCCACTGTGTCTTCTGGTGAGCAGAACCCTTAACAACTTTAACAGTTATAACCCCATATCCCACATGTCTACTGTATGTATCATAAGTTAGGGACACACTCAGCCAAAGCTCTGTTGAATTATCTTCCTTGAAAATGATCCAATAACAAAATAATTTTCAGAGAAAATAGAGGGATATGTGTGATGCTCACACTGCAGTATCAGTGCTGGCTAACTAGTCTGTCTGGAGTTATCCCACAGAACGGTCTTCAAGTGGGGAACATTTGCTCAGGGCTGCAAAGATTTCCTGACACTATTGTATTATGGTCAAATACCAGGCCAGGAAGTAGCTGCAATGGAGAATGTGCCAGAAGATTTCACTTTACAGTTTCAATATTTTTTTCTGTCATATTCATGACTGATTCAAATTCAATACAATTGAAGTAGATGAAAGGTAGTCAGCTGGTGTCAGATTTATTGCTAAGTTCAGCCAAACCTGTGAAGTTCAAAATTCTGGTAAGTCTGGATAAAGAAAAAAGACAAAAACAAAACAAAGAAAAAACAGCAAAACAAACAAACAAACAAACAAACCCACTAAACAACCAACTTTGGAAGACAAGGACAGGGGGAAAAAAAAATCTGGTTTTTCCTCATTCTGAATCAGAATTCTTTCTGGAATAAGTTTTGCTCAGCTGAGAATTTAAATGATACTGGGGGGAAATAAAGCTGCTTCCAGTAATACACTCTAAAATAATTTTGTGACTTCATTTCATGACATGAAGCTACACAGCACATCATAAATTTATTTCCCAAAGTCTAGGATTTATGTCTGCTTTACATCCACATCACATCATAATACGATGCAGTTTGACACACCATAATTTGTTTTTAATAATACATTATTTCAGGAGCTGGAAAGGTGTCAAGCCTTTATGGGATTTATTTATTTATTTTCCATGCAAAATTAGTGAGTGCTCTGATATTGCTGCAACTCCAAACTAATCCAGTTATTCTGTGATTTGATAGTATAGGGGGAAGTGTGTTTAGAATTTCCTGATTTAAAGAAAAGAAATTGCAAGAAAGACAGTGCTATCCATCACTGCATGCTTTGTACTTACATTCTGTTTAGTGCAAATATTTCATCAGAACAGCACATGCCACATGGTTGACTGAATAAGAGGAAGAAGGAAAGGGGTTAGTGGTTCTTTGAGTTCTTGCCTGCAAACATGACTCAGAAAACAGAAATAGACACTTGCAAAACAAAGTGTAATTGTATTCTCTCTAACCATTATTCTTAGTTTCCTGTGTGCCTAATATTTCATCTAGTGTATGATTGCACCATTCCTTTTTCCTAGCTGTCCCTTTAATTTTTTAATGGTGTTATCACAATAGCAACTTTTGTGTTAAGAAGCTCAAAGTATAAATGGCTAGCATTCCATATCAAGTTTTACTGGCTACCAGCTTTTGCCTAAAAATTATAATAGGTATTTATATTAAAAATGTAAACTCGTTTTACTATTTGTGGGTTTTTGCCTTTTCTTTCCCCTTTTTCAGTCCTTGATTCAAACTCTTTCTTAATTTTTTCATTAGAGGCCTCATTTTAGTTGTTTTTTTTTTTTTTTTTTTTTTTTTTTTATTTAATCATGATTATTACACTTACCATTTCTTCAATTGCTACTACTAGCAACAGCATGAGTGTTCTGCAACATTGCAATAAATTGTTTCCTTTACGAAAGAAAAGCCTAGCTGTACTTGTCTTTGAGGAAAAGAAAAAGAACAGTCCTGAAAACCTATCTAGCTCCTTTAATAATAAGAATAATAAGGATAATAAGGATAATTTGAAAACAAAAAAAAATCTTTGTTGGATAGTGGTTTTTTTAATCAGAGTAAATTCATAATTTTTGCTTTTCTGGAGCACTAAAAAGAACAGAACTTTCACTCCTTTACCTTTCTCTGAAACATTGTTTTTTCAGGTAAGGCATTTTAAAGCCTTTCTTCTTATGTCTATTTCTCATGGCTTTGCATTTCTTCAGATTTAACATTTATGATGCTTGATACTTCATTCATCAGTGACATATGGTACACTTCAAGTAATATGGCTTTTATTGCCCAGGAAAACACCAGAAAAAGATTGAAGCATGGTATGGGTAATACTTGAGTTATGTTCTTGCATAGCAATATCTTTGCTTCAAAGCTTAGTCAGGAATCAGGCCTGGACTCTTCTCAAGGACAATGGGCTGTCACTGTTATCTCAGAGAAAGGTGAACAGAAACTAAAAAAAATTGCTAACCTATGGTAGCTTTAACTATTTCAAGGAAAAGTGAAATATATGATGATTTGGCAAACTTTCATAAAGCATATTTCAAATTTCTGGAATAGGTTCATGGTAAAGAACCAGAAAATCCATGCCAGGTAGGTCAAACCTGATCCCCATATTCTTATACAACACATATTTTGAATTCATGATTCCTAATCTGTACAGAGTGTCTTAGTTACATAGGCACTGAACACTGAACTAGTAATATGACATTTATGACAAGTTTCTATTTGTTTTTGTAATTTAAATATAAAATTCCCTTGTTTCTCTTCTTCACTTCAGTTATATTTTACACTTACTTTTATTTACACTAAAATTAAAGGAAAAAATAGGACCTAAATACCATTTTCAAAAATTATTTAGGAACTGAATTCTAATAGAAAAATCACTGGATTTAATTGCTCAGATAATTTTAAGTTTTATATTCAGGCTATTGAGGAAGAAAGAGTCCCATTGAAAATTTCACTTTGTTTTCAGCACTAAAAGTTTGCATGGTTTTACTCAACTTTAAAGCTAATAAATTTTAGTAGTATTAAACTTAGTTTACTACTAAACTACTTCAAGTTTAAACTTATAGTTTACTACAGTTCTTTAGTTAGTGTGCTTGGTAGCCAACAACTGATATATATCTTGTGACCCACTGAAACTTTATGACAAAGATACATTAAATATATTGCTCTTTAATGCATTTCAAATTGACACCTCTGTATCATGCTTATATTTGTATGGATGAGCATCTATTTGTCACAATTTTACAGAAACGGTGTTAAGTTTTCAGTCTAGACTATGCAGTCTTTGTGCAGGTTAATGCAGGATTTTGTTCAGTCATCAGAAGTGTTGACTTCTATCTTTTTAGCAATGTTTAGTGTAGAGAAAAAAAGAGAAATGAAGTAGTTGGTGTATCAAAAATGAAATAAAAGAGAAGCTGTGTGTGTATTAATGCTGTGGACTTTGAAATAAAACCAGGAAATGCACTTTCATAAGGAAAATTTGACTCTTCACTCTTTTGTTTCATCTCATCAGTAGTATTTTTCTACTTTTTTTTTTTAGTAGTTCTTAATTAATAAATGCCTACATAAGTATATTAATGCAAAATTATATCTTGATAAAAAGCATAGTATCCAATTATGGTGCTTATCAGTGTGTCATGAATTTTATTTATGATCTGTGTCAGCAAAAGGGAATCTGAGAAAGTCCAAGACAACAGAATGAAGAATTTTCCAACAGAATTTCCTTTGTTTTGTGGGTTAACACTCTCTTGCTAAAACAGTAAGGTAATGTAGAGATTTTGCTAGTTCTTGCTTCAATGTTCTACTGGAGTTGACAGAAGCAGAGGTGTTGGTGTTTTTAAGGTGCAAAGGGAGAGTTAAAGCTAGTAGGAGAAAAATTTGCAAGTGTTTCAGAGTGCAAAGCACCAAAACACTTCAAAATGCCTTTTCATAGGGAAAAGATTTTTCTAGGCTCAGAGGATAACAGGAGTTCCCAGGAATTAAAACCAACCAGAACCTGTGTTTGGCTAAGACCCTCAATTCTTCTCACTAAGGCTACACATGTATTTAGAAAGTTGCATTAGAACATTCTGCTCACCACTGACCACACTTCCTAAGAGGCATCTTGGAAGCACTGGACCCATTGAGAACCATAGGCAATGCTACATGTGATGAAAACAAACATAGGACCACTGAAAACCAAAGACTGCATAGCAGCTGGAGGTTCAGCTATTCTTGACAGATAACCTTTTATGAAATATTCTTAATTATCCTAGGAGCTTAATAGGCTTTTACTTGATTTCTTTTGTCCAGACCTTAACATGTCATCTTCTATATCATATTGCAAAAAATACTTTCAGAAATATCTATAAAAATAATAATTTTTTGATACATTGTTCTCATCAGGGAAGTGACATGTAAGGCTCAGACAGAGCTCAGTGATTAGACAACTTTCTACATCTACTGACTAAATGAGTAAGAAATTACTTTTCTATCCTCCCTCCATCAGTGGTCATTTACAATGTAGTAAAGAAATTTTAAATGAAGTCTCCTTCGTCTGGCCCTTTTCAAGTAGAAGTTTTATAAAGAACTGTCTTTAATTGTGGCAGCAGTCTTGACTTTTATATGAATTTTTTTTTAATAAACACAGGTTTCCACATACACTATTTTTGACACTACTTTCAGTGAGCTCTACATATCTTTAAAATAGAAAATAAAGATATGTCCCTCACTGGGAATAAATTTGTTCATTAACTCTTCCAAATAAATATATTCACATGTATGTTTGCATAATATAGAGAGCTGCCACTGAACAAACCCACAATTAACTTACACCTCAAGGAAATTGTTTATTTTCCTCTGAAAATGGTGGAAAAGCTGAATAGGAAGACCTTATCCAAAGACAAACCTATTTGCAATAAAACATGAATTTCAACAGACTAAAGGAATTGTATGGCAATATGAGTTTTGAATGTGTTTAAAGAGCTTTACCTACGTTTAATTGCTGGATCTGAAATGTGCTTCTATAGAATTAGCAACTTAATTAAATCTATGTTTTCACTCAAGGAACCAGCTATTCCACCACTTTATTTGAAACTGTGTCTGCACTACTGATATTGACAGAAGGTTTATAGGTAACATACAAAGATCTTGTCTCAAATCTGTTCATCAACTTACATATTCCACTCTGTGCTTCACATAATAAGACACATTGAAACCTCTAAATGCAATGGGTTGTTGGGAAGTAACAAAACTCATAAATTGACATGTAATATCACAGTCAAATCTCCTGTACTCTTCTACTTTAAGAAGACAAAGTTATCTATGGTGTCATATCAGGTTGGTTTTTGAAATATTATGTATGTTTTGATGAAATTTCCATTTTCACAATATGCTATGAGAAGATTTTTTAATACACAAGTTACCCTTAGTCATTCAAACAAAATTTTCTTAAATTTTGAAAGCTTTGTCCATGCAATTATCTGTCAAGCCCACAAAGAAAAGTATCTCATATTGTGATAAATAAATAGGGTTTATAAATAGAATAAATTAATATTAATTAAATAATTTATTAATTATTAATTAAATATATTAGTTGAGTATGAATGATGAAAAAACCCAAAACACAGGAAAAAAATAAAGCAAACTGAAGCAGTAGATTTTAAATTATTTTCAATATGCCACAGTTTTCTGAATTAAATTCAGAATGCAGATGAGAAAAATAGAAAGAAAGTTAGGAGAACCAGTGAAAGGAAGCAGGTATTCAGCAGTATTTTGCTCCTTTTTTAGAGTACTGAGTGTAGTTCTGAAGCATGCCATTCCTTTCACTAAAAAAAAAAATAATCCTAAGTCTTCACTTAAGAATTATCAGAAAAATTAGATATTCATTGTAGCTTTATGGGACTGTAGTATCCTATATTACATTTTGAGAGCACAATTGGTCAATACCAACTTTGGATACTTTTGATAGGCAATGGGTTTTTTAAAGTAAATGGGGATTTAGAGAGTTTGAGGGAGAATGTTCCAAGTGTGAGGAACAAAAGGATATATGCAAGTAGCTAAGAGATGGAGAAATAAGTGTAAAAAGTAGAAATTGAAGACATTACTTAATATTTTCTATGAAGTCAGAGGTATTAAATTGCAATAAAAACATTTTACTTTAATGGACTTATCTGAATTTTGTACTGATGTGCCTAATAGAGTGTATGACCCTGCATTAAGTTTCACCAAATAAAACTTTTGAAATATGCAAAAAGTTCTGCAAATTATGAGGCCACATTTCAGCTAGAGTCACTTAGGATATACATAGTTGACTGGGAAAACTTTATGGCTGGAAGTTAAGAGGGACACAGAGCAGGGAAATGTGAGGTGTTCACAATAATGGACAATTTTACACACTATCCTCACTGTATATTTGTGAGGAACACAGTCAAGAAGTGGGAGGGATGCTCTAGTCAGAAATCTGGGGAGTTTGACAAGCAAAACCAGCAGACTGACTTTCATCTAATAGATAAACAGTCCGAGTTAGTTGAAGAGAGAAAACAAAGAAGGGAAGGAAGACTTAGTTTAAAACGTATTGGGAAAGGGAAGAAAATATTAGTGTTTCAAATTTTTTGTTTTTCTAACAGCATTGCACTAAAATCATCTAGATGGTGTCAGTATTAATGCCAGTATTTCCTCTCACATGCACGGAGCATTAAATCAGTGAAAGGGCATTGTCTTGCAGATTTTGCAAGAAATAAAGGTAATTTTAGATATTTTCTCAAACTTGAAGTTCTTTTAGTTCTTTTTGTTTCTGGTTGGTTTTGTGACTGTTTTTTTAAACTGAGTTTTGGGTTTTAGGTTTTTTTACTATAGTAATCCCACATAGTTCAGGCTTGGCTTATGTTTGTATTGTACTGAGAAAATCCCTAAAACGGTATTAAAATATTGACAAGGAATTTAATTAGGTAAGTCTTATGTGTGTCATCTTTCTCTTTTTCTTGATATCCATTTGGTTTATTCAAAACGTGGAGTGGAAAAATGTATGTGCTCACAGATATTTGTGATTAAGTCTTAAATTTTTAATGGAATATTTCAGATTTCCCATTTATGACTTGATAAGTCTTGCCTATGGTGACCTGTTCTGGTCCAAACTGGATACTACAGCCCCCATTCTATAGTAGGAATAGCATTATCTAACTTGTTTAAATGCAAATTTTGAAACCATCAAGCTGCTGCTTCCAAATGCATGATGTACACAAGTCTTAGAATGAGCTGACTTATCCATGTCTGCACTCATTCATGTAAGACTTTTTAAATTATGGAGAAAATCACCTGTGAGCTTAGCCCAATTAGTACTTTGGAAAGTACTTCTGCAGTGTACAAGACTGTCCCCCATTCCCAAACTTGAAGAAATTTCTGTCTCTTGATGTTTTTTCATGCCCGCTCCTGGAATTGGAGCTACCTCATAGAAAACCATGCATTTAACAGAAGGAAGCTTTTATTTTTGTGCTTAGAATTTCAAATTGTGCAAAGTTCTGTATTTCTGAATTTGCTGTTTATCTTGGGAATTTTAGTGTCAGCTGTCTAAAAGATTACTCTATGTATAAATAGCAAATACATCAGGTAACTCATTGATGTGGTCAGACAACTAAGTTAGAAATGAGATAATTCCATTAGAAACTGTTGAAATTTGACTAATATGTTTACAAAAAATGACATATCTGGTTTCAGTACCTTAATGATTGACAAAAACATATTTTGTTAATTTTTTTCTCTGTATTATTTTCATTATACAAAAAGTCTTTCCCAAATCCATTCATTTACTTGAAATAAAAATTTAAAGTCACTTTCTTGCCTATAATATAGAAGAGTGAACAGTAAGAAATACTTCTTAGTGTCATATATGTTGGCATTTTCTAACTTACCCATGGTAAATAATTTACCTCATAATATTAAAGCTAATCCAGCTAGCAAGACTTTATTGCTTTGGAGTTTAATAAGATCTTAAGTGCTCCATCTCTGAAGCCAATGGCTACAATTATGGTAAAGCAAAAAAGGAATTCATTTTAAGCTGGGGAAAACCTTTTCCAGATGAATTGTTAAGTTGTGCCATTTTGAGGATAAAACCCTCAAAAATATTCAGTGTAAGATACTGAGAGGAACACGACACTAGACAAACCAACCTACTATTTAGGGGCCTCCTGCACTGTGTTGATTTGCTTGATATGTACATGGTTCTGTTATCATTGTTGAGCTCCTTTGTGTTTGGAGGTATTGCCTAGATTATCTGATGTTTTTTTCATAAAAGACTAGTTTCTAACCATCATAAGTGTAGCATTCTAGAAAGAAGAATGTGCTCTTTGTGGGATTCATTTAAAAACCTGAAACATTTCCTTTCCTTCCTATAAGTAATAACTAGTTGTTGTTTCCCTAATAATAAGTTGTTGTTTCCCTAATAATAAGTTGTTGTTTTCCTAATTTTCCTGTATTAATGATTCAGAAGGTGGTTCCAATATTGAAACTTGCTTTTGCTGTGGTTTTTTTTCTTTCTGTTTCTCTTTTTGCGTGTTGTTTCTTCCTTAATCCAGAATTTTTCTAGTCACAGTTGTTATGCTTGAGGACAATTGAAATAGATGGATATGATTTCCTTTTCTGTCCTTATTTATAACACCTCTGCCATGTGAAAGTAGTGATTTTCTCAAATCATTTGTGTTTTATTAGTCTGTCAGTGCCACAGAAAAGCTGAGACCCTTGTGCCCAACCTGTCAGTGTCCTTTTATGAGGACCCTTCTCTGAGCAGTCTTCTTGGATTGGAGGGCGGTTCAATTGATTTGTTCAGGATCACATGCAAACAGGAAGGGTTTCCACACCCTAACTTAAGCTGTCAGCAGAAGGAAGGTTTCAGGGAACCACGCCAACAGCATGAGAGAGACTCCATTCTGGGTCTCTATGGGCAAGTTGAGAGTTACTGCTGCCAGCAACTGTTAAAACCCCTGAAGAGCTCACAATGAACACTTTATCGAGTAACACTCTTCATTAATGTAATAGAAAGTTCTGATGGGTTAAGGTTTTAAGATTGCCAGTGATAGTACCTGGCTGCAAAAGACATATTCAAAGCAATATACAGATAAGCTCTAATCCATAACAAAAACTAGCTTGGGATAATCAATCAGCACATGTATAGTTCTTACCCTGCAGCCATCCCTATGGGAGAGAACACATTTTCAGACCATTTCCTGTTCCCAGGAGATACTACAGATTCTTCTCTAACTTCTTTCAAATTTTAACTAATTTTTGCATTATTTTTAAGTTTAGATGGAGATTGAGTGATTCTAGCCATACATTATCTTCAGTGGTGCGTGGTCATACCTTGGAGGTGGGTAACATCAGTGTTACATCTGAGATAAGCTTTAGGATGAAGATCTGTGGTCTTGCCACAGTTGCTGGTTCAACAGCAAGAAATCTTTTTTCTTTGGCTGAACAGCTGCTATCTGCCTTATCAGCTACAAGGTACCACTGAGTTCCCTCCTCTGCAAGGGTTTTGACAGACACTGGTGATGGTGACTCCATTCTGTTCCACCCTCTATTTTGTCCCCCTTAGGATGTGAAATATTCCCCCCTGCCCCCCCCCCCCCCCCCCCCCCCCCCCCCGGGACTAGCTCTGGAGAGGCTTTGGAGGAAATATCTCAGAGGGACAGGACAAAAGATTCCAAAAGAGGCTCTTACCCCAGAATTATTTCAAGACGTTTATTCTTGAAGGGTTCCAGGGGCCAAAACAGAGCAAACAAAGAAGTACAGGGGTCTTATCTAGTCTCCCATTGTGGGAGGACCCTGGCACTCAGCCAATTAGGTCAAGGAAGGTATGGAGGGTCATTCCATGTGGTCAAAGGGAGGAAATTCAAGGGGGTCAAAGGGGCAAAACCATTCCCCTAAAGAGTTACAACAAGGATGTACTGTGTGTGGTATGTACTACAGGTGGCATTGTGGTCGGCCATGCTGACCATATCTCATCTGGAGGGTAGCAATTGCATTTCACCCTATAGTTTCCATTCCATAATGATTTCTGTTAGAATGTGAATATAACTTGTTAGTTTTATCTGATTTTACCCACATTAATTTTCCCACACACCTCTGATGAAAATGAACATGCTATGCCTTTAATTCTCATTATAGTCGTAATATTGCATTAAAATAATGAATGCTACGCATTTTTGTATGTTCTTTAAAGCTTTGGAACAAGACTGATATGCAAAATATTCAGAGATGCAGCTGTTCATTAAAATAGGTGGGTAGGTGAACAATTCCACTTTTAAAAGACACTTCCTAAACCATTTCTTCACGGAATATTTTGTCAAAGGAAAATAACATCTAGAACAGAAGGAACCCTCTCACTTCAAGTACAGAATCCAGACAGAGGGAAATGGGCTGTGGAAGAGAGAATAAGTAACAGCCTCATCTAACAACCATTCTGATAATGAAAGTAGAGAGTTAAAATCAAGGAAATCAAAGTAAGAGAAGAACATGGAACTGCTTCTATATTGGCTCGATGACTTTTAAATGTATTCATAATGTACTGCAGAATTACAGAATGGCTGAGGTCAGAAGACACCTCTGAAAGTCATCTGGTCCAACTCACTGGTCACACAGGGCTGCCTACGGCTACTGTGTAGTTTGAGTTCCTCATAAATGAATAAAATTATTAAAGGCTAAAATATAATTCACCGGGAAGAACTAAAAATAAACTGTGTTTTCCTGAAGTTTTAGAAAATGTTATTTTTATAGAGAGTTTTATTGCTTTGAATAACTAAATGACTGTCTTGTGGTACTGTTTGAAACAATATTTTGTTAAAGAGTCATAAAATGAGCCAGGTGCAGAGCTCTGGCTATCTTCCTGTTCAGTTGAGAGAACTTGGAATCTGTAGCCTTTTAGCAGAACTTTTAAATAGGCAAAGAAAGGCTATCATATATTTCTAGACAGCATATATTAAGTGAAGTTAATGTACAGTCATAGTCATAGTAAATCATGGGAATTGTTTTCCCTAGAATAGATCATAGGTTTTTTACATTACAGAAATGGAACTACCTTGGAATACTGAAACCATGTATTTTGACGTATAACATATATGAATACACAACATAAAAAATCATTTATCACAGAGCAATCTGTACTTCAACTTCCATATATGTTTTAATGAAAATGCCAAAGATTTCGAGAAGCCAGCATGCAGTTAGTGCCAGGTGGATTAGAAAAAAATTAAGATGAGTCACAGTTTATTATCCACACAATATAGCTGTAATACAGTTTCAATTAGAGCATTATCTTCTGCACATGGGCTAACTGCACTGTCTCAGTTGGCTTCCTCTGGAAGGTGTTCTTGAATTACAGATTCTTGTTTTAGGGCTTCAGTTGTGATTAAATAAACTAACCCAAGCAAGAGTCCTTAACTAGACTGAGATGGAGAAGCATTGGCCACCAATCGGTCAAACTCTCTTCTTTCAAAGGGGAGATATCTGCTACCAGGGCATTCTTACTATAGATTATTTATCGCTCTGTGCTGTCTGGTGAGAATACAGAGAGAAGAGCAGCAGACATAGGACTGAAATTCACTCTGCAGAGAAGAAAGAATACTCACAGGTCATCTTCTGGACTTGTAAAGAAACATCAGTTTATCAAATTACTAAAAATGCACTACTAGATTCTCTCCTCTCACACTCTTTCAACTCAGAACATTTTATGATTCTATGATTTATAGGGTTGTGTTTTCTTTATTTCTATAACTCATGCCATGGACAGGATAAATGAGATTAAATCAGAAATCAATCTGTATTTACCATTTTCCTTTCTCCTTGATTCAATGGGTAGCCCTTGGCCATCATACTTAATTCCATGTCAACTATTTTTCAAGGAAATATTTGCTTATTTACATGTGGGCTTTCTACTGACATTTACCTTAGAGTATTTCTCTCAAATTAACTTTTCTTTGAAAACCCTATCCTACTTATAGGAGTTTGCTTTCATGTTTCAAATATGGAAGAAAATAATAACAGAGCTTAAGCCAAAAGTGTCTACACTAATCTCATAGCCTCTTTGGCATAAAGAGCTTTTGTGCTTTGTTAGTTTTGGGCTGGTTTTTTTAAAAGTGATTATTACTAAAGGGTTTTTTGAAAATTCAAGCACAGGTTTTGTTGATTTCACCTGCTCCATGGACCAACCTATTGGTATTTCTCACCGGGAAGACTGCACATAATCAATATGATTTATAAGCAAGCTTCACTTTATTGATCAAAAGGCACACATTATATTGCGGCTACTTATTATTATGCATACTTGTTAATATTTGATTGGTTACAGTAAAAGAAAATTATATTTGGATCCATTCTTGTTATCACTGAGCTTCTCCCTCAGACTTCTCAACCCCAACACTTTGTTATGGTAACACAGCTGCATTCAAGGTCATGCTGATCTCACTTGGCTCCTGTGTGAATGGAAGCAATCTTCAGCAAAGCTTTCTCATGTCTTTGTGGCCTTGGTCACGTAGCCGTTCCTCAACACCAACCTTCTAAAAGGACATAAAGCCTTGAATCAGACAATGATAAATTAAGAACTGACAAGTGGTAACTGATGTTCTGAACTATAAATAAATTGAATATAAATATTCAATAAAATGCAGGCATCAGTAGCTCAAAGACAGAGGCCAATCCTTAAGTTCTCCATTTAGTTGTTTTCATCATAAACATCATATTTCTTATCAAGGTATCCATCACTGTACAGAAAAGTTATTAGAAGAAGCTATCCAAACCTTCTAGATAAGTCTTAAACTTTGCTCAAAGAGTGATTATAAGACAAATCATGGATAATAACAAGAGGGTTGGTATGCTTCTAAATAGGATTTAGATCATGATTACCAGCGATATCAAAGAATTATTTGATATTCAAATATGTCTTCAATTTTGTGTCCAACTTACAGATACTATCATATGTCCTAAGGAATGAAATATACAAATAAAACCATTTTGTGATCTATTAAAATTAATAGTATATAGTACAATAGTATCATTTTTACTATTTATACTTCTGATGTAATTTGCTTTTCTCTTTATACATATATATATCCAAAGTCGATAGAGCATAACTTGCTTAACTGCTGTTTCAGATTGACAGATTTTGCAAATGGTATTAAGAAAACATGAAATTAACTGTAACTATAACACTTTTCACTAATAAGATCCTGAAAGAATCTTAATAAATGCAACTATGTATATTTTCTTTTTATGTCGATGTTGAGAAACACATTTCTGATATAAAAACGTTATATAAATAATCAATGTACCGTATATCCTTCATGTTTAATTGCTTGCAAATCTTTGGAATTATTGAAGTATTAAGACAGCAAGGCTTCCCCTAAGTTGCAAATGTTCCCTAATGCAAATATTGAATTCTTTGCAACCACTGAAACAATATTCTTTGATCTGGAAGTGTGTAATATGGTTATGTTTAGGAATCCTTCAAACTTTTGCCAGTATTTAGCTGTTACTTGAAAAAAATTTCATCTGAAAGGCATCATCTGCTTTTGGTATTGATTTTCTTGTCATCATCACATGCAATGCCTGCAGTCTTTTGCATTCTGTACTATCACAGCTCCCCTAAACTATTTCCGTGCTTTGGAGGGTCTCTCAAGAGACTGTGCCAAAGTCATCTTCTGGACTTCATTTGACTTTAAAATATTATTATATAACCAAATCTCAATGAAGAATTCGTTAGTTTGCAATATTTAGTCAAAAAGCAGTTACAAATTTAAATTCAGCCATATGCAATAGGATATGAGATAAAGTTCAAGTAAAGTGAGTGATCATCTCTGGATGATGAAATACCAAGAAAGGACAGGCCTAATGTTGAATTCTCTTTCACTCATCATTAATGAACAGCAGGGACTAAAATTTAATCTGAAGGTCCATGAAGTAAAGCTTTAGTAATCAGAAATCTTTAGCAGTTTTTTTCTCAGTTGTTCTTCTCAGTGCCCTGCCAGTGCTATACTGATGTGCCTTTCCCATCACAAGAGTTTTAATACTCCATTTTCAACAGTTATATGAAATACCAGTGTCAGTAGCCTTTGTCTTTTTCATCTAAACAGTAATCAAAAGAAATTTTTAATGCAGACATTTTTTTTTTTCCCTGTGTGAGTTTATTATTTCTCTGGCAAGAAACAGAAAGTAAAGGAACTTCAGAATGTTGACATACATTGATACAGAACACAAAAGTGCACATTGTGCATCACAGATGCTTTCTATAGGTAAATATCTGCAGATATTATATTGTATTTTATTTTATATTTTTATATCCTATCCTATCAATCATATCATATCATATCATATCATATCATATCATATCATATCATATCATATCATATCATATCATATCATATCATATCATATCATATCATGCTATTTACAGTTGTTAATGCTTTGAGTACTCTTCACAGAGTGAAACAGAAGCAGAATAACCTCACAATTCTTGCCTACTATTCTTCCATGTATCATTCTTTCCTCCCCAAAGCAATCAGTGAACTTTGTATTGACTTTGTAACAAACGGAGTTTGTAGCAAATATGCATGCCATGGAAGTTCCTAAGTTTTACCTTATTTGATAATAACACTTGCAAAACAAAGATTAAGCCTTACCTGTCAGTTACTTAAAATATTTTTAAGTTGAAGAAATTGTAGCAAGTCCACTTTTTTTAAATGCTTATGACCTGGTAAGCAAAAAATTGTTTGCATTCCCTGTGGTTTTATAAAAATGGTCAGAATACTAGTTTTAAGAGTTCAAAGACTTAACTGGCTGAAAACTGAAGTGGAAGTAGCAATTGTGTAATGCTAAGTGATATGTCAGAAGCAGATGAGAGGTTTTAAAGAGGTTTTGTGTAGAAAATAATGAGCTACAGAACTGTGTTTAGCAGTGTACGACTAAACTTCTGAGGTTCTAACATTCATTTTATGAAAAATTTTAATTCTCAATCAGTATTTTACTCTTTTGGGGTTTTTTTAGGGTTTTTTTGTTTTGTTTTTGTTTTGGTTTTGGTTTTTTTTTTTTTTGTTTTTTTTTTTTTTTTTTTAACATGTGACTCAATAACTTCTGGTAATACACTTAAGTAGCTTAACAAAACTTGCCTCTGCAAGGAATCATGCCTTCTCATTCAAAAAAGTGACTTAAGGGGCTACTTTCTATGGGTTTTAGAAATTCTTCAGAAACTCAGCTGCTCTGTAAAAATTATTGTGGGGTTTTTCCTCCCAGTTAAGAAAAATAATGAATGGCTATTTTGCATCATATCTTTGGCTGATGTGAATTGTTTAAATGTCAAGGAGGTATGACAGTTTTGAGCAGAAAATGCCAATGCATAAAAATAAATTTGCTCACTTGTGTCCCAAGCTAACAGATTCTTGAAAATCTGAAAAAAGCATTTCTTCGATGACATTCATGAAGTCTATGAACTAATTTATATGCCTGGATTAAAACCCCATAGAAAATTCTATTATTTTCTGAATACTGTCTGTTTATATTTTGGGTTTATTTGTTTGTTTTCTTTTTTTAAAAACTGATAGCCCAAATATCACATATTCAAAATCAAAGCCATAACAGCCTTATATAATGTTAAAAGACCCACATCAAAAGAGTGTTTAGTTCTTGTTTATGTTTAAACTCCAGAAATATTTTTCATATATGTCAAATCCTCTGAGACAAAAATTAAGCATGTGAATGAATGTTTTATTGAACATGGCAAGCTCAATGAAGCTTCATTGTTTAATGGTCATTTTACATTTAGGTGATAAAATATTCCATCTGATCCCTGGCTTCAGTGGAGCTTTCCCAGGTCCTATTTTTCGAGGTTTTACAACTGATTTTATTGACCAGCTTTTAATTTTTGTTATTTCACTAATTATAGTCTGACTGAGGAACAATGTATCAAGTACAATTCCATGGCTATTGAAACTAACTGGCAATCAATTTACACAAGCAGAGCTGATTAGAGTCTTCAACATGAGGATAACAAATGAACAGATTTCTATCTGAGAAAATCTAAATTTTGATGGAATATTTCAAGTTTCAAAAAAAGATACTTAATTTTTCACTCAAGCTAAGTCACCTTCATTAAATGACCGTGAATAAAGTACAGATTATTTACCTCATTGTGACAAGAATTTAGTGCAAGGTAAGGCAGGGTACCTGAACATGAGCTTCCCAATTTTCAGTGAACACACTAAAGACTTTAATAGTTTCTCATGCTTTTTAAAGTCCATTTTGGTTTATCTGATGAGATAGTACATACTCTTTACTTTTCACTACTGGTTTAAAACCAGAAAAATATACTTCCCTATAATTCTGAAAGTAATTAACCCATGCATGTTTTTCAGGTTATGGTTTGGTGATTTTTTTGTTTTGTTTTGTTGGGGTTTTTGTTTGTTTGTTTGTTTGTTTTAATTTATGTAGGGGTTAGTGTAATGGACACAAGTTTTACTTTTCTTTGAGCCATGTCATTCAAAAGTTAGTGATCATAAACTTCTTTCCTTTGTATGTTACCACCCTAGATATATGATGAGATTGGTTGTATGCATTAAGGAAATACAACCAGTCTTATGTTAATGCCCTTTGGCTGATTAGTTTTCCTTAAGCTCAGTTAATTTTTGGTTTTTTGCATCTATCCTGAAAAAGTTATTTTGAAGCTATTCTGAACTTAGATTGCTGTCAGACAAGTAATATGCAGTGGAAATGTACATTTGTCGTTATCACTAACTGAATTACTAAAATTATCAATTCAAACGTAGGGGATTCAGTTTCAAGAGCTTGAAACTATAAGATATAAATTCTCTTTAGGTATCCTATTTCTTTATACAGATCCTTACTCTACATTCATCATAACTATTCTTTCCCCAATTTAAACAAATTCAAATTTAAAAAAATTTGTATTCTTTCTGCTGAAATTGTATTGTATTGTATGCATCTGTCAGCTATTATAAGGTCCTTGATGACATGCTATACAAGAAAACCTTGATTATAGTTGAGACATCATTTTCCTCTTTTTTTTATTACTTCTACTCCTTTTCACTAGTTGTTAATTTCTGCATGTACCTTTACCTTTTCATTGCCAAACATGATGATTGGAAAAGTACCTAAGGGATCTCCAGCTTCATTAGGACTTTGCTTAGCTCAGGCACTTGATTATAAACACTTGCAAATCAAATTGGGGCAAACTTTGAGTTTTCAGTATTTAAATGTAAGAAATACCCAAGTTACTTTAATACGATAAATGTCATTACTTCCAATCATATTTTATGTTTGTAGTGGAGCAATACATCTGAAAACTGCAGCTTGTATTAATGATGTGACACTGATTATGACTGGTGATGGGGGAAAGCAAAGACAATCTAGGTAAGGTTATAAGAGATTAAGTATATGCCTGACAGGCTGAAGTTTATATCTTTTTTCCAGAACCAGGAAATCTAAATGATTGTAGCACAATGAAGTATCTTACTATGGAAGAAGCCTATAGGCATTACGAACATTTGTGTTCTTTCTTGTGATCCTATGTGTACCACTGGACATCCTTGTTTTGCCTTTTTTTTTCTCTCTCCTGTCTACATTTATCTTCAATTCACAGTGAGTAAATAAATGCTTTTAGCTTTCCTTTTTAAACTTTTAACTTTTTAAACTTTACCAGTAATTTCTCATTTTCCCTTATTTTTGGTATTAGTCTTACTTTTTTATTTTTCCACTCTTATGTGACAATTTTTTCCCCCAAAAGTTGACCCTTGCTTTTTGTTTGTGGGGGGATTTTAAAAACATTTCCATGGGGTTCTCTCTCTCTATTTTTTTCTCCCATTTCCTTCTGTTCCTTTTATCTGTTTGGTTTCCTCTTTGTTTTTAATTTTAGATGAATGACCTATAAGTATTTAGTTGTACGCCTTGTGCAACAGACATACTATGCCCTGTGTTGTTTGATTATATAACTTAATGATCAATGAGTAATTCAATAGAAGAAAGTGGATTATTTGGAAGTCAATGGCTGTTTTAATAATAATGGTAGCTTTTATTAACCACAATTAAATAGTTTCTATTACACTTTTTGACTTATATGAGGAAGAAAATCTTTTCTTTGTTTTTCATAGTACAGATGACCTTGAAACAGAGATCAACAGAGTCAATATGGATGAGTTACTGAAAGTCAAAAATAATTCAAAAGGCATTTCATTTTTACACACTGTGCAAACTAAAAATCTGTGAAGAGAAACTGAAACATCTTAATAGTTTAGAAACATTTAGATTCTTCCCTCTACACTGTAGTCACCTCAAATGCTCTTAAAAATATTAAGAATGATATAACTTTTGCTTTCTGTCTCTTCTTATATAAAAGTTATTCTCTTTAATTAAACCTGGATCACAAGCCCCAGACCTTAAAAAAATTAAAATAACTCTGAGTTTTAGAGTGCCTTGCTGTGGCCGTTAACACATAGAGCTTACTGCTGGGAAAGACTGATGCTCAAAAGACAGAGGAAAATAGCACCTGCTTTCTCACGCTGGTTTATGTTTGCAGTCTTGATAAAAATGCAGGACAGCATATGCAGAAACCGTGTGGAAACACTGTTCACATGGTAATTCCTTTGTATCTGAATAATACCTTTTCAGTTGCCTGAATGACCACCAGACCAGTAGGAGGATTCAAACATCCCTTCTCTCAAGTTAAGAAGTTCCACATATATAATCTAACTAATGTCTTAGATCAAAGACCACCACTTTGGGTACTCAAAAATTAAATGTAGGCTCACTGATTGAAATCAAACCCAAGTACATTTATCTTTAGATAAGAAAAGCTCAAATGAAGTTTACCAAAACCTTAATTTTTCTAGATGAAAGGCAAAGGCATTGTAAAGTCTTCCTCATGTTATTTCCACTCATAACTACTGACAAAACACAGAACTTGCCTGACACTTGCTAAATCTTAGTCAGATACAAAGCACTATTTTTAATTAAGATTATGTCACAGGACAATGCAATATAACCCTAGATCAAAGGTAACATTCATGATATAAGAAAAATAAGTGTAATCAAACTGGTAACATGAGTAAGGACAGGTGGATCAGAACTGACACTGTACTTTTCTGAACTGTCACAGCATCTTAATCTTAGTTCAAGTTAGGAAAATGCTTAACCAAGTGCAAGCATTCTGTACCCAGGGCTTTTGCTTAATTTTGTTTGAAAATTAAAGCAAGTAATATTCCTATGTGAGCATGTCCGGTGTCATTTTGACAAGTTTCTTAAGACTGGCCACTAATAACTGATAAAATAGTATTTTGACTGGAATGAAGTAGCTGGCCAAAAATCTGCAGCCTCTCAAATGCTGGAAGGCTGGCTGAACATGGCATTGTCAGTTTTAGTTCTAGTATGTAGGTGCACTGCTGTGCCACTTAAAATCTATTTGCAGCATCAATTAAGCTAAAGAATTGCACCAGTGCAAGGTAAAGATGCACAAAGTAACAAGTGGTCATTAGTCTGCAAGTCACTTAAGTCTGAATCCTCGTCTTTCTTTTTTTAGCTCTCAAGCATCTTCTGTTCCAACATTACTGTTCAGATTGGAAATGGGATATAGTTTAAGGTAGGAGCAAGGTGCACTTCCTTTACAGTCTGTCATCTCTATCTGATTCTACTTGTGTTGTTTTACTGTGTTTTCATTACACTTCTGCTGACCCAAACAACAAAAGCCATTAATCAATGTCTTGATTGCATCATTTCAACCCAAAAAGCTGACTCAGATTTCATGTTTTGCTACATGTGGACAGATAGCATATCTGTCTGCATCCACTAAAACCTTTTTAAAGATTATTAACAAACCACATCTAAATATGCTTATAGTTTTGGCAAACCCTTTGGCATCCATAACTAAGCACCATATTCTGATCAAAACAATAAACTGGGCTCAGATTTATATCATTTTAGTTTTGCTTAAGGAAAGTTTTTGATTTTCTAACTGTTGACACTTGGTACCCCAGTAAAGTTTAATTATTTTTCTAGGGCTAAAGAAGAGGATTAGTTCTGCATGGGATTAACACTTTGAATTTTGCTCATGTTCCTGAAAGGAATGGCTCCATTTTCCTTTTAGATATACACCACATAAAGGGAAAGAAAAAGAAGTGCTTTCAGTTTTGCTGAACTTCCAAAATACCTCAGAAGTAAAACAGAAAACTAGCTCAAGCAGGTCTGGGAATCTGTGCCACAAAATAGCTTTGGATAACTCAGTTACAAACAATAGAGAAAACATGAAAATATGCACACGGGCAAACTTTTTTGGTTGCCAGAGGTGTTGAATGTGCCTGACGCAGGTTATGAGAAGTGTGCCCTATTGTGAGAAAAGTTACAGAAGTCTACGCTTGTACCAATAGAGTTCAGTGTGTGAAGGGCTAACTATTGCTCAGTGCTGCCTGCTGAGGAAGGCAGAGGCCCAGAGAACCTCTGACTCAGTGGCATGACTGAGACTGCAAATCGTCTTGTTCTCATCCATCACATTGTGTGGATGGTACATTAATGTTTTCGACAGTCATAACACAATAATAGACAACAATAAAGTAGATGACAAGATGCCTGTACTTTCTTTCTAGTACTGGGTAAATCAACAGATCTTTCCAGTACATAGATGCAGGAGGTAGTGTCAGCTAGAAGTGGAGAACTCCTCTAATATAAGAGGAAATAACTCTTTTCTGCAATCTCAGGGGTAAAATGTGAGGAAATATAATAGTCTACTGCCTTCTACAATCCTGTGCTAAAAAACCATTCCTGAAATGCATTATTTTCTAACTCAATTTGAGAGCCAGTAAGCTCAATTTTCACAGTAATGAAGAAACTGATTGGCAGAAGGACAGCATGCATTTAAAGACATGGGAAAACCTAATCAAATCTCCCCACTTTTCCTAATCACACCAATTAGTTGTCTCAGCTTCAAGGAAATCAGGGACTTTTAGTGATGCAGACAAACTTGCCTGGATTGCATGAGGAAAAAGGACAAAAGAGAGGGAAAATACTGTTTGAGAGGTAATATTGCCAAGGAAGACTATGGCATTTGAAACACCATTTTAATGATCAGTATAGTCTGAGACAGGAATAGTAGAAAAACCTCTCTCGACTGAATTTTTACATTCTTTAATGCTTTTCCATCTTTTCTTGGAAGGAGGATATGTTCTACATTTACATTAAAAGGAGGATATGTTCTACATTTACATTAAATCTGGGATTTTATTATTATTATTTATGTATGTCTCTGCATGTTTGGAATGTTTCTCAAACAATCTTTTAGCTGTGGAATAACAAAGTTATGGCCTCTTTAATTAGATCTTCCACATTGTGAAGGGCTTGTTGGAAATAGCGTCAGTCAGTAAGCATATTATTAGTCAAGATGAATTATAGATGAGGATATGGGTTTGTGACTATTGAGGCATTATGTTAGAAAGTTGTTCTTGGTCTCTCTGTTTGTAAACATGAAGGCAAGGGATTAAATGCAAATGCGTTATTTGTAGGCTAGGGTTTTATGTTTTTTATTTCAGTTGTTCTCAAATTCCCACTGACTTATATTTATTAGGTGTAGCCAGAAAAAAACAAAACCAAACCTTAACTCTTGTCCTAATGCTGATGGGACAGATTTCCTGAACTATAATCTGAGGAAAAACATATTAACTGCAATAAATAGGTCTTATAAAAGTTTAAAATCCTGCTATAGCTAATCAGTTTGAACAAGACATTTAAGCTGTAAATAGCTTTTAAAAGTAACAGAGCTTTGCACTAAATGACAGCTACTATTACATTTTCTGCTTCTGAGTGTGAGAAAATTATTGTACCAAGAAAGTGCCTACTATTTAAAGATGTCTTGCTCCAAACATTTTTTACAACTGAAGTGTCTTGTGATTAAATTATGCACTGTACATTAGAAACATACATACCACTGGTAACCTTATATGACTGCACAGTCTACAAGATCTGCCAATTTAGGATGCTGCTAAAACAGAAAACACAAGATGAGTTACAGATTAGCTGGCCTACCTAAGAAAAAAAGACAGAAACAGAGCAAAGATTTTCTCTTCTGCAATACCACTCCAAGTTAGAGAATTAACTAGTGGATATAGATTTATCTGAGGAATTTAGCGGTCTGAATTTGGAGAAAAAAATTTAACAGAGAAATTAATATAGCTTAAGGTGATAAAGTTATATTGGAACATTATCTATAAATTTATATGACATTGGGTTTGTGAGGAGTGATTCAAGTCCTGACACATTTCAAGACCAAAATGCTGCAAACCAGTTCCTTTATTTATCTGGCTTTGTTAGGATGTAGACTTTTTGTTCGATCATAGTAAGTTAAAGAGAAAAGAATTTTTTCTGCTGTCAATCAAAATTATTTTTATTTCATCTCTCAGAAACTTTATTGTCTCCAAATTTCAGAATATTTATATTACAGAAATATACATCTCTATTTTAAACAAATTGCCTTGTGTAACCTTATAATTCATGTTGCTTCTTTATGAGAGATGAGTCTAAAATGCCTAACTTCCCTCTTGCAAAAAAAAGGTGAAATCAACAGTTGGTTTAAAGGAGGATTAAAAGGCTAACAGAACAGCTAGTGTAGCTGTGCCTTAGGTGCCTGATTGAATACTGTCAGTGTTCTTTATGTCAAGTAGGTTTAAGAATACACAGAAAAACAGTTTAACTCAATTTATTTCATTTTTTGAATATTTGTACTGACATATATTACAAAAATTTCTGCTCATCAAGAGGTTGGATATCATGATCTTCAAGCATGGGAAAAGACTGCCTGTTTCCTGAAGTGATGATGCTGATGCCACTCAGCAGTGAATATTATCTGGAGAGTTTGCCAATTCTACCAAGGAAAATTTGTTTTCTGAGTGAAGATGTGTAAATCTTGCAACTAAAATTTGTGATTTTAACATACATTATGTTTTGCCTCCCTCCCTTTAATCCCTGGGTCGCTTCCCTTTGGTGATGGTGATGAAAAGCAACCATGACTTTGCATTCCTCCTCCCTCCCACCAAACACCCAACCCCTCTCCCATTCAGCTGTCTCAGATAGGCATTGTGAGTTTTCCTAAGATAAAAAACAGCAGGTAAGTATTGCAGGAGGAGATATTTGGATGGTTGTGTAATTAATGCATTCCAGAAATGAGGGAACAGAGATATTAGCAACTGACTTTAAGTGCACATTGACATGCAAAAGGATAAGAAAGACTGTTGAAGACTGGACCAGCTTGTCAAACTGGTTTTTCAAGGTTGCAGGCAGCTTCTGGGTGCATATCTTCCTCTTTCCCGCCCCTGCCCCTTCCTCACAGGAGTGTATGCATCCTACTACTGAAGACTTGGACCACTTTTTTGGATGGCTGAGTGAAAGAGCTTAAATCCAGTCAAATATGGAGATAATATCTTAAAAGTAACTATGTAAGTAATTTGTTGATTCACATTTATGAATTCTGTAAGGCAAAGAAATGTAAACCTGTACATCGCTGGCCCGACTTACTTACAATTTCTTAGACATAGACCATTGACCTGAGATGTAGTAGACCTAGCCACATCTAGCCTTCTCCAAGTTTAGAAAGTAAGGGGGTGTCACTGAAGCTCACGACTAAATAGTCTCATAATCATGATCTGATTATGCTACAGTCCACAGAAATAGATGATGGAGTTGCTAATCATACTCTGCATTGGTAATATTTAGGGGCTCTGTTAGCAACAAATCTAATAATCCACCATTATTATGTTTCTTGTGCTTGGTCAAGAAACTTCTCAAGTACTCTAATTCACCTTCCTATACTTTAGTCTGCTCTCACCTCCATTTTAAGCAAGTCCATCAAAAGAGATATGGTTAGGCAGTCTTTTGGTGACTGCGAGGTCAGTCTGGGGCTCCAGGGGTAGGTGTGGAGCATGGCTTCTGGCATGCCAGGGATCGCGGCCACAGCGGGGCTGGGACACAGGCCCGGGGCCGGGCTGTGCGGGCAGGGCCTCGCCTCCCCAGAGCACGGCCTGGTCTGCCCCTGCCCCTCACACACACACCAAATGTTTCCAGACACCAATCCTTACAGGCTCTCACAACACCCCACTTCTGAATGCATGTTTCCCTCTGTACCTGCATACTCTTCCTAGGGGAGATGGATATTTCAGTATTGCTTTCTGCACTACACCCTACACCATGCTGACTCATGTTTATTTTCCCTGAGATTTTTAACAATAGCAGCTTTGTTTGCTAATATTTGTCTAAACAAAGGTTCCATATTCTGAGTGTATTTCTTTAATAAAATATGTATGTCAAAAAATACTCATTTTAAGAGAAAAAACCTGAAAGAAACAATGAAACACACAATTACCTGTAAGAAGAAGATTTTGTTTTAGTAAAGCATAGTAGAATAAGCTAGTGACTATCCTTAAGGTTCTTCTTCTTTTGTTGGTAGATTTTATATTTTATTTAACATAGACTATGATTTCTTTCTAAATAGATCATTGTCTGGAGTTAGGTTTTGTCTGTTCTAGGGAGTCAAATGATGTCTAATTTGAAACAAAGTCAATTTTTGATACAATCATCAGCCCAATAATGGCACCTGTCCTCACACAGGGCACCAATTGTAGGCGTTGATGCTTGGCACCACTGGATGGTGGATCAAACTGACTAACACCATCACTTTATTTTCCTATAGTAAAACCTTCATACTTATCCCCTGATTGACTGCCACTGAAGGTGGCAGTAAGCATCAGTCCTACAGCAAAACTTTCATGCCTTCTCTCTGTGAGTTCTCAAGGGCAGCTCCATACAACACTGACTCCCTCTCTCCTCCTTCTGCATGACCGGCTAACTCCTTTCTGTCTTCTGACATGAAGTCTTTTAAGATAAGGGTGTTTTGCCTGAAGTTTAGGTAGAAGGCAAAGAGAAATCTACTTTTTATAAGCCCATATCAAGTGAGGGGTTGGCCGTTGTCAGTGCAGACCTGTAAGGAGTCTGTGTTCCCTGCCTATATTTGTTCAGTTCTCAGAAACTAACTTTTAGTTTTGATGAAAGATTAAAAAGGCAACTTATTCCTTTGTGGGTATGTTACTAATCAAATATTTGATGACAAACAAGAATTAATATTAGGTCTGTTCAGGGGAAAACAAGAGATAAGGGGAAGAAGAGACGACAAGCAGTAGTATATTAATAAAACACTTGTGGCTTTGCTCTCTGCTTCTTCCTCTAACTGGATGGTACTTTGAAGCTGTCAGAGACATGATGACACAGCCTGAGAGTAGTAAGAAGCAAGAGCCTGCATTCTTGACTTTTTCTGACTTGAAAATGTAAACTAAATGTAGGTTTTACTGGACTGCCTCAGCAGAAGGCATTGGCTGAATATCTGCTGTTTATGTCAACTTTATATTCTGTTTTCATTGAACAGGGAAAAATAATGATGATGTTCATGGAAACAGTTATTACTTAAGTGAAAAAGTTGTGAGAAAAAAAAAAAAGAATGTTCTAGAAAGCAAAAAGGAGGAAATTACTCTGAGAAACTGATTTTCAGTAATATTAGATAGTGTTGCCAGTTTGAACATCAGTCAAGAAAGGATAAGATGTCCCCTTTCTCTGCCAGTCTGATAACAAGAAATCTAAATTTTAACTTGTGTTTTCAGGGGTTGACTTTCTAGGCTTGTAGAAAGTTGTGTGTGTGAGCATGTGTGCCAAGAAGTGGACTGTGTTATTAGTAAGATGCCTGAGATATGATGTCTTGGTTTGGAAAGACAGGTATCTGCCAGGGAAACTTAAGAGTTTCCCTTGGAATGGAGAATGTAAACCACCCCCCTCCTTTTTCTGATTATAAATTTGCAGTTCGAGGCTTTCAGGCAAAGATTTGGGGATAGAAATAGCTGTTCTTTGCTAGTATGTATAACAAAGCAAACAAAAACAACTACAGCATTAATAACAAAGCAGTACCAAAAACCTTGGGGGCTTTGCTTCACAAAAAGCCAGGGCAGTTTGGTCTTGGTGCCCCTGCAGGATCCTCAGAGCACCACACTGGAACAGTGGAAATGTCCTGGGCTGGTGGCTCGAATGGCAGGATGTCCCAGCAGGGCAGGGGGTGCAGGGTCACACTGTGGCAAAAGGACCACCGCCGAGGACACTGCAAGAGTGGGGCAGGGCTGACCCAGCTCCAGCAGGGCAGGCAAAAGAGCTCAGAATTCCAGGGCATGCAAGCCTGGACATGATGGTAGATTTCCCAGGACTGGACTTTCTGGTGACAGTGAACTCCTCTCACAGCAAGCAGCAGCCTGGCCATCCTCTCTCTCCAAATGCCGAGAGCAAGAGAGTGAAGGGGCCTCCAGCTCTGTCTTTTACCTGCCCCAAAACTTGCATTATCTCCCCCTCTGGGCTTTGGCCACCTCTTTGTTTTGGTCAAGCACCCTTAAGAACCCAACACTTAGTCTCCTTAGCAACTTATAGGGAAAAAATTCTTTAGAGTAAAAAAGGAACAAACCGAACCCCCAACATGTGAAAAGGCTCTGCTTTCTTATATTATGACCAAAGGAAGCAATTATTTACTATGAAAAATGGATATATTTACCATTAAAGTGTTTCAATTCCACTCCTTGGCTTCAGCCTTAGCCATGGACAGAGAGTAATCTGACATAGAAGGATTATCACAGAATCACAGAATCATGGAATCAACTAAGTGGGTAAAGACCTCTGCGACCACCAAGTCCAACTTATGACTCAACACCATCTTGTAAACTAGATCATGGCACAGAGTGCCACATCCAGACTTTTCTTAAACACCTCCAGGGACAGTGACTTCACCACCCCCCTGGGCAGCCCATTCCAATGTTCAGTCACCCCTTCTGTGAAGATCTTCTTCCTAACACCCAACTTAAATTATGTAGAATTTAATAAACCAAAGAAATTAGGACTTTTAATTTGTTAAAGAATTCCTATTGAATGATCTTTCCCCAGCACTTTTGCATCCAGATGGGCTATAGAGAATCCATTGATGACAGAGTAACATGCCCCTTGGTCTAGTACTTATTATGAATGTGTGGTTTCCGAACTACAACTAGGCTCTATGCAAGGCTTTCTGTACAAAAAAAAAATACGACAGATGAAGGAGGATGAGATAAGGATAGAGCTGGGGAATTCTCTACTGCATTCCTCTTTATTCTATAGCCACTACCTAGCACACATCCATACTTTCTTTTTACACCAGTGAGCTTTTTGTTATTAGCTGTCTCATGTACTGTCTTTCAGGAGATGATTCCCTGAGATAATGCATAACAAAGTTTAAAGTCCATAGTTATTTTGTTTGTAACACCTAAATACAATTTGGAGTTTTTTACTTATAGCACCCACGTAAATATTGTTTACCTTGAAATAGCTGATCATTGCATTTTCTATGATGTGTTCTGTGTCATTAAAGATAAATTTCCGAGACATAACATATTACTAATATTTGAATTTCTGCTGGAATGTGGAACCCAAAAACCCCAACTTTCAAAATGTTTTATTTCTAAATGGACTTATTTGTGCTCTTTATTCTTACAAATCACTACTGACGTAGAACTTAATTATATTTCTTAGAAGTTTAAACTGCTGAAGTTTTGACCATCTCCTTAATAGTGAAACATTTCTAGTAACTTGAGCAAGACTAATGCTGCCAAATTTTGCATCCCTTGACCTATACTTTTTTTGAGCCTGGCTGTGTTTTTGCTAGAGAATGCTGAGATCTGGATTTCATTGTCAAGGAATGCCTTGGAAGGTAAACTTTTCCATGTGACAGAGGTAAGTGTTTGGGTTTCAAGGCCTCTCTATTATAATTCTTAAACTTTTATTTTCAAATAGGGAACAGAAGGAGTAATAAAAATGTGCAAAATGTATGTTCTGAGGGAGAGGTGAGTAGGTAATGTATCACAAATCTTAATGTGGGTGCAGTTACAAGGTAGCCACATTTTGGAAAATCTGACTCAGTCCACTTGTTGATATTTTCTTTTTACTTTATTCCCTCACACTTCTAAGAAAGAAGCACATATTGTAATGGAGATCAGAGAAAGATGATTGACTGAGGGTTTTATATTACTAGGGCTCTCTAGTGAATGCTAGATAGGACATATGAGTGAACTAAGAAATTTTTTATTCTTAAGGAGGAAGCCCACTGCGTACTTTCCAGCTTTCCTGACAGGTGCAGGAGAGGCCAAGATTGAATGGTGACTGACATAAGTGTAGAAGAATGATGTATTTCTCTGGGGAATGGTTTTTCCCCCCAAGACTCCTAATGCCTGTAATCATATAGTTTGACCTTTCCTTCCTTTCTTGACCTAATTGGCTGAGTGCCAGCCATCCCTTCCTGGGTGGGAGACTAGATAAAGACCCTGTATTTTCTTGTTCTCTCTCTTGCCCCCTGGTTGAATAGATTCACCCCTTCGAGAATAAACACCTTTGAATAATCCTGGGGTAAGGCCCCTTTTGGAATCTTTTGTCCTGTCCCTCTGAGATATTTCCTCCAAAGCCTCTCAAGAAACTGAGCTAGTCCCAGGGGGGTTGTGGGGGGATATTTACAGAAGAAACTTAAAGTCCTTGTACATTGGGTGAAGTCCTTGGATCTTGGGTGATGTAGCACGCCTCTTTGAGGCATTTTGATGGCGATATAAGTGTAAGACAAGAGCTCAGCAACTTGTCAAGCAAACGAAAAGCTAAGAGTTGCAACTGATTGATAAGTACCCAGTAAGGGTTCCTGAAGATTTCCTGAGGTCTCTAAGAGGAAACAGGGTAGTTTTCTAAATGTGATGTTCCAGTGGGCATCACAATGGACATAACATTTTCAGCATTACTGAAGAGTGGCCTGTGAGCTTCTATAACCTTAGTGAGCTAGTACAGTAAATGAGTTGCATGACTCCCTTCTCAGTTAAAGCTTATAGGGGATGTCAACAACTTCTAGATGACAACAGGTAGTTTAGACCTCAAAGGTGAAAGTAATACCCAGAAGCTAATTCTCTTTTCCTATTTACCTAACTTCCCATCCCACACAGTGGTATTTTTGTTTAAATAGTGTACTACACACATAACACAGACCTTGGGGGTAGAAAAAAATGACCAACAATTATCAAAAGACCCCCAAAAATCATCTGTAGGGGTTTTTGAGCAAGGAAATAAGCCTATATTATCTAGAGTTTCATAACTGTATCAGAATTGTTGACTTTTTTTCTGATAAAATAAATAGTTGTACTCCTTTCAAAAAATTAAAATTTTTAAAATATTTTTAAGTAAAGATATTTAGGAGGTCTAAGCTGTTTTATGTGAACAGTTGTTAGAAATCTGTGTGAAATCAGAACACAGATGAGAATTTAAATTCGAACCATCGTGTTTGGAGGACTGCAGTCAAAATCAAAGTATTAAATCAATCTAAATATGTAATAGTAGTGAAAATTCCTCTTTCAAAGGTGTATTCAACTTTCAGCTATAAAAAAATATGAGTTTTTATACGCTCGTTAAATTGTGCCAGCTCTATTCAGACAAAGTGCTAGGATTAATTTTTTTCCTCTACCATTGCTTCATTTCAAAACTTTTTCAAAGATTGCGTTTTGTTGTTCTTGCCATGAAATTTAATAGGCCATTTGCCCATGTCAAAAAGAAAAGGGAAATATTACATCTTAGATCTACAATGATTTTGGACATAAAAATTTGTCATTTACCCAAGTATCTTTGTCTGTCCTTTGTGACCTTCACAAAGGTAAGGTGATTTTGAAAGCAAATAGGTTGAACTCTTCTGATTTTACAAGGAAAGAAACAAAATAATTTCCTGCTTGTTAGTTTAACTATTAGGTTATGGAAATGTTTTGCTGAAGCATTGGTCTTCATTGCATAAAGACCAATTCTCTGCTCCTCTCTAAACACAGCAAACTAAAACTAAATCATAAAGCAGTACACAGACGCTCCTTGAACTCTGACAGCCTTCTCAGACTTTACTCCTCCAAGCTGAATAAGCCAAGTAACCTCTGCTGCTATGTAGAATTCCTTCTCTTGAGGCCTTCCATCATTTTCATCACCATCTTCTGGACACATTCCAATACTTTGATACCCTTCTTACATTGCAGCACTCAAAACTGCACACAGAACTCACAGTAAGGGAGATCCAGCAAAGAACAGAGAGGGACAATCCTCTTCCTCAACTGTCCAGCAATGCTGTGCCTGATGCACACCAGGACATGGTTAACCCTCCTAGTTGCCAGGGCACTGCTGGCTCAGATTCGACTTCCTGTCTACCCAAAACCCCAGAAATCTTGCTTTGGGGCTGCTTATCAGCCTCTTGTTTCCCAGTTTGCAGGGGTAACCAGGATTAATGCATTCCAGGTAGAGAATCCTGTACCTAGTAAAATCCAGTTCAGGATTGCCCAGCCCTCTAGTCTATCCAAATCTCTCTGCAAGACTACCCTGAAAGAAGTCCTAAGTTCCTCCCATCTTTGTATCAACAACCTTTCTTAATGTGTATTTGATTCTTGCATCCATGTAATTTGTAAAACCATTGAAGAACACTGACACTAAAACTGAGCCTTCAGTTTGAATCTCACAAATGATTTGTTATCAAACAGTATGCCCTTTCAGACATTTACATATACAGCAAGCCGAGCCATACAGGTAAGTCTAAGGTGCATACAAGATACATAGGGATTGAAACATTGGGATTACTTGCGTGGATAATGAACTCGGGTTTTTCAAGATCTGAAAAATAGTACATTGAATTAGTTGTTTAAATATTCCTTTTTTTCAGTAAAGCTAATAAGGGATAATATCACCCAAATCTTTTAAATCTAGTTAAGTTAGTAGCCAGAAAGAATAACATTGGTCTGCACATTGCAGCAGAATGGAAGAAAAAAAGATAAACAAGTTTCTAAAAGAGTATTAAAAAGCAATAGGAATTCTAATATATGTTTTGAAATGGCTCTCTTTTACATGTTGTGTCTAATTAATGTCATCAACTGCAGTACACTTTATCAAGTAAAGGATGTTTTTAATTTGTCTTTATTTTGTGAATAATTTGTTTATTTGCCATTTGTTTTTCTTTCAAATACTCTGTTAACTTTCAAGTTTTGCCACTATCAATATCAATATCAGGATTGTATTTCTTTTGAGAAAACAAACATTTATAGTTCATTTTTTCATTGTCTTTTTACTCTTATCCCTGAAGTTCAGACATTCTAAACCTTTTTAAAACTGTGGTGCATTCAGATTTACTTTGCTCTTTTTCTGTTTCTTAGTGTAATTCAACCATTACTTTTCTGAGTGTCTCTACATTAAGTCATTAGTTATACCAATTTTGTAAGGAGTTCCTAAAAAATGTATGTGTAGTGCATCTGACTTGTCTTGGTAAACTTTCTGTGTGACAAGTTTTCAATAGATATGATGGATGATATGCACACAACCTCTATTGCGAGAATATTTTATCTGTTTATTGTGCTCACTCGGCATTCCCAGAAACCATTTAAAAAAAAAATAGTGGCCGACACTGAAATAATCCCCTGCAGCCCTCCCCTGGGACTAGCTCTGGAGAGGCTTTGGAGGAAATATCTCAGAGGGACAGGACAAAAGATTCCAAAAGGGGCCTTACCCCAGGATTATTCAAAGGTGTTTATTCTCGAAGGGGTGAATCTATTCAACCAGGGGGCAAGAGAGAGAACAAGAAAATACAGGGTCTTTATCTAGTCTCCCACCCAGGAAGGGATGGCTGGCACTCAGCCAATTAGGTCAAGAAAGGAAGGAAAGGTCAAACTATATGATTACAGGCATTAGGAGTCTTGGGGGGAAAAACCATTCCCCAGAGAAATACAACATCTCCCCATTTTTGTTTAACAAAGTTACAAAAAAAACCATTAGATTCGTTTTGACATGGGATGTGGGTTTTCCCACCACTTACAATTGGTGGGGAAGTCAGACTGTTTTAGGTTTGCCAACTCTCTGTGGTTGACTTCTGAGGTAGAAAGTATGAGGCCATTGATATCCTTGAAAACCAAACGACACAGGATCCCAAACGCAATTGTTACAAGGAAAAGAATAGCCAGAAATAACAAAATTGTTTTAACTATAGAAGTCCACCACCCTGTGAATCCCCAGCCCTTGAACAGTTCAGCACTAACAAGATGAGAACTTGGATGGGGTTCATCACAGGGTTGAGAGTGAGATAGGTTTTCTCTGAAAGGGAAAAACAAACATTTTTAAAACATGTTAAAAGTCTCTGTTTCTGCCAGAAGGAATCCACACTTAGGAAGGTTCTTCTTCCTTGATCCGGTGGCGTCTTCTCTTTGCAGCCGCGGCTACTTGCTTCTCATCCCCTTCTGTTGGAGCTGGATTTTTGGGGACAAAAGGTTTCACCCACTTCTGTGGAAGCCACCGAGGGCCTGAGAGAGTAGCCACACACGCATAGTCACGACCCCAAGTCACAGGCTCATAGGGACCTTTGGTTTCCCAAGTTTCTGGGTCCCTAAATAAGACCGGTGGACGCTGAGACAATTTGAACTGATTGCCACTGTTAAAATGACGTACCACTGGTGGACTCACGTTTTCAAATGAACAGTTCAGAAAACTGATGGTAAACAAGGCTTTGCAGAGCTTCTGCTGTGGAGACATCCACGCAGCTGAACTGCTCTGTCTAGCCAAGACCTTCTTGAGCATCTGGTGTGCACACTCAACCACGGCTTGGCCTGTGGGGGAGTAAGGGATGCCAGTTTAACATTTCACTCCCCACTGCTGGATGAACTCCAGGAACTCCTTGGACACATATGCTGGGCCGTTATCAGTTTTGATTTCTTTTGGGATCCCCAACAGTGAAAAAGCCTGCACTAGGTGCTGCTTGGCATGCACAGACTTTTCTCCTGCGTGTGCAGAGGCATAGACTGTGCCTGAATATGTGTCAATGCTTACATGAACATATTTGAGGCGACCGAAAGTAGGAATGTGTTTGATGTCTGTCTGCCACACTTCACAACTGCCAAGGCCCTGGGGGTTAACCCCCACACCCATCGATGGTATGGCCTGGAGCTTGCAATTGGGACAGGTGGGCACAGTGGCTCGAGCCTGACACCGTGTTAGCTGGAACTGACGGATCAGACTTGGCACATTTTTATGGTATTGTTGGTGACTCAGCTTTGCCTGTTGGAATATGTCGGGGAGACGTGCCTCTTCAACTGGTGCAGCAAGGGAGTCTGCCTGACAATTCCCCTCTGCAATTTCACCTGGCAAATCAGTGTGTGATCTTGCATGCATAACATAAAACGGATGTTCTCGATGAGAGACTAAATCAGTTAGCCTTGAGAGCAACCTGAAGAGATGTTCATTCTGTATTTCTTTGAGCACTGCCTGCTCCGCTCTGGACACTACCCCTCCTAGGTAGGCAGAGTCAGTTACCAAATTAATTGGTTCTGAGAACTTCTCAAAAGCTCTTACCATGGCAGCCGGTTCAGCCACTTGGGATGATCCCTCCACAAACACAACATCAGCTTCCCAAAGCTGCGTTTGTGGATTTCTCCAAGTCATCACCGGATGCATCTGTGTACACTGTGAGAGGCTTGAGTGGTCTCCGACTCCTCTTCTCATGAGGAATCAGGTGGAATTCCTCACTGAACAACATGTGGGATCGGGCATGCACTGATATCTGTCCGCTGTAGCTGTTCAGAGATAACTGGAGACTGGCATTGCCCTGGAGCAAATGCTCAAATATCTCTTTGGTCAATCACTCAGGAGAGTTCTTTCCCTCCTCAGAGAGTTTGACTGGGAGGTGTATGCATGCAAAATCACAACCCGCCATTTCACTCAGTCTCACCCTGGCCTTCTGAATCGGCTAAGCTATCAATTCTTGTGGCTCAGTGATGGTCTTGGATCTTTGGTGAGAGAGGAAGACCCACTCTATTATCAAGAATGAATCTCTCTGCTCTTCGATCCATTGGAAAATCAAACCATGCAAATGTGGCAGCTTTCCTAGAACAATGAAGTGGAAAGGCACGTTTGGCTCACACTGATGAGCCTGTCTCTCTGACAAGGTCTTCTGTACCTTTTCAGTTGCAGTCTTTGCCTCTGGGGTCAGTTCCCTGGGAGAAACCAGCTCCCTTTCCCCCTTAGGTAACTTGAAGAGGGGGGCTAGATCCTCATTTGTGAGGCCTAGCCAGGGTCTTACCCAATTCAAAGACCCACACAAGGAGTGGAGATCTGCTAAGGTTTTGGGATTGCACTCAATTTCCAATTTCTGCGGAGCAATGGTCCTTGCAGTGATTTCCAAACCTAGGTACTTCCAAGGTGGCATCCTTTGAACTTTGTCTTCCTGAAATTGAAGTCCAGCAGAGGTTAAAACCTTAACCACTAGGTCAAGCGTGTGATGGAGTATTGAGTCATTGGGGGCACACACGAGCACATCATCCATGTAGTGAAGAATGATGGCGTCCTTTCTCTCAGCGCGTACTGGAGACAGCAATGAGGCTACCTACTGTTGGCATATAAAAGGACTCACTTTGAGACCATTGTGGTAAAACTTTCCAGTGATAGCGCTTCACCGGGGCTTCTCAATTAATGTTTGGAACCTAGAATGCAAACCGTGGGGCATCTTCTGGGTCCCATGGAATTTGGAAAAAAGCAGTCCTTGATATCTAGGCCAGCCAATTGCCAGTCTTGAGGGAGCATTGTTGGAGTGGGCATCCGTGGTTGGAGTGATCCCATGTCCCCTATAACTTTGTTTATTTCTCTGAGATCATGGAGAAGTCTCCACTTGTCTTTCCCTGGTTTCTTTATTACAAAGATTGGGGAATTCCAAGGACTTGTCTCTACTATGTGCCCTTGGGCCAATTGCTCTTCCACGAGCTCCTCAAGCGCCTTAAGCTTATTTTTGCTTAGCAGCCACTGTGCTACCCATTTTGGGGTATCATCCAACCATGTTAACTTTTGGGTAGGGCGGTCCACAGTGGCTATTTTCAAAAATCCTAGGGTGTCTCAGGAATGACCAATTGGACTCCCCACTGGGACATGGCGTCTCTCCCCCACAGGGGGGCCTTGTATTCAGCAACAAACGGACGGACACTAGCCAATTTTTCGTCAGGTCCCTCATTTTGCACAATGTTTTTTGAAATTTTTTGCCAATGTGATTTTTCCTATGCCCTGAAGTTTGCCCGCTACAGGTTGCAATTCCCAATGTGAAGGCTGTATGGTCTTAGGTATAACTGTGATGTGTGCAGCCATGTCTAATACACCTTTCACATGGAGGCGCTCCGAGCCACAGGCTATGTTGCATGCCATAGAGGGTCTATCTTCTCCCACCACCTCCACTCAGTAGACTTCTGGTGATTTTCCATCTGCTGTGATCTCTGCTGGAACAGGAATGGGTAAGCCTGGGTAAGAATTTGCCCCTCTGCCAGGTAAAATGGTGGGTGCATGCAATGTGCCAACAGCATCAGGCCTGTTATGTTTCCCATAAGGGTCATAGGAGCTATCTCAATCTCAAGGGGTGTGTGTGCTGTGTCCCCAATAACAAAATACTTACTGCTCAGTTCCACGTCATGAACCATCAGGTCCTGTGAGGTATTTGATATGTCCACTGTAACAACAGTCCAATCAGTAGACCTGAAGTGAAAACCTTTGGTAGTCACGAGCCTAAATCGGCCTCGTGGCTGTCAAACCTTGTTAGTTGAGCATTCGGCATTTTTATTTTTTTGCTCCCCCACACTGTGTGTCCCTTCCTCCCCCTTTTTTGTTAAGAGAGAGGCTTTAGTTGGTGCAGGTCCCGCTATATTTATATCTTTGCACGTAGTTGTATTAACGGTGGGTATGCATTGTAAGCTCAGTTTTTTTGTTTGTTGGACTTCTTCTATTTCTGGTTTTGTGTACAGGCTCTGGCGAAGTGTCTTGGCTTTTTGCAGCGAAGGCAGATGATGTGCCACAGCTGTTCTGTTGACATTGGTTGCCTTCTTGGTCCAGGTGCCGCAGCTGCTGCAGACTGTGGCTGTGACAGTCCTGCATTCCTTTCAGATGCCTGGAAAAATTCTGCTTTTCTGGTACAGGCTTCTATCATCCGTGCGAGACTAGGTGATGGGTTGAGGGGAAGGCTGAGAATAATTCTACGACACGTTTCATTTCCTTTAAGCCATCTCTTTTATTAATTCTGCCTGCACCAGTGGGTCTTGCACCTGTCTTTCCACCTGTGTCCTTAGCCGATCAACAAACTGTAAGAAAGACTCAGAATGAGACTGAATTACATCGACATAGCTGCCTTTTGTTTCAGTTGTTGGTAAATGGTAAAACATTTTCTCTGCAGCCTTACAAATCTTATCTAAAATTGACATGGATAATAATCTGGCTTGTTCTGGGGAGTAAAAGGCACCCTCATCACAGAGATGGTCATAAGTTATATCATAGCTATTATTGTCTTTGGTTTCACCAGGTGTTTGGTAGATCTCTTGTAATAGTATAGACAACGTCTTCCACAAATTTTCCCAGAAAATAAATTCTGAGGGGGATAACAAGCATCTGAATAAATCTTTTATGTAAGCTGGTACTAATTCATTAGAATTAAAGGTTGCTCTCATAAAGCCTTTTAAAATTTCACTAGATCTCTCAAATTCCCTCTGTATTTTGCAAATTTCCTTTTTATCTTGGTAGGATAGAGGCTGTTAAGTTCTCTTAATGTTTTTTCTTCCAATATAACGAATAGGGGTAACAGATTGGATGCTATCCTCCACATCGATCTGAGTAGTTAGAATTTTTGCAGCTTTTTCAGTGCCTGGTGAAGTAGGAAGTATCTGCTCCCCCACCCCCTGGGGTCTGGCAAGAGGCAGCCTCGCCCCCCCCAATCCCGGGGTCTCCGGGGTAGCCGTTACTGTCCCTCTGCCATGGGGGAAATACCCCCCCCCACCAGGACTGTGGACTGGGAGCGGCTCCGCCTTGCACCCGCCAAGGCTGTGGACTGGGGAGGGCCTGCCCCCATCCCCGCATGGGCTGTGGGCTCGGGAGAGCCCACCCCCATTTCCGTGGTAACTCGGGGGGAGGGGTAGACAGTGGGAGGGAGGGTGGGACAGGGCAGGCAAAGGAATGTATGGGTTGGGTGGGGGATATGGGGTGGGGGCGGGGATTAGGGGAGAAAGGGGGTTGTGGGGAGAAGCGAGCACATGGAGTCTACCATTCCCCCCCACCATGTGGTGCTGAGGGAGACACAGGAGTTTCAGGCTGCTATTATCAGTCCCAGAGTCGTGTTTCTTTTCTGGAGACTCGGTAAGCCCCTCCATTTCAGGAACACAGGCATTAGAAAAAAGGCAAGGGTTATTTGGAGAGTTTGTCTGTGACTGTCTATTTCGGTCTTTTTCTTTAGCTTGTAACAGATACTTGTGAACCTGCAAAAATAATGGGATAAATAGAGCAGCTTTTGATCACCATTTTCGATTTTTAAAGTTAATAATTGTCCAATTTTATCCCAAAATGAAACGGAATTCAAATCCTGCAAGGCAGAATCAGGTATTTCAACTGACAACCAGCAGACAAATTGTGTTAGTAACTTTTTAGGGATTTTGACATTTATTGAAATATTTTTAAGCTGCTTTAATACACTCTTTTGGGGAACAGATAGTCATACGCCCATGTTTGTGATGTTTTAAGAGCTATCTGTCCAATATCTACCCCCTGATGCGAAAAAACATACAGCACGATCTTTTTCCAACTCCCACCTAGAACAGGGAGAGGCGGGAAAATCACAGGGCTGGGAGAGCCTCACTGTTCCGCTCTCACTGGCTCCGGGGCACTAGGGGGGTCCTGCTGGTGCAGCCTGGCCGCTGGGTTCTAGCTCACTCTGCAGAATGCGGTTTCCACGACCACTGGTGAGAACTCCCCACCCAGCTAGGGGCTATTCCCGGGGTAGCCGCAACACGAAAGGGATCTCACCTATCACCCGTGGACTGTGGTTGGTTGTGCCAAGCGTCAGAAGTCCCTGTCCTGAGCCAACTTGACTGGACGGGGGCAAGCTATCGACCCTTCCCTCACCCTGCAGCCGTGCAAAAAACAGCTGATAGGTGTGAGGGTAGTTGACCTACTCAAAAGCTTTTAGAGACCCTTTAACAGGGCATCCAGCTATGGCATGGGCTTTTAATATTTCATTAAACCCACGAGAGCGCTAACTGAAATATTCCCCCGCAGCCCTCCCCTGGGACTAGCTCTGGAGAGGCTTTGGAGGAATATCTCAGATTCCAAAAGAGGCTCTTACCCCAGAATTATTCCAAGATGTTTTTCTCGAAGGGTTCCAGGGGCCAAAAGAGAGCGAACAAAGAAGTACAGGGATCATATCTAGTCTCACACTCTGGGAGGATGGCTGGCACTCAGCCAGTGAGGTTAAGAAAGGTAGGGAGGGTCATTCCATGTGGCCAAAGGAAGGAATGTCCAGGGGGTCAAAGGGAGAAACCATTCCCCTAAAGCATTACAACACGACAGTTTTTATTTTCATTGGGACAGGGCTTTTCCATAAAGAACTGTGGAAAGCATCTTGTTTCATTGCTCTTGGTCCAGGGATTTTCAGTACCTTATGGAATCAAAGTAAACCTAGAAATTTTGATTGAAATCATTCATATTGAGAACTTCATGTTTGTACTTCAGCATTTCATGGTCTTTTTAATTCAGGCAATTGGAATGCATCCTCTGGGCTTCTCTCATCATACGTTCCAGGAATGCTCTGTGATATGAACCAAAATATAAATGTTAACAAGCAGAATATTTGTTTCAAGATCATACTCCTGGTCCAAACAAAACACTAAAGTAGATATACCCATAAACTTTTGGTTCTGCTTATCTGATTTCCTCTTTCTTGCAAATATTTCCCAAATTGTTGTTCTACTTTGCACATCTGAAGCTTCTCCTTCCATACTTATTGATTGTTTTATTTTGTGGAATATTTTGAAGTAAGTTTACTTGAAATCTGATGAGTTGTGTATAGGCTTATAGAGGTATGTCTTGGGAAAAAAAGGCTTAATTTCATGGAATCACACAATAGTTTATGTAGGAAGGGATCTTTTGAAGGTGATCTGCAGGGAGATCTACTAGATCAAGTTGCTCAGAGCCTCATTCAAGCTGACCTTGAATGTTTTGAGCTGTGGTGCATCCATCACCTCTCTGGACAACCTTTCTCATTGTCTCTCCACACACATTGCATAAATGTTCTTTGTTACAGCTAATTTAAATTGACTCTCTTTCAGTGTAAAGCCTTTCCCCTTTGTCTTATCATTCCATGCTCTTGTGAAAAGTTTGTCTACCACTCTGTAGATCCCTTCTAGGTACTGAAATCCTGCTATAAAATCTCCCTAGACCCTTCTCATCAGTGGGCTGAACAGTTCCAGCTCTCTGTCTGTCTTCATAGGAGACATTCTCCAGCCCTCTGGTCATTCTCATGGCTTCCTCTGGACTCACTCCAGCAACATGATGTCCTTCTTGTGTTTGGAGCTCCAGAGCTGGATGCAGCACTTCAGCTGAGGTCTCACCAGAGCAGAGAAGAGGGGCAGAATCCTCTCCCTCACCTTGGTGTCCACGTTGCTTTGCATGCAGCCCAGAATGTGTTTGATTTTCTGGACTACAGGTTCACGTTTTCAGGTCATGTCAATTTTTTGTCCACCAGCAACCCCAAGCCCTTGGCAGAACTTCTTGCAATCCCTTCATCCCCCATCCTTTGTTGGTACCAGATGTTGTCCTGAGCCGAGTGCAGCACCCTGCACTTGGCCTTGTTAAATCTCATGAGATCCCATGGGCCCAGTTCTCAAGCTTGTCCAGGTCCCTCTGGATGACATCCTGTTCTTCAGGTGTGTCAACAGCACCACTCAGCTTGGTGTAATCAGCAAATTTGCTGAGGGTGCACTTGATCCCCTTGTCTATATCAATGATGAAGTTTTCAAACTGTACTGGTCCCAGTAGGGACTGCCTTTTTCACCAGTGTCCATTGTGATACTGAGTCATTGACTTCTAAACTCTAAGATAAGATAAGATTGGCTAAACAACATATTCATGGAATGGTCCAACCAATAAATCCATCTCTTTTCAGAACAGGATGTTCTGGGTTCTGGGACTGTGTCAAAAGCTTTACAGAAGTCCAGATAAATGAAATCTGTAGTTTTTCCATGTAAATGACATCAGTAACAGTCCACAGATATAGTCAATCCACCAACTACTGGGTTGGTCAGGCAGGACTTGCCCTTGGTGGAACCACACTGACTATCTCTGATCACCCTCCTGTCCTCCCTTAGCACAGCTTCTAGAAGGATCTGTTCCATGATTTATCAGGCAGAGAGGGGAGGCTGACACGATGGTCATTCCCAAGGTCCTTGTTTCTATCCCTTTTGAAGATGGGCACAATATTCACCCTTTTCCAGTGCCCTGGGACTTCACCTGACTTCCCTGACTTTTCAAGTATCATGAAGAATGGCATGGAAACTACATCACTGATTTACCTCAGGACTCTGAGATGAATTCCATCAGATTTCATGAACTTACGTATATTGAGGTTTCTCAGGTAGTCATGGACCTAATCTTTACTTATGGTGGGACTTTGGTCCTCTAGTTCTTGTCTTGCATTACATCTAGTTAATAGGTGTGGGAAGATGGGTTGCCATGAAAGACTAAGGCAAAAATTATTTAGTACCCCTTTTGTTCTTGGAATAATTATTTTTCTTTTTAAAATATAATATGGCAGATGGATTTAGGAGCAATAAGAAATGGTGAATTCTTTTCAATTTTGTATCACAAGAAATGACAGATTTTTACCTGAATGTCAAGGAACAAGCAGCTTGGACAGTCACATATTATTTCTTTGTATAAGTGACAGGACATAACATAGTGTTGCCAGCAGAAACAGAGCAGAACAAAAAGAACTAAAAGGTAAAATCTGAAACTTAGCAATGGGTAAAAAAGTCACAGAAAACATTGTGTTCAGTCAGTAGCTTCCAAGAAATTTCATGTTTCTGGAGTCCTAGTGTCTCTGAACAGAGTAAAAGCAAAAATGTCACCATGAAAGAGTTGACAGATGGCTTTTATGACTTGTAGAGTAAGTTGGACAGATAATGCTTTTGAAGAACACTATATGGAATAAACTAGGCTGCAATATTTTTTAGATTAATTATTATGACTGTGATCTTCCAGTATGGTTATAAACATTCTTTATATAATTTGGGGCTATGTGTTTTTCTTTTGAACTTTCCCTTTGACAATAACACTTTATTCTTAGCATGCAATTTAGACAGCTTATGCTTAATGAAAGGTGGCACACTTTTTCTGTATCTGACATGTTTTGTATTGTGTGGTCTGTTTCTTGTGTTTCAAGATGTCTGTAAAAATAAAAAGTAAGGAAAAGAGCTTGCAAATTTTTTCTTGCCTTTAAACCATAATCTTATGCATTGTTGAAAATGTAATTTTAAAAGCATACTGTAATCTATCACCTCAGTTTCCTTTTCCATTAATTGAGACTAAAATATATTTTCAAACACTGATTGTGACATGATCCATACCCTCATCCATAGTATCCTTAGAAAGTAAATTAAAGGTAAAGATGCTTTGAAGATTTGGTGTCTCTTCAAGCTGTTGTTATCCATTGATCACAGTTTGCGCAGTACAGAATAGAAAACCAACATTTTAAAAGAAAATTTAGTCATATTGCAGAGGTTGTGGGGATAGTTTTTCTTTCTTGCTCCTAATATGTACGACTTCTCTGCTAGCACTGAAACATGATGGGATACTTACCACTTAGAATTTCATAAATACAAACTGAAAAACTTCAAATAAAGAAACTTAAAACTTTGCAATATCAAACCTCAAAATGTTGAGCTTTATTCTGTATTGATTCTGTGATTTTATTAAATTTATCATGGAAAAAAGTTTAAGGGAGATTAAAATAATTGCTGTTAGAAGTCCAAATTAATTTTAGATTGATATTATTTCTTGTTTACCTGCTGGGATCAGGTATTTCACCTTTTCCCAAGAGCTATCTTTATGCTAGCTATCACCCACATCTATATCCTCTTTGGTGTGCATGTGTTTCATTTTTGTATGCATCTTCACATTGTTTAGTGAAACGAATAAATGAAAGTGCTCTATTTTTCACATACTGATATATGTGGTTTATACATTGCATGTTTTCAATTTAATAGGGCAGTACTTTCCATTAAAAGATGTCTCTCATTACAAGAAATGCTGTTATGGAACTGAGTGCATTAAGCTTGATTCTCTCTCAATTTAAAAGAAATACTTCGGAAACAAATACATCAAAGCACAGGAAAATGGTTAGTAGGCATTCTGGTTTTTAAACAGATGAGCAAATTCATGTGACAAGTGGGACCTCTGGGTCAAATAAAGCACCCAAACCTTAAATGGGGTGGCAGAATTTGTGTAAATGACCATACTGATCTATATGCAGCTTTCTGGCTTTTCTTTAATAACCACTTGTCGTTTTCCTGCTACTGAAGAAATTACTAGCTTTTTACATTTTTTTCTAAAGCTGACCCTTTACATGGACAAACTGTCTTGTTCTTCCTCTGTAAAATGTGCTAGTTAGCAAGTGATATTCTTACTATCCAATTAAAATCCTATATACCTCTTCTATTGCCTAAACCTTGTTTACACTACAACTAGTGTAAAATGTGCTAGTTAGCGAGTGATATTCTTACTATCCAATTAAAATCCTATATACCTCTTCTATTGCCAAAACCTTGTTTACACTACAACTAGTGTACGTTTTTCAGCTTTAGGAATGAAGTTGGATGATCTCAGTCTGGTTCCTGGTGAATAGCTGCTCATACTACAAGAAAACTTAGCAGATACTACTGACTTTCAGACGTGTAGGAAAACTTTTGTAATGGTACAACAAGCTGAATGAACAAAAATACAGTGCTAATCGCTCATTCTTCAAAGTTATACTTTCTAAGAAAAATGCAGTAAGTTTCTCATAAATTTAATGTGATTTTTTGCTAATGTTTCAATTACCTTGTCAAGTTACATTTCTATTATAAGAAAATTGTTATTAATTATATTACAAATTTAGCACTCTCCTAAGTTCAATATGCATGTAGAAAGTAAGAAAAACCACAATTATTACTTTCTCTAAAATCCCTGGGAGAAAAGATCTGAATTTCTAATCATTCTTATCTTTCTTTGAATATTTCCACATCTCTATCTGGAGCAAACCATCACTTCCAGGCTTAGTCCCTGATTTTACAACTAATTCAAATAATCAGCACCGTGGACCCATGAAGAAATGATTCCAGCCAAATTGAGGTTTTTAAAGGAACACAACTAAAACAATACAGAACCCATACCTGTAGTATGAACTTCTTTTAAAAGATGAATCTTGTTTGCTTTTTATCTCTTGAAAATGTGGGGTTCCGTTTGCTTGTTTGGGCTATTTTTATTTACATAAAGAGATATTTCAGGATTTTAATTAGTTGAAATTTCATGGCTACCAGGAAATGTTTTGTGTCTTAATATAAATTTTCTCATGCTGCTTTGAAATTTTAAGCTCTCATCTAATGGCATATATGGTAGGAAGTAGTAGGTTTATTTTTTGCTTGTTTAATTTTTTTAATCAAGCAATAAATATTAAATTTAGATTAATAAATCTAAAATGAACAATAGTCTTCTGGAGGCAAAGGAGTATAAATTCTCAAGTATGATGTGGATTTAGAGGTAGTTTAACTATTTACACAGCAGTTCATAAGGATATTCATCAATGAAACCTAAGGTGTTGGTGTTGGTGTTGAATATGGTAATTTAAAGAATTAAATACACATTAAAAGTGTATTATTCTCATTCCTGGATAAATATCTATTTCTGGGTCAAGAGGTTTGTGATTAGATCCTGCAATGGCAAGTTTTGTAGGTTACATAATTTCTGACCCTGTAGTATTGAGACATCAATCTTCAGGTTACTGACATTTTAAACTTGATGGCAGTTTTTGACTTTTGTTTGTTTTGCCAAACTCAGTCATAATTTTTTGAGCCAGTTGGACAAAAAAAGCAGGTCTCTCTGGCTGTTCTGGCAGGCATTTCTTCCCAGCTGGTCTGTCTATATTGGTTTCTGCTAGGTCTCCAAGTAATTAGCAATTTGTCCTCAGTGAAAGGCCTTAACAGTCTTTAATGCGTGAGAGGTGAGCCTTTTATGTGAGAGAAGGTGTTCTAACCAGTCACTAAATCACCGGTCCTTTCCCACTGTGGGCCCTAATAATTAAACTATGGTAGATGGCACATACTTGTTTCCTGACTGCTTGATGTTCTGCTTTTATCTCCTCTGATTCCTACGGGAGATTTTTTTTAGAGCTGACCAGTGTCCTGACAGAGCTTAATGGCACAAATTACACAGCAGATACTTTGTCTTTAAAGAAAGAATACTAACATATAAAAAAAAAAAAAAAAAAAGGAAAACATCAAATGTCAAAGAAAACAAAACCACCAAAAAACCCACCAAACCAAACCCAGCATTTCTTCCCACAACTCCATGTCAATAACACACACTCCAAAAAATTATTTTCCTCTTCATGGATATTGAGTAGATGCACAAAGGAAATTTGACATGCACAGCTGTTAATGTAATCCCTACCTAAAGTTAAAAGTTTAGCTTTTCTAACCAAATAGTGGATAGAGCAAATAGAACAGTATCTCTGACACTTAAAGGCAAATGATGATTCATCTCCCTCACACTGTGTGTATATATTTTCAGTAGAGAAGCAGATTCCATAGCCTATGAATGATGCTTTCCTAAAGCCACTTGTTGGAGAATGGTTAAAAGCACTTAAAATTTTAAAGGAATGCTAAGGCAGCTATGGATTGTAACGTGAACATTTTTTTTTTAGTGTGATAAAAGGCAAGGTTTGTAGGGAGAGTTGATAGCATTTATCTGTCTACACCTTTATATTGATAGAAAAACAGCATCCTATAAGCATACTTAGCTCATCTTTGGGGAAAAATTATGCTTTAAAAAAGGGTTTGCAAAAGTAAATTTTATATTATCACGTCATTGGAAATCTGGAAGAGAATTATATGTTTAAAGGAATTCAGGTGCACAGAATTTTTTTTCACCCACAACAGAAATTCACAAATATAAAATTTGTAATTTTTAGTTTTTATTACATTTGAATATCACTTTGTAGCATGTGGTTTACTAATCTAATACAAACATAGTAGCACACAGGGGAAAATATCTAGCAAGGACATAGAAATGAGTTATTAAAAAAGGTGACAATTGCATTGAGATGTGAGCCTTTCACATCCTGAGGTCTAAATCAGACTGGATTTTGACTTCAGTGAAAGTTTTGTATATGCCTAAGAAGGGGAAATTTATACTTCTGCATTTTTCTATATTATCATGCATTTTCCAACAGTAATTAAGGGCAGCCTCTGTCTTTCAAAGTACAACTTTGCCACCCAGATTTCATAGGTTTTGGCTGTGTTGTTACTCAGTGTAGAATCTGGGATAGAGAAGGAACGATTCACATGTGCACAATAGAGCTTAATTTTTTATATTAAAAAATTGCCATTTACATGCTGGAGGCGGGGTGAGGAGGAGGGACAGGATATGCCAGTCCAATAGTTAAGAATCTTTTTCACATAACTATATGACACCACATCACAAGAAGTGTCATAGATGCCCACATCAGAAGTCTTTGACAAATTATGGCATACACTAATATATGCCACTTGAAGAGAAAGGGAGATGGTAAATGTATTGACCTTATACTGACCAACAGCAAAGTTACTTTACAGAGACTGTGGCTTGCAGATCCACTGAAACTTATTAGTTTGATTGTAAAGTCATTGCTTTAAAATGCCCTGCCTTACAGTCTGTCAAAATAAGCTGCAAAGCATGTGTACTGTAAAAAATTACCTCTTCTGGTCTCATTTGGTATTCTAGAGTTTTAAAGGCATTCAAATTTATACTTCTGTTTAATTAAAGTGTTATAATTAGCCTATTATACAGTCATTCAGTCATCATGTAACTGAACTCCAAGATGTTTTACATGCACATTTCTAATCAATTATTTTGTATGTTTCTGTAGATCTTATCTTTATTCTTAATGGATATAAGAAAAAGTTTACTTTTGTCGTTTACATTCTCTTCTTATGGTCTGAGTAGAGTTCAGTATGTTGGACTAACTGAAGTCTTTGGAAAAGGGTATGAGTTCAGAAGAAAAAATTCTTTTCTTCTTACAAAGATAAAGTTAGAAGTCTACATCATATTTTGATCAGTGGATTGGGGTACGACAGAACAAAAATGATACAATTAAAGCTATTCATGACACAATATGTACTTGAGCTAAGAAAAATTATAGCATATTTATCACATTTTCAAACAAAATTGAAAATGTTAGAAAGCTGAAGATGTATTTTGTTTTGCTTGTGGAGTATAAGAGGTTTAAGCCATGAAGTTATGGAAGACTCCTTTTTTTCTTTTTCCAGTGATGATTGCTTCCACACTTACGTCTTCCTATTCCTTTCCCTTAGACCTGTATATATCATTAGGAGCACATATCTCCTTGTTTTCCTTTGCCAATGACTAGGAGATTGCTAGAAGTGGGAGCCTTCATATAGTCACGAACTTTGGTAAAGTTTGAAATATGATGATACACTTGAAATACTTCATTCTTTTGTTGATTTGTTCTTCGATTTTATATTGATTTATTTGGTGGTTTGTTGGGTTTGCTTTTTTTGTTTTGTTTTGTTTTTTTGGTTGCTGTTGTGGGGTTTTGTTTTTTGTTTGTGTTTTGGGGTTTTTTTACTGATTCCAGTAAATTTATGATTGTACTTATAGATAAATAAATATGTATTATCCTGAGTGCAAAGGAACTTACATGCCCATGTGATTCTGCAAAACTCGCAGTAACAAAAGGAGGGCAGGCTTATGACTTACTAAAATAATAGGTTAAAGTTCCTTTTGGCTTTCACTACAGATTGTTTCATATTTGAGTACTTAAAGATTCTGTAAATATCATTTACATTCTTTAAATGCAACTGCGATTTAACTTCTATTTGTAGTAGAATCTTAACTGATACCTTTTTTTTACCCCTACAGGTTTAGGAGTACAACCCTTTCAAATATTGCATTATGGATGTGTGATGCACAGACAGCTCTTTGTAAATACATACTGTGTCATATAGTATCTTCAGTGCATGGAGTTTGTTTTGATTAGAACTCAGAGTGAAAGAATTACTGACTAGCTTGACGTACAGAAAAGTTATATGAATGGTATGATGAACATAACTAGGGAATGCATGCATATTGTTACTTGTAAAATAAGTAGGAAAAAAAACTCTATCAAAATTAAGAGGCATCAATTTTTAAATCAAAGCACATTTTCTATGGCACATGTAACTGAACTGTGGAACTGAATAGCACAAGATTTCCTACAGGTCAGATGCACAAATAGGCTCAAATAGTGAGTCGGTAAGCCATGGAATAAAATTCCAACATGAGGACTATTAAACCAAATATTTCTAAATAATCATTATCTCACAAAGATTAACAGTTCAGATTGTCAGAAAATAAACCAGTGACAATATTCATGGAATCCTTTCTTGTTCATAAAGTCTTTTCTCAAACATATACTCATGGCTAGTTGTAGAACCACCATTTTCAAATTAGATTGTATTTTGATCTGACATGTTGCTGGACACGTATGAACTGCAGAGGGTTGCCCTTAAGCCTGGATCATTGGTTAAGTTAGCAACCATCACATGTGCTTCATTTTTAACCCCACTGGAAACTTTCAGAAAGCAATGACATATTTAAGGGTGTTTGCAAGAAACACAATGATGAAAAGACTGTTATGAGAATAAAATCAGAAAGAACATATATAGGTCATCCACTAAATTAGCATAAAATCACTGTTGGGATTCTCTGAGCTTTGAGACAGGCAGTGGAGAAACAACGCCAGAGAGCACATTGAGTTTTTATCTTACTGAAGCCCATACCTAATTAACATGCACATCCTTCTCTGTTTGTGCCCTTGTTTGCTCTGTGTAAACAACTTGATATAGCTGGTTTCCCCTTGTGTTCAAACAAGCAAAAACCTTTGATACTATGAAGAAAATTAGTAACAGGTGAAAGACCATGTTTAACAATGTTGGGACAAAACAGCCATTTGCTTTAAAGTATTTGTCCTCTAATCTTCTTTAATTCCTAACAGATAATAACTGTTGACTGTCAGCAGAACTCACATATATCAATTCCTCTGAAGCCCCATTAGTAAGAATACACAAGAAAATTAACACTTTAGTAATTTTCATCATATCCACTAAAGAAGTGTGAGGGAACACATGAAATTACTGAGATTTACATAGGCACATTTGGCTTCCTTTTCATATTTACTTGAACTGCGCAAGAAAAATTGAATTGGATTATCTCACTCTAAGGATAAACTATAATCAGAATACATATGTGCTGTGATCAAACGCAGTTAAAGTGTTTGTGGTGTAGAAGGAGATTGTAACTTACAATGCTCTTTATAGATTTCAATTTTGGATTATTCAATTTGTGTCTATGTGCTTTTTCACCATTGCCTGTGCTTTTTTTGATATTTGTTTTCTCACACACAAAGAATGTGGAGGGTTTGAGGGTTTTTTGAGGTATTCTAAACAAGTTCCTATCTATTCCAAAAAGTCATCTAAAAGGTAAATATTTTCTTCGTATTTAAATTTCCCATAAGAGCCACATTTGCCTTCTTTTATATTTTCAATATAGAAAATATTCATTCAATTTTTCCCCCAATGAGTACATTTATTTTTCTATTGTTAAAATAAAAGATGCCTGATAAAACTGATTAGATGATTCATAGCCAGTTTAAGTTGGAAATCTCAATCTCTGTGACACCATTGTGTTTGTTTTCAGAAACAGAGGTTTCTACTGAAGATTATTAGCAAGAGTTTAGCAGTTGTTCCTAGCTGTTGAGCTCTGCCAAGAAAAGGAAGTCCAATCATATCATCATGCATTCTAAAACAACTTTTAAAGACTAGTATTTCAGCCTAATTCATTGCACTAAAAATGACACAGAAACTCAACACAAAATCAGCTCTAAGATGGCCTCTCATTTTAAGATACCATTTCATATATCATTTTAAGATACCATTTAATTTTCATTTTAAGACACCATTTCATAGATCTTCATAGATCGTTTCATTGATCAAAATCAAGGAAGGGAAGGAGAGCTTCTTAAAAAAAAAAAAAAAAAGAAAAAATATAAAGCACTTTCTAGTCAACTTCTTTTGAATAACTCTAAAGAAAATAATTAAGTGCAAAATGCCTGCTTTGTAGATAGTCTTCTGGAGATTTTCTGAGTTGCTTGTTGATGACTTTGACACCCAACTCCCACTTCAATTAGACTACATAACTGAAGCTTCTAGTAGAAACCAGAAATTGATTTGCAGTAATTTAGCCACAGTTCAGTAAGTGGCTGTGAGTGGCATTGTGACTTTAACAAATGCAGCATACTTTGCAAAATACATGAGGTTTTGGTTTTAGGTCTGAAATTCTACTGTATAAAAGTTCCCTACACACTCTTCTTACCAGTGTACAACCTCCCCCCCCACACAAATCCCCAAACAAAAGAACAAACAACGCCCCCCAAAGCCAACCAACCAACCAACCAAACAAGTAGGCAAGAAAGAAAATCCCAACCAAACAACAACAACAAAACCCAAAATGTTTTGTTTTTCTATTATTTACATGAAAAAAAATTTAAATCATTGCTGAATTTGAATAAATTGTGTATGGCAAAAATCGACAGAAAAAAACCCTACTGGTAAGAGCATCAGTCTGATGGAAAGAATAAGAAATGTTTATTTAGTGTTTCTCCATCAGTAACAAAGATACTTTCTACATAGAAATGAAGTGTTATTCTGTGTATGATAGCATGTGAGACAAGCATATGTTGTGGTCTGAAAATGAAATGGCATATTGCTATAGTATGTAACATAAAAGAACTTCATATTGGCAGGTGGAATGTTCAGCTTTTCCTTGAAAACACACTTCTGTGAAATGTTTTGTAAGGTTTAACTTAAACATGTTTATTTATACAACATGTGCTATTTTCCAAAAATGTTCCCTAAATTAAAAATGTACCGCAAATGCACCTGGGATCAGAAACCTATAGTCCAGGTGTTGTGACGAGGAATCCAATTTTATGGAGAGAAATGGACTTGTCTACTTGCTTACCTAATTTCAAAAATAGAGTTCAGCATTCTGACAGGAAGACTCCGAAACCAAAATAAGAGGATTCTCAGCAAGAAAGTTGCTGGTTTTTTCTCCTTGTCTTTACATCTCTCTACCATGGGCACACTGCATGCCACATCAGAAACATGAGCAGACCAGGCGTTTAACTTTGGAATTTTTTAACTTTGGATTTTTTTAGCTTTTTGATGCAAGTTCTTTTGGGGTAAATGTTTTATTTCCTGCTTTGCGCTAACATGAAAGCAGTTGAAGTCTTTTAAAAACTGGAGAAAAAAAGAAATAAAGACTTTCTGCGTTAACTAAGATATTAAATTAAAATGAAACGGTTTGCTGCATGAAACTTAGAATAGAAAACATTTTTTGATATTATCTTGATTTGAAAAACCAACCAAAAAAATAATAAGAGCTCTTTATCCTTTCATTTACCCACTTCTGTCCCTTCCTACTATCTGTCTTCCTCTCATCTTTCTCTCTCTCTCACCCTTTCCCTTCAGCTCCCCTTTTTGTTCCTGGAACATTCTGTTTCTCTTATGAGCTAACAAGTTTGCTGTGGCCTTGTGTCTCATTCCCTTCCAGGCTTGCAGCTGTTTTGGCAACAGAAGAAAAAATCCCCATAACAAATCAAATAAAAGCCCATTCTGTGAAGAGGAATTGAAAACAGCAGGCCTCAAAGAGGACTGCACATGGGATGCCTTGTTCTGGCTTTCAACACGACTCAAATCAGAAACACATTACCATAATCTGAAACAGCCCACTGCTAACACAAGACAGATGGTGGGTAATAACACATGCATCATTAATAAATAAATTCCAGCATTAAAGGCTTTACAAAGTATGACAGCATTATCTGGGTGAAATTACTGCCCCTTTTCCACCCCCCGCATTATTTCACTCTCTTGTGGGTCTCTTTCATTCCCTCTCTCTCCCTTTTACAGTGATTGTTCTTTTGAAGAAAATTAAACATGGTGCAAGTTTTAATCACATGAAAGCTATCTTAGTGTATAAGTCTGAAACTCCATAAGGGAAAAATAAAATAGCTGCCAAAGTGTAATTGCTCCCATGTACTTCTATTGGATCAGCAAATGATGATTTATTGCATCGCAGTCCACTGGCTGTCTTTGCCCTCTCTCATATTCTGCTATTTTATTTCACTACAAATTTTAGGCAAGAATTTTGCATTGTGTTTTCCACTAAATTGTAGGATATATGTATAATTTCTCAGCTTTCCTTCTACAAACTATGCCATCTGTCTTCTCCCCTTTCTTTCTCACTTATTTCAGAGATGTTTTTGGGTAAAATATATACCTTTTAAAAATGTGGGAGAGTATTTATAATATAATAAGATAGACCTACCACAACACTTTTTTGCCTGACCAACATAAGAATCACTTTAAAAGGGAAGAGAGAGCAGAAGGGATGAAATTTTTGCTGTTTGTTTCACAAACAGCGTTTGAATGCCAGGTGAAATTTGAAATCTGTGTTTCCAGAGTTCAAAGTGTTGCACTTACTACAGGGCTGCAAGTCTGCCATAAAGACCAAAGAAGACCTAAAAGTCCATTTGTGTCTGTGTGGTGGGTTAATCTTTACTGGATACCAGACGGCCACCAAACCATGCATATCACTTCATCTCTTCAAAAGGACAGAGGGAGAAAACATTTTTAAAAGATCATGGGTTGAGATAAGAAAAGATCACTCATGATTACACAGAATCACAGAATATTCTGAGTTGGAAGTGATCCACAAGGATCAGCAAGACCAAATCATAAGTGAACGGCCTATATGGTGATTGAACCAGCAACCTTGGTGATATTAGCACCATGCTCTAACCAACTGAGATAATCTCAGAGTCATGGCAAAACAGCTTTGGCTGGAGGAAATGAATTTAATTCATCACAAATTTACTTAGTAGAGGAGGAAGGTGAGAAATAAGAAAAGCAAAAACATCCTTCTCCAACCCCTTCCTTCTCACAGGCTCAGTTTCACGTCTAACTCCCCTATCCTTCGTTCCCTACTTGAGTGTCCCAGAGGGATGGGAAATTGTGGTTGAAATCAGTCCACAGCTCTTCATCTCTGTCTCTTTTTTTCTTCTCATTCTCTTTCTCTGCTCTCTCCCCAAGCTCCACCTATGGGAGAAAGCTCTGCATGAACTTTTCCTATGTGGGTCTTTTCTGGGAGCTACAGTTCTTCAAGAACTGCTTCAGCATGGATTCTTTCCATGGGGTGCAGTTCTTGAGGAACACACTCCTTCCACATGGGTCCCCCATGAGATCATTAATCTTAACAGTAGGCCTGAATCAAGAGGTGCTCCCTCCCCTCCATGGGCTGCAGCTTGGATCAGGCGCCTGTCCCTGTGTGAGCTCCCCCAGGCTGCAGTTTTCTTCAGGACATAGCCTGCAGGGACTTCTATGTGCTGCAGGGACCTCCATGTGCTGCAGGAGAATTTCTACTGTGGTGCCTAGAGCCCCTCCTTCCCCTCCTTTTCCACTGACCTTGGTATCTAGAGGGCTGTTTCCCTGATATATTCTCACCCTTTTCTGCCAACTGCTGTTTCACAACTGATTTTTTATACTTTCTTAAGTACATTATCACAGAGTGACTACAAACCTCACTGAGGGTTTCAGTTTTGGCCAACACTGGGACAATCTTGGAGCTGTCTGGCAGTGGCTCTGTGTAGCCTGGGGGCAACCTCTGGTGTCTCCTCACAGAAGCATCTCTTGCAGTCCCTTCCTGCTGCCAAAACCAGCAAGCAAACACAGTAAAATATAAAAACTGCCATGACTATCTGTGAACAAAATATATTTTACTCTAAATATTATCCTGATTTCTGGATTTTTCTGTTGCTTGCTTTGAAAATTCACTAATGAAAAAGTGCCTGTGAACAGAACTGAGCAAGCACCATAGTTGGGTGGAGTGGATTGCCTAAGATTCTACCCAAGTAAATTCCAGTATGAGTATTTAAATTTGTAATCTCATAAATCTCATAAATAATTTAAATGCTCTCTATATATTTATTCGATTTTAAAATTCCAGATATAAATTGTCCTTTTAAAATTAGTACAACTAACTGTAGTTGTACAGTAATTGTAGTAATTGTACAATTACCACAGTAATTGTTGTCATGATTACAATTCTTCCAGGTTTATATATTTGTTTGCTATTCTTTCACAAGACGGATTGATGCAGATTTTCCTATAAAATGAAATATCCCAAATGAATTTTTTCCCCAGTTGATTGATGGAATTGTATAACTTTCTTCCAAAAGGACTTCTAGAGGGTGCAAAAGCATTTCTACTTTGCATGTCTGCTGCAGCTTTATGATGGTAAGTGTCTTTGGTCATAACTGTCCTTGTGACTTGCTACCTTAGTTCCTACAAAGGAGACAGCATGGGTAGCTCTAAAATACCTACAGAAAACTTGTGCACAACACAATGTTATGCTTATTAATTTTCATGGGATTTAATGAACATTACAGTCTTCAGCTGAAGTTTACCAGACAATCTCAACCACAGCATACATTTCTAACGACAGTAATGGAATCATATTTATTCCCAGGTGTTTTTGGTTTCTTTGGGGTTTTTTTTTGGGTTTTTTTTTTTTTTTTTAGTTTGTTTTTTTTTTTTTTTTTTTTTTTTTTGTTTGTTTGTTTTTTTGGTTTTGTTTTTGTTTTGTTTTGATTTTTGTTTTGTTTTGATTTTTGTTTTTCGGGGGGGTTTTTTGTATAAAAGTTGCTTTAACAAATAGACATAGCTATCAGAGAAATCTTCCTTACACTGGAGTAATAAATAGAGTCTAGAAATCAGCAAGAGTCACTCCCAAATTCTAAGGACTCTGATGAGCAGGTCTCAGTCAAATATGTACTACACTGTTTACTTACTTCTTGGCTCAGTTTTCTGGGTTTATTCAGTTTTAGGGCTGCTGCTGCATTAAAGTAACCTGCAAAACCAGAGCTTTTCCTATACCTTTAATTAACCCAAAGCAATAGGAGGAAATATTTAAGATAGTAATGATTTAAGATAGTAATGATACATTATATTGACTCTATATCCATATTATAATTCATCTTATTAGAAAAATTAAAAAGTAAAAGTAGCCTTATATTCCTTCTAAAAGCTACTTGGAGAGGAAGGAAGGCAGAAAGGCAGGAAGGCAGGAAAGCAGGAAGGCAAGAAGGAAGGAAGGCTAGTTATGAGTTTTCCTGTGGCTAAAATACTGGAAAGAGGAGAAGACCAGAAGAAAGGAAACTGTGCATGCAAATGAAATCAGTACATTTACCTCCATAACTTTTGAGTGGTATTTTGCAGGGGAATTGAATCAAATGTGGTTTCAGTTTTAATCACTAGTAGTAGAATGACAACTAACCAACAGAAAAAAAAACCCACAAGAACTTTCCTAGAGAAAACTTTGGATAGACTTTTTAAGGGCTTTCATTCACATACTTGACTCTAAACTGGATTAGTATAGTCAGGCTTTGGTTGCAGGAAAGGCTGCAGGGATGGCTTCTGTAAGAAGCTGTAAGAAGTTTCCTTCTTGTCTGCCAGAACAAATCTCTGGCAACCTCATAGATAGATGTGGCACTGGTCAAGGCTGGGCCAAGTAGAAATTATAGTAATGCCTCTGTGATAACATATTTAATAAGAAGAAAAAACAATGCACAGTTGGAATTGAGACCAGAGAAGAGCAGGTGAGAACGTGTGAGAGGAACAACCTTGCAGACACCAAGGGCAGTGCAGAAGGAGGGACAGGAGATGCTCCAGCTGCTGGAGCTGAGATTCCCCTGCAGCCTGTGGTGCAAACCATGGTGAGGCAGCTGTGCGCCTGCAGCCCATGGAGGATCACAGGATGCGGAGATCCACCTGCAGCCTGTGGACGATAACCACACCAGAGCAGGAGGATGCCTTAGAGGAGGCTGTGACCCTGTGGGAGGCGTATGGAGAGGGGCCTGTCCTTGAAGGACTGCACCCCGTGGAAGAGTAGCCCTCTGCAGCAGTCTGGGAAGCACTGTTGCCCCTGGGATGGGCTCACACTTGAGAAGTTACTGGAGAACTGTGTCTCATAGGAAGGCGTGGAGCTACACTGGAGCAGGTGATGGGCTCCTCTCCCTGAGAAATGGGAGAAATAACATGTGATGAACTGACCATAACCCCTATTCTCTGTCTCCCTGTGCTGTTGGGGTGGAGGAGGAGGTAGAGCTGGGAGGGAGGCAGGTGTTTTGAAAGTCTATTTTAACTTCTCATTATCTTGCTCTGATTTTCTTAGTAACAAATTCAGTTAATATCTTTAATTCTAGTTTGTTTTGCCCATGATAGTATCTGGTGATTGATCTCATCTGGTCATTATCTTAACTCATGAATCCTTCATTTTATTTACCCTCCCGTGTACAGCTGCAGAGGGGAGTGACAGAGAGGTTTTGGTGGGTGCCTGGCATCCAGCCAGGGTCAGCCCACTGTAGAGTCTTAGGAAATTCAGAAAACAGAATAATGTTCTTTCCTAAAAATATTTATGACCCCTCTCACTCTCCAGACCAAACCAAAACATTACAGTTCAAAACTTGAAACTCTTCAGCTCTGTGACAGTTATGTCATCGCAGTAATACAGATATTACTTAAAATATTGCTTTCAAAGAACTCACTGAAAAAAATTTTTATGCAATAAAATACATATTATTTATGTAAGTAAATGTTCTCTAAATTTATTTAAGACAGTTTCATTACCCTGTTAGATGACAGAAAAGACATTTAGAACAATTTTCAATATCTTTAAAGATATAGATGTTTTAAATGAAATGCTGCAAAGAAGTAAAATTGAAGAAAATAATTTTTGATGTCAGCAGGCATTGTATATACTAAAAAGTTCTGCTAGAACTTCACGAGAACTCCAAAAGTCCCTGAGGGTCTGCACCTCCTGTGAGAAAGTATATTAACAGTTCTTTTATCTCACAATATAGAAATTCACTTCAAGAATATTTTTAGCCATAAAATCACCTGAAGACTATGCTGCCATTCAGTGGGAACTTGAAAGGCTGTAGAATTGGTAGAGAGAAACCTGATGAGGTTCAGAAAGGACAAGTGCCAGTGTCAGGTCCTGCACCTTGGGAGGAACAGCCCCATGTGCCAGCACAGGCTGGGGCTGACCTCCTACAGAGCAGCTCTGTGGAAAAGGGCCTGGGACTCCTGGTGGATCACAAGTTGTCCATGAGCCATCAGTGCCCCTGTGGCCAGGAGGGCCAATGGAATCCTGGGGTAAACTGGGAAGAGTGTGGCCAGCAGGTCAAGGAAGGTGACCCTTCCTCTCTACTCAGCCCTAGTGAGGCCACAGCTGGAGTGCTGTGCCCAGTTCTGGGCTCCTCAGCACAAGGGAGACAAGGAGCTGCTGGAGAGGGTCCCGTGGAGAGCCACAAGGATGGTCAGGGGTCTGGAGCTTCTCTCTTATGAGCAGAGACTGCAGGAGCTGGGCCTGTTTGGTCTGAAGAAGACTGAGAGGGGATCTCATCAATACATACAAATATTTCAAAGGCAGATGCCAGGAGTATAGTGCCAGACTCTTTTCGGTGGTGCCCAGTGACAGGGCAAAGAGCAATGATCATGAGATAAAGCACGAAAATTTTCATGACAACATGAGGAAGAATTTCTTTACACTGAGGGTGGCAGAGCAGTGGCACAGACTACTGGGGAAGGTCGTGGACTCTGTCTGGAGACATTCAAAACCCACCTGGACAAGTTCTTGTGTAACCTGCTCCAGGTGATCCTGCCTTGGCATGGAGGTTGGACTGGAGAGGGGTTGGACCAGAGGTCCCTTCCAACCCTAACAATTCTGTGATTCTGTGATTTCTGGTAGCAGCTGGGTATTGTCAACCAGGATTGTCAACCTGTGTTGTGAATTTCTGAACATAAGAAGAAAATTATTGCTTTCACAAATGTGGAGGTAAATGTCAGATTTTAAATGGACTCATCTATTAATGCTTTGCCTCTATTTATGTTCATGTAAAGTAATTTTAGGTCTCTCTAAGACAGTAATCAGCATTAAATAATTTACCTAAGCAATAATACAATGCAGCGGAAAAGTGATTATAACGTAAATCAATATTTGCCTAAAAATGGTTATTTTTACGGAAAAGTTTTTTTTCTTAGATATTTTGGTCCTTAATGTTGGCTTCTTAACAGTGACTCAGTTCAACGTATCAAACATATGTCAAGATCCTTTCATGGATTATGTTGTCAGACTGTACTGAGTCAACTGAGGACCCTTCACACCAGTTTGTTCCTCTTCCAGTTTCACTTAATTTTCTTGAGTGATGCAGAGGATTCAGGGCGCCTCCTTCTTTGGGGAGAGATTAAATGAGAGTGTGATATGTCTATCTGTGCCTAATTAAATAATGAGCATTTTCTGACATTATGCTTCTTACATTCATAAGAAGTAGCACAATAAAGCTGTTATTATGCATTACAAACAGCCTTGTGAGATGCAAGCTATGGTTCAACAGATTGCATTTCCCTTAGTATGAGTGCCTCTTATTTTCTAAGACAAATACCTTCCAGCAGACTTTAAAACTAGAGTCGGTACTAATACATGTGCTCAGAAATTTCTTTAGGATGTAAGGTTCCGTTTAATAGATATGAAAAGCTAATGTCTCAAAATAAATATCTCTTCCTAGTATGAAATCCAGAATTTTTTGTATTAAATATTGGGGCACTCACACTTAAAATGTGAAACAAAACCAAATTATTTTCTTAATAGTATCAAAATGTTATCAACCAACAAAATTCACGGAAGTAAGTGTTGTTTTTCTATTAATGAGAAGAGCTACACTGTTTAGAAACAAAAAATTAAGTATTTTAGTTATATTTAAAATATTATAATATTGAAATTGAATTTTTTTTCTTTTAACATTAAATTTCTATACAAAGGGGATGCATGAAGTACAGACTCTTTTAAGTAGAATAGAAAAAATATTTTTAAAAGCAGCAGTTTAAAATGTAATTTTAAATTTATACAAAAAGTTCATCATATTAATTGCATATGCATTATTTGCTGTCGACCAACTTTTGCATTATATTCTTATCACCAGCTGTTTTCAGTACCTAAGTGCTTACAGATGCCTGTCAGACATTTGCTGTTTATGGAAACAAACTGGGGTTTTTTTTCAGTTTCAAAAGCGGCAAATAAATTAAAGGTATAAAGGAAAGATAAGGGAAAGCATAACTCCAATTATCAGCAATAAATGTTATTGTTGAAAAGAACAACATATCTTTTTCTTTCAAAAGTTAACTGAAATCATATGCATACCTCAGCTAATTTCAAGGAACACAAGAATAAAGGAAGCTTAGGCTAGATAATGTTTGAACAAGTTATATATTGCAATTCACAGGGGTTTGGGAAATTTGCCTTTGAATCTTAAATGTATAGCTGTAGCAATCTGTGAACCGTTAAAAAATATCTCTAGAAAGCTGTGGATGATGCTGAGGTCTCAGAAGAGCAGGGAAGGTCAAATGCAGTGCCTATCATCATCATAAAAAATATATATATATATATTAAAAAAAAAATAGGGAGAAGGAGAACCTAGGGAGTTGTAAACTGCTCAGCCTGGCTTTAATACTGGAAAGCTACTGAAACAAATTATTGAATAATCAATTTGTAAGTTCTTGGAGGATAATCAGGTGACAAGGTATGGTCAGCAATAATTTGTGAAGAACAAATGGTGTCAAACCAATTTCATTTTCTTTTCTTTCTGGGTACTAGCTTTATTGTTAAGGAACAGTCAGCAGAAATGCGGTCGCCTGTCTCTAATTTTCAAATGTGCCACATCTTTTATAAGCAAACTAAGCAATTATGGCTTAGATATTACTACTTTTAGAGAGGTCACAGCTGGTTAAAACCTCAAAGGATCATTGTTTGGTTTCAAACATGATTGGGTAGGATTGTTCTTTATTTTATTTAGTACTTTTCTCAGTATTATTTTTTTATTTAAGATAAGCATATGATTGATAGAGTAATAATAAATCAGTGGAAGCTTACATTTGACATCCAGTACTGTGAGATGGCAGGCCCTTTACAGTACAAAACTCAAACTGAAATAAATTGATTCTTATAAATAAAACAAAATAATAGAAAATAAATTCAAATGAGGTAAGAATAATGTACTAGATTTAGAAAGAAAAAAAATCTGTTTGAAAAATAACTGCTTATAAAGTAGTATTGCAGAAAGAATGTAGGAAGAAGTTTTGCACTGTGGTAAAGGCTGAATGCGGATTGACTACAAGATGATGTTAAAAGACAGGCTGCTTGGTATCAATTTTTCATGACAGAAGTGCTAAGATGGAAAAGGTAGTTATTCTCCTCATGTTGACAGTCATGATGTGTATCATCTGGTACAGTATACACAATACAGGTCACACAGATTAATATAGAGTTGATAGAATGAATATGCTCAAGAGAAGCTGGAAAAATATATGTGGTTTTATACCAGTGTATATCCAAAATAAGAGAAAATGCAGAGGGATTACCTTGTGAGAAAAAAAAAATAATTTAAACAATGTCATGATCTTCAATTATGTAAAATTTTTGTTTTAAAGAGGATGATGAGCAACTGATCATCTAAATCTACTGACACAAGGGAAAAGTAATAAACAAATTATGCTATGCTCTTGTAAGGAGTATCTCCTAATTGGAGTAATTGTGAAATGGGAAAAAATTATCTAAGTGTGTTCAGCCCCTGTCATTGAAAGGATTTAAAAGTAGGTTGAGTAACATCTACCAGTTATGAAACAAGCAAAGATAAACCACCCTTAGTTCAAGGATGGGCTTACCCCAGCTCTTGTAAGGTTCTTCTAAGATGTGGCAGTCTGCAGTATGAACAATTATTCTAATCAGATGTCAAAGTGGGGGCATTTCTCCTTCAGTTTTGTCTCACATTTCAAAAAATTGCAGATGACTATGTCATTTGCATGTCATTTGCTCATATTCCAACCGCTTTTGGAATACTTTTTCTGTGAAATATGCAAGGAGTCTTTTATTTCCTTTAGCAGGGAAAATTAAAACTTCTCCCTGCACTACTAGGATTTTTTCATCTCTGTGAAAAGACAGGAAAATTTGATGGGTATATTCTACAAGTAAACATATTACAAGAAAATCTTCCAAAAAATCCAAAGCACTTTCTCTGATGTACAGGAAAGTAATACACTGACTGTAGCTCAGAGTACTGAAGCAGTGATCTCAAACTTCATAATTTCTTGAGGAGACTGAGAAGAAGGAATCACTGACCACACTCCAATCCAATCCATGGTGTTAGAAAAAAAAAAAAAAAAACAACCAAGCAAACAAACAAACAAACAAACAAAAAAAGACAAAGGGCAGGACCATGTTAGTTGGGAGAGTCATTTATTTGTCTTGGTACTCATTAACATACAAAACTCTTAATGGATATTGGGAGTTGTTGACCTTCCAGTAGTACTTTTATTTTCAGGGTCTTGGTAAAAAAGTTACCTGAATGTTCTTTAAAGTTACACCTACCTTAAAAATAATTAGTACTCCATGTAAGTATAGTTTACACAAGAGAAAATCTCAAATAATTTAATTAAGTCCGTCATTCTAGGTAACACTTTCCCAAACAATATTTATAGAGAAATATTTGTCAACTTTTTGGCTCAAATTTTCTCTGAAGAGTAATTCCTTGAGTTCATTTCCTTAATCTCTCTGTACATGGATCATAGTACAGGTGTATATATATACTGTACTATTCAAAATTTTGCCTGAAAGAAACACAAAATTTACCTATAGGAAGAGGAAGCCAGGAAAAGTAATCTATTTAAGCATAAACTAAGATTTGGATAGTGCTGCTTGTTGATTTGTTCCCTTAGTTTTGTCATGTTTTTCAGGAGGTAATTAATCAACATTAAATTTGTGATAGATGGGATCCTAATAACATGCTTGTTTCTGGAGATGTTACTACAATTGTGGGAATACACAAGACAGAGAGTAAGACAGACTTAATTAGCATAGCTAGTCTGATGACTAGGAAGCCATGGCAAGGACAGACAGAACTTTGATCTTATGAGAAGATGGGATTAAACCTGCAAAGGGAAGAGATTCAATCCACCCCCTACAATAAAGATGCTGTAAAATGCATGAGTTGCTTGTATGATCTTTTAACCTAATTATTGTAGTAGAAATTATTAACCTTACTGAAATGGTATATAAGTTCTTGGAAAACCTGAGTAAAATCAAATTCTGATCACCAAAATCAGTCTTCCCGTCTCTCCATCAATCACCGATATACAATGTAAGTATACACTTGGACACTCATAACTTTTTGTTTAAGAAGCTCTTAAGAGTGTAGGAGGTTCGATTCAGAAGGGTTTTTTTCATTTCCTATCTTTTTGAAAATATTGCTAGGCCTTGACTTTGTGCAAAAAAAAGATTAGAAATATGTATTCCCATTTTATTACTAATACCATTATCCTGAAAGTAAAGAAGGAGTTTTGAAGATAGGCATGTACATCAATCACAGACAATGAGATAAGAAAAATGGATATGAAGAATGAAGAGTGAATTATTTGCATTGTTTCAAGAAAAATAGATTTAAAAATAGCAAAATGAAAAATGGAGGCTCTCCTAGTAACAGTATGCTATTTATTTGTTAGGATGAATAGGGTTTCTGAGAAAATATTTCAGTATCAGGACAAGTATGTTAAAAAACTTGCTTAAAAGTGTTAGCTGGCAATACATTTCTATTTAGCATTTGATTACCTTTCCAGTAATGTGAAGCACATACAAGTGAGAAGCTGGTTTATTCAAAAGAAACTTACAGTCAAAGACAATATTAGTAAGCACACCATAAGGACAAGTTAGCTTTTTCAAAACACTTGGAAAAGAACTCATCTTTTTACCTCATATGTTTATGGCCTTAGATGCATATTTTACAGAGAGATAATAGTGTATGTCCTGTGAGCTCTGAGCTCAAGAACATAAATAAGAGAGGAAGCATGAATTATATGGTGAAATTCTGGTGAGATATATTATTTATTTTTAAGAATATAAATGGAAATATAAAGACATCATCCCTACAAACATACTCCTAATAAAGATATGCAAACATAAGGGAAAAATCTGATTAGAGTTTTGAATTACTGTTTTAAAACTATAATTGTAATAAGATGTATAATTATAGGACCATAACAAGTAGTGAAAGAGTACAAGTCCAAGAAGAGAAAAGATGTTCTTATTTATAAGTTGTCAGGGAAGTCCTTTGTTCACGAATAGTCCAAGTGCCAGAGGAGTGTTTCAGGGATAGACTCTGGACGTAAGTAAATAAAATTTTCAGATCCTGCTAAATCAAAGGGATTCACTTGGAAAAAAAATGTTTTTTAAAATTACTCTAGATTTCACTCAAGGTTGAACTTTGTCTGCAAATGCTAATGTGTCTTTTGTATATTGTCAAAATTGAAAGAGCAGCTGGGTAAAATACCTTGTCTTTGTAGCATATATTGAGGAACTAAGGATTACAGGACTGAAATAATTTACTGCTTTTTTTTTTTTTAACTTCCTGAGCTGATCTGGACAGTTATATTTTGACTTCAAATAAAACTTTTTGGCCTTTAGCTTTCTTTAGGCAGTTCAAGGTTTCCCTCGTCTGTCTGTTTCTTCATTTAATAAAGGAGTGTCCTGGTGCTGAAGAGTCTGGCAATCCTCCCACACTTTTGGTGGGCTCTGCCTCTCACTTTCTGTTCCTAATTTCCTGTCCAATACAGCACAAACCTGATTAGCAGTGTTATTTTATAATTTCAACTACAAAGTCTAAACCTCCTAAAGGAGTAAATTATTGCCGTTTTCCCTCCTTTTAATTTTTCCTTTGAACAAAGCTTTCTAAAATTGTACTGAGCATAATTCAGGGATACAAATGTCACTCTGGTGTATATAATCAATCCCCTACTGAACATGTGATCTCATTCTTTCATGTTAAGACTTAAGAACCAGGGAGACCATGAAAAAAAAAAAAAGCTCAATTCTGTTGGTTGACTTATTAATTATTGAAATCAAAATATTTCTTTCCATGTATTATTTCTGTTGCAAATATCAAACACTTAGAACTTTTTGAGTGTGGATTTTTTCAGACCCTTGAAAACCTTAAAAGAGAAAATATTTATTTAACAATAACTGTATAAGATATAGAAAGTTTCCTTTTTGAAATCCACTCCTTACAATCCACAGATAGACAGCTTCATGGGGTGATCTGTTCAGACACAAAAGCAGATGCCAAGTAAGTTCACTGAAAATGAAAAAGGAGATTAAGAATAATTATTTCCATTATCATAACACTCAAAAATTGTCTGAAATTCTGTATATTATTTATTATTCTAATGTCTGCATGGGACACAACTGTACTGCAAAGCATTTAATTGTGAGAAAAAAAGTGTGTGGCAAGATGGGTTGTTCAATTTGCTGACAATAAAACAATATTGAAAAGTAATGACATTGAAAATTAAGACTACTATTATATCTCTAATGCAACTTTCTGTGCATTAGATCTGTGTTGCTACTTGGGGTTTTGTACAGTATATACTACTGAAAAGCAACTTCTTATGGGTCACTTCAAGAAATTATGAATTTTCATGTTCACAAGTGTGAAAAGAATGTCAGTATAAGATCTATGCATTCTAAAGTTCTGTTCAGACAGGTTTTTTCACATTTGAAATGGTTATTTAGGTTTTCTTGAGGAGAAAATTGTATGGTGAAGTGCATTGGTTTGCATCTGAAATGAATGATTTTTTTAACATATTTTAAAGATATTAAGGAGAGAGCTGTAATGCCTGTGTTTGTTACTTTAAGGCTTTTTTTCCTGGAGTTTAGTGGATCTATGAGAATTGACTTAAACAAAAGTGTGACATCTGATAGATATGATATAATGCAATCTTTCTGTGCTTCTAACCAACCATTTCTTTAGTTACCTTACATTGAAACCTGGTAAGTGTCTTCTCTTTATTACTTGTGTGGATCACTGACATGCCAATCCATGATGCATGAATGACTTCTTCAGATACACACAAAGTTTCAGTCTTTCCATGGCTTCTTAGAAATTGCCCTAATTTGTACAGCAATTAACATCAGCCTAATTAACTTTTTATGTTGTGTTTGAATTTCTCACGATTGTTTTGTTTACTTGACCAGTGAATTGCACAGTAACTGCTCTGAAAATCCCAAGACTGAGTATTTTAAATACACACCTAAATTCACATAACAGTGGCTTCTTTTTTTCTTAACGTGCAATATTACAGAGTCACAGTGCACTTAGAATTGTAGAGTGTGTCATTTAGCAATGACATTAAACAACCAAATAATACCCAACTTCACAAACATAGTTACTGAAGCTATAAATCTGTTGTTACCATCTGAAAAATTTTGCCAGATTTTCTTCTGTAACAACATTAAACTAATTATTTTCAGAACTATGTTTTTATGAATTAATAATCACCATTGTATTTAAATAAATAGGAATTAGGTATGCTATCTTTTTTTCTCTTGCCCTTCTCTTGTTTTAGAAGTGGAAAACTAAACTAAAATAATTTAATAGAGTTTATTTTTTTATGGAAAAACCCAAACACATTATCTGAGATTACAGTCAACTGCATAACTTTATATCTTGTATGGACCCAGGAAATAAAGATTTGGAGAGCCTTAGCTAAAGCTTTTAGGAGCTTAGCACATTAGCTCTGTTTTTGTACTATGAGCTTAACTTTTATATTAAAAACATGAATAATAGCAAGAACATATCTGAAAGACCAGATGGGCAATAAAGTTTTTTTCCTAATTTGGTGGCCACTGGTGGGTGGAACAGGAATGTTTTATGTTTTTCTCTCATTGAATAAAAAATAAATCCCAAGCTACAATCCCTAGCACTGTAAGTAATAATACAATGTCTTTGATCTTTGCTATTAGACTAGCACATGATTATCAAGTGACAGAATTTGGCCTTTTGCTAGCATATGAATAAGATTCATTCTCCATGCTCTTTCTTCAAGGTCTTAAATACATGATAGCAAAACTAAAGAACAGAAGGTTCACATATATTTCGAACAAAGACAGCACATCATTTGTGATTTAATTTAAGTACGAAATGGGAATAAGTGATATACCTCATTTAAGTCACCGAAACTAGAGTTGAATATCATCTTGAACATCTGAGTGAAATTCAAGTAGATAAATGTCTTTTGATGTATAGGGGGACATTTAAAATGTAAACAAAACAGTCATATAATACAACTGTTCACTGTGTCTGGTGCAGTCAGACATTGGTTTTTACTGCAGGTGATGCTACTCATTTGCAGAACCAAATATGGCAGTGTGGCTTCAGGGAAACCTGTTTTGTGTTTTGCTTCATTGAACAGTGTTAAAAATTTTGTGCTACTGAGTGTTTATAGTATAGATTGCAAACAAAAAAGAGTGAGTATGAAAATAATGGTAAATAGATGACAACCAGTATTCTACCCACTTCCAATATCTGGTTATTTTGTCACTGAAGGAGTCAGATTGGGCAGGTCTATTTTGCCGCTAGCTAATCTGTGCTGGCTATCTTAAATTTCCTTCTTCTCCCTTGCCTGCTACAAAATGTGACTTTCTCGGAGATGAAACTGAGGCCCACAGTTCCCCTTTTTACATCTTTTCTTGCCTGTGTTTTGAAGATGGATGTAAAATTTCTTTCTCCAGTTTCCAAAGGCTTTCTTCAGTCTCCATGACATTTCAAATCTAACACAAAATGACCTAGAAGGGACACTGGACTGTTACCTCAGCCCTCCTTGTACTGCCCATGAGATCCCAGAGACTCAAGAGGGATGAACCTTGCAAGCAATTTTTGACTCAGCCCTCTATCTTGTCTGGTATCTCCTCCTCCTTGATCCCTGTCACTAAACTGCAAGGCCTGTCACAGCTTGTCAGCGAGGACTGAGGCAAAGAAGGCAGCGAATACTTCAATGTTCTCTCTCCACTGTCACTAAATCAACAGCCTTCATTCAGCAGCATTGACATTTTGCCTTTGTTTAGCTTTTTGCTACTCACATAGCAATGGAGACTCTGGTTGCCTATGATATGCCTCCGACTTCAGCTGAGTTTGGCTTTCCTGAAGTCACCTGTGCATCTGTGAAGGGCAAGGATTTTAAAGTCTTCTTTGGTAACATGTCTCTATTTCACTCTCTTATGGTGTCTTTTTTCAATTGGAGCTATGCTGGGAGTTTCCCACTTAACCAAAGCACCCTTGATTCTCTGAGTATTGGGATAAACTGTCCTGGTTTGTCATTCAGAACCATTTTCAGAAACTGGAATACCATCTTCAACTTTCTGAATAAGATGAAATCTGTTCTTGTGAAAGTCAATTTCTGTGTGCTCCTTTCTCACTGCTTTCAGGAGCTCAAAGACCATTGAGTTTCATGATCACTGCAGCTGACGTTACCATTGATTACTACATGTCAATCCTGTGCAGATCCAGCTGTGTGTCACCCCTGTTTGACCCATCCAGTTTCTTTATTGGGAAGTTCCCTCTAAAATTCTTCAGAGGTTTTGGTTACTTATGTCCTGCCAAACTGTCCTTCAGAGAGGTGTCCTCTACGACAGACACCTTCTCAATCAGTTTAAAGAAGACTTCATCCACTTCCTCACCTGAACTGGTTGGTCTGTAACTCATTCCCACCATCAGCCTGTCCCTTTTGCCAAAACATAAGTATGTTATATTTCTTGGAATAAATGGGTTAAAACAAGAAAATTTCATTATCATCCTTTTCTTATTATTACTGGATGAAAAAATTTCACAATCAAGGAACACGTGGATGTGGTAGGTGCAAAAAAATTAAAAAATATATATAAAGTTATATGAAAGGTAACCCATGGTATTTGTCTCTTGATTTTTGATTAGTCATAGTTTGGAATAGAGACACAGAAAGTTGTATCTGTACCTACTGTGTAAGCCGTAGCACAAAACAACGTATCAGGTAGGAAACTTGTTGTTTGGATAAATATCAGTCTAGGATTTTGCAACCACTGAACTTGGGTTCAAAGCATATGTAAATGGCTCTTGTTTGGTAACCTCTCACAGTAATTTTTAATAGTGTAAGTGACTTCCCAGTGTACAAGTCTGTGTGACTATCTACCTAAAGAATATTTGACTGTTTCTGGTCGGTACTCCCTAACGTTCTAAGCAGTCCCAGTCATGTTAGTCACATGGTCTGAACTGACATACAAGAAAGTGCAAACATTTTAATTTTCATTTAGCATTTTTTCTGTGAACCGTAACTCTTACTTTTCAACTTTTGTGAAAGTTTTGAAGCTTAATTTTTAGAAAAGTTTTCAGTTTTGAAATTAATATTGTATGTGGTAGGAAAAAAACTGAAATTAAAATGGTGATTCCTCAAATATAACTTTATCTCGGAATAAAAATGTTTTGTTCAGTGTGGATTTTTTCCTGCTCTGGTGATAAATGAAAAAAAGAAGAACCTAAAGATACATTTGCAACACTAGTAATTATAAATTATGCTTGTTCTTACTCAGCTATGAATATTATCACAGTAGTATTCTTTTTTAAAATGGCTTCATGCATGTAAAGAATGTTCTATATATGAAAAAGCACATCTCTTAATAGCATGAATTTAATTAATTCCTCCTATAGTAGAAGTATGATTTTGACAGCCCCACTAGTTCTAGCTATGAAATATTCAGTAAATTTAAATTACTCTAAATATTAAAATGCATAAAATATGCTGGGAGTAAGAAAATACAGTGCTAGTTGTACAAAGACCAATAGATGTAAGTTTGCTCTAATTGACTGTAGATGTCCTGTACCTCAAAAGCAGGAACCTGGAACAGCCCAAAATTAATATAACTTAAAGAAAGTTAGGTCTGTTCTGACTGTAGAAATGATCTCATTCAGACTTTATTGTGTTAACTTGTGACCATAACAGAAGCCAGAATTACAAGCTGAAAAAAAAAATCAACAGAATTTCTGTGAACAGATCTTTTCATAGATTCCCAGACAAGTGAGGGAAATAAGCTTGACTCAGATAGGCCCTTTACTAGGAATAAAATAGCTGGGTTGAAGGTTCATTTTGTTTCGCATCTACCACCTAATAAAATTTTGTATCCCTCAGGGTTTTCATATGACCAAGATTCATCACTTCTCATCACTTTCAATACTGAATCCCTGGACACCCATGTAAGAATTCACAGTGTGGCCTAAGTTCAACTGATAAATTCCCTGAGGAATGAAGAGAGTGTTTTGTTTTAGTCAATCAATTTAAAACTCACTTATACTTTAAAGAGCATGGGGGGTGGTTTTAGCCTTAACTGGTTTTATTACAGAAGCCATCCTGAGCGTTCTGAGAAATACTCTGACTGTTATAATCAGGGGAACATAACCAGGTCAATGGGAAATTGAATAATAGAATAGAATATCCAGTGAAGTCCTATGGGATAGAAGCTCAATAATGATAACTTCAGTTCTTTTGCATATTCTTTCAGCATTTTCCTACATAAAATGAAATGAAATGAAATGAAATGAAATGAAATGAAATGAAATGAAATGAAATGAAATGAAATAAAATAAAATAAAATAAAATAAAATAAAAATAATGAATGCTCAACAAACCCTAATACTTTAGCCTTAACTGGTACTATGGCACTTTTCAAAATGGACTTCAAAGTGCTTTATGAGCAAATCATTTCATTTTTAAAATGAACCCCAGTGATGAAGACAAATGTCAATATCCATGTTCTCTCATGCCTCATTGTACAGTTTCAACACTCAGAACATATCTTATGAACTTAGCAGCAATTAGCTGAGGAAAGAATTAGAATAGTTTTCATTCTTTTTCTTTAGAGATAAAAATGAGAATTCTAAGTAATGCCTTCACTAAATGCATTCAGTAAATGTGAGATTTTTTTCTCTGTAAGAAATATGGAAGAATTCTCTTCGAGAAAACAGTAATTTAAAACTCGCTTCAAGAAAAAAAAACAGTGTGAAGTGAGGAGACAGGTCAAGAATATTTCCTATAGGACTGTTCATGGACTGGCCAATTTTAATCCAAGCATATGCTAGAGCACAGTGAGTGACTGAATTTTGTGTTCTAATGCTACACTTAAAAATAAAGCAGCACATACTGGGAAAGAAGAGTGAACAACAAATAGCATAAATAATACTCTTTCAAAGAAGCTGAAACTGAAATAAATAAAACTGAAATTGATCCTCCTCTCCAGAAATTTCAGAAAATGCAAAATTTTGCCTCTGAGTGAACAAGCTTATGTCAGGAGCATCTACTTTAGGGATATTTCAATATGTGAGAGTATAGGACTAGGCTTTCTAATTGGAAGACAAGATAAAAATTATTTTGAAAAATCTTATTGCTCAGTGGTTGACTCACTTAAGGCTGTGTTTAATTTGCCCTCGGTGAAGCCACATCAGTTATCTCTGAAAACCTCCTTGTCTTCCATATGCTTTGACAAAACTTCAGGAGCATTTGTTCCATATCTTACCAGGCACCGAGGTGAGGCTGCCTGGTTGATAGTTTCTAGGGTCCTCCTTATCACTCCTTTTTAAACTGGGTGCCACGTTTCCATTTTTCCAGTCACCAAGAATGCCACCTGACTGTCGTGACTTTTCAAATATGGTGGTGAGTGGTTTGGCAACTGCATCAGACAATTCCCTCAGGACTATACATCTCACCAGGTCCCATAGGCCTTTGACTATTCAGGGTCCTAAGGGTTTCATGAATCTGCTGTTCTTTTATTGCGGGAAGGACTTGATGTTCAGGGATGTGTGAAGACTGAAAACTGAAGCAAAAACCAGCATGACCACTGCAACCCTGGATGACAAGAACTTTGACCTTTCTTTTTAGTTTATGTAGGTTGGGAAGCAACAGATCCAGTAAAGGTTTGCCTGCAATTGGGCTTCCACCTGCATTATGAACCTATCTTGAATGCAGCCCAAGGGGTTTTGGGGCTGTTTACGGCTTACTGTTCTATTTTGTCAGTAGAGAAGTGCCCAGACTGGCTACAGCCAGTGAGCCTGATGCTTCCTGTACTTGAACTTCACTGACAGGCTACCCTTGACTGGGTTAAACACAAACCATAAGATTTCATTTATTGGCTTGGCCTCTAATTTTCATCCATAAACTCTCAATCTGTTCCATACTGTTTTCCAAAGACAGCTTGGTGGAATCAATCAATATTTTTTACAAATGGGACAACTCTAGTCCCCTGCCCCTTCTAGTGCCTGTGTTTTGATCTGCTTATAAGGATGAGTTGCAGTGTTCCTGTTGTGTGTTTCATCCCATTAAGTTTAACTGATGACAGCTAGGTAATAGCTTTCTAACTTCACAGATGTTTCCAGCTGTGGCAAAATCTTTCTCCTTGGATGAAAGTTGCTCATTATAGCCTAAATGCACCCCTCCATGCCAAAGGAACCAGCCTCCAAGTTACAACTCCCCTCACTGGGCATGCACTCTGTACTTTTTACTGTATCTTTAAAAGCAAAGTGAGATAATTTTACAACAATTGGTAACAGAGGTATGTATGACTAGAGTCACCTAAACATAGAGAAGAAGTAAAAAAATAAGAATGGGGGAAAAGTTGGGAAAATTTCATTTTAACAGTTGGGATCAGTCCATGGGCTGAACCTGTCTTCTTGCCCATAGGGATGCCTGTTAGGTGATAACGATACCCCTGCAAAGTAAATATTTTACTGTGGATTTGAGCTTGTCTGTGTATTGCTCTCAATATGTTTTTGCAGTCAGATACTATCAACGGCAATCATCAAGAATTAACTTGTCTCAATTTGATATTAATATAGGGTGTAATTCCAGAAACACTGGGTGTGAGTTCTTCAAGGGTACTAGGCAGAGGGTAACTTACTCACATAATGAGGAAGACCCCCTGAGGGGTCATAAACTGGGAAGACCTGCTGAAGGTTCTCCCTTGTGCTGTTATATTTCCCTGACTAAGTCAGTGACCCTCCAATCCAGCAGGACTGCTCAGTAAAGGACCCCCTTAACTAGAGGCTGACAGACTAGTCGAGCACCAGGGTCTTGGCAGCAGATTAAATACTAAGGGCCAAGGAAATCTCCCAGCATTAAGGGTTTAGAAATTTTTCTCTTTTCATGTGGAAAGGGCCTTACTTTGTCTGGATATTCTTTTAAACTTTGCTAGGTACCTAATGTTCTAAAGTTTGCAAGTACCGAACCTCCTGAGAATGTTGTTTTTTCTCTCAGGCACTATCCCAACTAAATCAAACTACCTTTCCCTAAACCTGCTGAGTAGGGCCAGGCATCACACCTTGTGCATGCATTATGACTTGAGCAGTTGCCCTATCCACAGCAAATAAAATAGCGTTCCCTGCAGGAGCCACTTCAGTCCTAGTGCTGACAGAAGAACTCCTGCTGGGTTATACAAAATCCCAGCTGTGTCTCTGACAGAAATGTGGGGTAGACAGCAAGAGGGAGTGCCCACCCTGTTTCTGCATCCACCAATCTATGCATGAACAACTCCCCTGGGTCTTCCTCATGGTTTAAAAAAATTAATCCTTATATTTTAGTGATAGTTAATGTTAATTAGAGATATTATTTTGGATCAAAATTTCTTCTTGTTGGTAAGAAATACTCTGAAATTTGTTCTATAGCAAAATAAAAGAAGTATTTAAATATTTAAATTTCATACAGAAACTTGTTCCAGAAAATTTCAATGGGAAAATTTTGGGAGAAGACATTCTAGAAAGATCCCAACCAGTGTACTAGAAAGACACTGAAAAATGATAAATTACCATCTCAACAGTACCAAATCACAGAATCACAGAATGGTTGATTTGGAAAGGGATTTCCAAGATCATCTGGTCTGATAACCTTGCTCAAGATGGGCCATCTACAGGCTGTTGCTGAGGACCATGTCCATGCACATCAGTGGGTTTGTATCCTCTACATTCAGGGAAAAAATAGATGAAAAATCCAAATGTTCACAGTTTTTATCACATAGTTAGTAAATTGTTTTCTCCAATATAAAAAATCATAAATTAATATTTGCATACAAACAAAAAATAGCATTTACCTTAAAAAACACACAGGTAAATTGAATATTTAAAATGTCAAGTATTTCTATAAATAGAAGAATTTATTATACTTGGTATTTTATATTTTGTAAATGTTTTCTTAGGTTAAATATAATATTTAATTAATTCAGCTTCCCAGTGTTGATCAGTATGATTTGTTTAGAGAGGTTTTTTTTAGATATTAAAACTTTTTTATATAGTTATAATTTTCAGATTTCAGTCTATAATTTCTTCTGTTCATTCTGTTCTGTCATGCAGACTGCTTAAGTAACATTTTTGTACAGTTATCAAAAGAGAACTCAAGTTAAAACTATTGTACATGCACGACAGTATAACTGAAGTCTTTGTTTAATTGCTTAGCATAACATTATTACATTAACAAATCAGCTATTTTGGATTTAGTGTTCAGATAGGCAAAATTAATTGTCTGGAAATAGCTTTAGAATTCTATACTTTGCTTTAGTCTTTGAAACAGTCATTGCTCCTATCCAATTTGTGATGCTCAACCAAATCTGGACCTCAGTCCTTGTGAACATATAAATCTCACGAAATACATAGAAAATGCAATTATCCAATAAATTATGCTGCAAAAAAGAATTCCTCTTAACACTTGCATTTAAAACTAATTTGAAGTTTCCTCCACTTCAGCCATATTATGCAAAAAACTTAGTAATTTGAATTTTTGCACTGGTTACTAATTATCTCAAAAAGTGTTTACAACATTTGAAAACCCTATTAATTTTTTAATTTGATGAGATACAGTTATTTTTCAGGCACTACTGAGACATGACTTGATATCTCTGTCCAGTTAAAAGTGTTTATAAATCATGGTAAGGAAGGGCATGGGAAGCTAAACCATGTGTGACAGTTAAATCTGTCAAATTACATATGTCTAAATGTTTCCTTAAAATGGCCATAAAAAACTCTGGTTAAAGTATATGATTTCAAATTGCCACATAGAATGTGTAAACCTCAATTTCTTTGGAAGAAGGTAGGCTTACAGATGTACTGTATTTATCTCCTTGCTTGCCTCCACTTCTTGGCGCAAAAAAAAGGAGGTTGCATTTCTCCAGCACACTGCCCAGGCTCATTAACTCTAACAGCAGGGCTAATTAACTCAGATGCAGAACCACACAGATATGAATGTTCTGCTTTTGGATTTAGCATTGACCTTATTATTTGCAGGGTACCATTTTATTCGTTTAAAATGCCTGTGAAATCTTCATGTAAATGGCAGTGAATTGATATGGAAAGAAAAGACTCTGCAGTTGTCAGTAAGGTAAAAACTACACCTGTTGTTATTTAGTGTGTTCACAGAGTATTATATAGCACAGTACACTTGTATTAGAGATTTGATTTTATCTGTAAGGCTTGAATCACAAAATGTTATGCATCAGTTGTTATAATTTACTATTTTGTGAGATACATTACTTTTCAAGGGATTTCATTAGCACTTTTTTAAAGATGAAAATACCCATGAATCTATCTGTCAAAATAAGGGTAGAGGGAGAATATATGTTTCCGTTTCATCTAAGAAAACAGTTTTTTTTATCTTTAGCTGGTATGTTTATATATATTCACACATATGCAGAACCTCTGGAAGTGTTCAAGACCAGGCTGGATGGGGATTTAAACAACCTGGTCCAGTAGAAGGTTAATCTGTCCATGGCGAGGAGGTGGAAACTTATTTCTCACGTCCCTTCCAGCCCAAACCATTCTATGATTCTATGAAAATTCATGAGTGCATCTCCAGAAACAAAGGTACCTAAATGAAAACTGGTATTCATATTGGATTTTTTTTTTTTTATCCAAGGCACTTTCAAGCAAAAAACTTATTCTAACTTGCTGATAGTCCACATTATTTTGTTTATGTAATCTGTCATAACAGTCACAGAGTGCAATTGTAAGTCATCACATAATAAAATAACAAAATGAACTGTAGTGAAATTTCTGTAGTGAAGTTTCAGAAATTTGGAGGTGATAGGATTCTTCGTTGATTTCTAGTGCAGTGTCTCAGTAGATGGGGGCAGATGTCATCCACCTACCTGCTAGCCTGATATCCCTACATTTCTGCCAGCAGCATTTGCTATTCAAGTACCTCAGTGCATACTCATGATTTTTGTGCTCACTGCTTAGCTCAAGGTTTGCTGATCTTCTCTCACCTTCCCTTTCTCAATCTCTGCACTTTCCCTCTTTGTCATTTCTTGATTTATTTAATCTACTAGTTTAAAATTCAACCTGTAGTGGTGTGGTTTTGGTTTTATCAGTTTTATGTATGTATTTGTTCCTTGTTTTTATGCTTTTTTAGGTAAGTTATAATGGCTTGTTCCATGTACACCACGTTTTACCCCTTTATGGTTTACCCCAGTTATTGTTATTAATCAATCAACATTTATGTGACACCTGGGTCCAGTCCATCACCCTGAAGCCTCACCCTGGGTCTAGAAAGTTCCAGTGAGGGCATCGAATGATTGGGCAGGGTCCCCGTTATCCCCCCCCTTCTGCTATTGATTTGTTATAATGTTTGTCATTTATGTACAGGGTCACTCTCCCTTCACCCCATGGATTGGTCCCATCCTGTACCCTACCCCCTGCTCCTCCCCTGTTTATAAGGTGCTGTGCAGAGAGGATCCCCGCTTTTGTGGGCAGACTCTTTGGTAGTGAAGAGGTCCCATGTAGATTTAATAACAACCAGCTTCTGTTCCCCATCAGAGTCCTTCCTTTATTCCTTGTCTCTGCTCATGCTTCTGTGGGGCAAAACCCCACCGGATCAGGGACGTATCCCAGGATACAGAACTGTACCTATTCTGCGGCTGGTGCCAGGGCTAGCCAGGGAACGCAGGACACGGATCCCGAGAGACACACCGGACCATCCCATCTACCAATGATCTGAATACTCAGTCTTCATTTACGTGTTACTATTTTGTGCCATAGTCTACACTTCTGAATGATCACTGAATGATCAGTGTGATCACTCTATTTTCATAGTTTCTTTGTAATGCCTACAAATATCTGAAGTTTTTCTGTGTCAAGGTTTGCAATGAACCCTTATTTATATTCATTCCTAAATACTTGTGAACTTTTAGTGGTTTTCTAGAATAGTGTAGAATTTTAGTCAGGAAGTACACATTCAGAGTATTATACGTCTGAAATGCAAGGATCCATTGGATAACTCTGGAAATACAGAAAAGACTAATAGTTTTGCAGAATGGCTAAAATGCATGTCAGAAGTCAGAACTTCATCTGCCTAAAATTCCTTTTGCTAACCTGATTTACACTATCAGTGATCCTTAATTTCCCTTTTTTCTGCTCAGCAAATCTCTATCATTTAAGTTAACAAGTTAAGAATTCATCCTCAAATGTATGAATTTGACCACTTTACTTATAAAATTCAACACATACAACTCTCCTGAAACTGTATTTCATATTTATAAAACTGGCAACATTAACTATGAAAAAGTACATTTTGCTTTTAGGTGTCTATTGAAAAATTGCTATTTTACTTCCTCTCCTCCACCATCTACCTTATTTCAAAACAATTTTCAGTAATTCAAGTGGAAAATTCCTGATCTGAGTATATAAAGGATATATATTTTTTCATTGAAGAAAAATAAAAAAAAGATTGAATCCTTGAGTGGAGATCAGGTAAAGGAAGTTCATTCCAGGAAAGTCAGAAGAAAATGGGAAAAAAACCCCAAAACCAAAAACAAAAGCAAAACCAAACAACAACCAAGAGGAAGACCCCAAACCAACAACAAATAACAACAACAAAACAAAAAAAAACACCCAAAACTTAGGATAGAAGATGCAAATCAGTACAGTTCACTTTTTATAGCAAACAGCCCATGTAACGATAAAAAACTGGGTCTTAGAGAAGTTGGCCACAGAATTCCATTAACTTTGATGGGGCTTTTTTTTTTTAATCTATTTGTAAACTCACTGTACAAAGTGTGAAAACTCCTTCCTGTATTTCTGAAAACAAAGCAAATAATCTGACACTTTTTTTGTACCTGGGGAAGCTATGGAATGAATAAGAGCATATCTACCTGTCACAGAACATAGTAGCAAATTAGCTCCTGGGTTGTGCCATGCCAGGGAATTAACTTGATCCCTGAAAACAGGAACCACATGCCTGTGCTTATACAGCACTTGTTCTTCTTGTGAAGGGCCAGGACGTTGTGATGCAGCAATGTGGCTAATGGTTGTATGTTACTGCTTCTGAATTGGTTGAAGGATAGCTATTGTGCCAAAAAATGTTTTATTGATTTCTTTTTAAACCTGCTTCTTGACAATTGAATGAGTGCTCACTACACTTCATGTTGAGATGTGATGGGTTGACCTTGGCTGAGCCACCAGGTTCCCATCAGACCATTCAATCACTCCACTTCTTCAAATGGACAGGGAGAGAAAATTAAATTAAAATATAGTGTGTTAAAATAAGGACAAGAAGATCACTTAACAACATTGTTGTGGGCAAAACATGTTTCACAAGGAGAAATTAATTTATTACATATCAATTATAATAGACAAGCATGGTGAGAAATAAAAACAAAACTAGAAACATCTTCCCCTCACCCCTCCCTTCTTCCTATGCTCAACTCAATCTAAACTCTCCCTAGTCCCAAGTCATATAAGAGGACAGGAAAGTTGTAGTTGCAGTCAGTTCAAAGTTCTTTATCTCCTCCTTTCCTTTTTCCTCATGGTTTTTCACTGCTTTAGGGTCGGGTCCAACCCATGGGATACAGTCTTTCATTAAATTCGACATGGTTCCTTGCCACTGGTTCTGCCAGAAAACCTGCAGCTGTATGTGCTTCTCTCCATGGAGTGCAGGTCCTGTTGGGTGCCTGCTCCTGTGTGAGCACTTTACAGGCACTCACAGCTTCCAGCAGGGCCTATCTGCCTGCTCCACCACGGGGTTCTCCCTTGGTTACAGGTGGATATTGATATCTGCTTCACTCTGGACCTCAGTGGCTGCAGGGGCACAGCTATCTCACCATAGTCGGCACAATGACCTGCAAGGAAACCTTAGAATTCAACACCTGAAGTGCCTCCTCCCCCTCCTTGTCTGCTGACCTTGGTGTCTGCAGGGCTGCTTCTTTCATGTTTTCATCCCTACTTACAACTGTGGCACTGTACTTTTTATTTTCAAATATTTTATCACAGAGGTGTTACTGATGTCATTGACTGATTTAGCTTTGGCCAGTGGTGGGTCCCGCTTGTAGCTGACTAGCCCTGGCTCTGTCTGACATGGGAAGTTTCTCGCATCTTCTTATAGAAGTCTTCTTACAGCCACCTCCACTAGCAAAAATCTTGCCACATTGTTTCAAAACTAGGAAAAAAATTGATAACTTCTTACTCAGTGTCTCCTTTATGTTGATAAACTCTTTTATGTCTTCTAGAACATTTCTATCTGATTACTCTTTTCCAAGATTAATTGTTCCTGGCTATTTAATTTCTCTTTGTATGGAGACTATTTCTCATTTAAACATTGTTTTCACTATTTTCTGTGTTGTCCTAGTTCTGCTGCTTTTCGGTTTAGATGAAATTATCTCAACCATATGTTGTATTTTAAATGTGCATTTGTACACTAGCACAGTGACAGTGATTTCTAATTTAGTCTCAATTCTTTGTTGCTTCCTATTAATTTGTAGGACGCTTTAGGTACTGTTAAAGCTTGAATTGACCATTGAGAAAACTGTTTATTATTACTCTTTCCTGGCAAGTAGGAACATATAATTGCTTAAGATTTTTTTTGTTTTGTTTTTTTCTTTTTTTTTTTTCCCTGTAAATTGCTTTATATTGGCAGAGATTTTATCTTGACCAATAATTTCAATATATGCATTCAACACTGTAAGATCTTTCTGGAACTCTTTACAGTCAATTTTCCTTTGGATTATATTATTTATCAGTAAATTTCATAACTTATCACAGATCTTTCCTACATTAGTTTTGAATACAATTAATTTAGTTGAGATGGAGTTCATTTGCTCACAGCACCCCTCACAGTGCGTTGCATTGATGGCTAGAAAGGTGTTGGTAATGCAGCAGTGTTTTGGCTACTGCTGAGCAACACTGGCGCAGCATCAGCCACATCTCCTCCAACATTTTCCCCCATCAATAGGATGGGGGCAGGCAAGGTCTTGGGGAAGTACGCACATAAGGACAGCTGACTCAAATTAACCAAAGTGATGACACACACCTTTTTCAGATATAAAAGCTAAGAAAAGGAGCATGAAAGGAGGGCATTTACTATTTACATCATTTACTTCCCATAGCAATGATTATATATGCTGGAGCCCTCCTTCCAAGAGAGTGGCCAGATACCACTTGCTAATACAAGAATAAAATATTTGGGATTTTTTTCCTTTGCTTGTGCAAATGCAACCTTTTACTTTTGATTTAGTAAGCTGCCTTGTCTCAACCTACAAGTTGTTTTCTATGTTATTTTCTCTTCTCTGATCAGCTGAGGAAAGGGGTGATAGAGTGGCCAAGGTTAACCCACCACACTATTGCAAGTTCCTGCAAGTACCATTCTTCTACTGTAATAATCTAGGTGATCAAATTCTTTACTGCACCAAGCAATTGTACTGCTACTTTGCTGACTGCAGAGGTTGTAAATAAGCAATAACTTTCACAGATTCTTTGGTAAACATTGATGACACACTTTGATTATTTTCTGTTCTTTCAGTATAAACATTAATGATAGGAGTGGGTTCCATAGGATAGCAATTTAGGATTTTAATTCCTCTGGAACACTTAAAAGAAAATACTACCTCATTATTGCAATTTGTTATTGTTACAAGTTTATTTGAAATTCAGTTGCACTGACATTTTAGAATGAACCTATCCCTTCTCTTCTGTGAAGAACAGATTCGCTGGGAAACTTCTGAAAACAGTGTTGTAGCAGATATTGAGACACACACAAATATCTGATTTGGCTTTTCTGCTATGGATCAATACTCTTTAATATTCCATCCACATCTTAATCAGGTATTTGTCTTATATATGTGGCAGGTTTTTGAAAATACTGCTTTACTATTTTTTTTTTTTTTTTAAACTTTGACGTTTTCAGCAAGCTGATGGTCAGAATAATTTTCAGCTTTTCTGATGGTGATTTAACATTTTTTTTCTACCAGGCTGTGTGTTCATGTCTTTTCTTTGTTGGGAACTGGTTTCTCTTTCTTGAAGGATGCCTCTGCATCCTATAGTCTCCTTTTCCCTGCTGCTTAACTTATGCCAAGCTTTCTACATGGTCCACTTAAAGACTTTACTGATCTCATTGGAATTCAGTAAAACTTTTCATACACATGGGAAAGTTACTAACCAAACTTGAAAAGAGGATGGTTTAAAGAGAATTCAAAGTTGGGTTAAAAAGTTGCTGAAGGGATATATCTCACAGTGAAAATAGTGCACATGATAGTTCCTCAAGAATTAGCCTTAAGATTTACACCATTGCACATTTTAACAGTAACAAAAGGTAACACAAGCTATCTTACAGAGAGAGTTCGAAGACTTGTCTGCATGTAAACTCATAGTCGTATCATGACAACAACTCTTCACTATTTACATTACACTGCTCCTAATTTATGAATTTAGTGTTTACTGAGCAGGGAATAGCTGAGTGGTTGACTGTTTTCAAAGTTTAACTTACCACTCTTCTAAGGAAATAATCTGTCTGACAATAAAATAGTCTTACTGTGAGAAAGTAATCATGGTGAATAATCATATGGAAATGATCACAGAGAAAAATTTTATGAAGTATCTATAGTAGTATAAATTCTTATCCCAGCTCACTGTACAGTAACTTTGCTGGGTAAATAAATGTCAAGATTATTGTTTATTTAGACTTGAGTTTTAGCTGAGGCTAAGGTTCTGTTATAGTTTCAGGTATTAACAGCTAGTCCATAGTATTTTAACCTAAGACAAATTGTTAGGTTCTTAAATTGTCCTGAAACTCCTGGGCTCAATGTTACACCTGCATAGCAGCTGTAATGCACTTGAGTTCTACCACTGGGGCACAAAGCTCTGTGTCTTGGGTTTTGTAACCGAAAAACTGTTTATTCTATTACATCTATTGAAAACTGGGTGTTTTCAATTTGTGTGAAATTCCACAATTGAGCAGTGTTGCTCAAATGGGTCAGTGTTGCTTATGAGATGGAGCAGTGTTGCTTATCTCTGTTCATTGTTCCACTACCCCCACCGGATTCCTGGAGGAAGACTGAGCCCATCTCACCACTACTGGACCCTTTTTCTACAGGACCATCTCTACTTCAACAGGACCATATCTGCCACTCCAGGAGGGCTTACTTTGGACAGCTTTCAACACCCTGTTTCAACAGGGCGTCAGGTTGTACTTCTGACTCTGTCAGAGTTTTCTAGGATTTCTTGTTTGTTTGTTTGCTTGCTTATTCTTCTATACTATAACATTTGTCTTTTTTATATCCCTAGTAAAGAATTGCTATACCTATTCCCAAAATCTTTGCCTGACAGCCTTTTAATTGCATATTTATAATACTTTGGAAAGGGGGGGGAGTGGCTTACATTCCAAGGGAGACTCCAATCTTCCCTGGCAGATACCTGTCTACCTAAACCAAGACACTCTGCTTATAGAGTGATCCAGAGAACCAAAAAAGATCTGTACTCTGAATTGCTTCCTGTGTAGCTTCTCTCTACACTGGCTTTCGATAGTCTCTTTTCTGTGAGGGCTGAGGAGAAACAGAGCTTCATCTCCTCCTCTGTTGCCATGGTGCATACATATCTCATACATAAACATGAGCTGTCTAAAGTTCAAAACTCATACCAAAGCATTGGCTTTTGTCTAAGCAGTTTGATTGAGGGACTAGTCAATAAACTATAGGAACCCCCCCCTAACTTCATAAATCATGCAAAATTTTCCAGTCACCACAGAAGAATCATATCAACATCAGCAGCCAGTTACCCACTGCAGCTCATTTTTGGTTTACATAAGGATAAGGCCTACAAATTATTTCTACCACAGTCATCTTTGGTTCCCAAACTATAAAAACATAATGCAAATACTTACCATTAGGGAGGTGAAGCTATTGATCATTCTGAGACTTTAACATGCTACAAAGTTACTGGCCATTTAGATGTTTAAATGGAAAAGAGAAAGATGGAATGTCATGCACCACACACATTGCATTTTGTATAAAATGACAGAGGTAAACCTGATTTAATGCATGCAATCATTGTTACATTGTTACACTGTTTGCACTTTAGATGTCTGTGTATGTGCAACTTGATAGATATTTTCACAGAAACTTTGAGCCTTATAATACCAAGGCAGTCCTTGAGGCTTCTTATATAATAGTAAAGTAAGCATGTATACCCTCTTCCAAAAAATATTTCAGGGGTTTACATTTCCATAAAACAATTATACATGAGCATTTTTATTTTAATTTTTATGAATGTAATAGTAATAGCGTCAGAACAGGATCCTCTTTCTCATCCATAGTAATTGTAAAACACTCAAGCAGGAAAACCTGTTTCAGAAACAGATGTTTCCAGCTATACAAAGCTGTATAAGTTCTTCTGTAGCAATTGAAACCTCATGTAAGGTACTGGAAAATTATTTTAAATTATAGTAAATGTGCTTTTTTTGTGGCTATTTTGAAGTAATTTAACTGGTATATTTTTAGCTTCATAGAATTTCAAATGTACGAAGCTTTGATGCTGAAGATCAACTATGCAGAGGAAAAACTAAAGCTCTTTGTAAACTCTTTATATCAGTTAGGTAATCTGTTTATCTTTTCTGTTCAAACATCTGGGTTTGTAGAACAGCTGGTCAGTATTGCAAATGAAAGTTCAACAGGAAAACAACAGCCCTTCAAAGTTAGCAGCATTAGAGAAAGGAATGCATGAGGGTGATCAACACCATTAAATTGATTTATTAGTACAGATGGTAAAAAGGACTAGCCAAAGCCCTGAATTCAACTTGACTGTTTATTTATGTCACTGCTAGACCCTCAGCTATTTCAGGAAACCCACTAAAGAATGTATGCCAATTTTTTTTAATAACTTCTCTGAAGATAAACTTTAAGTCATAAAATAGTGAGCAAAAATCTAAAGTAAGACAAAAATTGAACATACTATAATAAGGTGTCCCAAGAAATGTCCCTAGAAATGAAATCCTAGAAATCCTAGGCTTCTGAACAGATATGGCAAACTAAATATGGATATTTAGCCATTTCTTCTTGCAGAAAGTTGTCAAAATGGGGAACAGAATAAATGTTTTTACTTTCCAAAAAATAGGAGTAATGCTTTTACAAAACCCATTTATTATTGATTATAAAGAAAGCCTGACATTTTTCTTCATTAAAATAATGCCATATATTCTTTGAGATCTCTTTACAGGTTGGCCAAACCTGCCCAAGTCTCAAAATCTCTGGTATTAAATGATAACATAACTGTTGCTTGAACAATAAGCAGCAGGGAGAAACAAGAAACTACAGAATTGTTAGGTTTGGAAGGGCCCTCTGAAGATCATCCAGTCCAACCCCTCCTCCCCTGCCAAGGCAGGGTCACCGAGTACAGGTTACACAAGAACTTGTCCAGGTGGGTTTTGAATGTCTCCAGACAGGGAGAATCCACAACATCTCTGGGCAGCTATTCCAGTGCTCTGCCACCCTCAGCATAAAGAAATTCTTCCTCATGTTGTCATGAAAATTTTCGTGCTTTATCTCATGATCATTGCTCTTTGCCCTGTCACTGGGCACCACCGCAAAGAGTCTGGCACTATACTCCTGGCATCTGCCTTTGAAATATTTGTATGTATTGATGAGATCCCCTCTCAGTCTTCTTCAGACCAAACAGGCCCAGCTCCTGCAGTCTCTGCTCATAAGAGAGAAGCTCCAGACCCCTGACCATCCTTGTGGCTCTCCACGGGACCCTCTCCAGCAGCTCCTTGTCTCTCTTGTGCTGAGGAGCCCAGAACTGGGCACAGCACTCCAGCTGTGGCCTCACTAGGGCTGAGTAGAGAGGAAGGGTCACCTTCCTTGACCTGCTGGCCACACTCTTCCCAGTTTACCCCAGGATTCCATTGGCCCTCCTGGCCACAGGGGCACTGATAGCTCATGGACAACTTGTGATCCACCAGGAGTCCCAGGCCCTTTTCCACAGAGCTGCTCTGTAGGAGGTCAGCCCCAGCCTGTGCTGGCACATGGGGCTGTTCCTCCCAAGGTGCAGGACCTGACACTGGAACTTGTCCTTTCTGAACCTCATCAGGTTTCTCTCTACCCAGCTCTAAAGCTCATCAAGGTTACTGGCAGCACAGTCTTGAGGTCTGTGTTTCAGTCTCAGCTAAATTCACCCCATTACTATACAAAAAGAGAAATATACTATTATTTCTTCCTACTTTATGTCAACATACAACAAAATGGGGTGAAAGTCAATCACTTCCTCCTCTCTTCCTGCCAAAAGAAAACTATAGTTACTAGATATTTTTCCCCCTTGCAAAGCTCATTGCTTTTCAAATAGGCCAGGTTTGAAAGCTGAGGCTCTGCATAATGAGCATCAAGATGGCACACATAATCACCTTTTCAGCTAAGTCCCTGGTGCTGCAGGAGAAAATGTCAAGTCAAAATATTTGGCCAAACAGTAGCATCCGAAATAGAATTACATATTAGCTTGACTGCTGTAGTGTCATAGCCATTCACTCTCTTCTGGTTACCTCCTGTTATCAGAGGTAACACCAGAGATTGCACCATAGGTAAAATATATGTTGACATCCTTCCCACACACCAATTTTTTACATTTAAGTAGCTGGTCAAACAAAGGAACCAAATTCTGAAATGCTGTTTGATTTTACTGTGATACAAAGAAGGTTCATGCATAGATGTTATATGGTTTGTTGAGAGATCCTTTCCTTTTACCTTAAAATGGAAGGTTTCTGTACTTACTTCTTGTAATCCTATTCTTATTGGGAGGTGAGGAAAAGGGAAAAAGGGTTCAATTTAGCATTAAAAATATAGACAATAGCTGTCCTCCCTCTGGATTGCATTCTTTCGCCTTTTGGGAATTTTGGAGGATTCTGAGTTTGGAAAAATCTGCATTTGGGTCACAGGGTTGGTAAAGATACCTAGTATCTGCCTTCACTAAACTTATTTAACTTTGCTTTCACCATTAGAAAAATAAAAAAAAACCAAGCCAAACCAAACAAAAAAACCCACCAACCATAAAAAGTGTGGTAACTGATGTAAAAATGTGGCCATTTCTGAGGATTACAAATAATATTGTCCTATATGGGAATGAGAAGGGGCAACAAAACCATTTGTTGCAGGATACTGAGGCAGCAAGCAGTGTGAGCAGTTTCTTTCTTGATGATACAGCCAGCAGAATACATCTAATCCCAGAGATGCTTCCTCGCATACACTTCTGGCTTTATAACCTCTATGCACTGTTGAACTATGCACATGTATTCGTTAGAACTTAATGAAAAATATAATTCGTTATGTTTGAAGTAATAGATATAGGACAGTTTACTTCCAGTTACCTTAAGTAAATTGAAAGGGCAAGTTTAGTTCCTGCAAGTAGTCTGACAAAAAGAATTTATCCCTAGGTTAAAAGTGACAAGAAAATAAAAGGTGAAAATCCTATATATTGTCTAATTGCATGCTTTGTTTCAAATTTCTGGATTTGTTTTCCTGTTTTGGTATTCTCAATAAACATATAACTAACAAAAAGCATTAAATTGAGTGCATTCTAAGAGTCAAATATACCTCAAGAGCCAAAAATTCAATAAGATATCTTTAGTATTTTTTGACATTCTGAGAGATGTCAAAAGCAGACGGTGAGAATAGTATTTCCTTAACATACTCCATTTTCTTCTGTGTGTGATTTACTTCAAAACCAAAAATTACACAATAATAGCAGTGAGGACAACCTTTGCAATTTACCAGCAAAGATGGACAGATATGGTGGTTAGGAAAATATTGAATATAGTATTTTTTGACATCCTTATAAATATTTTTCTTTATATCTAATACAAAAAAAAAAAAAAAAAAAAGTCTCTTACCAGCATTTAGTTAAAAGAATTTTCTTGTATTAGACAGGTAATTTTTCAGGTAATATTTGACCACATTCTCTCAATAGGAGAAGGAACTGTAGATAATTACTACAGGAAAATTATCTGACTATTTCAGCCAAACAGGCAAATAAAAAAAAATAATATAAAAGGTAAATGTGATTTTTTTATGTGTCATATGATTTCCTTTATTAAAAATTCTAGAGGCATAGCTATGTTAATAGAATCAATTGTCCTGTTGAAAGTACATCAGAAGAAAAAAACCAAATCTTCCCCATGAGAACAGGTATAAATATCTAAATGTACTGAGGCTCCAATCCTGTTCTCTCATTCCATGGATGTAATGAAACAAACAGAAGAAACAAATGAGAACCCCAGAAATGGGGGTTCTCCAGATGTGGCCTCACTACATCTGAGTAGACCAGCAGTACACCTCCCTCAGCCTGCTGGTAATGTTCTTCCTAATGCACCTCAGGACACAATTGGCCTTCTCGGACACCAGGGCACACTGCTGGCTCATGGATGGCTTCTGGTCCACCAGGACCCCAAGGTCCTTCTCCACAGAGCTGTTTTCCAGCAGATCGGCTCCCATGCTGTACATATATATGGTGTAAGCTTCTGTAAATATATATATATTTTGTAAAGTGTCTGTGTACATGGAACAGTCTTAAGCATTCTTGTTTCTCTATACCTTTGTGATGAATGACACTTCTTTTTTTCTCAAGTCCTTTAATCAGTGGTAATTTGGGCAACACTTTGTCCTTTTCTTTCTCCTTTTCTTTCTCTTTCATTTCACTTTCACACCAATGCTTTTCTTTTACTGAATCACAAGAGATCACCCTTTCTGAATTCTGAAAACCTGTAATTTCACCTTTTTTTCCTTGGTTTTTCTTTGTCTTTGATATGAATAGTTCTTGCCTGAACTACTTTCTGAATTATTCTCCCAAGTCATATTTTTGTATTTTGCACATTACTCTTTCAAATGAAGGTGTATACCTCCTTCTCTACATTTTAAATCAGAACTCTGAGGTAATGTCTTTACATTTTATTTGACTCAATCCTTGAACATGACAGCATTATCTAGTGATTTTTTTGTTGTCGTTCCCTTTTCTCCTCCCTTGGTGATATTAATTGCATAGTTCTGCTGGAGAGCTAGAAGCTGAGAATGTGGAACCTGAATTTCTGTAATGTTTATGTACTTTTTCCATGGTGTCTACTATTGGTTATCCTTCTGAATGACCCACCAGAAAGGATGGTTGAAGTCCAGTTTGAAATCAAATACTCAAGAAAATCCACAACAAACAAGTTTCCTTGGAAAATCAGGGGAAATAGCATCTGTTTTTAAATTGACTACATGCCTAGCTGGATGTAGATTCTAGGCGAGTACTGTTGATCTCATCCTTGTATTTTGTCTCTTTTTCAAACCAGGCTTTTAAAAACTGAAAACAATATGTTCAAGAAGAGTCAGGTAAAGTCTTTATCTGTAAATATGAAAGTAAATTATATAAATTAATATAAATTAATATAAATTAATATAAATTAATACAATACAATACAATACAATACAATACAATACAATATAATATAATATAATATAACATAACATAACATAATATAATATAATATAATATAATATAATATAATATAATATAATATAATATAATATAATATAATATAATATAATATAATATAATACATATATAATATATAGTAAATTATATAAATTCTTTTCCATAAATTATCTGGCATATATCTACTACCAGGCCTTTGAAATGTTTGGTGCAATATGGCTTTCTTAAAGACAGGACTTAAAAGAGAACTTAAGCTCTATTTTTGGTTTATTTTCTGCTAAATAGTTATCTGTTTATTGGTTGGTTGGTTGGTTGGTTGGTTGGTTGGTTGGTTGGTTGGTTGGTTGGTGTTGGTTTTGGTTTTTGTTTGTTTGGGTTTTTTGTTTTGTTTTGTTTTAGTTCATTTGGGGTGTCTTTTTCTAAATAAGTTGTGCCCAAGTGCACACACACATACACATAAAAGCTTTGAATTTTATTGCATCACTGTATCTTTACACAAGTAGTTTTATGCTGGATATTTACCATACATATCCTAGACATCAGTATCATCTTTGAAGACCACTGATTCTTTCATCCTGTGAAAATAACCACCCTAGTGAGAATTACCTACGTAGAACACCTTGCTCCAAGGTCCTGTTTCTTATCCAGATGTAATGATCAAGCAGCTGTTTTTGGGGGTATAAATATGTGTTTTCAACGATGGTGACAATGGCAAAGATGTTGACACAAATCCTGAGATAGTCTCTAGTGCAAGTTAGGGCAGGCAACTGACTAAAACAATCAAGAACTCTTGAGAAAATAAACACCAAGTTATTAATGACTTTATGCATTTGCATCTCAGATGTAACACATCTGTCTCAGCTCCTACTTTTTCTCTTTTATCCTGAATGCAGGCTCATTTAGAAAATATGAAAAAATCTTGAGGAAAAAGCAAAAACTGTAAAAGAAAAATGGAAATTGCCTTGAACAGAGCTAGATCTAATTTAAGGGAATGAATAACTTTTAGCCTAGTCAAATCTGGTACAATGTTTTGAGGAGACCATGACAGCAGCTGAAACACTGTGTGCAAAGAAAGACCTCCCGGATTTAATTTCCCACCTCCCTCTAGGGACACTATAGATGCAAGAATTGTCTTTCATTGTTCAGGTAAAGGGAATGACTGGCTAAGAGTGAGAAACTGAGTGTGTGTCCCTCTGAGAGTAGATAGTCATATCTCCTAGGAAATTAACATTTCCTGCAGTAGCCACATAACATTGTTAAATCTTGGTATCCCACAGTAAATTCTTCCTTCTGTTTTCATTTTTTGCAAAGGAGGAAAATGAATGGAAAATAACTATAGTAAGTGATTGGCGTTTAGATTACAGAAGAGCTCAGCTGCTAGAGAACACTAACATTGCCTGACTCAGGTCTTTGTGACCTTGCTGTGCTTGCATGTCCAAGTCTTTGTTTACAGAATTTATGTTCTATTAAGCTTTAAAAGGCAACCACAAATGTAAGATCTATTATAATTTGAACATTTGGCCTTTGACACCTCCTTTACATTTTTAAATAAGTTTAAATTATGAAACTATGTATGCAGTAAAAAAATCTGGAGGTCTTTAGTCTTTCAGGAAAAAGTGCAGGATTGCAAAGGTTTAGGGCTAAGGGATTGTATGAATAGCTTTGGTTAAACCTGTGTAAATTGCTCACTGACTTTTAAACTGCAATTTGTGTCCTGTGTGCAGTGGGTCCATCTTGACCCTGATGTATACTGTCTTTGAAATTGAAATCTTCAGTTGTTAGCTCCAGACAGCTTTAAAGGCTTGACTGCCCACTCTGAATCCCTTTGAAATGTTTAATTTGAATCATAAACTATCCTTGCAAACAGTCTCATCATTTTGTTAGAAGTCATGTGTCTTTCAAAATGGGTTTCTGTCTATAGACCTGTTTGATGTGGTGCTTTGGTGTGGAGAATTCCTTGAAACTTTAAACATTTTTATCTGGTAAAACTTAAATTTAGTATGCAGTGATTTGGTAACTCATTAAAGTAAATTTAGTTCTGCAGTAATATCCATTACTTTAGAACAGAGTATCTTTCTAGATTGTTTTGTCTACAGATATATTCTTCTAGAAATTGCTGCTAAATCACAGAATCACACAGAATGGTCATGGTTGGAAGGGACATTTGGAAGACACTCTGTCCATCTCCTTGTTAAAGCTGGGACATAGAAAAAAACTAATATTCACATATTTGACAGGCTAAAGAGTGAGTTAATTAGTTAGGTAGTTAGTTTCTATGAAATAGCATAACAGAGGCAAAACAGACTAAATATAATGTAGGAAAAAATAAAACAAGTTGCTTTTTCTTCTGGACATGGGAAAGCTACATTATAATCCAGTGAAACACTGCACTGATACACATCCTTCACCTCTATCCAGAGACTGACTTAAAACACCCAAACAACAAAGGGTACTGACAAATTTTGGAATGTTTTGGATTTCTAGCTCTCTTAGCTAATGTCCTCCTCAATTGGAGTCTGGCATAAAGGCTGTTAGTGACAGAATATTAGAATGCCCTTTTTTGTTATTATTTTACCTTTTAAATTTTTTTTTCCCTAGAATTTGGAATTATTATTATTATAATAAATAAAAATTGAAATACTGATTAGAATTATATTAAACAGTTTGCACCATAGGACATTGTTCTGTTGGAAAGTGCTAGTCCCTTAAGTCTAAAATATTTCTGAAAATATTTCTGATCGGCTGGTCTGCCTTATTCCAGATATTTCAAGAGTTTCATAGAAAATTCTGAGAACCTAGCACCACAACATTATTTAGAAAGAATACTGCTTACTTCAACAGGCAATGATTAGGTATAGGATATGAAAAAAAGAAAAAGTGCTCCTGCAGTTTATGTGGTCTCTGACAAAATTTCATTACTATGGACAAGTTGTGTGGCTCCTTACCACAAACCCTAGCTTTAGAAAGTTCATGTTGAGGCCATCACACCAAATGTACCTGATTTACAGCCATGCTTATTAAAATCTGCAATAAAAATTCCATACAAGAAAAAATATATGAAGTTATTGTAAAGGGAATATTTGTTACCTTGGTAACAAATAAAATCTGTATTACTATTGTGTATTTTATTTTCATTGAAGAATTGAATCCTTTTCAATTATTGTGTGGGATGGGAAAGTAGTAAACAAGGCTGTAAATCTCTGGAATTTGTTTCATGGTAGTAGTACATTAAGCAGGCAACTGGTATTCTCCAAGCATTGAAGTAGAACTACTATGACTCACTACTTGATAATTATGTGAGGATTATTAACACAACAGGAGAAGTAAATTGGCTACTCAACACGAATATAACTCTGTGTCTTAGCTAATTGCATATATCTTAGGTTAGCCCAGCTGGGCAGATCTCCCATTGCGCTAAGAATTGAGAGACATACATAAAAATTGTAATAATTTACAAGGTAAAGTTGATGTTGAAAATTATAGAGGTTCTCAGAGGATTATTTAAATTGTTTGATTTTTTAATATATTTTTGTGTGATCATTCGTTTAAAAAGCATCATAGCAAATAAATTTTTTAAAAAAAGCCAAAATTAAAACCACAAAAACCAAAAAAAACCCAACTAAACAAAACCACCAAAACACCCCAAAATAAAACATAACACTCTATGGGATCTAATTGAAATTTTAGGTCTTATCACTCTTACATATCTTAGGTGGCAAATAAGTTTGTCAAGTTGAATGAATATGAAAACCCATACTGAAAAATTAATATACCTATATCTCTTCTGACTAGCTGCTAGAATCTTACATAGTCACAATGAAATGACAGCTTTCAAACCAAAAGCATTTTTGAAGGATGTGTGTGAATGTGTATATTAAATAAATATAAAAATGTATTCTGGTAAGAATATTTATATTGTTTCGTGTAGTTTTAGGAAAATAATGTTAGCATGAAAAATATTTCACAATTTAGAAATATGCAAGTGACAGAAATGCAACAATCTTTAAAGAAACACGCTGCCAAATGATGTAAATTCCTCCTCTGGTTCTGGAAACACCAAAGTGTAAAAAAATTAATTTATTGAGTAGACTTTGAAATAGCTTCCAGGAATAATGCACAGATGTGCATAAGAATGTCATCCTATGACCCTCGATGGAGTGACTAGCCTGTGGAAATAGATGTTGTCCTGCTGGTTTTAATGACTTAATATGCAAATGATCAATTTAAGGATCAACTTGGCTTTGAATGTATAGATCTTATGAGATTAATTAATACTGATATTATTATATGAATAAATTTTCTGGCACATAATTTTCTCTAAATCCTGAAAAGAGCCCAATTGAAGGGCTACATATGTAAAAAAATGTTATAGGATCAAGTGTCTTTAATCTACCAGTTCTAATCACAAATGGAAATTGTTGTAATATTCCTTGGCTCTACTAAATCTAGTATAATAAACATATCACAAAAAGTAAATAAAGGCAAATATTTTGTGCATGTGCACTGGTGTACATTTTCACTTTCACCTTTGTTTTAGTAGCAAAAAAAATCTCAAACACCCTCTTTGTAAAACTGCATCAGTGGTCTATATACACAGCAAATTCAGAGCATTTCCATCCACATCATCAAAGAAGACAGGAAAATATCACAAATGCTTAGTTACCTTATGATTTTTACCAAAATAATTATTTTGTTTACTCTTAGTTTTATGCAGTTTCTTTCTCCATTACTTAGTACCTAAAGGTATTGAATGGAAATACCTAACATTATACATGAAAACAGAAAAATATAATTTTATTCAAGATAATTGTCATATGTGAAGAATAAAATACATTTGTCAAAACCTGTTTTGAGGAACCTTAGCTGTGCTAGTTTTGTGTAGGATTTAGTTGACTTTTCTCAGAGCAGACCACATGGTGCTGTTTTCTATACCTGCTGTTAACTCAGGGGTACTTTAATCAGAGCAGATTAAAGTATCAGAGAGGAGCTCACCCCACATCCAGGCCTTTTTTGCTCCTCATGCTGCCCTCCCAGCACATGGGCTGGAGGTGTGCAAGAAGTTGGGAGGGAATACAGCTAAAACAGATGATTAGTGTTTGGGCTTACCATGGCCATGCCATTTTACTGCCAAGCACATAAAACCTGAGGGAAAGCAGTAATCGGTGATATTTGGGATGGCATTCATTTTCCCAAGTAACCATTAGCCATCATGGAGACCTGCTTTCCAGGAGATGGCTGAACACCTGCTAGGACAGACTGTAAGGATTGGTGTCTGGAAACATTGTGTGTGTGAGGGGCAGGGGCAGACCAGGCCGTGCTCTGGGGAGGCGAGGCCCTGCCCGCACAGCCCGGCCCCGGGCCTGTGTCCCAGCCCCGCTGTGGCCGCGATCCCTGGCGCGCCGGAGGCCGTGCTCCACACCCACCCGTGGAGCCCCAGCCCGGCCTTGGAGTGGCCAAAAGACCACAAATTGCACCTGGGGGAAGGGTCCAGGAAGGCCAAAGGATATTTAAACCAAAGTCTGTGGCAAGCACATGTCCTGACACTACCTCCTCTTGGAAACTCTGTCAGCTGAACACCACTGCAGCCACAACTGGTAGTTAAATTTGTTCTTTTCTACATATTTTCTGTCTTTCTCCCTTTATTCTTTTCCTAATTACCCCTTGTCAAATTTTTTGAGTAACTTAAAATCAGATGGGCTTAGCGTTTGCTAAATTGAATGGGCTAAGTTAGTGCTTTGAGAAGTGTTATATGTTGATTGAATGCTGCTCTATGTTTTTGACCATGTTCTCCAATTTTCCAAAGTTTCCTGTTAAAAAGGTTAGTTATGTTCTTTTGACCTCTTGAGAATATCTTGTCACTCTTTCTCCTGTGCATCTAAGAGTATCTGGACAACCATAAGCCCTTTTAAAAGTCTCATTGAGCAAGTATTTCGGGGCCTTATAGCTGTCTGCCCATGGGAAGTGGTGAATTAATTCCTTTCCTTTCCTTGTGTGCACAGCTTTTTCTTTACCTACTAAGCTGTTTAACCCACAATGTTACTTAGATCTGTTTGCTCTTTTGTTCAATTTTGTTACATTATGACTGAGTTACTTCAAACCTGTTGATATAAATTCTTTTAGTGCTCTTATTATTCAGAATAAATGAAAAAGCTCAGTGTTTTATATATGAGCAAGTATTTCTCCAAAGTCTGGTAGCTGAATCCCAGATAACAGATTTTTGCCACAATGGAATTGGTTGCTGCATTTTGGGTGGTCTGGAGATAAAAAGGTTTTTTTGCAGTTCAGTCATGGCCATGTTCACTTTATTCCTTTTACACCTTGAACCACTCAGGCACATATCTTGGTCTTTTTTCTTTTTCTATATACTCTCCGTCATGCTGGATATCATCATTGAACAGGAGGGAAACATGTTTATGTGTTTATTTTCTTTTTCACCCTGACGTAGATTTAACCAATAATGAATTTCAACAGCATGAAGAGTTTGAGGCACTGGAAGGTTTAATATTAAGAAAAGATGACATAAAAAAAGAAAAAAAAAATCTTAAAAGGTAAGTTTCTTAAGTAGGTACATATTAAGTGGGTGTATATATATAAATTTAAAATTCTACTTTTTTTTCTAATGACAACATGTATATTATTGCTTTTAGAAATATATTTTTTCTTACTAAAAATATCCCTCATGTAAGGGAGGTAAGACAACTACAATACCTGTAAAAGACTGAATTTTCATTCTAAAATTAAAATTGAATTCAGACTGAAAAACATTAAGAAAAAAGAACTGATTCCCCTATGTAGCTAATACATCTAATGAGCATTTAAAATGTAAACATTAAAATGTTTATATATAGAAGAGAATATGCTCTTCTTCTCTTTCCATTGTCAGTAACAGAAGCCAAAAGTGAAAAAAAAAATGTAACTGTAAGAGTTTTACAGTATAAAAAAAAAGCACGTACAATTTGTTTTATTTGAAATTACTCTTCAGCATTTTCAAATGTGTTTCTTTCATAGCTGTCCTCTTGTAAAAGTAATTTTGTCCTAAATGCGGAATTTATCTGATTTTGCATCTTCAACAATTGCTCTAGATGAGCATATTCCCATGGACAAATTTAAAAGCACTAATGCAACTTTATCTGCTTGAAGTGTCCTCCTCTATCATCAATATTCACTGAAGAGTAGGACCAAAGATATGGTGTTTTCCAGGAAGTACCACCAAGTTTTTATTCAACTTTCACAAGAAAGCTCTACTTCGGACTCTCAAAAATATCACAGAATGTGCTTCTGAGCATTAAAAAGAATAAACTGAACTAATCAAATCAAATAGCTGTGACTTACATCCTGCCCCAGTTTATGGCGAATTTGTGAAAGAACCCCTGAATGGGTCCCTCTGGGAAGCAAACCCAAACAACCCCACCTCCCAACCGGTCTGGGAAAAGAACTTCCTCAGAGAAAAGTGGAAAAAACCTATTTATTTAACAAAGTGCCCATGAGCATAAAGAATTAAAAATATGAAACAATAAAACCTTTCATTGTTCTGGAGTGAGATGGTAAATTCAGAAAGTCCTTCCTGTGGGTAGCTGAGCCTGCTCAGTCTCTCATCAGTCCCTCCAGAGGTTCAGGCCCAATGGGCCACAGGTGTGAGCTCCCAGTGCTCCTCTGGGGTTTTCAGTCCAGAGGAGGTTTAAACAGTCCAGAGGAAAAAAAAAAACACAAAAACAAAAACAAAAACAACAAAAACAAAACAACAGTTCAGGGACCTTCAGCTACTGCCTCAGCTAGCTAAAACTAAGAGCAAAGCAGGTCTCCCTGCCACTGCTCATCTGTGCCTCAGATAAGCACAGTCCAGGAATGCAGAAGGGTGAATGCTGTTTTCAAAACAAACTCCATGCATCTTCTTTCTCTCCCTTCGCTCACAGAACTAGTCTCACAGCAGTGATTCTCTCCAGGATCCAGCTTCATAGGTCTCTGCTTTAGACTCCTCAAGGTTGCTCCTCTATGATGAGCCTCCCCTTACTGGCTAACCCTCTCTTTTATCTCACTCATCCTTATTGGCTATAGCTGTTACTCATCAGGGGACAAGACTGTATTGGTTAATTAACACAACTGTTACTTATCAGGGGTTACTTAGTCTTACAGGTACACAACTTAACATATAGTATAAACAGAACAGACAACTGGGGATATAAGCATCTAAAAGTCATGCCCAGGGCACATGCAAAAAACCCAATAACATACTATATTTGCATGGGTCTCTGAATATATCATGCAATAATAGAGCCATAACAGAAAAAACACTTTGTAGAAGTTTTGCAGGCTCTACCAGTATTTTGCTGCTTTGCTCACAGATTTATCTGCAGTTTTGTTTCCCTCTGAGATCCTCCTGCAATGTACCTTTCCTATTGTTTATCCCATGTGTTCCTTATTTTGGTCAACAGCTCCACTTTGCAGGCAATGCCTTCTGTTAAGGAGATCAGACCAGCTTTACCTACTCAAAACAGACTTGAGTCCTGCTGTAACCATGACTATCTATTTTTGTAGGGAAGAGTTTGACTATGGCCTAAATGTTTCTTTCTCCTAGAATGCTTTTTTCATCTCCAGCCCAGTGAAGCGCTTAAGCAGTTGCCTTTAAAAGTGACCAAAATCATGCATAAGATTCAAAAGGAAGTGCAAACTTAGATGAGGGCTTAGCAATGTTTTCTGATAATTTTTTCCTCTTTTATTCTCCAAATAATTCCCTGACTTTTATTTTTAGGCTACTATTGCTGTCACGAAGTCATTTTTTATAAGCTCATGGTCTTGCTCTAAAGTGATAACAGTCAGTTCAGAACCCATGACTTTATATGTGAATCTATAATTTGTTGTTTTATCTATATGTTTACCTGGGTTAGGAGTAGAGTGTTCAGCTCAAGGTCAGAAAGAGATCATAAACATGACATGGCTATGACTTCTAACAGTGACACAATTCCTTGGTTGTGTCTAAGAAATGTGAGTAACCTCTGAATTAGGATTCATCTGCATTAGAACAAAAATTGCAGTGAAGAATTGCTAGTAGAAAAAATATTGTTTCTAGAATGCACAGCATCATTTGCTATGTTTGATACATTGATTTATATATATGATTTTTATCTGTATATATGAATAGAGTTCTTTCCCTGACTATATCAAATGCTTTCCTCATAACCATGTGGTAACTGTACACTTATCAATCTTAAAATACTAATGCATTGCTAAACTGTCCTCTACTCTCTTTCCAGAAAAGAATAGTTTTAATTTAATTTTTTTAGATGTCTCTTTGCAAATGTAATATTAGAGGTAGAGGAATAGGGATGGGAAAGGGTAATTTTTTTTTTAAATGTCATTATGTGATTTTTTGAGGGTGTTTTTAGGCTTGACATTTGTTTTTTTCCAAACACCACATCCAATTAAAGCTGTTTTCTTACCTCAGCTTTCCATTCCTATACCTGCATCGGCTTCTAAAATAGAAAAATACAATATTTTGGGGATGAAAATATTATAAACAAGATTAGTTAAGTAAATTTGTAATCTTCTTTCCATTTTTATTAATTTACTTGTTTATTAATCTAATTGTTCTATTTTTCTGTGGTACACATAACGACACAAAGTTACACTGCAGAGGATAGGGTGAACTGTAGTGCAGAAATGAAGAAGAAGAACCAATGAACAAGGTAATGTTAGAGATTTTCTTGAAGAGTATTTACGACAAAGAAACTACAATATTTCAGTTAACTGTAAGGATATACTGCACAAATATTTCTGAGTTTTGCACCTTGATCTGAGCCATGTAACTTTTCCTCCTTACAGATAACTTACTGAAAGTTTAGTATTATAACATGCACAGTAAACACAGAGCTATAAAACTAGTTGCACTTTTCCCCCACTGGAGAGCAAACACGATTTATTAGTTGTATCTTTTTCCAAATGTTTAAACAGTAAATTAGCAAATGACAGCAAAACAGAATAACAGTGCTGCTTGGTCAATGCAGTCCCCACACAAATGTATTTCAATTTGAAAAATGCATTTTAACCAAAGTTTTACTCAGATATGAAAGCTCACATTAGATTATGAGTTTCTTAAAAACCATTTTACTGAAAAATCTGCTTTGCCTGTTGCCACTAGCAATATAAATTTCTCTTCTGCACAAAAATTTTGAATGTTCAAAATTAATTTTGCTGGCTTGCTCAAATAAATATTAAGAAATCATTTAATAGGGAAAGGAGACATGGTCCCTTTATTTGTGTAATTGTATTTAAAAGGGTAACAAAAGTGATGATCCTATAAAATTTAAATCTAGCTTATGGGTCTGAATTGCAAAATTAGCCATGCTTGGATGAGTTGTAGTCTGTATGCTGCCCTTTAGCTGTTACAGCTGAACAGGTTCAGAATTATATATCATTGAGAAGTATGGAATGAAGATCCTGGAACCAGTTTTAAAATAAACTCTGCAAAACAAAGGAATCCTTAGAATGTTGTTAACTATTTGATGTCATTCTCATCTCAATTTTTTCCCTTTGCAATCCTGGCCCTCACACCATCTGCAGAAAAACAACAATTTCATTGTTAATTGATTATTCATGTATTTGAAATTTCTGTTTAATTTCCTAAAAGCAATAAGACTGTTGTTCTTTTTGCCTTCTTTACCCTGAAATTTTTGAGACTTGCTACTTACCAAATAAGACAAGATGCTGTTCAAACAAGTTCTTGGTATTACTATTCAGTTAGTTTCTATTCTCTGTCACACTGCTTGCTAACCTTCTTTTTTTTTTTTTTTTGTTTTTCTGTGTTGACTTGACAGCTATAAACACACATGACTCAAGAATACAAAAGAAGCATAATTTTTCCTTAAAAAAATAAAGGAGAATAAGAGATGCACCTGCACAGGATAAAATCTATCCATTGCCCCATGAAATAAATTATTCAATGCATTGACTGAATCACCATTTTTTATCTAGTGCAATGGAAAAAAAAATCTGCTGTTACTTTATTATGGACTTAGTTATGTGTCATAAAACTTTGGAGTTGAACTAACTTCTACCAGAGCAGGGTAATCTGTGTGGGCAGGTGACAATACTCCTATATAGTTCATCACCCGAAATTCTCATTCTGTAATGATAAGCTACAAATAGAGAATTAAAAAAACAAGCACAGAATCCTGTTAAATTCTGCAGGCTTCAGTAGACAAGCGTTGCAGTACTATCCATGTAGACTGACAAAGCTGCCATCAACAAACCCTGCCTTCTCTTGTTTTTGACCTTTTTGGTGTGCTCTGCTGCTTGTTCATCAGGCTTCCAACTACAGCGTCCCCTTTCAGCTGACTGAGTTGGTGACCAAGAACTTCAATTCAACCTGGTCATGGCCCACTCAGGGCATGTTTATTCCAGCTGGACATCCTTGCCTATCAGAATATGATGGGTTCATTCACATCCTATTGTATGTCAAATGATATTTTATTGGTAAGTGATGTTTGCCCCTTTGATGTTTATATTATATCCTTCTGATGCACTTACTGTAAAGCTGTGCCTTACTTGTAATAGTGCTCTCATTTATTTGAATCACATTAAAGGCAAAAATTCCTAATAGAAGTGTCTGAGCATTTTGTACCTTCAATAGCAATGTGTCTCATTCTGATCCTGTTATGTTTGCCTATTGTGCATGAGCATTTTTTCATTTCTTTGTACAGGTATTATGCTTATTGAGAAGTCACATTGCAAGAGTGTAAAAAATTAGGATACTTAAAAATATGTCCATTTTAAAATACATCAGTTATTTTAAAACACAGAATCACAGAATATGCTGAAGGGATCCACAAATATCATCAAGTCCAAGACCTGGTCCTGCACAGTCCCATCCCCAGGAATCATACATGTGCCCGAGAACATTGTCCAAACTCTTCCTGAACTCTGTCATGTTGATGCTCTGGCCGCTTTCCTGGGGAACCCAGATACTCTCTCAGTGAAGAATCTTCTTCCCAATATCCAACCTTCAGGCCATTCCCTCAGATCCTGTAACTGGCCAGCACAGAGAAGAGATCAGTGTCCGTCCCTCCTCTTACCCTCACAAGGAGGTTGTAACTGCAATGAGGTCTCCCCTCAGTCTCCTCCAGGCTGAACAGACAAAGTGACCTTAGCCACTCCTCATATAGCTTCCTCTCAAGGCCTTTCTTATATTGCAGTTCCCAAAACAGCACACAGGACTTGAGGTGATGCCATGCCAGTGCAGAGCAGAGCAGGACAATCCCCTCCCTTGCCTGGCTGGCGATGCTGTGCCTGATGCACCCCAGGACAGGGCTGGCCCTCCTGGCTGCCAGGGCACTGCTGACTCATGTTCTACTTGCCACTGGCCAGGAGCCCTGGGTCCCTTTCCATGGCACTGCTTTCCAGTGTTTCATTCCCTGGTCTGTCCATACATCCAGGGTTTCCCTATTGCAGATGCAGAAACCAGCACTTTCCCCTGTTGAAATTCAAATGGTTGGTGATTGCCCAGACCCCTGATGTGTCAAAGTCTCTCTGCAGGGCCTCCCTGTTCTTGGGGGAGTCAACAGCTCCTCCCAGTTTTGTATCTGTGAACTTGCTCAGTATCCCTTCCAGTCCTTTGTCCAGGTCATTTATGAAGATGCTGAAGAGCAGAGGACTGAGGATGGGGTCCTGTGGAATCCCTCCACTGACAGATTCCCAGTATGATGTCGCTCCATTCTCTATAACCCTTTGTGCCCAACCTATGACCCACTTGCTCACCCATCCCATGATGTGTTTATCAATCTATGGGCTGCACATTTTGTATCAAAGCCTTTACTGAAATCCAAAAGTATCAACTGCTTCCTTGATCATCTGGGTGGGTTACCTTGTCATAAAAGGAAATCAGGTACGATAAGCAGGATTTTCCTCTCATGAAGCTGTACTGCTTCTGACCAATTACTGTGTTGTCCTTCACGTGTTTTTCAGTACCCCCAGAATAATCTCCATAACTTTACCAGGCACTGAAGTGAGACTGACAGGCCTGTAGTTGTGGAGGTTTTTATACACTTAGTTTAACACTGAATTAGAACATACGAATTTCTGAAAGTTCATTTTACAGGAACTTTATATATGACATGAAGTATTACTATGGTTTCGTATATTTTCAAATATTTTTCAGGTATCTTCACACCAGATTTATTTTAAAGAATAAGAAATATAAACAGGTATTTTCAGTGCTAGTATTAAGGAATCACAACTCCTGGAGAACAATATATTTTCTTAAGCAGACAATCCAACCAACCAAAACATACATGAGACAGAATCTTACAGAAAACCCTATGAAGTAGGCTTTGAGACTCAGATATTCTTTCCCTAAACTGAGCAACATCATTTAAGTAGGACTGCAAACTTACATGAGGGTACAGTCAATTCAGCTTGTTAAGCAAAAGGTCTTACTAAACTCTAAAAAAATGCCTTAGTTTCTGCTGCAGTCTCATTTCTTTCCAGCCTCTTGAGCAAGGTGGATGCCACCACTAGTGAAAAATATTTGTCTATCTTTTTTTGGTTAAAAGATAACCTACAAAACTGTGAAACAAACAGCTGGTCTTGATCCGAGCAGACCAGTGATTTTGCAGGATTGCATCATGAATACAAAGGCTCACACATAAGACTCTTGGCTAAAACAATACAACATTTTTATAAAATTACAAGTAGTTTCAGTTACCAGTGATTTATCATCACTACTGGGATAAGTGGTACTCTTGTATTTTTAATGAAAAAAAACCCAAACCAGCCCTTCCACAAGCTGCCTACAGTCCCCCATTCTTGTGAAGCACTGATATTTCAAGTCAGAAGCCTCTACAACAGGTAGACTCTGGAGGTTCTAATGGAAAAGGAAATGTTAACACTTGTCCTTAAAACAATGGAAATATATTGTTCATGTTTGGACAGACACTTCCCATCCTATCTCTTTTGCTCCAAATCCTTGGATTGCACAGGCTGGCAAAATAGTGCAATTTCAGAAATAGTAAGGGGAAATAATATTATTTCATCCTTTGTATAAGAGCCAAAGTAAAACTTCAACAGTATGCAATTAGGAATAACAGAGGTCCAGCTTTCATTTAGGAAGTTGGAGGCATACATCTGCCATATAAGTGTCTCCATATTGATGCATTGCTCAGGACTCCTGAGCTCATCATAGAATCATAGAGACTGAACACTGGAAAAAAACTGATCAACAAAATTAGCTTTCACATGTTTTCTTTCTTCCTTGATAGTTACTTTTCCAGTGTTATTCTCATGTAGACATGTTTTCGTAGGGCACTATGTCCCATGAATTTACATGTTTAATTGTTATCCAATCCTTCAAATGTTCTCATAAGTTTTAACCCTTTAATACTTTGTGAATTCCATATATACTTTGATTCCAGCCTTTTTTGCACAGTCCTGCTGGGTATCAGAGTCCATTTAAGGAGAGAATTCATAAGAATTTTAGGAACTTGCTTATAGCTCTCTTCATCTGGAGAAAATTTTCATACCTGGGCAGACTGCATGGATGATGGAAGGACTTAGTGAATAAGGGAAGTGGTTTTAGTAAGTGCAGTTTAGTGACTCAAGAGCCCTGACCTAACCACCTGTCAAGCTGGTAGGTACTGGAGGAGATGCTGATTTGTTTCCCCAACACTCCTGACTTAAATACCTAAATTTTCTGTTATCATACATTTAAAACTGATCTTTTACTTACTCTTTCAGTCTTGTGCTAGTTTGTTTTCTCTGTGGGAGCTTGGGATGTTTGTGGAAAGAAATCTAGCTTGTTACAGTCTACAATCATTACCAAATCACAAAGCACAGAAATCAATAACCCAGACCTGAGTGAAAATAGCACAGACTTGCTTGCATTGAAATGCACAAAACATTTGCCTTTTAGTGTTACCTTTGCTCCAAAGTGAATTTGCTTTTGCTATCTTATCATACCAGATTTTTCCCCTCTCACTCTGCCCCAGCCCAGCATCTTTGGGCTGTGACTAGAGCTCAAGACGTTGTAAAACCAAAAGCAGCAATTGCATGTAGGGGTGGGGGCGTTCTCCAGGCATAATTAGATAAAAATGGTTCTGTGATCCCTTGAAGGGGGACAAACACTTCAGTTGCTGATTGGCACCAGAAACAAAACTTTGCCCTGAAAACGTAATTGAACCCAGCTGCCTGGCAGACATATTAATTTCATTCTCAGGGGAAAAGTAAAACTCAGGAGTTTTATGGTTATCAAGCAACTAAGACCATCTAAAAACTATTTGTTTTCCAATTTCTGTTTACATGTGATCAGGACCTAAGGTTAGAAAGACATTTATATAACAAAAGGATTTATAAATTCTGCATTTTTGAATCAGAGACTTCTTTCTGTGTCTTTGACTGCAAATTCATCTGCAAAATAGGCATTAGCAAATTGCCTGTAGGGTTATATTTTTAGTGCTGTATTTTTAGTGCAGCATTAGAATACCTCTTTGGATTTTTGTAGGAGCATGGATTTTCGTTTCCATCTATTGTACCCGAGTAGTTTACCATCACATTTACTTGTTATTAAATTTGGTAAATTTAAAGATGTTCAAATTTTTCTGCATTATAACCATCTTAATTTTTACATTTTTGCAACTCTATTATTAGGTAGATGGTTAGAGTCTTAATTCATTGTAAGATACACAGGAGTTAATTCTTCTTGAAAACTGAGTCCATTAAATAGCTATTTGCATTTTTTTTCTGAAAAATCAACTGACAACAAAAAAGCCTTACAAGAAAGCTTCTCACATCCCAGCAGTACAGATAAGAAACCATTGTTGTGGATGTTTCACCTACTGTTAGTTTTGAACGTATGATGATTACAGAATTATTACGAAGTTCTTATAAATGCCCACAAAATCTTGTTTCAGCGAGTGAGATTCCCCACAGTTTACCTTGCAGACGATAACCTACCTGCTTTGTACAAAAGAATACTGCTCTCTAGTGGAATATGTGAAAAGATTCCATGACCTCACCACTTTGCTTCCTCTGCATGCATTCTTAGCTTTTTGCAGACGAAAGCAGTTTAGCTTTGTCCTAGAGTTATGACATGTTATGACATATGGCTACAATTACTGTGATGCTATACTGTAAAGTGTCTTTTCTTTTGTAATCAAGAATAAGATTTTTTTTTTCCCCTGCAAACTCCTCTGTAAATTGAAACCAGTGGTTTTCCTTTTTTTTTTTTTTTTTTTTTTTTTTTTTTTTTTTTTTTTTTCCCCCCGAATGCTGATGTCTATATCCAGAGTGTGGAACTAATAACTATTTAATTTACAGGGAAACTCATAATAATTTAGCTGGCATAAGGTTAATTTGGGAATGATTAATAGCTACATTTCTACAGCTGGAAATTTTAATAATCTCTCTCTGGAATTTATAGTGATAATATTTTATAATCAGGATTTGCTTTCTGTTGTGATCATTGCCTCCTTTGGAGTGTGAAAGGTTTTCTGAAGCAAGGATCAAGTTGTTCAAATCGTTCAATACACTTCGTGTGTCTCAGCGGGTAGGACACTATGAAAACACACACGCATGCACAAAATGTGGTGCTTTCAGTTTCCTTGCTCCAGGGCTAGTTGTAGATCTGTCATCTGTTTGGCTAGACTTGATGGGATCAGGGTGCCTTTGACAGAACTAATCGCTATCACTACTCACAGCAAGCCTGCAAGCTAGTGAATTGACATGCTGGACATACTTAAAATAGGCATGTAGTGCAGGACTGAAATGAACCTAGCCTGGAATGTGCTGTAAGTGTGCATTCAAAAGAGGCATACACTGTTTTGAGGTATTACAGTGTTAAACCTGGAGCCAGCTGTTTTCTGAAGATTTATTTTCAACACGTCTTATCCCTGAGGCACTGGAAAGTACCTTAAAATTTCATCTGCAAAAGAGCTGGTTAGCCAATGCCTGGAGTATCTGGTTCTTGTTTTGTTTTCTGGAAATGGAGGCAGTCACACTAGGTTAATGCAGGAATTTTCTGAATAGTACCTCACTGAATAGCTGTTTAAGGCACTTAGTTTTCAGAATGAAAAGAGAGGTCTGTAAATAAATACAGTATTTTTTCCTTAAAAGTGAGAAGTGAATTGGAACATTTATAAACTGCACCCCCCCAAAGCATAACCAAACTGAATGAACCACAAAACACAGTAGACAAAACAAGGCCTCCTGAAGCAGACAAGGATAGTAAGCATAAAATGGTAGCCTCTTTTAGGATGCTACAATTCATTGGCAACTATAGTGAAACCAATACATCAGAAGAATAGCTCCTCTTCTGAGAAACATGGAGCTTTTGAAATTTATCCTGTTTTATACTGTTGACTAGTCATTAACAGCTTCAGAAAATTTTTGCTAGTCACAAATCTTACAAATATGAACAATTTTCACCGACAGTTTACTCTGTAATGTGACATATTTTCTGCAGAGAAATCTCCTATGTTGCCATCACACCAAAATGCAGGGTTTTCTCCTTTGTTTGGCAAACACGGATACCTATTCATCACTATGAATTTCTGCTGCCATCTATGCTGGAAATTAATTCCTAAACTAGAATCAACCCCCCTCCCCCCCTGCCAAAATTGGTAAATTTATCATTGAAACACGGAGGGGTTTAGGATGAAGAGATTATTGTCTTCTTTTACTGGCAAGGAAATCGAGGTAGGAAGAGTAGAAGATGAAGTGTTAAAATTATATAAAATTTGACTGGCATTGGGAATAGAACCCAGATCCTTTGCCTCCTACTCCTGTGCATTAACCAGAGTATTATGCTTCCTTCTCAGGAATATTTACAGTCATTCATTTCCACTGGTAATGGAAAGGTTTCCTGGGGGTAGGAAGAAATGCTATAAATAGAGAATGCAAACAAAACCATCCAGAACAGAGTAAAACAGAAGCAGAAATCATCTGCAAAATCTGGTATAGTAATATCAAACAAACAATGAACTATGGGTATATGCAAGAGTTTTAATACATATTAAACCACATACAACAGGGTGATCCTTGATAGTTCTCAGATATCTTCAGCACTCAAATTGCAGGTTACAAAACACAGCTATTCATCCTGTGGCATGACAGCAATATCCAAGTTATGCATTAAGGTTTTCACTGTGTAGTAGGTGATAACATAAAAGACCATAGGTTTCCCCTGAACAAATTTTCCATACATGGTGTTACTACTGGAAATGTGGTTTCTGATAGAGTGAGAAAAATTTCCTTCTGCTTCAATACAAAATATTGACATTTTCTTATTGGCTTAGTAATTATCATTAATTAAAGGGATGGATGATTGTGAAGTACATTAAACATAATAAACACTAAGTGACAAGAAATATTGTTATTGATTTACAGTACCTTTTGAAAACATCAGGACTTTACAGAATAAGGAAAAACAATAATCAGTACAGCACATGTTGGTTTTATTTTTAAATTTGAATTATATGGGTAAATGACAAAATAGTTAGAGTGAAAAAATCTTTCAAGCCAGCATTCAAAAGAAGTCAGGGAATTAGCTGTTCAGCTTTCATCTCAGAGAGTGCAATAAAATCAGAAACAGATGAGAAAAGCTACATTCCCTAGAATAACACATAGTAAAGTTGATAGATGAGGTTATTCATCAAAAAGCTAATTAGATGTTCAAGATGAACTTTGAAATGTCTTTAAGTAAAGAAGAGTGGAATCAAAATAGCCTTCATCCGCATATCTTCCAGTCTTATGGGTCAGAACCTGTAGATATGTACATGAAAACATTCATTTCATATGAACATGGCTCGAATCCATAATGTCTCATGCCTAAATCCATAATTTCCATGGCACAAGCAGTGAGTATGTGCATCAAACACACATGGTGCGGAAAAAAAGGCTTGATGTTTCCAGAGACAGAGACTGGAGATGGGGCTTTCAGAATACATAAAGATGTGCCTGAAAGTCTAAAAAGATGCGTTTGCTAATTTCTAACTTGCTTTTGTTTTTCTTCTTCATTTTTCCATCTGTCAACTATCCTAAAATATTGTTGTATCAGCCCTAAAGAGTTTTCCCAAACGCACAAGAATTTTCATTGTGCATTTGGAAAAACGAAATGCTGGAGATTTACATCCTATAGGGCGCGTATATGTTTAAGTGCTAAATTTTACCTGGAGATATCTACTTCAAAAGCATGTGTATATAGGAAAGGCTTTGATGTTACATCTGTCTTCTGTGACATCTCATACTATTTCTTCACAATATTTAATATAGTGGCCTTACAGATTATTTTGAGCATTAGCATGAACTTGGGCAATGAAACACAAAGAATGTAAAAGGACTATTACAAAATCAGACTGGATCTTGTATCCAAAACTGTATCTTCAAGGTTTCTTGAGTGCACATTAATGTTTTCAATTGAGGGCAATTCGGGTGCTTTAGACCAGAATTATTCTCAGAGGTCCTGAAATTTTCTAGATCACAAGTTTGGAGGCATGTGCTAAATCCAAGAGAAACACCAGATCCATTATCAAAGGAGGCAGCTCTTGACTGTCTTCTCATTGTAACATTATCATAACTTTACTCTTATTATCAATGCATCAGTATTTCATATCCGACATCTAAATAGCATTTCTCAGAAGGGGAAAAGAAGAATACACAGGGAAAACGGAAAAGAATACAGTAATGGAAGTACTAAAAAAAATAGGATTTAACTTGGAATCCCCAGAGCTCATTAACCTCTGACTGTCTTGTTAAAACTTTCAGAAGGGCATTTGGCATTAATATTGTGGTTAATACAGTGTTGAGAAGTTATATTGGCTTTCTTGATTGACTATGAGCTGTACAAGATACAGAATTTGCAACAGTACAATGGAGATGATATTTAGATTACTTTTCTTACTGGTTTAAAAAATCCCGTTGATAGGAAATGGGAGTCAGTAGTCTTAGATATTTCAGATAGTTATATCTGTGACCATGAGAAACTGCAGACATGGCTGTGATTGGTAGGAAAAATGGATTGCTCTTTCTTAAGTCCAGTGAAGTCCAAAGGAAGTGAATATTTAAGCTCTTGCTTAGTCATAGCAGTGAGGAATTATTAATATTTTTATTTTAAGCAACCTATTCCTAAAAAGGAATTTAAAAAATCTCTTTCCTTGTATTTTTTTTTTCCAACTATTTGGGCTTCTAGTAGGAACTCAACAGTGCTGCTTAGGATTTTTTTTTAGAACTGATTCTCAGACATCTAATACAGATGACCTGAAGGCAGCCTCTGAGAGAGCTGGAAGGGGTCTTTTCACAAGTGCATGCTGTGATATCACAAGGGGTAACGACTTTAAACTGAAATGGGATAGGTTTTGGTTAGATATAGGGCAGAAAATCTCTGATTTGAGGATGGTGAGGGACTGGAACAAGTTGCCCAGAGCAGTTGTGGATACCCCATCCCTGGCAGTACTCAAGGCCATTGGACTCTGAGCAACCTGGTCTGTTGGAAGGTCTCTCTGCCCATGGCAGCGGGTATTTTGGAACTAGATCTTTAAAATATCTTCCAAGACGAAGTGACTCTGCAATTCTATTAAAAAAAAAAAAAAAAAAAAAAACAAAAACACCAAACTGACTTAAACATTTATTAGGGTAAGGGTGATGCTTCGAAATGGATATCAGTCTCTGATCATAACTAATGAAAAAGTTACTACTGAACCCTGAGAGATGAAGCCATATTGGAGGAAATCTAAGCTCTGGCAGAGTTTGTCTAGTTTTTCATTTGTCTTTAAACAAGGTATGTATGATTCAGTCAACAGAACAGAAAAACAACTAATACTAAGAGAGTGCTATATTTTATACTTTAAGCTGATCTGAAAGATTTTTCCACCTAAACTCAACCATTTAATGAGAAATTGAGAGTAAAGTGATACTTACATATATTTATTTTGTCTCCTGTTAATAAAACCAATTGGAAGAGCTACATAAAGATGGTCTTATATTGTTGAGATCAGTACAGAGAAATGTACCAAAAATCCTGTTGTCTTTTTCCTGTAGCTGCAACAACCCCTTGATTGTGATATTGGAGAAAGGTACTATCAGATACAAACACTTTATAGAGTTTTTAAGTGTCAATTTCTACACCAGCTTTAAGTTGATGGTTAATTAAAACTCAAAAAGCACACTTTTTAATCTCAAAATATCAATTTCCACTCATGGGACAAGATTACAAAACACCAGAGCCTAGTGGCAAGTTGTAACATTCATAACTAAAGTAGAAAATACCAGGTCTGCTCATTGTCTTCCCTGTACTGAATGGCATCAGATTTCCAGACGACTGGAAATCTCTTTTCTATTGCTTCTTCCAATCATGATAATCAACTTTTAAATAGTACAAATGAAAAGGAAAAGAAAATACTAAGTGGAAGGATCAAAAATGGGAGAAGGTGAGAAGTTTCTTACCAACTAGTTATCTTCTGTGAAACTGATCTTTTACATTATCTGAAGCTTTCCTGTAACTGGGTTTGAATTTTTATGATAACTTATTTCTAAGAGTGCTTGCAGTGCTAGGAGTGCTTACTTTTTAACCTCATTTTTTGGAGGAAATTAATAATTTTTGCATCACTATAATTTCTATTGTTTCAATGGTTTGAAGCCAATGTGCAGCAAATGAAAGAATCTTTTGAATTACACTGGTAGTGCAATGTGCCACAATGAGCTTTTAGGTATGGTACTTCTAAAGATAGAAAGACAGATTTAATATGATTTTATAAATATCTGTCACTGACTTCAAGACAAAAAAAGGATCTTTACTTTAAATCAGAATTTAGATAAAAAACCATCACTGGAGTCAAAAGAGTTGAAGCTGAGTAAATTTAGTCCATTAGAGGCAAATAGAACCAAACTTTCTCCCTAAATGTTTTTACAACACTCACTATTAAATTTGCGGTTTATGGAAAATTAATTAAAACCCTCCTGATCTGCTGATGCATGTCATATCTGCTTAAATCATGAACAACTCATAGGTCATTTTGGAAGTCAAATTTCAGATCTCAGACTGTGTAATAAGCTAAAAAATGTCTCTAAACTTCGTGGTGAAAATAAACACTTTGAAGTTCTTTTATTTTTTACTTTATTGGTAAAAGACCAATGTCCTTCTCTGGAAAAGGTTATGAAACCTATATAGGTGATAACTGGCCATCTATGTAGGCCAATACATCTAACCCTGCATACATATAATATAACCATTATCACTTTTTGTGTTAAACTAATAAAAAGTAGACACACCATTTGGGCACACATTTTACAATATGCAGTGTGTGCTGACATACACCAGAGAGCTTTAATAAACTTAAGTGTGTTCTAATAAACTTAAATGTGTTCTATATTTCAGTCTACAATTTGATCTTATTACATAATTGGCACGATATTTCCTTCACATTGGAAAATCTTGTAAAATTTTACATAAAAAATATAAACTTTTTATCCCATTGTTTGTTGCTCCTTTTTTTCCTATGACCATTCAATTGATCTCTATTTTTTTTAATGCTAGAAGAACTTCACACCCTAAAAAGTTATTATATTATGTTATATTATTTGATGGGTATGATTTCTTGAAGATATGCAAGACCTATTAACCCTGATAGTCTGGACCATATTAGAAAAAAAATTAATCCTGATTTTTTTCTTACATTCACACAAAATAATGTGAAAAATATGTCTAAACACAGAGTTTATTTTCAAGATGCATCTGAATCATACTGATTAATAGATGTTCTCAAAGGTTGTGGACAGAATTGTATGGATTTCTTGCATACGACTTTTTTCCCTATACATATTACAGTGTATTTTTATATGCCCGATTTACTGTTCCTTTGCATGAGCTCCTTCCCAGCTCTGCCAAGTGCACTCCAATCTTGAATTCAATGTTAACATGGATGGATATTGCAAAATAGCTGGATGTCCTACTAGGTTAAATCAGCACTACAGTATTTTTACAAACATTTTCATATTAATAATTACTCTTTTTTCTTTTCTTCATTTGTTTTTCTTTTGACAGTTCTGTGGCCCTGTTGAAGAAGACTCAAGATTTTTACTCATTCTGTGTCTAAAATACTGCAGATAAGATCATAAACGTAAAAACATATGTGACTTAATAAATGTGCTGCTCTGTATTTCTGAGAGATTTAACATCTCGACATATGACCTGCCCTCTGACATTGTAATATGCTTTACATTATTTTAATAAATTAATAATTTAAGCTTAAAATCTCGAAAATGCTCAAGATTAATTTTTCTAGGATGTACAGTGATGATCATGCTTTTGCGGTCACGATTAGAGTGTGTTGGGGTTTAGGTTTGTTCCTTCTTTCTCTAAAGAATTTTTTCCCCATCAGTTACCAAGGAGACCAAGTGTTGGATACTTAAGAGTACTTATCTGAAACAAAGAGGTGCACAAAGTTTGAAAGGGAAGATAGCGCAGCTAAAGAACAGAGCTTGAGGCAGCTTCGGGCTGTTCTTCTTTCGGCGTTCAGGGAGAGAGAACGGCTGGGCTGTTGCTGGCTAGAGAAGTTTCATTGTAGCGAAAGGATCCAGTCCTGGGAAATCTACTATCACTGGTTCGGCCTGAATCCTGAGCCTTCTCTGTCACCCATGGGAGCTGGGCCAGCCCTGCCTCGCCTTCGGCTTCTTCAGCGCTGCCCCTCTCACTACAGAGTGACTCTGCACCCCCTGCACTGCCGGGACATCCTGCACCTGCGTGCCAGGACACCCTGCCCCTGCCTGCCGAGACACCCTGTCATCCCAGCTACCAACCCGGGACTTTCCACTGTTTCAGCTTGGTGCTCTGAGGATCCTACAGTGGCACCTAAACCAAACTGCCCTGGGTTTTGTGAAACAAAGCCCTCAAGGTTCTTGGTACTGTTTTCTTTTGTTATTAATGCTGTAGTTTTTTGTGGGTTTTTTTGTTTCCTTTGTAATACATACTAGTAAAGAACTGCTATTCCTATTCCCAAATCTTTGCCTAAGAGCCTCTGACTGTAAATCCATAATTGGAAAAAAAAAGGGGGGGTGGTTTACACTCTCCATTCCTAAGGAAACTCCAGCTTTTACCTGGCAGATACCTGTCTTCCCAAACCAAGACAGCATGGTTTTACCCAGTGTTGTTCAGTACTGAGAAAATAGGAACCCGAGAAACACACACATCTCAGAAGGCAGCTGTTTGCTGGAAGACAAATAAATTCAAAGAACTCTAAGAAAAAAGTTTTTTCCACTTTTGTCATTGATTTTCCACATTGGAAGCTTTGATACATAAATAATCTGTGTCCAAGGCTACAAATAGGATTATTGTCTCAGACCTATCTTCTGTATTTCTAAATAATGCAAATCTGCTCAGGTACTACAATGCTGAGAATGCAATCATAACAGTAAGAGAAAGATAGAGACATTTAATAAATGCATTGTATAAATTCGCATATTAAAGTTGTATGTGGAAAAATTATACATTGTAATGAAAACCCGTGGATTCTTGGAGGCATTCCAAGGGCGTCTCCAAAATTCCAAAGTCTTTTTTGGTCTAGCAGTGCCACCACGAAATTTGCAACAGGAACAGTGGAGATAACATGGAGGTGGCCCATTAATCAAGGGCGGGCCGCATTTTCGAAGCTACTCAAGAACCTGATACCAATCACGATGGAAAATCTAACGGATGATTTCATCAAGTGCCCCAAAAGAAGATCCAGTAAATCTTTTGGGACATCTTTTTAATTCCACAGGAAATCCTTTCAAAACCTCACTCAGGGAGAAAAGAACACTGAAACATTCGGACTTTTCAATGGACGTTGCTTCAGGGAAGAAAAACTGTATAAAAACCCTGCACTGAGACTCCGAATTTGTGGGCAATGTCGGATGGCACCTTTGCTGCTGTCCTCGTTGTCCACCCAGCATTCAATTGATGTTGTTCTGATTTATCGTGGCATTTCGAAATTGGTTTTTGAAATTGCTAAATAAATCTTTGGATTTTGGATTGGCTCATGATTATTTATAACAAGACATTTAAGGAGTTCCTTTTGTGTTCAAAAGCCGGGGGCGAGTAGGATATTCTGGTATGTAGGACACTGATTTGGTAGTTAAGAATAAGAATATTCTTCTTGATTTTGCTAGCAATTTACAAGCTTTGAGCAAGTTACTGAACCATCAGTGCTTCTCAGACATGAAATTTAAATATTTCTCTTATGTAACTTACTTTGAGATCTATGAATATAAGGAGCAATATAGGATATAGGCATTCATACTATAGAGTCATTTCAAATTAAATGGAATATGTGCTACACAGGACACTACCTATAGTTCAATGTGGTTGAAAGGCAACTTTTATTAAAAAAAAAATTAAAATTTATGCAAAAACTCTCTCTCTGCCCCCCAAAAAGATTTTTTTCTGCTCTCCTGTAAACTTACTGCTTGATTACAAGTTACAACCCCATATTTTCCTTTAGAAACATCTTTAAGATAAGCTTCATGCGGCAATAATATTTTTATGCTTTTTCCAAATGTCAGTTCCAGGTATATATATGTACAAATTCATTATTTGTTCAAGAATTCACTTCTGCTTAGTCTTTTATTAGTGCCAAACAAAAAACTCAAGTGGAAAGAGAACTTGCTTAACAACGATGCTTTCTTTATTTCTTTCTTGCTTGCTTGCTTGCTTTCTTGCTTTCTTGCTTTCTTGGTTTCTTTCTCTCTCTCTTTCTTTCTTTCTCTCTTTCTCACTTTTTCTCCCTCTTTCTCTCTCTCTCTCTCTCTTTCTCTTTCTCTCTCTCTCTTTCTTTCTCTCTCCTCAGAGCACTGTCCTTTATTGAAGTTCAGATTTTGCTCATAATTATGTTAAAATTATCAAACTTGATGACAGTTACTTAGTCCAAAAAAATATGGAAGAAACTATTAGAACGTTTGGACCAGACTCATCTATATTATCGCTAGGTGCAACAAGAGAAGAAAGGGAGATGCTGAAGAGAATTAACAGCTTCATTTTGTGGAAGCTGGAAGAGATACCTAGAAAGGATTTGAGCATGTGTTCAGGTGATTCTGCATTTTGGGGCTGAGAATGGAAAGAGGGCATAGTCCTTCTCCCTTAGCCAATGAAGAGCAAAAATTTACAAGTTAGTTCCCCCTTGCACCTGACATTGCCAAATCATATGGCTATACAGTGCTATATAAGCAAAGCCACATCTTCTGTGCTTCCTCAGGTATGTCTGCCCTTCAGTGCAGATACAGTAATCTGATGAGAATTATTTGGCTGGCATCCTGAAGAGTGTAGGTGACACTGCAATGCTCAGAGCTGATTGAGTCTGAGCTCCTGATGACCTGGGAAATACTGGTGTTGCCTCCATAATGACTTGAGACCATGGAGTCTGACCTTAACTTCCAGTTCTCTGAAATTTCCTACTAAAAAGATTTGGGATGTATATATTGTACATATCTCTCATTGCAGCAACGGATTACAGAGTCCTCAAAAGTATTGTTAAAAACCAAACTATTTTGTATTTTAGCCATTAAATCTTTTCAACCACTTTCACGGTGAGGAATGAGACAGAGCAGCTAAGTTACTGCCATCCTACAAGTAAAATTACCAGAGCTGTTCTAGTCCTCCCTACCTTTCCTCCACTTCCTTCCCCATCCACTACCCCCTGCCATTTAAAACAGTGTAAAGCTATTACACTGAGGCTAAATTTATAATGCTTAATCTCATTCCAGGGGAAAAACATTTTTTGAAGAGTTAATAAATGTATTCCAGATTTCCACTGTACTGGGATTCCTGTATAGCTGTGAGTCCAACTCATAAGTAGCTAGAACTTAGCTATGTCTCTGTTTAGAAGTCTGCTAGATGTATGCTTCTTGTTAAATTTTGTTTAACATGAAAGGGAAGTCATAACAGAGGCTTTGTGAGAGAATTTGTTTGTTTGGTTTGGTTTTAATAATTGCAAAAAGATCTAGAAGACTGTTATTTTTTGGATTATTTTTCCTCTCTTGTTTATTTGAAAAGTAGATCCTGTCTAGACTTCTGAGACTCACAGGAGTGGAGGCTAATGAAGTTACAACATATGGTAAACTCTGGAAGTTATAGCAGGACAGACCATAACCTCCACTAGCCTATGCTTTCTTGTCTGTAGAGCATACTATTATAGCATGAGAGAGTAACAGAGGAACTGGGCACAGGCAGTACACTTCCTCTACTCTGCCCTCCTAGCTCCAGCAACCAAGATAAAGAGACACCCTGAGTTTGATTTAGTTCTTAGACTGATCACCCCAGTAATTAATGGCATCAGAATATCTGAGAAAGATAACTGTGGAACTGTCTTGGGATAGCTAACTAGGAGGAGAGGCACTTTTATGTAGGTGATGTTTATCCTTTCCCCAGCACTAGAAGTTTGCTGAGAGTGAATAGCTGTGCAGGAGAACAACAAAGTCATGGTTTCAAAATGCTGCACTGTGTTTAGTGGAGGAGGAGACCTTACATAACTGCAAGGATAAACTGAAGATAGAAGCGGGTTTTTTTTGTCTATGCTGAAAAATAGAAACAAGTTGATAAAGAGAAAAGCAGTTCAAATAAAATTTATGTGAAAATATTACCCACAATATAATAAAATCACTTTTATATAATAAAATTACTTTTATTAACATTTATGGAAATGTACAAAATATAACTTGAGTACATGCTAAATGTCATACTTTTGAGATTTGTAAGTGCTACAATTGGTCTAGTCATATTTAAAATAGCTGCTGAAATACTAGTTGGAGCTGAAACTTTGGAATCACTCTTTAGACTTAGGTATCTGTGTTTTTCATTGGCATCTCCTTCAGCACTCTTCTTTTGACCTTCAGATAAGGAAGACTGTCAGTCTGGATAACTGTTTCCTCTGCTAAAACATGCAGCACATCAGGAGGAACTGTAAGTCTACAAGTTCCAAATTTCCGCCTACTGTTTGCAAATTAAATACAAATGTGAACAGCAGGAGGCTGACTTTTAAAACAGACAAGTGTTACCACACATTTATATGATGGCTGCTCTTCAAATCTCTATATTGGCTTCCCTTCACCTTCTGCATTTAATTAAACGCCTAGTTCAAGATATATGGTTGTTCTATGGCCTATGCAGCATGGCACAGAAAGGAGACTTATGAAGGCAACAGAGAAAAATTTTGACAGAGCAAACACAGAGAAAGTGTGAGAGACTAGAAAGTGTAATCACTAGCAGGGCTTTAAGAGACTGTGTGGTGACCTCTAGAAGTAAGCAAGTCAGGGAAAACAGTAGTTCCTCTTTACTTCACAACCCAATTTTTTACCAATGCAGTGTCTGATGACATCCCTCACATCTTTCAGACTTCTGATAATTAGCTGTTTCTGTAGTATGTATATAAAACTATTTCTTTGCTTTTTCTCTTTACTTCTTACCCTAAATTATTTCCTCACTCACATCCTCTTTTAACATATTACCTATGATGATATTCTAGTGTTTCCTCTGTTGCCCATAAAAATCTTTACCTGATGTACTGGAGCTATCTCTGTTCTTTCTTTCAATTTTTTTTGCCAAACTTTTCTAGCTTTCTCAATAAATATATTTCCTGTCATTTATCTGTAGATGTTTAAATTTTACCTTTATATCAATTTTTCTAAGGTACGATTATTGTGCATATCCATTTTCACAAGAAAGTTATGATCTGAACAGCACTGGTTTTTTTCTTCTTGCTATCACTCCTCTTTCATCAGTGTAAATTCAATCTCCATCTAGTTTGAAGATCACTTCATTGTTACTCTTGTAATCTTGTGAATATAGCAATATAGACCTTTTTCTCTAGGTATAATTAACCAATAGTATAGAAAAATTATTCTTGCTGACTTTTTGTCTGAAGATAGAACTATATAATGGAGAAAATTATAGAAGGTATAAGATTAATCCTAAAGTCAAGAAATATTTTAGTTTCAGAGTGCAGAAAGAGATTGCTTAAGTGGCTTCTGGGAATAATCTGTGCACTCCTATCAAAAAACACGTACTTTCTAAAAAATTTTCAAGTCCTCAATACTGTTTTTCTTGAAGCTTCTTGTGGTTTACCTGCAAAATTTACAAAAATCTTTATTCAGAAAGTAACAACTAGCATCTTTTTAAGCAAAATCATGATTTTTAGCCCTATGCTTTTTAAGTCAGGTTAACACGTCCTAGCATCAGTTTATGGAAGCTGTGACACTAGTCTGAGATCACCCCTTTGGGATGGAGGGAGAAAGGGAGGGAGGAACAACATAGCTAATAGATGCATTCATGCCTGCCTCTTAGTATGGATTATGTGTGTAAATAAAAAAGGATTGTGTTGTAATGTAAGAAATAAATTGTTGTCTCTATTTGTACACTAACAAGACACATACCTATGCATCCATGTATTTTAATATCTAGCTATTGTCTACTGAAATTACAGGGGGCAAGAAACCATGATTTATAAAACTTGATTTCTCTGGGAGGTAATTTTCTGATAGCAGGGGAAACCTGAACTTCCCAGTTTTATCTCCTGGTTCTCACTTCAGTGGTCTCAATCTCCAGACACATGAATGAAGTAGTAAAGGATCTTTCACCAAGTCAGATGGCTGTAGATACTTAGTCTGCGGTAGTACTGATTCTTACATCTCAAAGCCTTCTTGACAATCTCAGAAGTAAGGGACTATTTTTAGTAGTAGATATGGAGCTGAATAAAAGGAAAAAATCTGACTTCTGATGAGAGTAGCTTGTACTCTTCCCTTTCTTTCAGCACTTTTTTTTTTCTTTTTTGCTGAAGAAGTTTTATCTGGATTAAAAGCCTCTGGGTAGCATTCACTTACATGGTTGGATTGGCTCTTCAGATGTACGGAATGTGATTAAAAGAGGTTCTGCTTCAAGAATGGCTCTTGAACTTGGGCCAATCCACTCTGACAAGCCAAAGTACAAGGGATATGTGTATGTGCAAGCATGGGTGTATTTTATTCTGCTTCTTAAAGGCCTGTCTGATTCTGGAAGAAAAAAAATGCAGCAATGAAACTTAGAGTCACTAGGATTATGGAAGAACTGTCTGCTAAAGAACCATTAGCTGTACCACCCAATCTGCTTGACAGCACAGCTCATGGGTAATGAGACATTAATTTGAGGCCAATTTAGAACCCATGGGCTTATGTGATATGGGAAAAAAAATGGCATAAGTTTATAAAATTACGTTTTGGAGGAAACTGAAGAAGAATTTGAATATATGAGTATTATTATTCTCACAATATCACTGGCAACCTTTGAACTTTTAAACTACTTTTGATTGTAGTATAATCCTTAAAATTTCAAGTATCAAGTTGTAATGCAAGAAACTAATTCCGTGCCTGTTCATATTCCCCTGTACATTGTTAAAATTTTTTAACATAATATGATTGCTTTGCTGTGCTGGAAAGATATGTGTATGTCTCCTTATTTCTCTTTCTCATGCATGTGTGTGCACATGTAAAAACTTGCAAATAATATATCCTCTAGAAATGTAGAGGACAATCTCTAACTGCTTTTGGGGAGATAAGTAAATGTATGTTAGGCAGAATAAATAGATGTTAGGTGCTTAAATACCTTTAACTAATGTCTTGTCTATTCTGGTAGGGTGGGTGTCCATTTCATGAGCTGGATTTTAAGATTTCCAGACTTTCAGAGTGTAAATTGTCAGTGTGAGGCTGATGTTGCACCTTATGGTTTTTTTGGTTTTAGATATAAGTAGTCATTTCAGCTGTATCTTTTACAAGTTCTTTTGGAATTTATAATACCTTTGCAGGCATAGATAGAGTGTTATGTTCGGTGGAACTGTAAAGGCTCAGCTAGGAATACCTCTGGGGAGGATGCTGGGGTGGCAGTCTTGGCTTTCTTGGAATTGAAGACAAATAATGGATTGATGAAGACTTATTCCAGGTAAGAATTTCTCCCTGTTTACTCAATTACTTCCTTCTCAAACCTTTGTCTTCTTCAGACAAAGCCAATTATCCACTTTTTCAATAATTATTCTGTTTTGTGTCCATCCTTTGTGCTTTCAGTTCCTGCTCCTTCCATCAATGGAAAAACCTATGTGAGCTCATTTGAATCCTTTCAAAGGTAAAATTAGCTTTAAAAAATTAACCCACCAATGAAAGAGATTTGAGCTAATTCTGATCAATTTTCTAAAGCAGATTAGGACTCATATGATATTTTCAATTTGAAGTTACAGAAAAGTAATGAGCAACCAGAAGTAGAGCACCTTTACCAACACAAATAGAACTAGAAGTAGACACATCTATGATTTTAGACTTTCCCTTGATTGCACACAAATTAAGGTCAAGAGCAGAACTCCAGTAAATTTTCAGTGTCGAAGTGTCATCCCAGAAGCTTTATTTTATGACTCCTGCTGTGCACAAATCAAAGGAAACATTTAAAGCCATAGTGCTTCTAAGGGGAAAGCTACATATGATTCATGCATAAATATCTCTATGAATAAACCTTGCTATGGTTCACATAGAGTAAGAGAGAGATATTGGATGTTTGTGCATGGCTAACAGCACTGCAAGCTTAAGTGTTGGTGGCTGCAGATAATTTTTTTTTTTTTGAGCAAGTTAAAAGGCACATCCATTTCATTCAAGTCCAATAGTGGTAATCATTGGTTTTAGTTGACATAGAAGTTGAACCCAAAGACAGTTTATCCTTTTGTTATTTCTAAGAAAAATTAAAATATAAAATGCTTCAAATGGAAACATTTTGCTTCAATGCCCCTAAGAGGTGTTTAATGAAAAGAACTTGTCAAAATACATGTTGCAAAAACTTTCCTTGTTGAATTTTTTTGAGCTTCAGTTTTCAACATTTTCTTCAGTGTTACAGACATGTTGCACATCTTAACTTGGCCCTCCCTAGTTCTTGATGTGTGAAATTCCTCATAGATGGGACAAAGCAAATTTTGAAGAAGAAGCTGGTCCTTATTATAAACTATCATCAAAGAGCACTTTGAAAGAAGCAAAGATGGAAAGCTGATTCTATTTATGCTATGAACAGAACTGGCTCTTATTCATATAGCCAGGCAATTTGTTTTCTGTTAAATCTGAATTTTCTTTGACCAAGCCTGAGCTTATTGCACACATCACTGAAGAAAAAACATCTTGTCCTTCAAATGCTGGTGTGTGGGAAGAGGTCATATAACTCTCATTTTCTAGCTTTGTCTTAAGTTTTCCTGGAGGACTTTTTGTGTTTACCAGAAATTATTCATGTGTCATTACTACATATTCCAGAAAGATGGTACTGCTGAAACTCAGTGCTCAGAGAGGCTTTTTCATAAGGAGGTCTGGAACTGCTTCCGTCAAAAAAACTAGCAGATAACCAACTTTTTGGTTAGTTAAAAGTATTCTACAACCTGTACAAAAGTTGTGGCTGTAGTGGTTTGAAAGCAAAACAAATGAGAGGCTCCAAGTCAGAGATACAATTCAATAGGAAGAAAGGAAAGAAAGTAAAATAAAATAGATGCAATAATACAAAAGACCACTGACAGAGTCAGAGTACAACCTGAGCAGGGTGATGGAAGCAGTCCAGATGAGGTGGTCTTCCTGAAGCAGTGATCCTGTAGGGGGGTCTGGTAGCTCTGGTCCTCTGCGAATCCAGTGGGTAAGGGCCCCCCGTACTGTCCCAAACCCCAGATTATAGCCAGGTGAGAATGCTTGGTTCCTCCCCCTGGGCGGAGCATCTCACAATGGGATGATGAGTCATGCAGGGGGTCCTTGATGGCCCATTAAACAGAGATAACTCCCGGAGAAGTTATCTGTGAGTCATGGGCAAGGCATTTGATGGGCCATTAACAGAAGATAATGGCCCAGAGGGAGGGGGTCTGGGAAAACACTGACCCACCTGGATTCAACAGTTCATGAAGATGGTGATAGAACACTTTGTGCACATCCTATACTACAACCCAGGACACCATCCTTGTGTTCAAAACTGAGCTAGAGAGTGTTGAGAACTTCTGCTCAGCAGAAGTTAGCACTGGATATCTTTCTTTAAAGCAATATTAGTGAGACTATGTAAAGTCTCACAGTTGAAGAACAGAAAGGGAGAAGGGAAGCAATTTACAGGGGAGAACTTAGCAGAAAGTTTCAAGAAATTCTTCCTTTAATCAGTTTATTTTTTATCAAAAGGTAATGTGTTGAACTTTTGAATTAAGCTGTGATAGTACAACTAGTTCTGAGTGAATGAACCCTGCAGAGAGACAGGGATCCACTCTCCTCATTCAAATATTCTAATGTTCTTACCATGTCACCACTCTGTTTAGTCAACTACCCAAAGGCAGGAAAAGCAGATTCTGTGAGAATCCTTCTTAGTTTTTTCCTATCTTATTTTGCTTACTTAAATTTAAATACTAACTTCTAAATCTTTTCCTGTCCCTGTCGTTAATCCCCCATGTCACTGCTTATTAGGAGTAAATATATTCTGCTTTTCTAACCAATTCAATGGGAATGCAACTACCCACATATTACACGTCTCTTTTATCCACTGTTATAATTACAGAAGTCCCATTTGGGAAAAAATAATATATTAGACAAGCGATAGGAAAAAAAAAAAACCATCCACAGTATACATAAATTTGACTGCAGATTTGTAATCAGATTTCATTCCTGCACAAATTTCCTTCATACCAATAAGTAGGCGTATTTTTCTAACTCCCATCCCATGCAGACAAACTGAGAGCAACTAGCCAATAATACAGCCTTCTTGTTTTGCTCCTAACATAGATGGCATTCATCAGCAGAAATGCCAGCTCCAGGGAGTTCCAAATAAATGGAAATGCCAAAACAAATACTATCAGGATCCTCCTTGAGCTTATTACTTCTGAATCATATTTCTTGATGAATATTTCAATCAATTAGTTGGCAGTTTATTGGATCCACATTTTTCACAAACTCCACTGTGCTTTAGCTGGCTGCCCAGATAGAATACATCTGTCAACAAGGACTAACCCAGTTAACCTAATTCAGAGCTAATGTATGTTTCTAGAACTGAGAAAGCACTGCAGGGGAGATTTCAATATCTGATTGGTACAGGTTGCCTTGAGCTTCAAGAGTAGCTTGTATAATATAGCCTTATTTGTAACAGCTTTTTTTACTTTATCAAACCCATGCCTTTAAACTACGTGTGACCTTTTTAGGAGGGAAAGCCTGTTTTTTTCATGTGCCCTCATCAAGACAGAAAGATACATTCCAGTGGGGCAAGAGAATGACAGAAAGCAACCCATGTTCTTCAGACTTTTTCACTCTGTCTTCCTTATGAATTGTCTATGATGTCCAGGCATCTGTGCACAATTATTTTATAGTATTAACCATTCTTTATAAAGATTATAAAATTTTACACAATTGGAATGCTCTTCACATTCCTTTTGCAGAAATATAGGTAGAAAATCACCGAATAGTTATTTTTCTGGAACATATTACCTTGTTGCATTTTGTCTTAGTGTATTACTAAATTACCTGAGCTGGTAGTTTAGCAATACAGTAAAGACAAACCAGTTATATGGCTTCCACTATTCTGTTTTCCTTTCTGTGATCAAACCCGACTAATCCCTTCCAGCTCAGAATATTCTCTGAATCTGTAAATCAGTAAATCTGTGAACATGGATCACATTTGCATGGCATGGTGATCCATAATAATTGCTAAAAGCAAAAATTATCCAGAAATTCCTTAAATAATTAACAAGTTTTGGTTCCACCCTATGTAAAATAAAAATTAATATCAATTCTCTGAATTTTGGTAACTGAACCATTGCCTATTAGGTAACTCACAGCTCATCTTAATTTAATACTAACAAAACACTTTTATACCAAAAGTTTGCAGAGGATTTAGGCCCCTTTAGTCTGCTAACTTATGTGGCTGAAGGTGGCCCTTAATATATGAAAGGCCTTTTTTTTCTGGTTTCCAATAGCACAGTGACGGTGGCAACATGTTTTACCCAACTTATAACAATTAAGTTTTACTCTGTGCAGACACAGAGGTGCATTTCCTAGGAGACCATCAGCTCCAGGTAACATAGACACATAAGACATGACTATGATGGTTTTGTTTGGAAACCGGCAGAAACATCAATTCATGTAATGGTTTCATGTTCACCAAATTCTGTTTACCAAATTTAGTGCAGTGGTTTGACTGTCTTTTCTGCTGTGAGATAGGATCAGGAGAGATTGCAAAGTAGGCTCAAATCTTAAAGAGTACAAAGATAGATTTATTAACACACACTAGAAGAAGAAAATGAGAATCAAAATGAAACTTTCAAAACACTCCTACTGCTCCTCACCCCAAATGTCCACTTTCCCACTAACACCATAAAGAGACAAAACCTGTGATTTTCAGTCAGTTTCACCATTAAGCGAAAAAAAAAGTCTTTCATCAGTTCTTTGAGAAAGGAGTCTCTCCCAGAACCTCTGTGGCACCATCGCCACAAGAAACAGTCCTTTGGTGGCTCCCATGTCACAAATCTGCACCCGCCCGGAAAAAACTCTCTGCAGACTGTGAAGCACCTCCCATTAGCAGTTTCCCAAGCTGCTTATGGGTCATGGACTTACACACACTGAGTTATCATTTTAAAAGATAAGCAAATTCAAAGGCAAAGGATTATTCACCTCAGGGACCAGAGACGTCTTCTCACTTCTCCTCTGGGCCAGAGGGCTTCTTATCCCATTTCTCTCTGTTCAAACATCTCATGGGTTCACAGGATCACAACTACTAATTCAATATTCACTCAGTCCATCACAGATACTTTTGCTCAAACCCACAAATGTGAATAATTATCTCCCTAAAATGCATATTTTTCTCATGGTTTAAAGGGAATACCAATATATTACAGTTCATTACCATAGCTCGTAAGAGAAGACCAGCCTAAAATGACAACTTCTCTAATCCCTTCTTGCAGTTAGTCTTTTCACTCTCTCTTCATTGACTTCTGTCTCATGCTCTTTCTTCTCTACGTTCATTCTGTCCCTTTACACTCACTCAAAGAAGGGTTAGGGCTTTGGAAGCTTCATTTGTGTAAGGAAAGGTCAATATCTTGCTCAGGGCCTGCGGTGGGCACTCTGGCTGTGGAAACTCAAAGTCCTGCTGATGGGGGAGGCTCAGGAGCTGCAGCCAAGATCTCAACAGCCAGGCTGGTGGATGCCTTCACCCCACCTCCACCCTCTCTCCTCTCCACCCCTTGGTCTTATGGGGTGGGCCCATCTCGGAGCTGCTCCCTGGGTCCTGGGGGACATCACCTGTGACCTGGCTGGGAGGGGGAGTGGGGGAGAGTAGTCTGTAAAATTATCCAGATGTTAAGCTGTAGCTTCCCCTTCCTCTGGAGGGAGTTGAGGGGGGCCTGTTGGCACAGCCAGGCCAAGGCCGGCTCCCCTGCAGTAGGGGGGAAGCAGCGGGGGCCTAACCAGACTGGGCCACTCCAAGGAGTGGCCCCAGGGGCCAGAGATACCTTCTGGCAAGCCAGAAGGGAAAGGGCCAGCTTGAACAAAATCAGGACTTTATATGGGTATTCCCAAAGTTGCATTCAGCTTCCTCAGTGGTTTAAACAATATGTCAGTATCTAAATATTGGCCTCTGATAGGTGCCTGTCCCCTCCACAGGAAATTAACAGGCTTGTAGCAGAATTTCTCAGAGAAAGGGGACATGATCTATATCTAGATTGAGATTTGAGCTACCCCAGACTGGGCCCCAGATTCTGGCCTCTGAAGCCTGTGGTGCAGTTAGAAATTATGTTAAGGTGTTAACGTGGGACAAAGGGTTTTTAGGTATTAATAGGTACAGTTTGTAGAGTGAACATTTTAGCCACCTTAAGAATAAGATAAATAACGTTTGTTTGCATTTTTCCTTATGCTGTGTACCAATGAGAAAATACTTATAACTGTAAACTATTTCTAAGTGTATATAAGCTGCCATTTCAGGTAGAATAAATGGAGAACGTATGTGAACCACAGTGGTTGTTGATCTGCATTTGCTCTAGTCCAGTTTCCCATATATTTTAAAGGTTTTCCTGTTTCACAGGTTCTTACAGGGCAATATCCCTCTTTAACTGAAAACCAAATTGTGTTAACCCATGACACATGACTCAGTCACTCAGTCTCAGATTGGCATTTCGTGCCTGTATGACAAAAGGATAAAGTACTGTATACTACTTGCACTGTAGATGTGTATCAAGTTAGATCATCCAGTAAATTCATATGCTTAGTGACTAAAACAGAGAGCATGCACACTTGTAAAGTAGCACATTACAGAAATCTGTAAGAAAAATAAGCAACTTGAAGCTTCCTAAATTATTCCGCTTATTTGTCTTAAGCTATTAAAGATTGTATGTCAAAAGCATCAGGAAAATAACCCCAAAGTGGAAAGTCTCAAGTTAACTCAAGCAAAAATAGAAATCAATGGATAAAGACAATTACATCCAAATCCGAGCTACGGGGTATAAAATATTATGTCAAAAGATATAATTCTATGAGAAAAAAATATCCAGTCAAGGCACAAGGCTCTACCTTCAACTATTTGTTTAGGAGTTGGGGGGGTGTTTGTTTTGTTTTGTTTAATTAACTATACAAAATATTGGCAATCAGAATTTTAAGGTGAAGTCAGAAATTAATTATAACCTGCAATACAACTCAAAGTGCTGATGTATTTTGGGAAGGGATAAAAGAAATATTACTCCCACTACAACAGTAATGTGTGAGATCATCTTATGAGCAAAGAATTTTTTAGTAGTCTCCAGGACCACCACAGAGAATTTAGTAACCAAGAGATTTTTTTCTGGTAAATTTGTTGTATATAGCTTTTCCTTGATTTATTATGGTGCTTTAATTTAATTCACATAAAAATTTTGTGTATGTCACAATTAACTATTTCCCATGATAATGAGTGAAAGCTCTACTATACTAGTGAGGTTTTATATGGTATCTATTCTCCCTCATTAGATCTGAAACTGAGAATCATACCAAAACACTAACAGACTCTATTCACACTGTTTTCCAGCTATATCTTAAGAGGACTATTATTAGTATAATTGATATCTACTCCTTACATTGCAGTGAAAACAAACCTCAGGAAATATACCTGTAAACTTATAAAGATGACTGTAAACAGTTCAACCTTGCAAGAAATTTCCACCAGAATCTACTTTTTCTAGTAGAACTGGGTCCTATAAATGGACTGTTCTCCTCAGTGAAGTCAGTGGAACAATTCAGTTTCAGTCTCTAACAGAAAACTGCTGTTAAGAAATAATTAATTACATTTTGTTGCATAACAGTTGCCAAGTTTGAATCAATGAAAATGTTCAACTTTTGTTGTAGAAGACTATTGCACCTACTCATGAAGATATAAGGGCCTTATGATATTTAAAAAGTAAATCACCTTTCTGAAAAAACTTGCTATTTTTATTGAAGAATTCAAAGATTTCATTATTTATCAAAATCTCGGGCTTCAGTCCAAAAGCAATCCCATACTTTTCAATCTGAAATGCACGCAGACTAAATACAGACATGCCATGCTTCAAAGTACAAAATAAATACTCACTAGGGCAGAATATAAGAATTTTAAGGAAGTGGTAATTCAAGCTGCCAGAATTCAGATCATTCGTGTATAGCAGTAGCTCATTTTTAGTTTGGATGACCATTTAGATGACTGAGCCTAATTTTCATTGGCACATGAGTTTCAGATATTGATGTTTTTATCTCAGAGCTTACTTCTTCAGACTTCAAAATTAATCCTAAAATGTTCACGGCAGCAAGTCTTTGTGAGATAGGATGATATCTGCACTATACCTAATTCCAGCTGAAGTTTATGAACATTCAGTGGAAGAGTCAGTGTTACTTATGGGGGGGTGGGGGGGGGAGGTGTCTGCTTTCTCTGTTATCCTTTATCTTGGCACATAACTGTGGACCCCAAGATCACTGGGTAATTCATTGGTCTTTGATTATCTTTCTACAGGAAGCTACTCTTGAGAAAGTAATTTTATAAAAGAATGCTGATGATACCATCAGTCTGGTCTTTGATGAAGTGAAGTCTCAGTTTGATAATACCGGTCTTAGTAGATAATTTGTCTTGGGACAATATTCTTAGAATTTAGTCATCTCAGGTACATAATTGCATTTAAGTGATGCAGATCTAGTCCTCACTCTTTCAGAATTCATATTTACCAAATATGTGTGCTATATATTTATTTCAGGTACCACATGTTTCTAAGGCAGGAAATATTAAAATAAAATCTCTTTGAATATTACTTTTTGGAAGAAATGTCAAGAAATACGAGTGTGTGTTGAGATGAGGTCTGCAACTGCATCCTGTTTTTTTGGTGATATAGCACTTGTTTCCATGAGTGAGACACCTTTGCCCTCACACAGACACTCCTATCAGTCAAATTTACTCTTGTAGTTTGGGGGAAAACTTTCTAAAATCACTAAAAACCCCCAAATTCTGTTAGATTGCAGGCCGAATTAGAGGTATTATTGTTTTAAGTCAACTTTCATAACCACAGTTCATGAAGTGAAAGCAAGTTTTATTCTAATGAAGGAAAGTTTTTAAAACTTGATTACAAACTTGGAAAGGAAATTACAGAAGGAAATACAAAAAAAAAAATGGTGAAGAAATCTCATTCATTCTTAACAATGAAGCGTTTTCTTAGATATTCCAAGGTGAGAATTTCAATAGCCTGTTAAATAGTTCCTTCCCTCCTTTAACTTCTGAGACTTGTTCATCTACATAGTTCTTCTCTTTTTCAGTCTTTTTTTTTTTCCACATTGGGATCTACTTATCACTCCCTTGTCTCAGAACAGACATGATCTTTTCCTGCAGAGAGGGTTCCTCTTTGCAAATGTAGAGATCTTTCCTGAGGCAGGCCCCTGATGTTTTGGACTGCAGTTTCTCTTTTTCTAGTATCATCCCTTAATCTAAAAGCAGCTTTCAATTTCTTGTTAGTGGACCAAGGGGAAAAGCAGATCTGAAGTTGCTGTAGAAATACCAACTTATTTGCATAAGAATCTTCAGTGCAAAATGTGGTGTGCATTTACCATCTTGTTTTAAAACAAGATGTCTTAGGTGCCTTGATTTTCTTTTGATTTTTTTTTTCCTTTTACTCTTTATACACTGTTTTTCTGAGCTTCTAAATGAATAAATGAATGAAAAATGTTCATGTAGGAAAGAAGTTTAAATATTATTATCTTCCCTGGTTATCATAAGCAGACAGAGACATGATAGAATTATACCTCTTCTATAATCTAGTATTCCATAGTAGGGAAAACACTATCAGCCCTTTTACAGACTGCATTCAGTTTCTGGTAATAGAAAAATTTCACTGGGAATATACCATTAAAGGAAAACGTACAAGGGTAGTTTTCTTGATCTAATCAGAGAGAGCAGATTTCTTTTTCAGTCATTTTTGAGACCCAAATTTAAAAGCCGTGATATTTGAAAGTTGGAGTTTCTAACTCTAAAGCAGTCCAAGTAGCAGGTTTTCTCCACTATTCACTCTCAATTAACCCATAAGGCAATTAAGGGATGTTAACAGATTGCTCCTGTTATTTACCATGCTTGGGGGGGGGGGGGGGGAATCAACTGGCCTAAACCTGCAAATTCCTAGTGAGAATTATTTTTCCTCATCTTGAAATAAAAGTATTTTTTTAAATGGCCAGTGTCTGAAGAGGTACTTTATAAGAGAAATATAAATACATTTGGTCCATACAAAAAGTGTTTTTGTAAGGGATAATGACTTCTGGCAGATTTCTGATTCCTACAAGATGGGTGATTTCCCCCCTTCAAATCACCACGTGACACCTTTGACAGCAACAGCTCTGGCTTATTTGTTTGATATATTTGTGAGTCTCTTCAGCTTACTAAATTCACAAAAAAATATTCGCTTACCACAAATTAATTTAATAATTTTTTTCTTGCTCATAATATACAGTGGAATAAAAAATATTAGCTTACTAAGACAGTTATCAATATGAATGTGGCTGTGGAGAATATTGTAAATTTATCTAAGAAAAAAAATGAATAAATGTTAATTTCCAACCACCTGGAAAACCCAGACTTTGACCAAAGAAATTTTTGACAGCTAGAAACACACAACACTGGCCCATCTGTACTACTTGAGTCATCTTCTTTCTCCTTCCAGAAATCAAAAGAAACAGTAGTACAAATGTCAGTCAGTTTCTCAGAGGCACAAGAATATTTTTTAAAAGGGATTTCAAGGTTTTTATAGTTTCATCTTTGTCAGAGTCTCTCCAGAAAGGGTAATCATGATCTATTTCAGAGCATCCATTGGAAATCAAACAGAGAGAGACATAATAATGCCACAAAAAGCAGACTCTGTAAAAGATATTAACACACAAACACAATAATCAATTAAATTTGATTTTGATCTGGGTTAAAATAAATTTTGAAAAAAATAATCATAATGTATATTTTCCACAGTGTTCTCATCTACTGAATAACAGTGTCACTTGATATTGAAACTTCTCCTCTTTGTAGGAGTCAGAAAGTGCTGGCGATTCATCTTATTAGGTAAACAACTTCTTTTATTTCAGCTGTGATACCATTCCACACCTTATGTCTTCTGAATATTTACAAATCTTAACCCAAATGAATTCCCACATCTACTTCCAGATGTAATCAAACCTCAGATTACTTTGTTGTCAGCTATGGCAGGAGTAACAGACTAATTAGGCCAAATACTTTGCTGGCATAAATCTTCTAGCTCATTTGAGTTATTCCAGCAAATTACTTAACTCACTATTATTTAAAGGAAAAATAATGAGATATTAGTACTGTTAAATCCCGTAGCCTCGCAAGTTTAACTTAAGTGTGTATTATAATCCAGTGGACAATGTGGGATACAATACCAGACGGCATCAAAATTTAGAAAAAAAAGCTAGGGCATTATTAACTAATATGACATAATTTTGTCCATGTCCTATCAAGAGTTTATGTGCAAAATCCTAGCCTTTTCTAAAGGCCAGGTGTTTATTTAAACACTTCAGTAATTTCTTTTGTATTTATTAAATGATTTTTCCTTTACAGTCATCATAACCTTTTGCTGATTATGACCTACAGCTGCAATCCTCACATTTTGAAACAGGAGATGACCTTCAATCTCTGCACTACCAGCACCATCTTGGAAAGTGTGTAATATTTATCTTATTTTTGGCAAAGAATACAGAAACTAAAAATAGAATGCACAATACAGCAATATGCCCCATATCTTACCATTCAAGGAACCACAGAATACAGCCAGATTTGTGAGTAATTTGATTCTGCTTGCCAAAGTCTTGCTGGGATGGTTACTTTCACATGGAATATCTCTCAAGTGCACAGTATACAATACCAGACTTTCTGATCTGGAAGCATAAACATAGTAAGAGTAAAACAGTTTTAATGAGTGGACTCCTGCAGCAATATGCCTGCCATCTAGGAAGAGTGAAAACACTTGTTAGTGCTTAATGAGCTCTGAAAACACTTTGGGGTTTTTTTTCTTCAGTATTTTCTTTTTCATTTCATTTTTTATAAAGAAACATCTTTTGCTGTCTGTCTGCCTAATGAGTATATTTAGGAAAACAGTACTTTTTCTCTTTGAGAAAGGTGAGGTAGAGGGACACAGTGTCGGAAGGAAACAGACTGTTTTCACTGGGAAACATGTTTCTTTCAAAGAAAATGTTTTAATTCTGTTTTGAAAACAGCTATTTAAAGTTTTTGAATTAGCTATGCATTTTGGCCATCAAGGCATACTGGTAGGAACACTAAGGGTTTGGAGGATCCAGTGGGGTTGAGGCAGTATATATTGTGGCCAAAAGCAATAGTTGTTGCACATCTTTGCAAAGGGCGCTTACTTTCATCTGGAAAACAGAAAGCCCCTTTTAGTGCTTAGTGAAGTCAGCTGAAATCTTGCAGCTGGCTCTAATGAGAATTCCATCAGGTCCCTAGGCTTTGGTAAAATGACTGTAGAAGTGAAGAGAAACTATAATTGAGACAATCTTTCCAAAAGCAATTTTGAGCACTTTCTCTGCTAAAAGCATAAAGAAACTGAGAAAGAATAATAAAGGAGAGCATAGATCAAACTCTAAAGCAGCTCCTAGTTTGGGGTGGGGTTTCTTTGGCTGTAGAAAATAGTACACAGAAAGATGCCTAATGCACCTGCATCTTGAAAAGAAGAGCTAGACACATTTTCCTGTTTTGCCATTAAGTTGACACAACATATGAAGACTTAGAACATGTGTTATGTTTCATCGTGGAAAAAAAATAATTTCTACAATATGGAAGACAAATTACTATTTGATATAGTCTTTCTAAGAAAATAACTACAGCAATAATTCAGGAATTTCCCATTATCCTTTTAAAGTGTTATTACTATCCAGCTTAAAAAAAAAAAAAAGGATGATGTCAGGTTTCATTCCTCTTTTGGCTCACGACAGAATTGTGTATAAATAATCTGGGGGCAAAAAAACCCCAACAAACCAACAGCCAAAAAATAAAAAACTAAAGGCAAACTAAAACCAACCATAAAATCAGAACACTATGAAATTTTGAAAGTTGAAAATTCTTTCTTGACAAATGGGGTAGGAAATATGAGAGGGCCCAATCTCAGAAAGGAACTGGTTGCGTGTGTTGTGTAAGAGAAAACTCAAAACCCCAAGTCCTAATCTGCTGGTAATTATTTCAGGACATATTAGAGGTATTTATTCTCAGAATTTTAATTTTAATTTTTTTGCTGTTTCCAGAAAATGACCATAATGGTAATTTATCCTGTGTCTAAGCAGTTACGTCTTGTGACACAATTGCTCCCTATGAATGTAACCATACTATCATAAACACAGATGACCTTTTAACTCACTTTAGTCATGATGTAAGCATGTTTAAAAGCTCAGTATTTACAGTAACTGTGCTTTGAAAGAGTAAATAAAATTAATTTATGCAAGATTAGCTCTTTTGTATTCAGTTTTTGATTACTTTCTTCGCAATCATTCTGCAGCCACACAGAATGTAGCTATTGCCTCCATCCACACTAGTCTGCTTCTCAGTACCATCTTCTGAGGTGGTAAAAGTGGTGCAGATATCTAATCCCTTGTGCATACTGTATTCTGCAATATCTTTTACTAATCTAAGTCTACAATTTAATTTTGAATGTCATACTTTACAAGTCACCTATTGATGTATAATAAAAGCAGAAATAGATACCTTACAATCTTTTGACGTTGAATTTAGATAATAAAAATGCATGTTACAGACAAAGTATAAAAAAAATTCCACTCTCTTACACACTTAGGAGTTCTTTAGGAGTCATGGTCGTCCATCTGTCTAAATCAGGTTTTCTACTTTTTAGCCATGTAAACTTCTCTCTCTTTCTCTGTCTTGCTGGCATAAGTCCTTTAATGCTGACACAAAGACATTCTTCTTGTGCCTGGTTCTTCCTATGTTCTCTTGTGACTTCCTTCTTTAAGTTTTTCTTGTTTCTTAAGATGGAGCACTTATTGTTTTACCATTGCATTTTCTTCCTAAAATATTTGTATTCTTCATACCACATGTTCCCAAACATAAGTTAGAGGAAATTGGTTTCCAATTAGTTCTCCTCAGATGTTTCTACAAACATAGCAAATGTCAGGACTGAACTTTTTTTGCACCAAATATATCAAATGTTGAATGCTGTTAGTACAGACTTCTAAAAGTAAAAGACTTTCCAAAACCAGCAATATTAAGAAACTGTAAGTGGGTGTTCCCAAGTATTTAGTTATATTGGCTCAATTTTCCATACACTTAAAGGTTTTTTATTTAAACCTTGGAGGAGCAATATGTTTAAAGCTTCTTCTAAGTGAACTAGTCAAATTACAAGTTTAATGAGACATGAGAAATCCTCATCCTTAATAATACTGGGGTTTTTTTTTCTTAGCCAGGATTAAAAATCTGAACAACTTGGAGCTCCAGTTGTCTAGAATATTATGAGGTATCCATCTTTAATCTGGTAGTATTCAATATTTTATTAATAGAAATTTTTCACTTAAAAATGATTCTTGATATTATTAAGGATGATGTGACATTCTCATTTTGCACTGAACTTGCTCCTGACATTTGGTATTTATGTCCTTTTGTACAGTTAGTTATCTGCCTACCTGGCATGACCAAAGGAGTGAATAGCATCATTTCAGAGATATGTGCTTAGTTTGACATAGTGAGGACCGAGTAACACTATACAGCTAAGTATTGTTAGTAAGAAGTCACTGTGCCTTTCATTGACGTTCTAGGTAAACACACAAGGAAAAATTGCTTCTCAACAACTGAGTTGTTAAGGAGGAGTCTTGTAACGAGCTGTAGGTCAGGAAAAAGGGAAAGAAGTGGTAATGCAGGTTGTTTACTGTGTTATTTGAAAAAAACATCCAAGCTCTATGCTCAAATCTATAAAAGTCTGCCTTTTGATACCAATTGGAAGATCTTTAAACTGCAAAGCATATGTTCTCTCTTATAAGTGTAGTAATGCTGTGATCTTTCAGTCTTTCAAGTTTCTAGTGACCAGGTACATAATAAATTTGTATAACAATTATTTTTATGAGGTGGCTGGATGTTTGAACTCTGCTGGTAATGCACATCTCCATTCCAGATTTGTGTTTAACAGTAAGAACCATAAATGTCTACCTATGTTTTATAAACACTCATAAAGGTTATCAAGCCTCTTGCAACATTTGATGTATTCTTAAAAGTTTTGTTCCTGACTGCAGCAACCAGCAAAGAAAAAAAAATATATATTTTCTTCTTCTCTTTTTAAGTGAAATTGTCTATTTTTCATTACTCTCAGAAGAAGACTAAAAAATTCCTAAATACATGGTAAAGGATTATAAATAAACTGTGTCTGAAAACATTTACACTAATTGCTGACCAGGGATGAGGCATTTTTTTCCTTTTGCCCTCTATAAATATTACTTAATTTTATTAAAAATTCTTAGCACCTGTTGAGAAACAAGAAAACAAGAAAACTTTTTTTATTCTGTTCTTTTGATCCTTTATATTGAGAGTTCAAAATTCAAATAGATGGAAACTTCTGGAAACATTCTTCCTTAATGTCATTACTTTCCTAGCATCATTGTATAGTCAGTCACTGTGTAATGATAAAGCGTAATATTTTCTTTATGACAATTCTTCAGTACAAGTTCATGAATAACAGTCAGCATGGATTTTTCAAAAATAAATTTTGCTGAAGCAACCTGATAGTCTTCCATAATGCTATAACACATTTTCTTGAAAGAAGGGATCCCCTGACTGCAGTGAGGGTTTTTATGGTATCCGTGACTTTCTGCAAATAGAAAAATTAGAAAAGAGAAGGATGAGAAAAGAGGACAAATATTGAGGAACTCTCTGGAAGAAGCTGTATCAGTTCTCCACATCATTCAAAATAAACATGAATCCAGTGGCTTCCCAGTGGGTGTCTTACCTCCAGTTCTATCAGACTTCACCTCTCTCACTTCTCTGTTGTGGAAGTGTGAAACAAACAGTCATTCCCTGAATTTTTGGTCTGAAACTCCCTACCAGAGGATGGGAGGCTATCTCTACCTCTTTGTAACTGAAGCAATCCTGCTTTCATTTGTTCATTGCATTTCTCTTTCACCCACTTTCTGAGGTGTAGTATGTCTGAAGGCTTTAAGATTGACTGTCTAGGTCAGGAAAACAAAAAGGTGTGATAAATGTGGTTAGTTCTGAAACAACATTATTTGTTTTTTCTACATTTACAACATTTTTGCAGTTCCAAACATATCACAGTAAATTCCTATTTTTGGCACAAGTGTTGAGAACAAGTCCATTAATGTGTGAAGAGCAATGTGATTACCATGTTGAAAATCAAAAGAAGAGCCTTCAACCTTCAGAGAAATATTGCAGGAGTTGAATTGTGGAAATCAAATATATACTTAAGCTAGATTCATTTACTGTAACGGTAATTTCAGGTGACTAAGTGTGAGTGACAGTCAGCCTTAAGGAAAAGAATACCTATTTTTAGAATAGCATTGAGTACATGGTTTCCCTAGGTTATAGGAAATTGGCTGAGATTTCTACTCTTACAGAATAAATACAGTTTTATGCTGTACATCCTATATGCCAAAATGTAAATTCAATGTGCTATGTCTCACTCCTTTTTTCCTCCTCTCACTCTCTCCTGTAGGCCAAAATTGTGCAGAGACCTTGACTGAGTGCAGAAGAAATGAATGAAAAATTGCAAGAAAATAAAGCAAATGTAATATGAAGTCACAGATGTCCTAGTTCTCCAGCCTGTGAGTAATTCCAACTTTTTCTTCGAAAAGACTTTTAAATGCTGAGAATATGAGCATCAATGGGCTCTTCAGTTAAAGGTACAAATATATGTTTTTCTGCTATGTTCTTCTGAAGAATCAGTAGTGAGAAAAAGATTAAGAAACTATTAAGTTCTTCAGAGCATACAGTCCAAAACATTTACTGATAAATAGAACAAACATTCACATGGACTCTTACAGCTTGTGAAATAAAATGGTCCAGTAAGTGGTCTCTGAAGTTCCTATCTAATATGGGTGTTTGAATCATGGGAAAAGAATCTCACAATCTCTTTCTCTGTCGTAACCACTTCTTTATGCCTGCAGTACTAGTCAGAAAGTGAAGTTTTGGTGCTATGTATGATGTGACATTTTTGCTTTGAGATGTTCTCACAGGAACAGAGAAGCAGACTTTGGAGCTGAGTTTGCCAGAATCAGGCTCTGCAGAGAACAAAAAATGGAGTGTGATATCTGAGAATCATTATATTCCTTGTAGGCACTGTTAGAGTCTTAGCACCATTTGCTGGTGTGAGTGATACCATGTCTGATTTCGTTTAACACAGCATCTGTGTTGCAAGTAGTGCAACTTAGCTATTGCTAATGGCAGCCACAGTAGCAAGAGGCATGGTAGCTATTCTGTTACATACCCTTGCCTGAGGTTAATCACATGCTGAAATTCACCATTACTGTGACTCTGAACACAGCCACTCTTTTTCAGCATGTACCTGAGGTGTATCAGTACCAAGACCATAGTGGAATTTTTCAGGAATCTGAAAGTACAAGCTTGCCCTCTAGGTTATGGACATAACCTGTTTTAAATGTTTAGATTGAGCTCTGAAATAAGGTACATAGTGATTTTGGTCTTATTTAAAAATTGTTTGGGAATGTAATCTTCTTGGTATTCAGGAATGTTGAATCAGTTTTTCGTACAAATGTATTTGCACTGTTGTGCACTTGCTTTAGCCTCAACTATCTTTTAAAACTCAAACATTTTATTTATTTATACAATGATTTCCTCCTGTTTCTCCCTGAGATATATTTACCCTTTTTTTTTTTTTTTTTTTTTTTTTTTTTAACCATAATTACCTAGTAACTCTTTGCTTGTTCTTGTGTCTTTCTATCACTCTTGGACTTCACATAGAGGAAGTGCTACCCAGACCTTATGTGGATTTTTCTAAGACTTCCCATTCCCAAAGAAAATATTTTACTGAAGCAACAATTAATAGAACTGCATGAATTCTAGACACAGTTTGGATTAATTTTTATTTGGTAGCTACAGCCCTTGTGTAGCTCTGCTTTCCTTATCTACAGCTGAAATTGTAGTGTAGGTACCTCAGAGCAAAATAAGCTTCTGTCACTTTTTGTGTCTGCTGTTTACAAAGGAATCATAGCCTAATTACAACTGTATTGGTCTACAAGCCTCAGTTCTGTATTATTCTGTATGAGGCAATAACACAGAGGCTTTGATGTAGAGCTCTTAACATGAGACAATGCAAATGACATTTACTAGCAATTTTTTTCCCCATTAATGAACAGTACTTCAGGGAGTGTAAAGGCAAGAGGCATATAATTTCTGAACTATTTAAATTGCTAATTAGATCTGTACAGGAGGTGTATTCCTAATGCAGACAATTACAATGGCTTCTAAGTGTTTGCCTTACAGTTGCTAATTACCGCAGAAGCCAATTAATTGCTGTTGACTTTTTGTATTCTTTTGCATATCACCAGTTAATATTTACATTTATAATGAAGACAAAATTGGCAAACACTGTGTCATTTTGTAATGAACAATTCCAGTGTCTAAACAATGAGCATATTATCTCATTTGCGCCTGAAGAGTACAGCTGATTAGCACATGTTCTGTGCACACTGGAACAATACTGCTCTTTCTTCTAAAGAGTGAAAACATCATTTAGGTGCAGAAAGTACAGGTGCAGTGCCTCTGAGGTGCTTAGATGTGCTTGTCGTCATAAACTATTTGACAGCAAACCAAACACACCCTCTCGTGCATACCTGAATGGTTACGAGAACATGAGCCCCTAAGTTCAACAGATCTGTCAAAGGACTGCGGATTCTTGATTACAAAGTAGACAGACCCATCTGACATTTCTGAAAGTGCCTGTTTTAGAAAGAATTAGGTTGACATTGTGTGTCAGGTCACAAAACCACATGCAAGGGTGAATGAAATCTTTATCCCACATGCAGTAGTTCTGCAGTTAGTTTTAAATATGGAATTAGTGGCTCCAGGTTTCACATGGGTTTCTTTGTTATTTACTGCCTCAGGCTTTATGGTAGATATTACCTATCATGATGGAAAATAAATTTTGTCTGAATATCCCCTATTTATATCTATCTTACAGAAGTTGATGTAAATTATATGTCTGCTCTAGCGTTCCCTAAGAAATGTATGGAAACTTAAACCCCTAGTAGAAAAGCACTAGATTTACTAGTATACATGAAAAACCTAATTGTGACTGTATTTTAAATATGCAGGGCTTACAGTCTGCCTTGAAATCTGTCCATTAAAGGACCAAGAAGAATGCAACTTCTACAACAGTCCTGTCCTAAGCAGAAATTATTACTTAAAGTTTAGTGGTTATCATATTCAAATGAACAGAGTCAGAGCCAAGGATCCACAAATTGTATGTCCCTGATTTCATAGTCATATGAAAGCAGAAGGACCGTAAGGGGAGTGAATAAGAGCCTGGTGCCACTTCTCCTTCCCAGTTTACATACAATCACAGTGTTTATTAAGAGGAACTGTATGTATATAAGGATACTGAAAGGAGAAATGATTAAGACTTTCCTGCCTTGTCTTCCTTGTGCTCTGGATCAGACAACTAGAGAACAAGAAAATCTTATGAATGTAATTTCCTGAGTAAAGAGAAAACTATTTCTTCCCCTGCTACTTGTCAACATCAGTACAGAAGGCAGAAAATGCAGAACAGCTATAGAAACATTATATTCACCCACAGTGTTAAAATATCCCTTAAGGGATTAGCATTCAGAGAGGATGACTGTCGTAGGTGAAAAGTATTAGCTGATGAAGTCTGTATGAGTATAATTAGAGGATTCCATGAGTCTCTTGGCATAATTCATTAGCAAGAGTTTTTTCAGCAAATTTTTATTTTTCCTTTATCCAAAGTGGACTCCACTAATGATTCTGCCCTTTTTGTTCAAGGCATATGGAAATGAACCTCAATTTGTTTTCACCAAATCAAGTAAACTGAAATTAATTGTGATAAATTTGACAATTATAATTCTACAACAGTTTGTGAAATATTCTTTGAGTAGCAATTACAGCTGTGATAACAATATTGCATTATTTTAAACGTCTACCATCATTGTTATTAATTTTTTATGTATTGTCAAGGTACTAATGATAATAAGCTCTTTGGAGATCTGGGTGGATATTGCATTCTTTCCCTAGGTGTTCCCAGTGTAATGGGGAATTGAGTAAGCATTAGTAATAGAACCTTGAAAGAATATAAACATGGGATGATTTGTTTGTTTGCTTCCTATGAATGAATTATGAATAAAGAGTATTCAGTGATCTTTGTTTTAAATGAATAAATCAATAGACAGCAACCAACAAGATTTCACAAGGCTGCTTTCTGCAAGAGATCCAAATGTCTGATGTCTTTGCTTACATAGATCTTAGAATCATATTCTCAAAACAAGGATAAGGCAATTTTGCAACAATGCACTTCTATTAATGTGCAATATTTGCTCATGGAGAGAGCATCTGCAACATTCATGTGCCACAACTAAATTCACTATGATTACTGCAGTTAAAGAGATGCAAGGAAATAGAAACAATGCACTGCTTCTGTTTGTTTTTCCCCAAGAGAAAGGCATCTGTAAAGGCATCTGTAAAGAAGAAACTTATGTCTCGGGTTTCTTCTACACTGGAATGGTCACTGGAATGGTCACCCAGGGACACAAATTCTCTGGTTTCTTCTCCACTGGAATGCCCACCCGGGGACGCCAATTCTCAGGTTTGGTTTTCTTTTCCCGAGATTCAGGTGGTGGTTCGAGTGAGCTTTTTTTGCCCTCTGAAGGCCCCAAGCCAGACGCAAGAAAAAAGCGGAGTCTTCAAAGTCTTTTTCTCTTTGGTTTCTCGCGTTGTTTATTATTTTCTTATCTTACAATTTTCTCTGTGCCTGGCCGAGATGTTCACAGCTGCTTGGACACAGGACAACTCCCCCCGCGATGGGAGATTGCTGCCTTTTATACAGATAACTACATGTATATTATTTACAATTATGTGCCAATGCCTAATACCTATACTAAAGGGGTCAACTCTACTCTGACCCAATCTCCTTTAACCACTTTGTGCCACCATCACCAGAAGATGGAGGCCAGGGTAGAAGAAGGAAGAACTCAGGGCAACACCCTAAATCCTCCATCTTGTTCCCCACGCACCTACATACTAAAAACCCTAAAACTACAAAATTTTCCACCCTGTGACACACTACACTACTGTCTGTCACATCTTTGTGACTTGTAATTCTTCTCTCAGTGTTAGAAGCTTTTTTTCCATGGACTGAAGTCAAAGGCTGCGTCTCTCTGGGCTCTGTGCCAGGGTCTACAACCCCCCTGTGCAGATTCCAGATCCCCCTGTACAGATCTCAAACCCTCTTGCTCGGATCCCAGACCTCTCTGCCAAGGTCTGCAACCTCCCAGGGTGCCCAAAGGAATGCCCTGGACTCCAACATTTATGATTTCTTGAATTCTGTAGCTTTTTTCAGTGTTAATTCTTTGGTTTGATTGTTTTGCCAGTGGTTTTATTTGGTTTGTTTTGTTGTTGCTGTTTTGTTTTATTGTGATTTTTTTGGTTTGCTGGGGTTTTTTTAACAGCTATGGAATATTTGATCATGGGAAGCACTTGATTCTTTCTTTTCATTGAGCTTACATGTTTTCTGAGTGCAAGCACTATTTTCATCTCCTATTTATCTAGTTTTCCAACACTGATCTGCTTGCCTACTTTCCCAGTGTTGTTGATGCTTTTTTTTTTTAATTTTTTTTTTTTTAATGAGTCCACATAAGAGCTAATTCATACTGACTGGAAAGTTCAGCCTTAAACTGGTACTCACAGATATGTGTGGTTTTATCATAGGTAGTTGTGACCATTTGAACAGGTTTGTCTGAGATTTCTTGGCCTGACAGTGTAGCCATAAGTAGCTTATGTGTGTCTGAGGTGTCTAAATCAGCATGTATTAAGTAAAACAGAGCCTATACTGATTCTGGATATGTTCCTGTAATAACTACTGGTATGTCAGTAGTGAAATACAGTGTCTATTGAAAGTACCTACATATGGAGAAGGATACTGAAGATTTGGAGAGGTTCCAGAGACAAATACTTAAAACATTATGATATTCCTTATGGTACAAGACAGGAATTGGATGTATTTAGCTTAACAAATAGAAGGTTAAGGAATGATTTTGTGTTTGTTTTTGAATACGTAGAATTGACAGTTTCAGTATTGCAAAGAAAGATAATTTACGACTTATGACATAGGGCCAGGACTCAACAGATCTGAATTCTAGGGTTTTTTCATGAACTTCTTCTCAGGCCTCAGGCAAATTACTCAAGCTATGCTTAACTCAATTTTTGCATTACTTATGTAAAGCTCAGTGCACTAAACAATAATACTGGTCTCAAGGAAAGAATCTTTAAATATTCACCTGACTTTCTTAGGCTCTCTAAAGAAACCTGGAAATCAAGTTATTAAATTATTTCAGTGGTAAACTATCTTCAGTCCTGTTGTTTCCATGGACATAAAGAAGAATATTCTGACCTTCATATGCCACAACTCCCCTCCATCTTCTACTGAGCACTTGCAAAGCACAAGGTAACACCCTTCTCCATAACTCTTCGCCATCAATGAATGGTTAATAACCATTGCAATGCAGAGGATATTAATGCCTCATGTAGAGATTACACAGGGTCTACAGGGATCCGGTTATATATAGGGTCTGCATTAGATTTATTAGCCTTTGAATAAAATATAATTCCCATGATTGTATACACCTTTGGAATTAAAACAAGAAATTGGGAAAAATTCTTAATAGTCTCTCTCTATTGAGTGCTTTTCAAGTCTAATTTTTCAAAGTTTAGGAAAGGGGAAAATTTTTTCTGCGACTAACAAAACTGAGATGACTGATCTTTCTGTTTACTGTCTTCTCCATAATGCAGCATGTTGGGTTTTTTCATTTAAATATTTGGTGATTTGGAAAGATTAATCCTTCCATTGCATTTTTTTTCGGTCCAGCACAGTGGAATGTGATGTGGCAATATCAAATTAGAGACTTCTGCTTTTCCAAAATTAAAAATAACTATGGTTGCAGTTGCTTAGTGCATCAGTTTAATTGATTATATTGCAGGATGCCTAATTTAGACAAGTATTCACCTCCAAAACTGTCCCATTTTTAGACTGTAAAATATCAGGGCTTTGCTTATTTGGCTAGGCTTTGTCATCCAACTTTTCTTTGTATATGTAATTACATCCATTTAAAATGCCAAAACTGTCAGAAGTAGTAAGTCTAAAATCTTGCTGCCTTATGCCTTTCACAGAATTGTGTGGAAAAGTGTATTTCTTCTCCAAGACCAGGCATGCATCTTTCCTGTGTCAACTCATTGATGGAAACAGACTGTGACATAACAACTTCCCCTGTAGTTACAGAAAGTGGATGTGCAAATATCTTTCTTTTTCAATGTGTGTTTTGTTCCTTTGTTTGTTCTTCCTCCATCCCAAGCTATGGAAAGGAAGCAGGAACTCTTCAGTCATATTCTCCCCAGTTCTTGGGCTGCCCTGAACTGCATAAGGATCTGGAACTCAGCCACCGTTCATGTTATTAACTAGGATTTTTCCCTCAAAAGAATCAAAGCAGAAAATGTGGCAAAGTAAAAACTACTTACCTGTTTGTAACACAGCTTTGATCTTTCTGGCTGTATGAGAAACCAGGAAAAAAATTTAGGAAAAAAAGGCTGCCATGGTGCAGAGGAAAGACAGTACTAATGATGTGTAGGATGTACATTGCAATAGCACTGCCAACATTTTGTCATCCCCTTCTTTGACCTCCCTCCTCTCTAAACTGTGAGTAGAAAACAAATGCCCTAATGTGGAATAACCAAGGATTCTTAGCTTAATATTCAGCAATCCAGTTAACAACTAGGGCAGAGAGTTGGCGACTACCTTCAATTACATTCCTTATGGGTTGCTAGCTTGGAGTTATGGATGTGTGATAGTTTCATGTTTTTTTTAAGTGCTTTTGGCTTCATTCTCAGTTTAGTAGGGCTCCTGACATTTAATCTTTGATTCATTCCCACACAAAATGCTTTGTTGGTGTTGTGAGTGATGGATGAAAGTGGCATTAAAAAAAATCAAAACAAAGAGAATCCTAACCAACTCAATAACTAAAAATCATTTGAATAGACTGAACAAGAGATGATTAGAAGCAACCAGCTGGCTGAAATTTAATTGGAAAGGTTCGCTTAATGTAAGTAAATTTGCCAGGATTTAATCTTCTGTTAGGTCATCTGTTTCCTCCTAACTAAACATATCTTTGGTATTTATAGCCATGAATGAGTTATTATTCCTTACCATCTCCAAAACTTATTTAAATGTCAGTCATGAGTGAAAATAAGGAAAATTTTAACGTAATCTCCTGACATCAGATGGAAAAATGTGAAGGGAAAACATTTTCTGTTTTGCTTTTCCAGAGAAAAATAAAGTTTAACAACCTTCCTTCCTATTTTACATTAAAAAAAAAATAATAAAATTAAAAAAAAAAAAAAAACAAAAAAAAAAAAAAAAAAAAAAAAAAAAAAAACAAAAAAAAAACCCAAAAACCTTCACAGAGACGTATTTCATGCTGTTAAATGACAATGAGGTACTATGCATTGCTAAACTCAGCTGTATAAAAATATGATGTGTCAGTAGAAAAATCTGTACTGAGGAAGTTGCTTGCTTCACTTGGGCTGAAGGAAAATGTACCTAATCACTACTTAGTTACAAAAGAAAGCTTGTAGCCTTGTTCTGTTTCCAGCCTGTAGGTCAAATAGGCTATGCAAACAGTAATTTTTACTGTATGCATCCTTGTGGAACACTTGGACTACTTGAATCATATACCTTTTCTCCAGATCCAGCTTCTACTCTTTTATGAGCACAGGCCAAATAAAATCAGCAAGAATTTTGTCAATTAATTTAATGGTTGCCAACTTAATTTCATATACTGAATGATACTGCTTATGCTGTATTAAATTACACTCCTTATCCTTTAAATCCATTATACTGAAGATTATTAGAAGTTACTACTCAATTCATTGACAGTTTGTTAATCCTTGTTGTTTTAAATAGAGATATAATTCTTTACAGTGGGCTGATTACAAATTAAATTGTTGTAGTATTTAGCATACGTAACTACAGTAAATATGCCAATGTACCAAACTTTTAGAAGAATTATTCATGTTTTTCTATATCATTCTTCTCTATTGACTCCAAACTTTACTGATTTTTTCCTTTGGTGGGAACACATGACAGACTTTGCAATGTTCCCTGATACATTAGTGTGTTTTTCTTTCTTGCAGTGGTGCTGATTTCAAAGTTGGGCTCCCTTTCTGTTCAGGAGACAATGAGGCACACTATGGAAACATTTTCCTTTCTCTAGTACTTTATATTGCCTAGAATGAGAACATTATCTACCAATAAAATGCATATTATAAAATGCAAAGCTTTAATATTTGAAGTTATGGAAACAGTAGTGAAGATTTCTGGTATAGATGCTTTCGGGCCTTGCATGTAAATTAGCTTCAGTTAAAGGATAATTTCATGGTACTTAAAAACTTCTCAGAAAAATTATCCTGGCCATCCAGGGTTAAAAAAAACCTGGAACTGCAACCTGAACATGAAGTTGAATCTGAGAATTCCTTCTGAGTGTTCACTTGTAACATATATGTAATGGGTTTTACAAAATGTAGGAAAGGAAAATGGAAGGACAGATGCAAGTGGAATATTAGCACAGATATTTGTCCTGTCAGTGTTGCTATATCTTCCTTTCATAATAAACTGAACTTCCTTAAGTTTAGGATACTGAATAACCATACAAACTGGTTAAATGGAGACCTCAAATGGAAAAAAAACCCCTGAATCAGATATGCTGGTTCAATAAGGTATTCTTTTACCTATCTTGGAACAACTTCTCTTTCTTCTTTTGATTTATACTTGTCATCACATCTGTGCACAATGTTTCTTTATCAGCAGAGAAAACAGTAGCCCAAACTGCACCTCTATTGATTACTGTACTCCTAGCCTCAGGAGAATCACTTGTCTTCTTGTACAGACTATGACGTTTACTGCTGCAAAAGGAAAATATCTTCACTGTTGCAAAACAGTTTCCATTGATTTAAAGCTATAGGATTCTTATAGCTTACTATTAAACTCTAGGGCTTTTCCTTTGGAATTTTCAGGATCTGCTCTCAAATTATTGGTATAGAGTACAGACCCCTTGTCTTAAACATTTCTAATTTGTCACGCCAGTGACATTACCAGAGAAGAAGACTTATTCTACTGCTGGAATACCACTGCTATTCCTGCCCAATGAAGGTTATGATCCTCCTATAACTGGCTGGGGTTTGTTATGCTGACAACAAGAAAGATATTGTCTTCTTGTTTGTACAAGTGTTGCACCCCTGAGTCCTATCATTCTCAGCAAAGACTGAAATTAAAGAGGCAAAAAAACCCAATTCTCCCTGGAGGATATGGGGTTATAATTGTAAAACTGTTTAAGGCTTATTCTCACCAGAAGGCCCTAAGGGAAAGGCACAGCTACAGGCTGGGCGGTTGGAAGTCAGCTGAGGGGTGAGAGGCAGCCAGGAGGGAGGACAGTCAGCTGAGTGACAGCTGGAAGTGAGACTGTGATTGGCAGGAGGGACATATGAACAGCGTATGAGCAGAAAGATGATTGGATGGTAGAACATGTGGACAGCTGCACTGCAGCTGGGCCAGCCAGTGGGTGCCCTTCTTCTGTTAAGTTCTGTTTGGCCTTGGTTTGGTTTCAGTTGTGTTGGGCAGAGATTAAGTTATACAAAGGTTTCTACTATAAAAAGATCTACAATAAAGAGATATCCTTTGGGTGCATAAGACAGTCCGTGTCGCTCTGTTCATTGCTACAAATGGCTGGCCTGAATGGGGACCTATGAGGTGGTGCAGGGGTGCACCACTCTGGTAGCAACTCCTACTAGGTCAAGGAACTGGCCAGGAGGGGTCCAGGAAGGATCCAGGGAAGGATCCAGTAAGAGTTCAGGAAGGAGCTCAAGGGATTAAAAGTGTGCGTACTTCACCTCGAGAGTGAGAAGACCAGTGGGAGCAAGTATGGGAGGTGGAATATCCCTGGAACAAAGCAAGAGCCTGGTCCAGGTAACAGCAGTTCCTACATCAGAAATCTATTAATATGGCTTATGTATAGTTGAACAACCTGCTGGACTGGGTGTCTAATCAAGTTGAAGACTTTCCCCTTAGTGAGCCTCTACAATCAGAAGCCTGGAAAGCAGTGGAGCAGAGATTTTTAATATCTCCAGGGGCAATTATGCAGAAGCTTGCAGGCACCTCTCTACATGGGGGAAAATTACAGCAGCCATTAAAGGAAGTCATGTGAATGTTGGCCACTATGTGGCTTTGAAAGTTGATTCCCCTAAACCCTCATCACCACCATTACCCATAAATGACCATGATATCAACCCATACTCCATGGAACTGCCTTACCCTGAGAATGACCCAAGCCCTGCACAGCTGCCTTACCCTGATAAAAATCCTTGCGTGGTTGGCTCCCTTGGCACGGAGTTCTCATATTGCAAGTGGGCACCAGACTCTGTCCCTGCGCAAAATGGTGTGCAGTAGTCCAGCAATGGCAAGAATTCCAGAAAGCCGCCATGAAGGTGGGTGATGTGCCAAACCAGCTCCCAGCTTGCAGAGAACTGGACTGTGGTTGCAGCCTGGGGCCTCTCCACGCCCTTGGGCACCACCACCCCAGCAGCCCAGCCCCGCTCTGTGCCCACTAGTGGCTTGGACCCTGTGGCTCCCGACACCAGTTACTGCTTGCTGTAGCTGAAACTGGACAGGGTTTACTGGCTGCAGCAAGAGAGTCCGCCAGCCAGCTGCTGCTGGACACTGCTGGCATGGGCTGCTCACTGCCTCCCGTGCCTATGTGGGGCTGCCCGCTGTCCCTGGAGGAGGAGCTGAAAGCCACAGTGCCAAGAACGGGTCCCGCCACAGCCCTTCCAAGCATGCCAGTGGCAGGAACAGCCAAGCGGCACAGAGGAGCTGTGGCACTGCGGGAGCACTATGTGGGGCAGCAGTTCCCAGAAGCGGCAGCCAAGAGTGAAGGGCCGCTGGCAGAAGTGGCCCAGTGACACAAGCTGTGCTCTTCCAGGGTGCGGAGCGACTAGCAGCAGGTGGTGGCTCCCATGGCATGGGAGCTGCCATGTTGGAGCTGTTGCTGATCAATCTGGTTGAAACAGCAGGGATATCACTGCCATGGCTGGAGAAGCCAGCGGTGGGGGTGCTGTGAGCAATGTGGCCATGTAACCCTTACACCAAGCCCTAATGTTGTTGCTGCTAGCCACTGGGACCTTGTGCCTCTGCCGTGCCTCCTAGGAGGAGCAAGCCAGCCTGGAGGCTGCAGAGCAGGGTCTTGCCCCTGGTTCTTTGCATGCTACCCCAAGGCCAGGCTTTTCCAGCAAAGAGTCCAAGATTTTGCAACCTCTGCACAATACTTCTGGGAAGATGGGAGAGAGGTCAATGACTCCAGCCTAGACTTGAAACCAGCAAGAGATGCTCATCATGCTAGCTCTCTAGCAGCAGCTTTGGCTGCTCACTTCCGGGTTTCAGACACAAGGACAGGAAGTTGTTCTAACTGTGATTCCATTGATAATATTAAAAGGAAATGCCCTCAACAAAGTGACGTAGGAGGTAATCTCCCCTTATCTAACAAATTTCAACTTTATGTTCTGTTTCAATACCTGTGTTAAAATGGTTTCTCTCAAAGCTTTAGCAACTAAAGACCTTTAGGATTTTTTTAATCATCTGTCTTATGTGTTATAACCATTTTTTGTTTACAGAGTTGATTCCCACACAGATTTACTTAGCCCTATTACAGAAAATAAAACCTATGCAAAAAAGGTTGTGTTTAAGTTATTCAGTGTTCTAAATAACCATTTGTTTTGCTATTTTAAGAAGTTGGGACACATGTTTCCTTAAATATTTCTATAAATTGGTGAACATGCAATGCTGTAACTTCCTGCCAAATACTTTTTCACAGGCCAAATTAAGCTTTATCTACTTTCTGACAAAAGTGGTTGTGTTTAAAGGGTTAAGAGCCTCTTTCTATGCAAATGTTCTTCCAATATACTGGCAACTGTTCACACTGAAGAAAAAGCCTGTGATGCTATCCAGCATTCACTTTCCTGTTTTGACACTCTAAGCCATCCTGGCACCATCAAAGTTTGTGAGCAATGGGGTGTGTCTCACAGTACCAGCATTCCCCAGTCTCCCACAAGGCAAGCTGTTGTCAAGTTAAGTGATTTGTGTCATCATAACATTTATTCTATATATTGTGCTGTGTTTGTCATCCCATCTTCATGGGGCCACGCAGAAGGGATGACAGGCCCTGCCTTTGTATTTAGAAACAAAAAGGGGGGAGGGGGGGGGAGTTTGAAGTGGCCTCATGACATACCAGCTAAAGCCTTATATGTTCTCGGTTTTTTTAAATCATGATGAGATGGGACAAATGGCACATGAAGGGCAATACTCCTTGCACAAAAAGGCTCATCCGAAACCTCCCATGGTGATAAAGGACTTACTGACTGGAGAATGGAAAGGACCAGTGGACTTATTAACATGGGAAAGAAGCTATGACTGTGTCTCTACAGGCCACCATGTGAAGTGGATTCCATCATTGTGTGCATGGCCTTTTGTCGCACCCTCCTGATTTTAAGTGTGTATAGTTACAATGTTATAAGTTTTTGAAACATCGTTATAATTGTTGTTGCTGCTGTTGTAGTTCTTGTCAATGTTATCAATGTCTTAGGAATTGTTTGGAGTTTTCCCAGTAGGATTTCGTTGCTTAGTTAAAAAAGAGGGGGGAGATGTAGGATATGGGTTATAATTGTAAAACTGTTTAAGGCTTATTCTCACCAGAAGGCCCTAAGGGAAAGGCACAGCTACAGGCTGGGTGGTTGGAAGTCAGCTGAGGGGTGAGAGGCAGCCAGGAGGGAGGACAGTCAGCTGAGTGACAGCTGGAAGTGAGACTGTGATTGGCAGGAGGGACATATGAACAGCGTATGAGCAGAAAGATGATTGGATGGTAGAACATGTGGACAGCTGCACTGCAGCTGGGCCAGCCAGTGGGTGCCCTTCTTCTGTTAAGTTCTGTTAGGCCTTGGTTTGGTTTCAGTTGTGTTGGGCAGAGATTAAGGTATAAAAAGGATGGGCGCGATTTCTACAATAAAGGGATCCCCTTTGGATACATAAGGGAGTCTATGTCGCTTTGTTCCCCATTGCTACATCCCCCCATCCACAAAACTCACCAACAAAATATACACACCACTTTCCCATTTGAAAAGTACAGTTCTGTGCTGGTAAACAAACAATTCTTCTCCCCTTTTGTGTCTCTTAACAAAAAGAATCTATACATCTTTGAGCTGATAACAAGAGGTGTTATGAAGATACAGAAAATTAAAAGCCTATATTGCAATAAAATTTCAGACAGAGAGAAATTAGTAATGGGTTCTCCATGTTCTAATAGAAAAAATATTACATCCTTATTTCATCACTTTTTTTTCTTCCAGCAAACATGTTCACAAACAACAGTGAAGAACAAAAGCTGTGATTTATATATATGGACAGGTATACATGCACCTCTGACCTCCTGCCTCCTTTCTCGCCCTCAGCACCAGAAGCAATTTATGGAGAACAGTCTAAATAAACATTGAGTCAAGGCCACAAACTGACAGTAAGAAAAAATCAATGGCTCAAAAAACCAGATAGTAGATTCAATAAAAGAGATTAGGCATCACAAGTTAGTGTGGGGCACTTACAGGTAAATGTGGTATACACTTCATCTGACAGGGCTCTCTCATCATCAGGATAAAAACTATCATAGAAACAGAAGCACACTGAGTAGCCAGTGGAAGATGCTCCTTAGCTGCAAACACTAAATGCTGACCTCTGACTGAAAGGGATTTCTACTGAGGCCAGAGGGAATCTACAATTTCTTTCCCAGAGTTATCTCACACACCTGTGCCTTTGCCCAGAGGAATTGTTTCAGATATATATTTGGAGATCTCTCTTGGTTTTCTTTGATTGTTTTGCTTTTCTGAATTATTTTTCAAATCCTTTCCTTACTCTCACTGAGTTAAATCTCCCTCTGTAACCTGCACAGCTACAGCCTACACTGGGGTGGTAGCTTCAGCTGAAACCAGTTCAATGAAGTCAGTTTCTATAGCAGTCTCAGCAGACTGAAATCTTCCATAAAATGGGGCAGCCCCAGATTCTGTGTGGAACCATTCACCTGTTTGAGCTGTATTGGGTAACTAGAGGAGCCATCCTTATCACTTAAGCAGCACATGTCTACTTTTTAAAGCACTGGGACACTGCCTTTTATCAGGTCATAAATGTTAATGTTTAACTGTCTGTGATCATCCACTCAGCAGTGCAAATCTAAAGCTGAGTGATAGCAGCAGCCCATATTCTATAAAGACCACGACAGAAATTAATATTGTGATTGTGCTGGGTTTTGCCTGATTTTCCTTCCTAGCTATTTTTCAAATGGATACACACTTTCTGTTTCTTCAGAAACCCATTGATGAAACCTTTAGTTTAGTTTTAGTAACCCTTAGGCTCCTCTGAAAGGTAGCCATGTAGAGACCACATAAGTTCTGTCAGACCAATTCAAATATAAACTTCCAGACTAGGCTACAAAGGTTATCTAAACTACTTGCTTAAAGTAATAAAAAGGTGAGGAGAGAGGAAAGGCAGATGACATCCTTCCTTCCTTCCTTCCTTCCTTCCTTCCTTCCTTCCTTCCTTCCGTCCTTCCGTCCTTCCGTCCTTCCCTCCGTCCTTCCATCCATCCTTCTGTCCTTCCGTCCTTCCTTCCCTACCCTCCCTCCCTCTGTCCCTCCCTCCCTCCCTGCCTCCCTCCCTCCCTCCTTCCCTCCCTTTTTCCTTTTCTTCCTTCCTTGCTCCAAAATACCCAGAAGCATGAATTCTAATAGAGCAAAACAAGGTATTACAGGTCAAAAAAAAAAAAAATCTTAAGCTACATTTGGATTCAATCATCCATCAATGTCACTCATAGGTCAATGCCTGTCAGGGACAGAACAGCACTTCATAAATGAGTAGACTGCACCAGCTTGAGTTTAAATTTGATATAAGACAGCCTCATGTGGACTGCATTGTAAGTGGTTTGTGAAATGAGAAAGTCAGGTGCCAAGCCAGAAAACAGCCATTGCCCTGATGTAAGTACTCTGAGTGGCTTATCATAGGACCACATAAAAAAACGCTGTGAGCTTAGTAACGAGTGCACACATCTTTGCAGATGACCTGTATAACCTTTCCAAACTACCATTTTTTCCAATATGCTAGGATTTCTAGGATTTTATCTGCTTTCTAGCTTTCTCCATCCTGTTCTTGACTTATACTATGCTTCAGTACCCTTGACATTTGAAAGGAAATGCATGTCCATTTTCCCTATTAAGAGTGACCAGACAAACATGCCTTCATCTCTTAGAAGCATGTCAAAAATAAGACCATTCTGTTATGTTAATAAAATCCCCAGTAGTCTCAATCTTCATCTTTACCTTAGATTCCAAGGAAATTAATAATTCACAGGAGAAGAGCAAGACACATAGCCTCAGAATAGCTTGTTATCTCCATTGATGTTATTTATGTCAGTCATAATGGCCTTTTTGGTGCTGGGTGGTGCAGAGAGGGAAACAAGTGTCTTAATCCCCTTTCCTTTAACATAAAATCAACAACGGTTGTCTGAGTTTACTTCTCAGTGAGGTTTAGGTTAAGGAAATTAAAACTGTAGATTAAGCCCAGCAGGAAAAAAAAACTATAAAAAAAGCCTATGAGAAAAAGACCTCGGAGTACTGAATAGCATTTATCAGCTGAACTCAGTGTCACTCCCAGTTCATATTTAAGTTCTTAAAGCACCAAGGCAAAGAAAAATATGACTGAGTCACTGATATTTAGGTAAATGCTCTAACCACTGGACTTTTTCTTAATCAAGGTTATTGGTATCCCTGGAACTTTCATCTAGATTTGTGAAATTTTATTTCTGGTCAAAACTGCTATTAGTGTTAACTAATATTTTTTTCCATTTCAGCAAATCAACAATTTTATAACAAAATGTTTTCATTTTAACTGAGATCTGTTCTGGATACCAGAGCAGCAAGGCAAGACATAGTTGGCACTGGATAACTAACCATAACACTGACCCACTGAACAGTGAACAGTTCATTCCTGGCACTGGAAGTCAACCACTTATGCACTGATTAAGGTTTGCTCATTTCTTATAAGTAGAAAAAATATTGACTTATGAAAGGGAGTTATTCCCTGTCGTCCAACGACTAGAAGCTCAGAGTTATTCCAAAAATGACCAGTAAGACTGAGTTTAAATTAAAATTTCTCAGAAAACATTTTCCTAGGGTTTGGTTTTCTTTACACAGTATTGCCTTGTATTTTCCTTATTGTTTCAAGTCCATATCACTGCAAAAGTAAAAGGTTTTCCTGCATTCTGTCAAAGGTTACTGACTCCTTTTCTCATGTCCCTCCCTCTGTATGTCCAAGTATTGCTCTCCTGAGGCGCACTGTTTCAGGGTATTGATCCACATTAAAACTATTTTTTGTTAACTGGGTTAGTTTTAAACTGGATTGGTTTACCCAGTTACAGAATGATCAGTAAGTATGAACAGGGTGTACCACAACCTGACATTTTTCTGTGGCTTCTCCATTCTTTTGTTTTTTACAATTTTTTCACCAGTATAGAAACCATTAGAATTGGTTGCTTTTGAAATGCTCTGGGAGCTGATAGGGCTGATGGTCATTTGTGAATTGTTGTAATATCTGAATTTTGAAAAATACATCAAAAAGTGGAAAAGACCCAGGCATTTCATGTGTCAAACACTAATATTCACAAAAGGTTGCAGTCACTTCATCTGACACACACAGCACTAGCACCTTTTCACTGCAAATGTCTCCGAAGAAAGTCATAAATCAGGGTGAGCTCATTAAAGAAAATTCACTTTAATTCAGATAAGAGAGAATAAAGGAATATGCCCAAAGTTCGTCAAATTCCTTTTTAAAAAGTGTGAAGACTGAGATTGAACTCGAAAAGCAACTCCAAGACATATATTGGAAGTTAAGTAAGTAGAATTTAAAGCAGGAATTAGTATGGATCAGATATCATCTAAATTTTATATATGTTTGCATTCGCACTTTGTTGTAGTGAGGACAAAATGGACAAAACATTTAACTGTCTGATCACCAGAAATTCCATGCCTGTGCCTTCAAAGTAGCTCTGACCTTTGCTCAATGGAGGAGTGTCAGAATAGGAATTTATACTACTGAAGTTCTAGGTTCCTTGCAGTTCAAGATGAAATTGTAAAATGGATATACAACATGAGGCATTCAATATCCCCTGCTGCAGAACACATTACCTGACCATAGCCATGCCTAGCCAGGTTCATAAGAAGAGCTAAACTGAGAAGGCAATTGTTTCCACATCACTGCAAGAAGTTTAATTGTCATTGGTTTTTATTACAAGAAGCGTTGAGGACTACTTCAGCCTTCAGTTGCGAGAGCTTGGGTCTCATTTGCACAAAAGGTGCATCATGACAGGAAGTGAAGTGGATTACCTGTGCTCTATGACCACTAAAATCTACAATGTTTTTATGACATTTAAAAGCTTCTGCTCAGTCTTTCTTGCACATTAGAAACTATCTTGAAAATCACTACTAACTTTTCAAAACTTGAAAATAGTTTTGATCTACCTTTATACACTATGTGCTGCAATGGAATTTTGGAGCAATGTTACTGTTAGTACAAAGTTTGTCATGACATACCTTCACCTAAAAGCCTAACCTCAGGCTATGACACATTAATGTGTAAACCTTGCAATATTACTCATTCTTCACAGAGTAGATAGGGATAAGGGTGTTGCTTACTGTAAAAAAATAAAAAGCATAATTTCACCCTGTTTGAAATTCAATACCTAAAATTGCTCTTTTCACATTTAAGTGTTCTAACCTTATCAGTGCATCCTAAATTTCTTCCTCTACAAGTTCCAAATCCTATTGTTTGATTGAAAGTAGATTTATTTCCATGTTAATCTCTGAGCCACACCTCCTGAGAATCTAGCCTTGAAAACAAATTTCTTTTGGAGAACAGGAAGACATTCAAAAACTTAGGGGTCTTCTGCATGGGTTTTTTTTTTTTTTTTTTTTTTTTGCAGCCGGGTGGGGGGGGGGGGGGGGAGTTGGGTTTTGAGTAGTAGTATTAGTTTTTGGTAGGGAATTTTTCCTTTTTTTTTTTTTTTTTTAGTTTTGAGGCGGTTTATATTTTTTAAATTTTTTGAAATATACTGGATACATGGTAAGTGTAATGTGTCAGATATATCCCTCTGGTTAGTCATCTTCTGTGCAAAATCATGTGACATTTGTCTTTTCCAAATGCTAACTTTATGATTTCTGCTTTTTGAACTTTGATCTGGGTTATTTATTTTGAAAGACAAAATGTATTTGTGCCCAAAGTCCCCTCTATCTTGTCTGGGCCTTTGCTCTTAATTTTATCTGTTTCTAAAGTACGTATTGCAGAATACATGAGCCAGCCTGACAGTTCCATTACACAGCAAAGTAATCAGACAGCATGTATATTACAAAAAATAACAGCCTCATACCCATATAGTGAATTTGGAAATATTTTAGAGTTGTCACCTCAGAAGGCTCTATTCCCATACAAGTTCAGCTGACAAAAGTAACCCAGGTTCAATTATGACTTGGTAAATGCCTATCTTGATATCCAGGGGACTTTGTGGAGACATGCTGGGAGCTTTCATAGCATTCCCATAATGATAAAAATGCAGCTGTGCCACAGCTTTGAAACTCATACTGGTGAGTGCTTGAAACTCTACAATTCAGCACTACTTTGCACTTAGCTAAGTAAGCGAAGCATGGCTAGTTCAAGACACCTTTGCTGTAAAATGGAAACTGCCTTTCTTATTTCAATGAGAGAGGAAAGAGACATGGCTGCTTCTGGAATAGAAAGAAGTGGAAAACAAAAAAGACCTGAGGGAAAGAGCTTTGAAGAGCAGAGCAAAGAGTTTTTGCCTTTGCCTAGGGAGGAAGAGAAATATGAAAGACTGTGATGGCATTTTTGCTGAGGTTGCAGCACCCTAACACTCATGACAGCAGTCAGTCCAGTTCTTCCACAGCTCTGGCACAGGAAATGTTAGTAGGGCTATTTTCCTCCCGCTGAATTTTTTTCAGCTGTAAACAACTGTCTTCATAACTTATGGCTAAAGTCAGTTCTGGAAGTTAATGCATATACTTTAAACAACCAAAACAAACAAAAAAAACAAGAAATCCTTCAGCGACATTTCCTGTGGTTTAGCTCCATGCTCATTTGAGGCCTCCAGATCCTGTTGAAATGAATGTCTCTCTTGCTTCCAGAGTAGCTGAATCAGTCTCTGCTTTGCAGGGGTGTATTAATGATTCACAAGAGGTGAAGTAGTAGCCAAACAGAGGCCATTTGGAAATAACCAGTCGTGTTTAAATTGACATTATAATACACATGCATGAAAATAATCAGTATTCAAAAACTTCCACATAATTAGAAGGGGTTTATTAAGTAATTTGTCTCTCTTTTTCGTTTTCTTTTCATCTTTCTTGTCTCTGAGAGAGCTCCATTTTCCATGCTTGCTCTCTAGATCAACTTGGGAATGATCTTCTCAGCAGTAAGCAGTGTGTATGTCTCATGCATATTTAGCTTATTATAAATGAGTTCTCATTAGCAGCTGGAAAGAAAATTATCAACACCCAAAAACTGAGTGAAAACAATAACAGATATCCCACCAAAAACCTAGATGTAACAAAATATTCTAATGCTGAGGCATTCTAAGAAGCTCTGTTAGGAGTCTAGCCTCTTTCCTTCATTGTTTATCACTGACTAGATGTTATAATATTGCCATAAATTGAACTTCTATTGAGAAGTTTTCCATGTCAACCCCTTAGGGCAGCTGATTATAGGTTTGACCTTTTGAGATTCTGTGTATTTCCCACTTAATCAGTGCTGGAATGAGTTGCTGCTAAGTAGGATCTATAGGAACCCTATGGGAAAAGCAAAGCCATCTAAAAATAATGAGTTTCTTTCCCCTTCCCTCACCTACTCTCATTTTGAGCTCTATTAGGCCATGATAACAGTCTTAATCTAGGCTACACAAAAGCATAGTATGGCATGTGATATTTGTGTGGGGAAAAAAAAAAAAAAGTCTGAGAAGGGCTTTTGGCAGCCTAAAAAGTGAAACTTTACAACATTGATAAAAAATGCTTCACTTCCCACCTGCCCCTTTCTTTCTTTTCGTACTAAAATTTGTTTGGTTGAGCCAAGGCCTTGTGAAGCTTTCAATATCTAGTACCTATGATTTTGACAGAGTGATTGGTTCTCTCTTGGAGAAGAATATGAAACTGGGAAAATTGCCATTTTGCCTTGTTACAATAACACACTTGGTGGTATAGGTATAATCTCACATAGTAGTTCAGTCATCAGTTAATTTCTCAGTACTTGAGCCCTGTGGGCTTTTTCCCTGCCATGCACTTTGGTTTCTTCTTGTCCTTCTCTATCTCTCTCCCCTTGAACCCCTCTGCTTCCTTTTATATTCTCCTCCCCCCAAAAATCGCCTGTGAAACTGAACAGCATAATAGATGTAATTAGACCTTCAGTAATAGGACTGAATGGAACAGGCAATGAGACTCCTTCTTGGGAACCAATCAGTACATTAGGTCCCCAGGACTGAAACTGCATTTAACAAGGTTTGGGGATTAGGGATTGTTGGTCTAGGCTTCTGCTGCTTCCACAAGAGAAAGCCCTACCTGGAATGCAAATCTTCATTTACTATAGCTACAAAAGGGACCAAAAAACCATTAGCTTCTTTATTACACACATAATGAAGCAAACTGTATCTGTTGATATATTTTTTCCTGAGCAGTAAATCAACTGTTCACAAATGCTAGTAAGCATAAACACAGATTTAATCTGCACTTTCAAACCATTTCTTGGGGTTTTTTTCCATCCATTGATGGAAGAAGAATACCTTTAACTTTTTCAGACTGACACTGGCCTTTTTCCATGCAGATTTAATGATTCCTCTAATAAAGCTATTGAAGATACAGTTCCTTTTGATGGGAATATAGATGTGGCAAAGTTTACATGTAGTTTGTTGATTTATGTTCCTAACTGTGTAAAACGGTAATCACATGAAAATTTTGCCTTTTTAAAATTAAATTCTCTCATCATTCTGATCTTATCCCTACCTAACTGAATTCTCTATCCATCCAATTTCCCTTCCCTAACAGGATGTGGTGTGCACTCTCATGTAATTTTCTTAGCTGCCATTTGTATGAGCATGTACTTCCTTATTTCAATCACATTTTACCCTGACCTAGACATGTATGGACAGTAGGGAGATGATTTCTGTCCTCATTCAGGGTCAGATCTTTTGCATGATGTAGGACAGAGACTGGGAAAGGTGGTGAAGTCAGACACTTCCAAAAGCAGAGGGATGTTTCTGAGATCACTGTTCATAGAAGGGGAGGAGAGAGAAAGGTTTATAAACCTTCATTTCCTTGGATTGAAAGCAAGCAGAGGATGTCAGTATACCACGCTGATATTAACCAGAAGCCCACTGAATTTCAGAGCCAGTGACCCACAGACAGGACAGCTAACCTGGGCAAGCACCACACACCCAGTGCGGCCATCAGGCTGTGCCATGCTGCCCTGTGCTGTTCTGTGTTGTGCTGTGTTGTGTCACACGTATCCCTTGTCCATGGGACAGATTCAACCTGTGCCTGGTACTGCAAGAGCCTGCAGGCATCTCTTGCTTGTCACGGCTATAACTTCTCCAGATTGATCTTGCCCTTGTCAACCATATGTTAAAGAGTTCTGAGAATATCTTTAGGAATTGAGTTGGTTTATTGTAAGGAAAATATGCATGACCTCAAATGAATGAAAGGGAGAGTTACTCTGCATGGACAGGACCTGCTCTGCATAGCATGCCATAGGAAAATACACCAACACTCTGCCTGATGCACGGATGTGTAGTGCCCAGCACTTGAAGAGTTGTAAGCTAATACTTGCTACTTTTATTTCTCTTCTTTTTCAGTCTTATTAAAGAAGTCATTAAGTAATTAATTTTCTGTTGAGCCTTTTCTACTAGGATACAGAAAGACCCCTGTGATGGCTCTCTCTCACCTCACCTTACCTCACCTCACCTTACCTCACCTCACTTCACCTCACCTCACCTCACCTCACCTCACCTCACCTCACCTCACCTCACCCCACCCCAGCTGTGTGCCCAGTGCAGAACACTTAGAGTTATAACCCTTTACAGGCTGTAAAGAAAAAAGAGTTGTGAAATATACCTGATTGGAAAAGAAAAGTTTTCAAGGTGACCTAATTGTCACCCTGCAGTGTCTGAATGGAGACTGCAAGAAAGGTGAAGAGATTATCTACAAGGACATGTAGTGACAGAACAAGGAGGGAATGGCTTCAAACTGAAAAAAGGGTAGGTTTAAATAAGATATTAGGAAAAAAATTCTTTGTTGGGAGGGTGGTGAGGAACTGCCTCAGGTTGACCAGAGAAACTGTGGAGACTCCATCCCTGGAAATGTTCAAGGCCAAGCTGGATGGGGGTCTAAGCAATCTAGCGAAAGGTATCCCTGTCCATGGCAGAGGGGTGGGAACTAGATGTTCTTTAAACTCTTTCCAACCCAAAACAGTCTATGATTCTACGATTCTGTCCCTGCCACCAGGAAAGCTGCTGATTTACCTAGAAAAATTTCTTAAAACCATTCTCCCTTTTATTCCTCTTAAACAGGTTCTCAAAATCTTTGTATTCCTCTATCAAGAAGCAGTATTTCTCACTTCTCCACCTGAAAATTCCCATTTCCTCTGCATTTCCACAAATCTTCTCTTCACGCTTACTGCCACACAAAATGTGCTCTGTTTTTTTTTTTCAGGTTATGTATTTTTTCAGGCATAGTCCTAGCAATTTACAAGATTTATTTTTTCTTGATTTTTTTTCAACCCAAATGCACTCTTTAACCGAAAATATTTAGAGATAAGTGGTTTCATTCACTCATTCCAAACTTTCACCAGTATACTGTTAATTCTTAGGTTCAAAATGACACTGGTTATATACCATTTGCATATATCTATAGGCAACAAACCTTATATTTACCTCTCAGCCAAGTCATGGGTTTAAAGTAATATGGTTTATATTTTTTTTTTTCAATTTGCCCAATTCTTAGATGTATTTAAGAATTTTGCTAATTTTCTGGGATATTCACTGTGTAAACATTAGAACTACATGGTACAGTGTTTTCAAATCCCCTAAGGGCAATGTCAAATATTTCAGGTTTTACTATTGCAGTGATGATAAGGAATAATTTAAAAGTTAGATTGCATTCACGTGCGAGACTTAGAAATATTTGTTCTCCCCTCAAATTTAAACAAGCTCATAAACAGGAAGTTAGAAGGAAACAATGCACACATTTTTACTGGTAGTGGTACAGGAGACATTTTTTGCTGATATTAGGGGGTTTTTTGAGCTAATAGAGTGTTCATGTCAGGAGTCACAAAATAATCTCAGTACAATACTTCCCCATTGTTCATTGTTCTACATTATTTTCATTAGGGTCTTAGATCGATACAAACTAGCCATGCCCCTTTGACACAGAATTGTCCTCCAAATCTTGCCATGTGTTTCTTAGGTCTTAACTAAAGGGTTATTTTGTGTTTATATTTGATCCTTCTCAGTAACTGAATGAATCTCTAGCTGGATAAGACTAAAGCTGTACTGATCAACTCATCCTTGTGATACCTTGTAAAACTAGCTTGAAAGTTAACTTATGTCAATACAGCAACACGCCTAGGCCCCATGGGTGCAAAGGCCTAATTGAAAGGAAGGGGATTATCAAACTGTTGGCTTTGACTACAGATAATGAGCACTGCTATGGGAGAAAATCTATTATCAAACTAACCCCAAGAGGCTTGAAACAGAGTAGCCTCATTCTATGTGATTAAAAGCTTTCTTTCAAATCCAGAGGACGCATCTCATCCAGAGACATCAGAATTACAAAGGTACTTCTGAAGCTGTGGTCAGTCAACAACACTGATATAAAGTCCCTAAACTCATGTTGCCTGTATGAAATTAATTGGACAAGATCAAGGAAATAAATGGCTTTCAGATTACTAAAAAATTGAAACATCAGCTCTGGTAGTGAAACAAGATCTCAAATACTACAAAAAATAAATATACTAAATGAATTTGATAATTACAAATACAGTCATTTTATATGAGTTCACACCAATAGTTCACATGTTGCCTGTTGACATAAAATATTGAATGCTTAAGGAATTTGGTAAACTCCATCAGAGGTGATCCTCTCAGCTACAGAAGTGTCAGTAGAAGTGTCAGTGTCAATTCAGACAATACCTGAATTGGTATAGTAGTTGGGTTGCAATCACACCTAGATTAACTAATGTACAGCCAACTTTCCCTGTCTTCTTTGTTTCAGATGTCCATTGAATTTTCTGTATCTGCATTACAATCCACAGCTTTAGTATTTTTAAAAAGTATGTATAATAACAATGTGATTTTAAGGATGAAAATCCAGTTCTAATGTCGAGTGCAATGAACAAAGGGAACTGCTTTTCAGTTTACTTGAGTGAGAGCTGTTTGTGCACAACTGGGTTTTATTTTCTCGCCAAGTGAACTGTGAATGTGTTCCAAGTTGGCTGTACCATGGTGAACTGCTCATGTTGGTTGAGTCTATCATAAGGATTCCTTGACTGTATGGTACCTTACTTATGACAAAATTCAATAGTTCCATGTGCATCACTTAACGCACATGTTAATTTTATAGTAATTTGGTGTATTTTCAAATGTGGAAATCAAACACAAAGTTATAGTTGGCAGCAATTTTCAAATCCAAGTGGGTGAGTTCACCTCGTTTGGCTGCCAGATGCCTGCCAAGCCAGTCTACCACTCGCCTTCCTTAAAAGAACAGGGGAAAAAATCTGAAAATAGAGGTGCATGGGTTGAGAAAAGAACAGAGAGATCAGTGAAGAAATACTGTCATGAAGAAAAGACTTCAGAGAATCATGGATTACTTTGGGTTGGAAGGGATCTTAAAGGTAAGCTAGTTTCAACCTCCCTGCCATGAACAAGGACACCTTCATCTATGCCATGTCGCTCAAAAATCTGTCCAGCCTGGCTTTGAATGCTGGATTGGGCACTCACTGCTTATCTGGGCAACCAGTTCCAGTGCTTCACCATCTCACAGTAAAGAATTTCTTCCTAATATTTAACCTAATTCTACTCTCCTTCAGTGGAAAGCCAATTGCTCTTGTCCTGTCACTGCATCCCCTTGCTAAATGTCCACCTTCAGCCTTGTTGTGCTTTTTTTTTCTGGAGTATGTTTAATTTTCTACCCATTGGCTGGCATGGGGCTGTGTTTTGGATTTATGCTGAACATAACATTGATGTATTTATTATTTCTGAGTAGGGCTTACACAGAGCCAAGGTCTTTTCTGCTTTTCATACTGCCACTCTGGTGAGAGGGCTGGGAGTGCATGGGAAACTGGGAGGAGACACAGCCAGGAAACGTAACTCAAACTGACTGAAGGGATATTCCAGACCATATGACATTATGCTCAGTACCTAAACTGAGAGGGAGAAGGAGAAAAGGGGAATGTTTGGAATGATGGAGTTTCTTTCCCAAGTGACGGTTCCATGTGATGGGACTCTGTTCTTTTGGGGATGGCTGAACACTGCCTGACTATGGGAAGTAGTGAAAGATATCCTTGTTTTGCCTGGCTTGCATACACAACTTTGCTTTACTTATTACACTGTCCTCATCTTAGCCCACAAACTTTTGGCTCTTACTCTTCCTAACTTTCTCTGCCATCACAGTGGTGTGGAAGTGAGTGAGCAGACGTGGGGTGGTACTTGGTTGCTGGTGGACATTAAACAGACACACTTGTAGGCCCTCTCTGCGTACTGTAAGGTCTTGCCAGAGTCTTCTGTTCACCAGGCTGAACATCCCAAACTCTCTCAGCCTGCCTTCATAAAAGAGGTACTTCATAAAAGAGGTACTCCTCTGATCATCTTTATGGCCTCCTGCAGACTAATTCCAATAGGTCCACGTCCTTCTCATATTGGGGCTTCACTGAGCAGGACACAGCACTCCAGGTGGGGTGTCACAGGAGCCAGGTAGAGGCACAGAATGCCCTCCCTTACCCTGCTGGCCACACTGCTTTGGAGGCAGCCCAGCATACTGTTGGCTATCTGAGCTGTGAGTGCATATGACTAGGTCCTGTTGAGTTTCTTCCATCAACCAGCATCCCCAAGTCTTTCTCTTCAGGGCTGCTCTCAATCCTATCTCCACCCAGTTGGTATTTGTGCCTGAGATTGCTCTGGCTCCCATGCAACGCCTTCCATTTGGCCTTGTTGCACTTCATGTTCACATGGGCCCACTTCTCAGTCCTGTCAAGGTGTCTCTGGATGGCATCCCTTCCCTCCAGTACATCAGCTACACTGCTTGCTGTTGTTGGTAATCTTACAGAAGGTAAACTTGATCCCACATTTCATTTTCCCTACTATAATAGCAACCAGTGCCAGTACCAAAACTTACCTCTGATGAACACCACTCATTACTGGACTCCACTTGCACATCAAGCTGTTCATCACAACTCTTTGAGTGGGACCATCACCCAATTCCTTATCCACTTAGCGATCCATCCATCAAATAGATCTATCTCCAGTTTAGAGACAAGGATGTCATGCAGGACAGTGTCACATGGTTTATACAAGTCCAGATAGACTTTGGGAAACTAATTCATTTCACTGCCAATAAAATCAGACTAGAATGATCCAAATGATAAGAAAAAGATCTAAAATACACTTTTCTTGTCCCCTCCCCTCAAAATTCTATTGAAATTGACCACTATGGGAGATCATGGCAAATATAACGTGCACTTGAAATAGAAAAGCATGTACACTATTTCTTTATGTACCTTGTTGTCCCTTCTGACTCCCAGTACTGTGACAGGCACAAAGAGGAAGAAAGAGGTACAAGTTCTTCCTTTTACTTGACTGTTGGTGTAGAAATCATGAAGTATGGGAGCAAAAATTTTCACTGGCAGCAACAGTGAATGTAGAGGGCAAAGTACACTAATGAGATGTGTTGGGTTTGCATGACAAGGTTATGGTGAAGGAGGGCTACAGGGGTGACCTCTTTGAGAATCTGCCAGAAGCTTCACCTATGTCCAACAGAACCAGTGCCAGCCAGTTCCAAGACTGACCCACCCCTTGCCAAGGCTGACACCTTGTCCAGGTGATACTGTCTCTGGTAAAATGCTTTTAAGAAAGGAAAAAAGTTACTGCAACAGAGGAAAAAGGAGTAAGAATATGCAAGACGAACTTCTCTGCTGACACCAAGGTAAGTGGCAAAGGGGAAGGAGGAGGTGCTGTAGCTGAGATTCCCCTTCAGGCCATGGTACAGACCATGGTGAGGCAGCTGTGCCCTTGTGCCCTTGCAGCCCATGGAGATCCATGCCAGAGCAGAGATCCACCTGCAGCTGGTGGAGGACACAAGGTTAATGGACCCAAAGGAGGCTGTGACTTCATGAGAAGCCTGTGCTGGAGCAAGTTCCTGGCAGGAGCTGTAGCCGTGTGGAGACAGGAGCCAACACTGGAGCAGGTTTTCTAGGATTCATTTGTGACACTAAGGGGGACCCATGCTGGAGTATGCTGTGCCTGAAGGACTGCACCCCATAGAAGAGACCCACAGTTGAGCAGTTTATGAAGAACTGTAGCCCATGCGAAGGAGAAGGACTCATTTTTGAGAAGTTTGAGGAGGACTACCTCCCATGGAAAAAACCTCAAACTGGAGCAGGGGAAACAGTTGTCCCCCTGAGGAGGAAAATATGGTATAAACAATGTGTGGTGTGTTGACCATAACCTCCATTACCCATCCTTTGGCACTGTTGAGGGAAGGAGTTGGAGAATTTGGAATAAAGTTGAAAATTGGGAATAAAAAGGAAAAGCTAGGAGGAAGTTATTTTTAAGATTTGTTTTTATTTCTCATTATCCATCTGATTTATTGACAATAAATTCAGGTAATTTCCCAAAACTGAGTCTATTTCATCCATGGTGGTAATTGGCGAGTGATCTCTCCTCACCCTTTTCTCAACTCACAAGGCTTTTATCATATTTTCTCTTGCTTATCCAGCTGAAGAGAGGGAGTGATAGACCCACTTTTGTAAGCGCATGACATCCAGCCATGGTCAACCCACTACCTGAGTAAATAACACAGGTAATAGACATCTTAGTAAGTAGAGAAGAGAAGGGAATATTGGAAGAGGGAGAAGAGGTTAGGATTGTAGAACTAGATAGAGTAAAATTTAGGAGAGGATCAGACAAAGAAAAGAAGTACTGAACATAAGATTGTGGAGAAGCCACGTAATTTGGAAAAAAAAAGCCCCTCAGTTTTAATTTTAAAAGATAAAGAAAATAACTCTAATAAAAGTAAGAAAAAAAAACATGACAGATGGTCAGCAGAACAGCTGCATTGCACTTTGCTGCAGCTTTTGTTGGATGCTTAGAACTAAGACTTACCATGTCATTATATAAGGTTACAGCTCACATCAAGGCTTCCAAGTGTGATTTGACACTTGCAGATCTTACAGTGAAGAATCACTTCTAAAATCAATTCTGGTTTTTTTAGTTGCACTTTAAATACCAACCCTGAAGGATTAAAACAAAGGCCTTGGGATCCCTTAAATAATCACACATTTTATTTCCTATTAACTCCATACTCACATCGAATGCAATTGTGAAATGTAAATTTGGTTTGCTTGGTGAGAAAAATAGCACACAAGTACAATCTGGTGAATTATAGTCAGTCAGCTCCTGGAGTAGCACATCACTTTCTTCTGATACCTCAGTTTCAAGGGTGCTTTTAGGGATTTTGCCTGCTTAGATAAATCTCAAGCCTGGACTTTTGCAAACAGTTCTACTACGAATTGCAAGGGGAGTTTATGGTAGGTCTGTAGGTGGAAGAGAGGGAGGAAAGGCACCACCCATTCAGAAGGCATGGGTATGCTTTTTAGATGAATGAAGGTAACTTGTGACTTGTGATCTTGTACTATTTATTTCATGGATATATTCTGAAGAACTACTAGACTTTCATCATGTTTTCCTGAACTGTGCAGCACTGAAACACAAAGCAGAGGAGGCCTTCTTACTCTGCTGCTGTGTGACAGGAAAGTACCTGAGCCAATAATCATCCAATTAATGAGCCAATAATATGGTAGGTTGAGCAGAAAATCTGAAAGTCTTCAGTCCCTAAGAACTACGTTGAACTGGAGGTGGCATGTACCAGCATCCATTGGACACTGGGGAAATGAGCACTCTGTGAGCTGTACATCAGTACCCATTTTTGCATACTGAAAGGCAGCAGACAATATTCGGAATCTGCCAGGTTTAATTAGAAATTTTCAATTGAGTGCAAGAGAAGCAGGATTACTGACATGATTTCCACTTCTCTTTTGAGCTTTGTGGTTGGTAAGGCTGTTAAGGATCGGCCACTTTCATGGAAGGACTGTTTTTTACCCAGAGACAATTACAGATAGTTGCTAACAAACTTTGTCTTGTGTTCCTGGAACAAAGGAGTGCTTAATTTTTCACTGCAGAAGGAGAACAGAAATATTATTTTTCCATATCTGACTGCAAATGAAAAAAGAAATCCTGGAGCTGTCCCCCTGCTAAATCGTTTTGGCGTTCTCATCAAGTTACGAAATATTTCATAGATTTGTACTTTTAATAGTTATCTCAGGATAAAGAAGAATCATTTGACTTTTAAAAAACTTTGAGAGGAAAAATAATCCAATTTGGAATACAAGTTAATTAGTCCAAGGTTGAAAAATTCAATTTAAATAATGAACTGCAAATCCTTAAGAAGTTAGAGCCACATAGTTTAACTTATTCCTGTGATCATCGTGTTCCAAAATTCTTGATTTTCATCATTGGAAAAACCTAACTTAATGCTAAAAATTCAAATCTGCTAGTAAGAGAGTCTCAGCAGTTTTGTTTTCATGTTTTGAATGTGTGCTGTTTACACCAGAGGATATGATATTTTTACCAGCTAATTTTTCATCATATAGATAACATGCATTGGCAATACAAATTTCATTATCCAAAATGTAAACAGGGTGTCAGTGTTCAATTTCAATCTATTTATGACAAAAGAATTTCCTTAAGTAGGTGCTAGTTAAACAGATTTTTTTCAAAGATTTTAGATATTTTGAGCCATAACTTAATAGTTACAGTTATGTCTGCTATTATACACAAGCTATCATATCCTTTAATTTTTTTGGAAATCAAGAGAACTTCCTTATGGTAATGGGCCATGTTCACAATTTTCTGGATTGAAAGAGGAAAGGATGAAGCAGCAATAGGGATAATAAATCAGCTAATAAATCAGAATCTGCCTGAAAAGCATGTAAGGCTGGAGTGAGTAAATAAAAAATGACAATACGAAGTTAAAGAATACAAAATGAAAAAACATCACTTTTTGGTAAATGTGATGGATTGTGAGTATTAAACACATGAATATCATCAGGGACTGATGCTCTTCCCACTGCTAAATGTTTGCCTGCACTTTATTCTCACAAGAGACTACACAAAGCCTTCTATGTTCAGTGAACAAATCGGTTCTTCAGGTTCTCAAGAATATTGATTTCAGACTCTTAAGAAAAGTTAAACCATTAATTAATAAAGGACATATAAGCTCATATATTTCTATTAATTTACTAAAATTTAGAAGTTTGGAGAGCTTAATTAAGTGATAAATTTAAAATTAAAAGATCAGGTAAAAAAAAGTAAGAGAAAAGACTATGAGGATAACTTTTTATGTAGTTTTTCTGTATCAATTTCAGTAGCTCTTTCACCAATCTCTTTCTCTCAGGTAGAAAGAAATGTAACAGAGAAAAAGAAAGCAGAAATCAAAGATAATTGATGGAGACAGTGATGATGTTTGATGCTTTATCTAATAACACCTCTGGTATTATTTGTTTTAATTCTGTTTTCTGCCATCACCTGAAAGTTGTGGGTAAGTTTTTTCCCCAGAAAAGTTCAGCATCTTTTTGTTGGGTTTTTTTTTTCCTGTCATTTTGTGGATAAAGACACATTTTAGAATTTCAGTTCTTCTGAGAAACACAGTTCCCTTCCCTTTCCTTCCCGAAAGAGCTACGTTATGTTTATCCTGATTTTTTGAAAACCATGTAAAATACCTCCCAGAAATGAATACCTGAAGATTAAATTTTTAATAGAAAAATTAGAAAATTCTAGCTTCATTATGTTGTCAATTAGGTTTTAAACACCTGAAAACAGTATTTAATGGCTAGAGAGTTTAGAAGTCTTACATAATGCCTACTCCGATAGTTCTATTAAAAGTTGCTTTTATTTTGATTTGTGCAAGAGTGGGTGCTGTCAAAACTTCACAAAATTACTACTAATAAATTATATTCTTTATAAGTATGGGCTACTTTTTGTTTGCTTTTCAAATTTGCTTCACTCTGAACTCTGCTCTGAGATTGTTGTTTGCAAAGCTCATGACCTTAAGCAACATTAAATGAACAGTTCTGTACATCTTAAACACTCATATGTCTCTGTTTTTAATAGAAAATTGTTTATGCAGTTTTATTTCCCAGTTCAAATATAAAAGAAAAAATATTGGGCTTTGTAACTTTGGTATGTTAATCATATGCAGTAAATTACATTCATAAAAATTTTCAGAGACTTCAAGTCCACTAGCCTTCTTTACACTTCTGCATTAATCATCTGAGTCATTTGTCCTTTGAGCTGTGCATACAAATGTGCCTGCTATATGATCTCTGGTATCTCAATTATAAGAAGTTTTCTTAACTAGTTATGCTGTATCATCAAATCCTAATTTGTGTTTCAGAAGAGTGAGGGGTAATTCCATTAGTGTACCTACTCATACCTCTTCAGGGGAAGGAAAATTGCATGGTATTTGTGACCAAGCATGTCATACAGTTTTACAATGGAAATCCATATTTTAGTTATGACTCCAACCTTGACCTGAGAGTCAAACCCAGTGTTTTATCCACTTACTCTCTGAAGCCTGAAACAGGATGCACACATGAAATAGGTGTTCAGAAGTAAGTTTTCTCTGATTTGCATACTGCCATATTTTTAATTATTTTTGTTTGACATGGTACAACTGCAAGTAGCATAAAATCAAAGGCAGTAAACCAGTAAATTGTTTTGCTGCTTGCCTGTTAGCAGCATGCTAAGAATCCTGGAGTCATTACTAGGCAAACTAACAAGAATTTTAAGCTCCAAGCCTGAAAACAAATTTTCTTTATTCCCTCTCCCACTTTTTCTGTTTTAGTGGAGACACTGTATTTCATGCCTTCCTTTTCATTCTTTGAAATTTTTTCATCCCATTTAATACATTTTGGAAATGTTTTTCAAGCTTGTCAAAAGATTTGTTAGGCATGGATAAAAAAGTCAAGCTTGTTGACTTCTGGAGCAATTAACAAAATTACAGATAGCCTATTTCTTGGCCTGTTTTCTCAGTTCTGCCATCAGTGCAATTATCCACAATAGAGAATTTTTTTTTTAATATAGAAAAGAAGGTTATAAAGTTTAAAGTTCATTCTATGAAACATAACTGGTTTTAATGCTTTTTCACTAGCCCCCCCCCCCCCAAGCACTTTTTATCAATGTCTTGGAACACTTTCATATTTTTGCAGTTCTGGAGACACATTCAGAAAGGAGTATTTTGGTGTTTAGGATTGTGCTTTTAATTTTTTAAGCTGGTTTTTCAAAACAAACAAAAAACCTGAAAAATCTCTCTTCCAGCACTCACAAATAGGCTTTTGTGCTGAAAAATGTTAACATACGGGGGTTTTAGTTATATTAACTTTTAATTTTAATATGTACCTCCCCACTGTTAGCGCTGTAACTTCACTGCACACTAAACCAGCCTTTATTATGCCGGATAAGGAAGCCAATCTCCTTTTAGATTACATTTCTAGATTTACTTCCCCCCCCCTCCCCCCCATTTTCTTCAACACTGATAGAACAGCTAGGTGAAAGCAAATGAGATTTTTCATTATTACTAATAATGGAGTGCAACAAATTTGTGAACAGCTTTAAAAGAATTTGACAGGTTCTTATATAAGTTTCCCCTTCATATAACAAGTCTGTTGACAGAGTTTTAAATGAAGAATGTGCTTAAATCAGTCTGAAGATGCTTAGGAACATAACAACTTATATAACTGCTGTTGGACTCCTTATGTAATTTTTCTCTTAAGAGGAATAATGCATTTTAAACAGTACCAATTACTTGCATTTTGAAATAATGTAGTTATGGGGAGGTAGGGCTAACTGCTCAAGCCCTCACTATTTTACAAATGAAACCCTTTTTGTCACTAAAGATTAAACATATGATTGAAGCTGGGGGAAAAATAAATTGCAGTCAAGAGTATCACAGTTCCTTAATTTACTGTAGATAACACATCCATCCAGTCCTGGTCACTTAATTACACAATATAATAAGCTCTTAATGAGACAATTAATCAGAGATATTAGAATCTCCTATTTTCCTGAGATTTTAGTTGATTTAAATCAAAAAACAAAAAGATCAAACATGAAATAAAATGTAACTGAAATTATTCTGAATTTTGCCTTTTGCCATCTTGCCAAAGAAAACTCTCTTTGAAGAAGCAGTTCAGCAGAGTCTGTTTTAAGCCAAGTTAAGAGAAGAAATTACTATACATTTTCACTAGCTTTAGTAGTATTTTGTAACCATTATCTCTCCCTTGCATATGTTCCATTTAAAATGCAAATTGAGGTGGATATCAGTATTCCACAGTTCTGGTGAAACACTAACTATTTACATTGTTTATCACATAATTCCCCTCTTCTGCCATCATCTCATTTTCAGTGTACAGTACCGTAAGTTTTATCTCAAAACTATCTTTCAGTCAATATTTTAATTTTCATTTGACTGGTAAAACTGTGTGTCATTTGACTGCTTCTTTAATCTGAAGATTGAAAACTACAAGTGCATTTCTGAGGAAGAAATTTTGGAAACATTTCTGTGGGATTCTACATGTTATTGTGATTTATGAATGGCAACCTGAGTCTACATATTTGTAAAGTAAGGGAATTATGTTGGTAATCTCTTTCCCTGTCAATCCAAAGAAGTGGCAATGAATTAGAATTTTTATTTTTTTCATGACTGAAGATAAACTAATGATTTCACAGATATTTCACTGCATACCTCTGGGACTGCACATAACATAATTACTGGCCTAGTTTCAAGACAGTAGTACATACGAAAACAATGTGGGGTACATGCATTTTCCTAGGAATTAAAAGGAGTATCTAGAAGACAAGTTGAAATTTCACATTTTTAATGAATGAAATTAATCCATTTTTGCTAATGAAAAAACAAAAATAATTTTGGGAATAAACACATTTTGGTTTGTTTAGATTTTTACCTAAAAAAATTATTTCCTCCAACATTAAAAAAAAAAAAGAAAAAAAGTAAAAACAAAGAAAAAGTCAATCTTTTCTGAGCAGCCGTCAAGACATTTAATATATTTAGTTTTTAAATGAAAATCCTTTAGTTTTTGATGACCAGATATTTTCAATTGCAAAACAAAAAGTTTAGTGCTGATGAAAGCACCTGAGGATTTCTACTCCAGACATATTTTTATGCTCTAGAGTAACTTTTCAACAATAGAAATAAAGAAGAAAATTGAGGGGGGTAAATATACTGATGTTGAGTACTATGAAAAAAATGTCACAAATAAACCAAGCAATAGATTAGTATATTTTAAATGAAATTTATTTGAACACAATTTTCAAAACCCCAAAACTTTAAAGTTTGAAAAACAGTAACAAATGCTGTGGCATGGTTATTTCAGTTAATTCTGTTGGTAAAATGTTTCACATTTTAACTGGCCGCAGTCTTTGACCTCCATAATCACTGAAGATAAATTAATCATGTAAGCTAAATTTCTGTATACAAAACTTAACTGTTTAAACTTCATTTTTATTTAATGGCCAAGAACAAAATTATTTCTGTTTTTCTTCCAAGGAAGAGAGAAATCTAGATTTTTGATCACTGTAAAAATATGAGAATCCATGATAAAGATCTTCATCAATTAACTCAGCATTTCGAATTCAGTAGTTTTGAACTTTGCCAGAGTGTAACAGCATTAGGTTGGACAACTGACCTTTACATCTAGATTTTGGGCAATCACCGATTATTGAATATCTCAAGTTGGAAGAGACCATAATGACTCTAACACCCTGAGCTTCAGAAGACTACCTAAAACTAAATCATATGACTGAGAGTATTGTTGAGATGATCCTTAAACTCTGACAGTCATGGTTCTATGACTACTTCTGTGGGGAGCCTGTCCCAGGGACTGACCACTCTCTCAGTGAAAAATCTTTTCCTGATGTCCTATATGAACTAACAGATAATCTCTCTGTGTCACCTCTTTTGTTTCTAAGCCAGATATTGGACTGAAGCTATGCTGGCAGGTATTCTTGTTGTGACAGAGATGATGTGATAGTTGAAGGGGTGGAGAACACTGAGGGATGATTTCTCAGGTAAACCTGCCTATTGAGTCAGTCTGCAGTCACACAGGACCTCTGCAAGAAATCATTTTTGATTTTTCCCGTATGTATTCACTCTTAATAGCTATACTCCTTCATCAAAAGTAGTTTTTCTGCATGTAGTGATAATTAAAAATCTACCCTTGATTCTTCTTCACTGTATTATGTTGCGAAGAAGGATGTCTTTTCAATGAATTTTTGGGCAGAGTTAATTTATTTACCTAGCTAGAATTACCTGTGTTACCAGTTAACTTCCTTCTATGAGACTTTGACGTTTTAGCATCTACATTTTAAAAAACAAGTAATTGATTAGAAAAATGTAAAGAAACTCATTCTAAATTTTATTTCATCCTCCTCTGGAAAAGTTCAGAAAACTTTTTTACTATAAACTTATGAGTAATTTCTACCTTTGCTTTCCATATGTTTGCTACAGTTCAAAATTAATTTCTTAAATATCTCTCCCTTTACATTATTCACCCTGTTTGGAGCAAGTTGGAATTCTGTGTGTGGCTCCCCTTTTCCTCAAAGCTTTGAAGAATCTGCTATAATATATTGCTTTAATCTATCTATTCTAGGTTAGAACTTCAATACTTACAACTTTCCTCCTCTCCGCAGTTTTCCTTTATCTTCTTATGATTAATGGATCATCTCTAAAACTTTTGCACCAACACCAGATTGTACAAGAGAAATAAACAGTCTTAATGTTTTGATTCTTACATTTTTCTGCAAAAGATTTCTGTGCAATAAAACAATATAATCTCCTGAGGTTTGTGGGTGATTTAATATTTCTTCTGTATCAGATACACATTTTTCTCTGCTGAACACTGCATGTTCACTGATAACTGAAGTGCTTAGCAGCTGTCACTCAGTGTAGCTCTTCCAGATGTTCTACCTAGACAATCATATTGGCACGCTATTTGAAATCTCATGTCTTTCTTGCTTTCCTATTGTGCATCCCCTCTTCTTTTTTCATTACTCTGAACTGAAAAGATTCTTTTATGTCATTTAAAAGTAAACAACAAAACAAAACAAAACGCCTCAAAAACAAAAACAAAAAATCTTCAAAAAGAAATAAGCCTCCAAATGTGGACCAAAACTTTGAGGTAGATGTACTTTAAAAACAAGGTAACAAGTTAGCTCATTTTACTTTATGAATTTCTGAAACGTTCAAAAATTCATGGACACTATCTTACTTTTTTGGCTTGGCGTTCAGTGAAAGGTGTGCCAGGAAGAGTTCACTGAAAACAAATTAAATCAGACAGGCCAAAAGACATAACTAAAACCACTAGCCACTTATTTCCTGGCTCAGATTTGAGCAATGTTCCAGATGCTTTCTTCTCAGAAAATGAATTTATATGTGTAGCTAAATAAGAACACAAAGCACTCTGGTCATCATACAGAGCAATAAGTTACAGAGCGATTTTTACATTTGTAATAAAGTACAAATTAGGGTTCGTAAAAGCATAAATTAAATGCTTATATTCAAATGTAAAATCTAAAGAAGGGAAGGGAAGTTCAGTGAAGGGAAGGAAAGGGAAGTTCAAGGAAGGGAAGGGAAGGGATTGCTATCAGCGATCAGTTACATCCCAAATTATGTTTGTGTTGGTATAGCTGAGGCAGCAAGAAATTGCAATATCAAGCTACAGTAACAATGATACCACTATTTCACTTTTTATTTTAATTCCAAGAAGTTTCACAAGATGGCAAAGACCTAAATGTTCTTCAAACTTCAGATATATCTTGTTTTCCCTTGTTCAGTATACTTTAGAGAATAATAGATAAATTTTGTTTGAATGTGACAGAAGGAAAATGAGCCTTGATCTCAAGATCAGATTAGGTCACTCAGAATTTTGTTCAGATGAAATCTGAAGACCTTCATGATGAGGATGGCATGACCCCTCCAGACTTTTGTTCTACTGCTGGACTGTCCTATGCAGGAAAATATTTCTCCTGTTACCTAGTCTGAACCTCTGCTGTTATGACTTATGTCCACCATCTCTCATACTCCTCCTCTAAACAACTGTAAGGAACATAACTGCAGCTTCTTGATAACCTTCCCAGAGGTGCTGATGGTAAATGCCTCTAAAACCATCCCTTCTCTAGGCCAAAAAGGTCCTGGTCTCACAGTGTGTCCCTGAAGACAGGCATCTTCTCCAGTACCTGTTCATTTTCTCTGCCCTCCACAGAACGATGTCCAGTTAATCACTGCCAACCTCTGCCAATTGAACTGGACACAGCATCTAGATGTGGTCTAGCGAGCACTACGTAAAGGGAAATAACCACTCTTCATAACCCATTGGACTTATTCCTTTTTCATACACTTTCAAGATGCTCTTGGCTTTCTTTATTACCAGAGCACAGTATTAGGTCATGCTCAGTGTACTGTTTCTATTTTAACATTAAGAAAAAAAATCAAATTATTATAAATGTCATGAATGATGTAATTCATTGGATGGTTGAACTTCAGTGATAAAGAGAAAGATCAAATTTGTATTTGTACCAGTGAATGTATATGTACCTTATAATGCTGTCCTATTTAGAAATGGCAAATGAATGAAATATTACATTAAATAGTTTATCTGCCTGAAAAGCAATAACTTTGGATCTTATATTCTGGAAATTTTGAAGATATTTTGTCCTGAGAATACTCTTCAAATAGGAAGGTTGTTGAATTTTACATGAGTTGCAATAATTAAATATCACCTCTGTCTGGAATATTTTAAATGCAATATATTGAAATAAACATATTCTAAAATCACACTTTGAAAAGTGCATCTTAGCCTCCTTTAGGTTAGGCATGATATTGAATAGTTCCTTACTTATTTTTAAAACAATTTTTCTTTTCCTGTCACATTCAAAAATAGCATAAAATAAAGTCTGTAAAGCCATGACTTAAAAACTGTTTTAATGATCTGGATTCTGTTAAAAGCCAAATTACTTTCCAGCTCTTAGCACTCCATGGAAACTGAGAATATTGTTAAACTGCAGGAACAACAGAAAACAACACCATGAGGTATTCTAATGTGAGTGGCAACAATGTTAAAGGCCATTTGAAGAAAATTCTCATTTTAGATGCCTTTCCACTGAGTGAGAACTAAGAGATTTCTAATTTTGTATTTTGTCTGTGTTCATATTTCTGTGTCCACAAGCACTTATTGAGTGTATTTGTAGCATATGTATGTAATTCACTGTGTGGTAACTGTTCATTGTTTTCATAATCTTAAATAAAAGATACAGTGGAAAGGATTAGTATGAATAAAAACATGCAGAAGATCCCTGATATAAACAGAAAATATTAACAGTTTAATTTCTATGAAGAAACTTGTTGTACTCAGTGTGCTCAGGGTTAATGCAAAAGATTTTTAGCTAACAACCACACAGCAGTCAAATCTCATCACCTTCAGCAGGAATAATTTATGGTTTAATCTTACATGCAGGCGTATTAAATTAGTATTACTCATCAGAACTCACTTATTAATAAAACAAGCTGAATTAGTCACCAGAGAATCATATTTGGAAATTCAATGACAATTTTACATTTTTAATAAAGGCTCGGAAATATTATTGCAGAGCAGGTGGTATGAAGAAATGTGGTCAAATTTGAAATTCATTAATAATTGAAGTGTAGAACGTGACAGAGGTGAAAATTGATATTGATTTTTTCCCCTCTAATATTTGGATGAGTTCTGAAAAGTAAATAAAATGAGATAACAAGACATATCAAGTCACCCTGATTTCTTTGATCACCTCTCCCTGTATGCACACATATATATCACTATTTTCCTTATCATGTTTTTGAATAATTCAACACCCATAGTCTTTCCAGTTCAATGCATTATAAAACATGCTCCAGCTGAGTTTCAATCATATTAGACTGAAAGCTGAATTTTTTATGAAGGATTATTTAAAACAAAATGTGTCTTGGGCCCTACAGTCTCTGAAACCAAACAATCCTGAGTTCAGTGAAGAAATGTCAACACTGTGGAGAATTTTTCAATTCAAAAAATTAAAGGAACCCTGTTTGATGTATATTAACCATATCAATATTAACAAACTGCTGCTGGATTTCAGAAGTGATATGAGAGCAGCAGTACTACCAGACTTGTATTTTAACTAGATACGAAAGCTTTGAAATACTTGTACTCATGCTGAACTTGACCTGCCTTTGGGACAGCCGTAGCAGCGCTCTTACTGATTTCAGTAATGCAAATTTTCAGGCTCAGTTGAAGCTAGACACTTTAGCCTCACTGGACTCTAAACAATGGATAACAATGATGGTCACCAGCCTCTGCTGACCAATCTTCAGCACACTGTAGGCATCTTCATGAAGTATATTCTGCAGGATTTACATGGCTATTAGAGGTCTGTAGTATATTCTATGGTGCATGGGATTTTGTTTCAGCACTCCACACCTCCTTCTGTCCTCACAAAAATTTGGGGTCAAGATCTTCTTTACTAGACATTTCTTGGTTTACATTCTTCATCCACATGGATGTCTTGCTCCATTTTCTTAGCCCAGTACTGGTAATACAAATAGGAGAAACTGACTGAAAAGGCTGGAGTCTTTCATTCCTGTGTGTTTACAAAAGTAAATTCCTTGCTTCTGAAGGAAATAATCTAGTCATATATTCTGCCTGTAGGTGAAAACATTATGGTGAAAAAAAAAAAAAAAAAGAAAAAACAAAAAAAGAAAAAAACAAAAAAAATCACTTTCTCCAAAGTTTACCGTAGAATACTTCAGACTCAGTCTGACTTCCATTTGAAACTTTAAAATAGCCATATACATATCTACACTTCAGATTCTTTGCAATATCACTCTTTTGTACAATCTCCTACAAGTTTGTGTAAAACAAGAAAATCCTTTTCTCTTTATCATGGTAAATTTCTGGATTTTATGCTATACAACTGACATAAATAATCAGTCCACAGATTATTTTTCAATATATTTAGTAATCTTGGCAGAATAATTTCTCTAGAGTTAATCTTTGAGGTGGGAGGAGATCAAGGATTGAACTCTTATATTGACTGTAAAAAATTAAAGGCAGCTAAAAAATGCCAAAGCAGCAGTACATTCAGAAAATAAACAAACTATCAGAAGTTAAGAAGGGAGGAAGTAGAAAAGCTCAAAAACAGGAGACAGAAAATGTGTCAACTCATTAGATTTCTTTTTTTTAAGGGTACTTTCATGTGTTGAGATGAACATCTCTCCTCAAAGATATTGAGCATAAATAATATTAACTGCAGTTATTTTATGCTCCTGTGCCTTCTGTCTACTGCAGAACAAGTAACTGTTTGAAGATCCAGTTTTCTGTTAACAAAGCAAATGGTTGATGCTGTAGGTCTCACTTTATTAGAATGAATTTATATTGACTTCAATACCCAGCATTAATGAAATCTAATCAAACAGCTGAAAATGTATTCCACAAGGTGTTTTCCTTTAATTAATGAGAAGTATTGCAGAAAATATGAGATTGCTAAGAATTTAAAATATAATAATACATCATTCTTATTCATTATTATTTATTTTATCTTTCAAATATTAAAATTGGAAACATAATTCCAGACTGTGACCTATTTGGAATCTGAGTTCTATGTCTTTGCTTTTTTATTATTATGTGTTGGTTTTCACCCCAGAAAGTATCATAACAACAAATGTCACAATTTTCATTAAAATTAGACAAGAGCTTAATTGGCAACGATGCCCTACTGGGCAGGTTAAACAGTTCTTATGTGACAGACATGGTGCAAACAGGGACATGTTCCATGCAAAAACTGCAGTTAGTTGTTCAACAAAAAGAGGCAAATTGAAGCATTTTTTGTCTGTGCCAGTTCCAGATTTAGGTATGGTCTTCTATCAGCAAAAGCAGATTTGATAAGTTTAAGGAAAAGAAAACCGCAAAGAGGTGAGAGCAGATGATTTAAGTTGGTCGATCAAATTATTTGGAAAATATGTGTCCTAAGGTCATCAGTGCACTCTAGGCTACAATGTTTTTTTCTCCTCCACAGTCAAAACCTTAGACAATTCTTACTGAGCCAAAAATGCTCTAAGTATTAAGTATTTCACATCAATCACCTGAAGGACTGAACACTAAAAATAGTGATCTTTTTATGCACTCCTCATATTAGAATCCTATAATTTTGATTGGATTCTCATCCTTTTGAAACCACAGACACCATTTGGAAAAAAAAATGGTTTTCCCTCCTGAGGTTTGACATCTTCCTCTACACACTCCCCCATCGCCACCTCCCTTGCCCATACCTGGAACTGGAGGAGGAATTTCAGGTCTTGTCATACTTTTCTGCCCTATACTTTGCAGAGTGATTTAAAGTCAGAGATCACAGCTGTGCTTTGGGAGGATGTCTTTGTTCTGTGCTCTTCTTAGGAAAAGAAAAAATATATATCAACAGTTTAAGTATGCAGTCAGTAAAAATGTTATGAAGAAAACTCCTTTTACTGAAAGAGTTTTACCCTGTTGCAACATTTTCCTTTCCTCTGACAACATTCTTAATACAAATACAGAAACATATGAGGGACCTCATATTTCCTCAGGATATGTTGCTGTAATGTAAAGAGTTTGGTCCTTCTTATCCTTGATATTTTGTTAATTTTGTCCAGCATTACACTATGCATGTTACAAACCACACACAGGATTATAGACACGTATGTAAGACAGACACAGAAAAAAAATGTGGGACACTTCTCGATACCTCAATATCTCAATTTCCTATTACAAGTTCATAATAGATGGATATCTGTCTCAAGGTCTGAAAAATTCTACCTTTTCATCTGGGAAAACATATATTTATTACCTTCATTGCCACTAATGTTGAAGCAGGCATCATGGCCTGGGTGATATTCTTTTTAATACATGGCACCTGTAATTCTTCTCTCCTTGCTGAACAATTCCTTATAAACTGCCCCAAATTTTAAGCTTGTATCTGTACCAGCCCACTGAACCTGAACTTCCTCGTAATTTTTCAGGCTACAGTTTTTTGAAACTCCTAAAAACCAAGTCATAAAGTTAATTTACAATGATTTTGTGCAATGAAGGTTCCCTCTTCTTATTTTAAACCTTGAACTCAGACCACTTACTGTAGCTGCACTTATTTTCTTTTGCCTGGTTGTGCTTAATTTATTCACTTGTGGTTAAAAATTACTGTTCTTAGGAGTTAATGTACTGTCCAAAGAGAGATGAAAATGAACAGTCTAAAAGTAATAACTAGCTCTCTGCCTTTCTGGAACCCTCCATTTATGTAAAAGGTTGATTACTCCTCCCTCATATATCAAGGGATCTGACCCTTAATCCATTTCTTATCCCATTATTACAAGATTACTTGATTAAAGAATTTAGTTAGCCAACTGTCTTCAAAATCTAAAAATATGTCTCCTTTCTTACTTCAACCACTGAAAGTGTGGAGCTTAGTAGGAAGGCATCGTGTGAGATAGAGACAAGATAAATAGATACAGTGATAGTTATTTAATTCCTCATGTGCTACAAAGCTCACTTTAGCACTAATGCCATTCCACTGATTTCTCCACTACTGAGCCAGAATAATGGATAGCGAGTTTGTAGTTCAGTATCCAAAAAAAAAACAAAAAAACAAAAAAAACAAAAAAAAAAAAAAAAAAAAAAAAAAAACAAACAAAAAAAAAACAAAAAAACCAAAAACACAAAAAAAAAAAAAAAAAAAAAAAAAAAAAAAAAAAAAAAAAAACCCACCAATTTTGTGACGTATGAATGAATTTAAGTGAACAATAACTTAAATTTCCATTGCCAGGCAGGGCTATGTCACACATTGTGGAAAACTGTGACTACCAAGTCTAGTTTTTCTTGATCCAGAACCTACCAGTGCCTAGTCTTAAAGGATCATGGAGCCATCACCCTGAAACACACTGCACTTGCTGTTAGTTTGTCAGTATTGTCATTCAGCCTCTAAGGATCTTAGGATCTTCAGCAAAGAGTGAACATAGTCATTTGAGTCTGTCAGAGTTCGTGCTCTTTAGGCCAGCATTTGAGGAGAAAGTGCATTTCTATGTCCTGGACATGACATTAAAGCCAAATTTGGGGCACCTGATTCTGGAGATAAAAATACCAAATTAATGGAGAATGAATAATTGGGCAGATTACATACCTCAAACGAGATAAGAAGTCAATCTTTCAGAACAACCTTAGCCAAAAGTTGTAGGAAATTAATTCTTCTTAAGTGAGTGGCCAAATACAAAATGTGGTTTGGAACAACCTAGAGATCACTGAAAACACAAAAAAAAAAAAAATCAGAAAGGAGATTTATTTCTTGAATTTATTTTTTTTTCTTTTAGACAAGGAGAAAAATGTGTCCACACCACTGGCAAATGGGCAAAGTATTATTCTAGTTGATTTTTAAAAATGCTGTTTAGTTATATGTAGTTAATTATTTATGTGGAAAATATTTACTGAATGGGAAATAAGAGGGAGCCATTATGATCTGGTGTGGGGTCAAATGACCATTTTTATCTCAAGTAACTTGGTAACACACAAGACTCCTGTACAGCTATTGACTTCTCTTTTTTAATCAAGACAAAGACTAGAAAGTAAAAACACTAAAATACGTAATTTAAAATAAAAATCATACATGCATCACCAGTGCACATATATATTTTTATGATTTCTATGAAAGCAGTAATTTCACTTTTATTTTCTATCATTTAACTTGTTTAAGTCATATTAAAAAGTAGATGCCCTTAGCCTAATCAAAGCTGCTATTGTGGATTTGCAGACAGACATGCTGTGCAACAATGGTGATGCCTGCATTTACTTCTTGTGTACATGAATAGCAAGATCTGCAGTGGCCTGTATCCTGGGCAATATCCCTTCGTGTCACCTCATCATTCACATTTTTCCAATCGCATGTTTACTTTATTATAAGATTTATACATATAAAACATATCTGAAAGTGAATTACAGTCATAAATAATATTGATTCAGAAGAGACCCTAGGATGGAGAGACATTTCCATGGGAAGGAACAGAAAAAGTGAACAGCAAAGCAGACAAGGCTTCATGAACTGTGCCCACTCACTAATGCTTTTCATTGCCTGGAACAATCCAAATGGTAGGGGAGCTGCCCTTGAAGAATTGCCCATCCTGTGATTAATGCTTTGTTCTACCTGTGAAGAGTCTGACTACAGGGAGCAGTGTTGTATCATGGTGCAGAGCATTGTAGGTACACCTGCAAGCATCTTGAACTCAAAAATTAAATGGTTAATTAGAATATGTGGACAGAGTTGGAATAAGAATTGAAACATCTGGGAGATGGACAGAGTAAAAAACAGGAGAAAATGCTCTATCTACTCATTTACATTTTCTTTGAGAGGGTAAGACCTTTTCTCACACAAGTTCATAATTTTTTCCAGGTCTGTACATTCCTAGTTTTACTTTGCCTCAATGAACTGATTTTCATTCTCGATTCTGTTTCAAGTCAATCAAATAATTTTTTAATCTACTTTTACATGAAATTACCTGCACTGGGTCAGATCAAAGGTCTACCTATATCCTGCTCCTGACAGGGAACCTAGGGAGGAGTACAAATGCAGTGCAAGCAGACAATGATCCTTTCCTAGAATAGTGTCCCTATCTCTGTGGATTTATGATGCAAAGACCTGAATTGAAGGTGGTAGGTTGATGTAAATTTGTATTCAATATCTTTTTCTTCCATTTCTTCCACGACATTCCGTGTTCATCTTCAGATGTCAAACAGGCATCTAACAATGTTCCAACAGCACCAACAACATTCTGTGGTAAGGAAAACCACAGACAAAAATCACAGAATTTCTGTAGGTCTCTCCCCCTGTGCCTGGAATGGTGATGTTTACTTCTACTGGTCATTCTGCTGACTTGTGGAAAAAAGATGCAAAGTAGCTTTCCTGGCAGTACCTCAGGATAAGAACCAACACACAGACTGGCAAACAACCTTTTACAACATGTCTGTGGCCTAGGCAGTGGCTGACATTTTACAAGAGTGGTGCTGCCTCTCTTCATGTTTACTGTACCTGCATGACTTTGTTTGGAACACTCTTTCCTAGCTGCTTTTACATAAAATGGGAGTTACTCCTTCCAACAGACTTTTGTGCTTCAAATATATCAGAGAATACTATGTACCTAGCCGCCACATTCATATTATTGTAATGAGGAGAAACAATGCTTCCAAAATCTCATCACTCCTTGTTCTAAACAAGAAAGATTACACACAAAGAACAGGTTAAAAAAAAAAAAAAAACCAAAAAAAACCACCAAAAAAAAACCCCAAAAAACCCCAAAACAACAAAACAAACAAACAAACAAAAAACCAACCAAAAAAAACCCTGTTAAAATTAATAATAAATGATAACATGATGAGAGGAGAAATGGTTTAAATATTATTTGGGGAGTATGCTTGCTTTTATTTGGTGTTTGTTTTAGGCTCATACCTAGTCTAATATAACCATATCCATTTACAGGGCTCTGTGTGAAAATAATGGACATGTCAGGACAATAGATTCCTGGAATGTATAAGAAAATATACACAGCACATCTTTTCTACATAAGTTCTTGTTCTCTATAATTTATCAAATGCTGTGTGGCCTGTTCTAAGTACATATATTACCAACAGTGAGATTTTTTTCACTTCAGGTAAGCACTTGCTCACTTGTCCTACTCCAAATTTACTCTTGCTACATATGCTCCTTGTTACTTAACTGCAGTTCCTTAAAAATAAAATTAGAGTAAATCTATACTGTCCTTACTTCTACTCCTTGTCCAAGTAAATGAAAACAAAATATATCTATCCATACATTTACAGTTACTTTGCAACATAGGCATTATGTACATTATTAATTACCATTAGAGATAAATGTATTGTAATGTCTCAATTTTCAATGTAGGTCTAACAGACCTCTGTACTCTTTTACAGATGAAGGCATATTTCTATACAGCTTCCCAGTAAGAACTTCTTTCAAAGCATCAGTGGTTTCCCAGTGTTGTTTCTATTCTCTTGATGGATGTGAGGGGAAGTTTTCTGTCCTTTTGTAAATTAAACTTGCTCATTATTTTGCTCCTCTTTTTTAGAACACCAGGTGGTACATAAACATTACTGTCTTACCCTTTGTGCATTTTTTTGAGAGTTCACTGTAACTGAATTCTGGTGTAACTTTTAGACATTCTTCTCCTGTACTGAGTCTAACATATGGAGAGAACCTTTCCCTCCTCTTCCTGACAATCTATCCTTGAAGAGTCTCGATTTCTCAGTCATTTATTTCTAGTTCATGATACCAAATGAGGCTATGAAATCTATTTTTGGCATTGCAATTGGCAGAAACTACCAGGCACAGGACAATAATCAATTTATCTCTTCAGCCCTTCCTAGGATAGAGATCTTTATCACTTTTTCAACAATTTTTCTGGTGAAAGCTTTTAGCTCAAGTAATAGAATATGTCTGGAGAAAAGAAAATTGTCAAGAGAGGGAAGGAATAACCCATCCAATACTGTTTAAGTCTGTTGACTGTCACAATCATTTAAACACTTCCATTCTACCTTCCACTGAAGGCCAAATATTCCCTTCTGCAGACAAGACTTTATAGCTAGAAACTCTGAAGGACTACTTACACTCCTTAATCCTTGTCAGAAATGCTTTTGCCACATTCCTGCTTAATCTACATTAAATTGGTAATATATTCATTTATCTCAGGAATAGGTCAGTATCAGTGTCTTTGTTTGCTTCCCTTGGAGTTGATGAATATTTCTACCTTTATTTCTTGGAAGGTATGATGAAACACTGCATTCTCCTGCTCTTTGAAGGTGTTAGCTTCTACTAAGACAAGAGAAGGCAAGAAACTTTTTGTTGTCCAGTCTTGCTGCTTGAGGGTTCCTTTCTCAACGTAAATAAAAAAAAAAGAAAAATGATATATGATGCATGGTGCAGTAAAAAGGAGGAAATAATGAAACTCAGATATTCTTTTATTTAACACTAAAGCACAGGGTAATTCTAGATGTCATTATAATTATCAGAGCGTAGGCTACCAAGAGCATCATGTCATGCATCATACTTTATGTTGCAAAGAGTATTGCTAAAACCAGATTTTTGTTTTATTCGGCATGTCTTCCATCTCTTTAAGTTCTTTAACACTGTTGACACCTTAATATTGCAAATCACATCAAGCAGCTCTACAGTATGAATGTGCCGAGACAATTAACTTCATTAACTTTTTATTATTTCCAGATTAACAAAAAAGGGGAGTAAGAAATGAAAAATTAATTTTAATGTTGTTTGCACTTCCTTACTCTATGCAGAAATTGAAAAGAAGCAGTGAAAATAATGGATCATGTTGCTCTGATAAAGTATAGTTGACTATGCAAATCTGTGTACATTAATTATTGTTGGAAGCCAGTTGTTAAAGTGCTTCAGTGTACCTCTAGTGATGTTAGTGGTCTTAGCTCTTACCACCTAGCTAATATTTTATTTGGCTTTTTCAAAAGTCTACACTACTGATTCAAGTACAGAAAGAGTGTTCATGTATCTCCAGGCCTGAAGGTAATTTTTGATTATAACGGGCATACACGGCACTGTTTTCTTGAAATTTCCCCTGCTCCCCACTGCTACCAGAAAGTAGATGTGTGATAATGACTCTGTGAAGACACTGGCAAAATGAAAATTTTGAAAAATAATGACTCTAAGGCCCTTATACTGTTCTATACAGTACACAATATTGTTTACAGAAATACTTTTTCATACATAACAGAAAGTTAGTAATTGTAGTTCTGACTTGCACTGTGAATGTTTTCATCTGTCTTTTTAAAAATATGTTTGACTGGCATAAGAGAAGACAAAGTTATACCCTGACAATTTTTCAAACACCTTTCAGTTCATTTGCATTTTATTATTAATACATGAGAATTACCCTTGGAATTAGTGAAAGTTCATAAAATATATTAATCTCTTGGAATATTGTTCATCCCTATCCTCCAATGTCATGCCCTTACCAATATCCCTTATAGCTGTTCTAAGGGTTATCAAATGACAGTATGAGTGTTTTGCATTCACCAACCAGTGAAGGTTGGTGCAGCCAGGCTGCAGATCAGTGAAGAGTTCCCTCTCATCGTTTATTCAGCATTGGGGCAGTTAAAGTAACATGAGAAAAAAAATCACCACAATGGAAATAGTGACTGCCATTGTCATAACATGAAGCACAGTATGCCACAGCAGTGCAAATTATATGATGCATATTCAGAGCAGAGAGTTAGATGTCTTAATGTGAGCTTGATATACAGACAAAGGCAACAAGCATTTAGTTTATTTCTTAACATTGCTAAAATATAGTTTGTAGTCTGTTGACTGCTCCTACAAATAAATGGTATTTGATACAAATTTCAAATTGCGCTTCATTCTAGGAAATAACCACCTGATACTGTATTAGCTCTTAAGAGAGCACTGCCGATATTTCCTGCAGATAGGCTCCCTGTTCATCTCTGAATGTATTTTTAAGAGTCCCTTAGTTCTACCTATGATTCAGATTAAGAGTCTGCTATAGTCACAGCCTGAATTATTTGGGTTTTTTATGTTCAATAAAAGGTTGAGGTGTAAACAGTCAAAAAGTTTCATTGCTTTATAAGGCTCAATATGTGTTTGTTTTTTAGGAAGTACTGACAGTTTTTAAAATCTTTGTTTGTAACAATTTTAAGTACATTCACAGTAAATAACACCTTTTTTTAAGAAAGTTCAGTAAGTAACACTTTAGGTATAAAGAATGCCTAAGATACATGTCATTTTCAGCAGGGTTTTACACCAGCCTTAATTTAATAAGGAATAAACTAGGAAAATAAATGATTGATGTAAATATTAAAGGAAATTATGTTGTAAATTTGGTTTTGTGGTTTTGGGGGGGTTTGGGGGATTTTTGGGTGCTTTTGTGATTGAAAGTGTGAAAATAGTAGCTTCTGGATGCTTCACCTATCAACATGATAATAGTGGCGTCGCGCTCTAGACTAAGCAATGACTGTTCTCCTGTGTAGCTGAGAGGGGAAGCCAAATTATAATCTCTTGCAGGTATGACCTAAAGAAGACAAACAAAGCAGGAATAAACATAACAGTTCTCTCAAAATCCTTAATAGCTAGTGTCCCACCAGCATTTCTTGGTGTGTTCAAAGACATCTACATACATACACACATAAATTTAGAAGACGTAGATATAAATTAGTATATTGAGACAAAATACGTATCTGTGCTTATGTGTAGCTTGTTAATGTGTAAAAACCTTCTATTTTTACGTCTATATATAAAATTGCATGCCAAACCTTTTTTGTGTATGTTTTATTCAGACATGCAGACACATAAGTAGCTTTGTCTTTTGCATTTTTATGTTTCCTACACATTTCACGACTACTCTATATGGAAAATATATATATGAAAACATCCAGAAAATGGTGTGTTGTCACAAACGCAGACAGATTTGTGTAGGAGAGTGGGGAGAGAATGGGATGGATGTGCAGAGAGGGGAAATGGGTTTGAATTCCTTGTGTTTCCCATGCACACATGCATTTGAGCAAACACACAAAACACACAGACAACACATTCTCCACTACCTGTTTTCCTAGAAATCAAAAAAAAGTCTTTTTATCCCAAGGCATTTGGGATTTGGTCAGATTTTGTTTGGTATATTACTTTGTGCCTGGTTATTTAATATTTTTTTTCAAAAGCCATATCTTCTACCTATTATTTATGGTGATCTTCATATACACATCATTTTTATATAAAGCAAGCTAATCACATTTATACATAAAGCAAGGTAGGTGAAAGAAGACATTGATCTTTGTTTTCTTTTCCCTATATAATGTCTACTTTCAGACCTTAAGAAAAAGCACAGACTCAAAAGAGAAACAAAATGAGAGAAAGAAAAAAACCACTTTCATGGTTTGTGAATTCTTTCCAGGAAATTGTAGAAGAACAACACTTTTCATCTACTAGAAGATGTGACTTTAAATAAAAAGCAAGTTTATATTATATTATATTATATTATATTATATTATATTATATTATATTATATTATATTATATTATATTATATTATATTATATTATATTATTATATTATATTATATTATATTATATTATATTATATTATATTTATTATATTATATTATATTTATTATATTATATTATATTTATTATATTATATTATGCTATGCTATGCTATGCTATGCTATGCTATGCTATGCTATATATATTAATATAAAGTACAATTTCTTTTTGGGTGGGACATAATTGTATGCTACTTTTGAATTGCGCCCTGAATATGAGGTGGACAAGAAACTTGAAAAGGAAGATGTAGGCTCAGAAAAATGAATAGGAAAGCATAAACTTCCAATAAATTCACTTGCAGCCCCAACAGATCAACCTGTTAGATACATAATTACTCTTTAAAGAGCTATAATTCCTGCTTTTTTCTTTATTTTTTCCCTTAAGAGTAGCCAGCTGGAGTAATGAAACAAGGCCTATGTTCCATCTAGTGATGCTGCCAGTGAATAATCAATTTCCCTTCTGCCAATACATATGAACAAGAAATACTGCCTAAACAAGGAATTCAAGGCTATTTTCCTTTTCCTTTTTTCCAGGCTGAGATATTGATTACATAGATTCTGGAAAGTTGGAATTCCTAGAAAATATTTTGAAGGGCCAAAGTGTCATTTTCTTTCAATTTTCAATGCAAACTCCTCTTTTCCTCTCAACCTTACTTCTGTTTAAAATGTGTGTGTGCATTAGTGTGTGTGCAAATGCATGTGTATAAGCTTTTAACAGCATTATGTTCCACCAGATAAACACAAGTTACCCAATCCTGCTTTGCTGTCTTGGGAAATACTCAGATTTCCGATTTTATGTTTTAGGGAAATCATCTATTGAAATCATATACATTATGGAAAATAGCCTAGTCACCACCAAATGGTAGAATTTCATTGATCTGAAATGCTGGAAAGTAATGACAAGTCTGTCTGCATGACCTGTGAATTCCAGTTTGGATATCACAAACAAAAATTCCAACAGCATTTTGAAAGAAATGAGTGGGACAAGTCAGGACGGGAAATCTGTCTTCATATGAGTTCTTGCCGACAGGCTTCTCTGTGCCTAACTGGCATGATATTTTTTTATGCATAATTCAGAATGTGGCATAGAACCACTGGCATGGGGTAGGTGCAGTATATGTAGAAACATATTCAGCTACTCTTTTTTGTCTTGATGCATGCAGTTGTGTCTTAGGTGATGAGCAGCTGTGCATGTGTGAAGGTGGGAAACGCAGATTTGGAGGCAATCAGCCATTCTAGAAAAATATGAATTCTGCCGTCGTTATTGCATTTTACCCAGGGAATCAAAGTATGATAGCACAGCTCACAAAAGTTCATTTTTGCTTCAGAAGAACAAAAATAATAAAATGTTTTATTGAAGCCACACCAGGTCCCACATGGATTATGCTTGATTATGTGAGAAGGATTTTACTCCAAAGAAAATTGGTACAATACCTAAGCAGTTTAAATGGAATGTAAATAAGGTCAAAATACCATTCAAAAATCATAAATCCTATCTACCCATTTCCTTATGTGAACACCATTGTGGACAACACAGAGCTGAAACTCTGGGTAAAGTGAAGTCTAAGTCCCTGAACACTTCAGGTAATTTTTGCAAAATTTCACTCACCGTTTATTTTAATAAGGTAGATTCAAATTTTTTATTACTCAGGGAATTAACAGATATAATTGCTCTGGGAAAATCAAATATCTCTGTTGGGGAAACTTAAAGAACAACAAAACACGAACATCACCTGGTTTTGAAGGTTCTTCTTGAAGGGCAAGCCTCTGATCAGACACATGTCTCTCCATCTGACTCTGTGTGTGTGTCATAAGCAGGATTTCCCCATGCATTATAATTACTGTGCTGATGGCTCCAAAGGGAGATTCAAACCACTTAAGATTTTAGTCTCCCTATCCTAACATTCCAGGCCACGTTGTATGGAGCTCTGAGCAGCCTGGTCTGCTGAGTGTCCCTGTTTGTGGCAGGAGAGTTGAAACTAGATGATATTTAAGGTCCCTGAAAATCCAGTCCTTTCTTTGGTTCTGTGGCAATTCTGTGACTATTAAATTAATCAGTTTGCTCTCCCAAAATTATGATACTGAAGACATAATAAAGTAAACTTCGCTATCTCTTTCTGATAAATTAAACTATGGTTAAAGATAGTTTCCCACAACATCTAATGTTGTGGCCAGTTCTGAAAATGTTTCTTCTTTTACAAAGACTTATTAAAGATGAGTTTTCTTCTTTCTGATCTTCTCTTTTCATATATCCACAGAGGCAGTGGATGCTCTTATAGGGTTAATCTTCTTAGCTTTCAGCTTTAAATTCATGGAACACATTGTGTCCAGCCTTAATATTTTACAGTGTAAGCCATATCATCTTTTATCTTTTATTTATAGTGAACCTCATATTAATTTCTCAATAGCAGTTGGCACAGCAGGAGGGACAAGGCATTGATCTTCCAATTTATCCACTACTCTTACATATCCTGAGGTCGATGCAGTCTAGGGAAATTGATGGGCTCTGGCATCAGTACAGTGGGTGTGTGTTTCTCATGCATGAAAATCAACAGGAAACCAAAATGTGACAACTGACAGTAATATTGGAAACCTCTGTAATAAAAATAACAGGATGGTCTTCAATAATTTAATGGAATATTGGGTATTCCATAATGAAAAATCAGCCATGTAAGAGTTTCTGTATATAGGTTTGTGAGATTCTGTACATTTGCAACAGCTAGGTAAGAATGCACACTTTCACATGCACAACATGCTTATGTGTGTCTTCTCTCACCTTAAAATATGAGTCACAGGGTTTCACTTTAAATTGTGACTTGTATTTTCATGCATACAGCCTTATAGGGACAGATCTCTGAAGGATCAGAAAAAGAAAATACATTCTTATCATTACACATTGTTTGCAGTTGCAGTGTGAGAGATCCTGCTGTACCATCTCCAATTTTTATCTTTTTAGAAACAAGTTGATCTGCATTGTTATCAGTTACGAATGACAAGTGACTCCTACTGCCCAACACCAGTTCTGTCTCCCATCTCTGGGTATATGCAGTAAAAGAGGGAATGCTAGGCATCTAATGTTTACTCTTTGTGCAGTTTACTGTAGACAAGTTATAGGACTTGGTAGACAAAATTTTAAACATAAATATTATCACCTTTCTCTGCTGAGTGGGTCTAAACACAGAAATGTTGTCCTATTCAAGTGAAGAAGTATCTATGTAAAATCTGCTTGTCTAAGATGTGCAGTAGTGGAGCTGACCCTTTAAGGAACTTTGAGTAGCAATCACTGCATGACCACACACAAGGAAAAGCTACAGGTAAAACTTTAGCTTGTGTTTCTAATTATGCATCATACAGGAAATTGTTAAGAGTTAGTGTAACATTCATTGCCTTCTCTCATATGTGGCTTTTGATGTTGGGGTTAATTTCTTTTTCTCCTTTATTTTCTATCTTTCAATTACTCAGAAAAATAGTAACAATTCCTGCAGTTCCACCAGACTGCTAGAGCTTTCTGGCTCCATAACCCATGACCCAGATGGGGGGATCTGGAAGACACTGAAGTTTTGGAATCAAAACCACCCCTGCAGCTGGTGATCAAATAATGAGAGAGAGAGAGAGAGAGAGAGAGAGAGAGAGAGAAATATTGTGTGATATGGCCTGTACAAGGCAGGGGAACATATTAAAACTAAGATATCCACATTAAAATGGAACTATTGCATGTGATATGAAGGTAGGATTGCAAATACAGAGACAAACTGTACACTTTGGATCTCCCTCCACTGCTAGCAGTGTTCAGGTACATATTACTTATGAAATCAAAATTACTATCATCCCCTATGGGTCTTAAGACCTCAAAAGGAAGGGAGGAGTGTGGTATCTTTCTATCAGGCAGTTTAAAGCTATGGAGAAAAACTCTTCTGATACTCAGGATGTTCTTTCGTATTCCTGGTATGGAGGCACAGACTCACTCCCTTTAACAGTCCATGACGTAGTGATTGCACAAAAGATGCCATGTGACCTGTTGAGCTTTATGTAGTAATCCTACAGTTTTTAAAAAAGCTCACAGTTTTAATGGCCATAGTAAACAGAATATCTTACTTAAAACTCACAGTAAAAGAGGGGCTTTTAAGTATAGCACAAAAACGGCAAGAAACTACTGTAAGCTACTTTTCTATTTTAAACTTTTTTTTGATTACGAAGATCCTTTATTCTTAGAAATTCAGACAACTGTAAAGAATCCCTGCTTTTGGAGTGCATTTGCTAAGAAAGGATAAGAAACCTATGAACATTCACCCACATATAGAAATGTGCTTGGGCTGGAGGTTTTGTCAAATTTTTAATAATATTTGAATATATTATTAGGTACTCGCTTTATCTGTGAATAAAACAGGAGATGCTGATAAAATGAAAGATTATTTCTGGACATAAACAGTAACAGATGTGCTAGACATTTCACAGGTGAGACTGTTGTTATGGTATTTCCTTCTCAATATCTTATCTTATCTTATCTTATCTTATCTTATCTTATCTTATCTTATCTTATCTTATGCACTTCAATAACATCCTGGATACTTCAGGTACAGATGATATAAATAGTGCATAAACCCCACCAAGATGGCTTCTGTCCCAAGGTGCTTACAATCTGAGTTCCTGCAATGGCAAGAAGAAAGAGAATAACAAAATTGAAAAAATGGGGAAAATACATAGACTACATAATTTTGACTGTCTGCCAGTTCAGAGATAGCATACATGCTTCACAGTAGTTTTCTGTGAACCCACAACTTGTCCTGCAAAATATTTTTCGAGTGTTGAGGGAAAAACAAAACAAAAAAAACCTCTTACATTTTGTTGAAGTTTGCTTTCTATTATCTATGTACTTCCATCCTTACAGTGATAAACCTCTGAGCCCAAGAGGGTATTCAGAGTTACATATGAACATTTAATATACAAATGCTTTTGCCACACCTCTGACACTCAATTTACTGCTCCAGTTCCTACTACCATTCAGTTCTTCCCTTACAATGTTCTGATCATTCTCTATATTTGGCATTTCCCTCCAGCTGAGTGTCATTAATGAATTTCTTCAGCAATTGCTTTTTTTTTTTTTTGTGAGCTCATTACTGAAAATCCTAAGATAATTTTTTTCTAAGATTCTTGAAAAACTCCCCATGTAACAACCCATCTGTAACATGGTGTACTGTATTTTAAAGAATATTTCAACAAATATGTTCAACTTTTGCAAGTCCTCGTGACATTAGTTAATGATAAACATGAAAATATGTAAGTAACTGTAAAAAAATTGAACTCTCATTTTTTTTGTCTTTATTTTATTTAACCAACGATTTTCTAAAGCAGGCACAACAACCTTGCATTTTTGCAATCTGAAACAGGAAAAAAATCTCTTATTTATAATACCGTATCCCATGTCATGACAGATCTCGGCAGCTCCTCACTGTAATGGGGATCAGGTGCCGGGAATTGTGATAGTGAAGCTTGGAGAATTAGTTTAGAATGACAAGACAGGCTCTTTTATATAAAATTTATATATATACATATATATATGTATATATATATTTACCAATTGTTTTGCCTGCAGTAACAAGGGGGGTGGTTCTGTCAAAACTAGGAAGACACCTACAATTCCTTTATAAAAATATTTTTGTGTGACTTCTTTTTTTGCCAGCAAAGAAACAAGTAGGAAAAACATAATTTTATTTTCAGAGCTTATTTTACCTTTCCAAAAAAAAAGAAATTTTCAAATCCTTTGCCCCCTATGTGTCTGGACCTCTGCTTTGTCTTAAACAACTCAGATGCTTTTACATTGCATCTCCCTAGGATGTTTGCAGTTTAGCGTGGTTATTCTTGTCCTCCTCCAGAGCATTACATTCAAAGTGTTTTCTTATAAAGGTAGAGAATGAGAACCTTGTACAAATGTGTGTGCGTGTGTATGCGTGTCACTATCCAGCTAATAATATACTGTCAGCTACAAAGAATTAAATTGCAGTCTGTAATAGTAGGAAGTGGGACAATAGCAAGGTGTGAGGTCACTGAGCAAATGCTTAGCACTGCTCCTGATGCCATGCAACTGCAGCACCAGGGAGGAAGAGGAATTCTCAGGAAGATATTGCTAGGAACACCAAGGGCACCAGGTGCTAGGGGCACCAGGTTATACTCCCAGCCCGTCTTTGCAGTGCCTTGACACATCCAAAGAACAAAGTTGTTCAGTTGATACAAAGACCCAGACCTAGCCTGTTGCTGCTGATAGTTCAGACAAGCTGTAGGAGAGTAGAGCTCTAAAATGAGCGAAGTCCATAAGAGATGCAGGGTCTTCTGTTGAATTCAGAAATCAGAAATGGTAGCAAAATTGATGAAAACAGGATGAAAGCGTTTGTGACACGGTGCCAGAGCTCCTCAGCTGGCTCCCGGCCCCACACTGAGAGCAGCTGCTCCCTGCTCAAGAGTGGTCTGGGTAGCAGTAGAGTGGGGCTTGCTCTCCACAGCACACTGAAACACTGAAACACTGAACCACCCAGGACACAAACACACGGGAGAAGGCTCCTCCCTACAGACTGAAAACACAGTTCTGTAAGAGCTTATATACAGTGGAGATTCTAAGGGGAGGGTAAAATTTTTTACCAGCAGGGAAAACACAGGGAGGACCATAAGGCACGGTTTACAGTACATTAACCAATGAGGGAATATAAGGGGCGGGAAGAAGAGGTTATGTGAACCAATGGGGCTTGGATGATTAGGGGATTTCCCAGCAGGGGGTTGGCACAAAGAGGGATTGACAGCTTGGCAGGGGGAAGAACAAAGAACATTCTACACCAAGGGGCAGGTCTTAGGGTATGACAGGCAACTGGGTAGGAGGGCGCAACTTAGGCTAAACCAATGACATAGGGGGGAGAAGGAGCAAAGCATTCGCAGCAAGTTTCCCATGCGCTTATGGAAGCAGCTAACTGAAGTACTAGGGCACTATTGAATTTCTGTGGAAATGTCTCCTTTCTTGCTGCAGACCTAGGAGGACCAAGTATGGAGGTTTTTAAATTGGATATGATAGATAATTCATGAATTTTCCATTTTTCCAGGAGTGGTCCATGTACTGCACTCCTCATTGCACCATATGATCACCTACAGCAGTGCAATAGACTCTGACAACCTAATGACATCTTCCGTTCTTCTGCCTGCCTCTTCACTAAGTTAGAAAACAATTTGGACTGGATGTACTACACTACATGAACTTGCTTTGGAAGAAATATATACATATATATATTAGCACATTTATTAATACTTTTGAATTCTGAAGTGAAAACTGATAAGCTATATTTACAATGCTTGTAATTCTCAAGAGTTGTGATTCTAGGATTTTTGGGCTACATCCTGAAAGGCTTACAATACATCATATTGTGGAAGGAATAAAAGGAAGCACTTTCTGGGTGAAACAAATACTCAATTACATAGCAGGTGTATGGCCCAGGCATTGCTCCTGTTGTTGACCCTAAAAGCAGGATTTATCACTAAAAGCAGCAAAGAAATCTCACACAAGGAATTAAGGTGTTTGTTTATTTCATATTTGCACCAAGATGGGAGCTAGCTGGTAAATCGACAAAGCTAGAACTGATTCTCAGAACTTTAAATACATTTTAGCAAACAAAAAAAATCTCCTTTCTATTTGCTACAAGTTCCTTAGTTCTCTTAATTAGTATTTTACTATCTATTCCTTAAGTGATTCTGTCTCTTCTCATGCTAATTAGTCTGCATGCTGGGTCTTTCTCTTGAGTCAATGGGTTTCTTGAGTGGATGGTTGTGAGGACTTAAAGAATGCAGCTGCATGTCTCAGAACACTGTCAGAGAAGGAAGTTCCCATAAAATAAGCCACCAGAGCAGAGCTCATGATACAGGCAGATGGTAGCAGAAGAAAGATGCTAATTTCCAGGCCTTGTGAGGCCGATCTGGAAAACACATCCAGAAAAAATCTCCCATGTAGAAAGGTGGCATATAGGAAAGGAAACAAGTGTTTATGTAAATGCCATCTCAAGTTGTGGGAATGGCATTTACACCCCACAGATATCTGAGATTTGGACTGTGTAAAAGTGCTATCTCTAGAGGAATGACTTTGGGGATCCCAGCAACCAAGAAGACCTGGGCAAAAGGCAAAAAACCTGCAGGACAATGATGGTGGTGATCCACCATTCACATGGTCGTATCTTGGCTTCGTCTCTTTCTCTTTCTTTCTCTTTCTCTTCTCAGAGCCCTGCTGTGGTCAAAGAGTACAGAGCTCATTGAGCTCTTACCCTATGCAGTTCTGCACAACAGCTTATCCTCTTTAGGCTATAGAACCAAATTTACATTCCAAATTAAAAAGAAAACTTCCATTTTTTCATGGAATCTGTTGAAGATTCCATAACTAAAATTTCACACATATAGAGTGAATCCATAAAATAAGTGTTGACTTGAGAAAAGAGCTCAGGAGAAAGGGATTTGAACTGCTTGTGGAGAGTAGGCTCAGTGTGAGTCAGCAGGGTGTGCTCGAGCAGCCAGGAGGGCAAGCTCCACCGTAGCGTGCACCACACACAGACAGCATCACCTGCTGGCCAAAAGACAGGATCTGGATTGAGGTGTGGTGTGGCCTCACCCCAAGTCCTGTGTGCAGTGCTGGGCACCAGACTTTAAAAAGGATTTGAGGGTCCCTGAATACATCCAGAGGAGGTTAACAAAGCTCGTGGAAGAGCTGGAAGGCACATCCTTTGAGGAGCAGCTGAGAACTCAGAGTTTGACTGGCTTGGAGAAAAGGAGGCTGAGGATTGAACTGATGCTCTATACAGCTTCCTGACAAGGGAAGTGGTGAGGGAGCTGCTGATATTTTTTTCCCTGGGATTCAGGAATTAGGTAGAATTTTTTCATCCAGAAGTTGGTCAAACCCTGAAACAGGCCTGTCAGAGAAGCTGTTAATCATCCATGCCTGCTAGTGCCTTAAAAGAAAACTTTTGGTCAACGGCCTTCAAAATATTCTGTGTATTGGTCAGCTCTTGAACTGTTCAGGCAGATAAACTAAATGATCACTGTAGGTCACTTACAACTGGATCTACTTTGTTCCAAATAAACGTTTGTAAAATCTGCTGAAACAAATGAAACCAAAAAGTGTTTTTCTGACATTGCAACCACTTCAGAAACCTTTCCTCCATTTCCAGTGGCAATGCTTTCTCTTCTGGGACTTCAGCCACCACCCCTTCACAGACTTCTAAATGTTGTTCTCTATGTTGGGGTCACTTAGGTGTTGAAAGCCTTCAGACTCAGGGATACCACAAACTCTCTGGGCAGTTCACTGCACTCCAGTGCTTAATGACTCTCACAGGGATTTTGATTTCTTTTACCCATCTCCAGCTTGAATCTTTCTAGTTTCACAGGATGTTCCTCTCTCACATTCCCTGATCAGGAAGTGCTAGGAAGAGACTGGCCCCATCCCCTCTATGACCTCCCCATAGGCACTGTGGTGTGCTGTCCGTGCTCCAACACCTCCTCTGCTCCATGATGAACCAGCCCCACAGATTCTCCCTGAGTCTTTCTTGGGTTTTTTTCTCCTCTTTCCTGCCTGGGATCCCAACAGGATGCAGTGCCCAGATGAGGTCTGATGGGTGCTGAGCAGAGGGGATCACTTTCATAAATTTATATTAAAACCTGGTTTTTGCAAATACCTTTGACAATGATTCTTTGAGCAGCCTAACTGTTCTTTTGTGACACTTGAGTGTACAAATCTTTTCTATCTAAATGCTTGTTTCACTCCACTCACTGCTTCTTATTTTTCTCTAAAACTATTTTTATCAAGGCTCTAAACAAGAAGTCCCCTGCATTTATGTACAACTCTCAGTCATCCACTGGCAGCATCGTTTTCCACCACTCCTTCCCATCTGTTGATGTCAGTTCCATGCACTACTGTCAATCAACTTAATGTGTCTTACCTATCCAGTGGCTCAGCAAAATCTATCATAGCATTATTTCTTTAGTTATTTAAACTACTGATGGGAAAAATAGCTGCAGTCTGGTAACTGATAAGTTATCACATTTCACTTGCTCAATTGGATGTAATTGAAATCACAGAAATACAGAAATATAAGACAACAATGAGGCAGTAGGTCATGAAGTGAAGCAGTAGAGCAAGGAAGAGCATTCTAGCCTAAAGAATGCTGTGGGAAGACTTGTGCTGATTACAGAGCCCTCTGGACCAGGCCCCCAGTTTTACAAACGGATTGGTTACTTCTGGACATACCTCTGTCAGGTGAGATGTGCTAAAAACAGAGACAAAATTTTCAGTTTTACTTTGTTTTACTGAGCACCCTGAGGAAATCAGTACCCTCATCAGTGAAATGGGAAAAGTAATATTTATCCACCTTTGACAACTGCATCATGACCCAAGGATCAAAGTGCTATGCATAACTAAGTATTTTTAGTATTCCTACTTTGATGTGCAAATCACAGACACAATTGTCTGTAACTGTCTTTGAAGTTGTTCTGAAAAAATTATACCATATTCCTCTTCAGCAGTAATTTAATTTGTGAATTAGTGACATGACAGACCATAAGAATCTATTTGGAAACCTTCCAATTGGTTTTCTCAATGTGTCTGATGTGAACATGCACTTAGTGTTCACTAGGCAGCAAATGTCCTCAAATTATTATTACTGATTGCATCATTTTCTCAGTGAAAGAGTTTGTGTAATTATAAATTTTATTTTTGTTAATATGAATAATTTTATGATCTGGTTCAAGTATCATAAATTATATTTACAAAACCAAAGTTGTTGATCATTTAACCTAGCTACTCCCACCTTCAAACTGGTTTAGTATGGATGCAGTTTTCCTTGGAACTAGGCAGATATGCTACAGGCCATCAGACTTCTGAAGCCTACATTTCATCAGAAAATACAGTCAGTAGTCAGTAGTTCTTGGATCATCCAGTGAATTTAATTGTTCTAACAGCCATACATCATTTTTCAAGAGGAAAATTTAAAAAGAAACAGGATGTCCTTGTTTTGCCACTCCCTTCCCCTGCGTGTGTGTGTTTCAGAATGCTGCGTAAAAGGGCTAAAATGTTGTGTTAACTGAAAACTTTCGATACTCATTAATCAATAAATTTCTTTTCATCCTTCCATGTTGTGAATCTAATACTATGATTGAAAAAATGTATTGCAAATAAATTTCAAGTTTGTGGAGTAGTACTTACACAAAGATTTTTAAAGGTAAAATAACAAGTCAAAGAAAAAGCAGAGCTCTTATTGCATCATAGTTTGATTAAGAAAAACTTGGAGATTCTGGCACTTCAGGGCTGTCTATGATGTTGAAAATCAAATTGATTTCTCTAGGATGAACCATGTTAGGTCCTATGACCAGGTAGTTTGAGAAATGGTCAGGGTGGTTTTCAGTAAGAAAGAAAAGTTAGACTTTATTTTTCAAAATCTTTTGCTGTTATTTAAAATACAGAAATGGCTTCAGCCATTCTTGTAATGAATGCTACAAAATGCAACATTTTGGACTGTTAAATCTTCTTTAACGCAATCATGCTCTTGTAATACTACTACAAAAAATAGTTTCTAGTTTGTAAGGATATATATAAAGCATTGGTTAGTCAAACAAATGTCTGAGTCAAAAAATAAGATTGTTTTTCATTCATTCTAGATTTTTTTTTTGACTTTCCATGCAGAAAGGTGATTTTACAAAAGCTGCTTCGGAGGAAATATTAAGAAGTTACAAATAGCCAAAACCTCTTTTTCTTACTTTACTTACTTTAAAATTGCAGTATTTCTGACTTGCAAACTGCTGAGCCAATTGTATCCACTAGGGCTTATTTTTCGGTTCCTATCAGATTTTAAACACAATAGTGATGACAGTTTGTCATCATATACAGGAATAAATAGAAAACATTGTAACATATATAATTTTAAAGTAGAGATTCATAATTGAGATTTCAATCAAAAAAATTTTTTTACAGAAATCTAAATTCTTCAGTGGTAGTTTTATAACAACATTTTAGTTGTCTCTACTTAAAAAAAAAAAAAAAAAAAAAAAAAAACCAAACCCACACCATAATGCTCCAGCTCCTAGAATGAATACTTTTTTTCTTAATTGTGTTGATGTGTTTGGTCAGCCTTCTGCTGGATTTTTTTTTTTTTTTAATACCTGGGAGTGCTGTTATTGGAAGAGATAAGAACTGTCATATAAATGATTAAAATAGGCAAGGTAGTAAGTTATTAACAGACAGACTATACTCATTGTCTGCTACTGAGAAATTAGTGGCAAAAAGGACGTTCTAATTATCTAATCTTTCATCCTGTCAATGATTTTTCTTAACTTTTCCAATGTTTTGAGACATTTGAGATAATTCAGGTTTATTTTCCATCATAGTGAAATGCTATGGGTAAACACTCCTGATGTCTTCCACTACATATTCAATTACTTACTATTGCCCTATTATTTTTATTCATACACTAGGTTATTCTAGCCTACATTTCTCTTTGATTTTGTAATATCCAGCCCATGAGAAATTGTCATACTTACGTAGGTAAGTATTTCTAAATCAAGAGTGGTATTAAAATGTGAGAAGTATCCACAGAATGATAATTTTATTTTAAAAATGTTGAATGATTCCATTTCGTTGTCTGTTTGACTACCTACAGTGTCTAGAGTGTCTTGGGTTTTGTAATGAACATGTTATTCTATTCTATCTGTTGAAACTGGGTAGAGCAGAATTGCTTATCTTTGCCCAAATGGGTCAGTGTCGCTTATCAGAAGGTGCAGTGTTACTTATCTCTCTTCATTGTTCCACTACTCCCATGGGGATATCTTCTGCTAATGGACCATTAAAAGCTCACCAATGACATAACACATTACATTGTACTATTGTAAGATGCTCCACACAGGGAGGACAAGCCTAACCATCTTAACCTGGATAAAAAGGAGCCACAGTGCCACTAGGTATCCAGTTTTCCACTGGATCCCTGGAGGAAGACTGGACCCATCTCACCATTACTGGACCCTTTTTCTTCTACGGGACCATCTCTGCTCCAACAGAACCACATCTGCCACTCCAGGAGGGCTTACTTTGGACTGCTTCCAGCACCCTGACCAGCAGGGTGCCAGGTTGTATTTCTGACTCTGTCAGGGTTTTCTAGGATTTCTTGTTTGTTTGTTTGCTTGCTTATTCTTCTGTAGTACAATATTTGTATTTTTATATCCCTAGTAAAGAACTGCTATACCTATTCCCAAAATCTTTGCCTGACAGCCTTTTAATTGCAAATCTATAATAATTTGGAAAAAGGGGGAGGAGCTTACATTTCAAGAGAAACTCCAGCTCTCCCTGGCAGATACCTGTCTATCTAAACCAAGACAGGAGGAAGTGGAAGTGCAACATTTCAGGCAGAGGGAATGCTCTGTTTTATAATGAGTGACAATTAGTTGAGTTTATAGAGAAGAAAGTGGGCACTGTAGTGCTTGAACATAATGGTGAGACATTATACTTCAGACAGAATGTAACAGTCCAGATAACACAGAAGAAATTAATTGCATTTTATTTGAGGAAACTGTGATGCTCTCAAGTATACCCCCTTAATCCTAGATAAAACACATTTGAGAAAACAATTAAGGAATATGCTCAATTTGAGAGAAAATTCTTTTGATACAAGCATATTTTGGAAGGACTTTTGACTTAGAGCACCACTGTCAGCAGCTCTCAGTGACCCTGGCAAGTTTGCCATGCATTTGCAATTCTATTCTGCTCATTGAGGACCAGGAATTCTAAACCTGTGCCTTGTGGCCCTGTACATAATTTTTTTTTGTGATGTCTTCTGCTTTGGAACATCTGCTGGGAAATAATTATTGAAAAAAGTGACACCTAATCCCTTTTAAGATTTGTCTACACATCTGCAAAAAACATGTTTCTTCTGCTGTATTTTCCCTTGCGAGACACATCTTTGGAGGCAATCATATCAAAATTATCTCTGTTATGGTGGGGAGGATTATTTTTTAGAATCAATTGCTTTCTCTCATTTTTATCATATTTCTAGTCATTCATTTGAGGACATCACTTAAGATTTCTTAAGTGCTAAGTCTGTACTGTAAATTATACTTAATATCTCTGGTAATCAAACCATGGGCTTTCATCTATAGATCACTGAATGAAATTATGTTTCAGGGCATGAGTTAAGAATTATAAGGGTACAGAAATTTTTAATTGCTACCTTTCCAGAAAATTTCTTTACACAGGGGAAAGACACTCAAAGAGCCTATAGTTCAAGAAGAATAGACTCTTAACCTTGCTGTTGATGTGCATGATACAATCTTAGGAAACAGAATAAGTACTTAAATGTCTATTTTTCTATTCACTGAGCAAAAATTTCAACAAGGAGAGCCACTTAATAAAGCTTGAGTAATATTTTTCCTTAGCACAGGATCTCAGAACTTAATGGCTTTAGGTTTCTTTAGAAATTAAGACAGAGATGCAGTCCTGATAAAGTTAGATCCTTTTAGGCAAACTTAATAATATTCTGCTTGACATAGACAGGATAGAGTGGTTATATTCCAACAATAGCAGAACACACTATTTAAGTCAAATGTCATTTTCACTGAGATGTTTTCCTTCTAAAATTAAGAAGTCATATTTAATCTTTTTTAAAATGTTAGTTTGTTAACCTCAACTTTGTTTAATTGCTACTAATGCATTTTATTCTAATTAAGCATGCTTTCTCAACAATTCCAGGAGGGAAAAGTAAAGTCTTAAGGTTTCTCCTAATCCAGTGCCCTGGGGCTGTAGGCTTCTAATTTCTTCATTTTAATCTACCAATTATATACATTATATCAATATATATGTCATAAAGAATCTATCATTTCAGCAACCCTTCACCTGCCATTGCTTTAAATCCTACCAAAATACACAAGGCAGTACCTTTCCTTAAAAGTGTCAAAAGGAAGAACTGACTAAAAAACCATTATCAGCATTTTCCTGGTGATGAGACCTTAAAGTCTCCAATCCCAGTTGTCCACGCATTGTAGTAAATATAATACTGAGGAAGTAGAGAGTTACTTCACTCAATAAATATGTTTTATCCCTTAGATATGATTTGCCATTTTTAACTTTCAGTCCTTCACATTTAAACATTTATAATGGTCTTAAAATTAAGCTCTACTCAATTGTAAAAGAGTTCTCCTCATATTTTGCAGCTGCACCTCAGTTAATAATCTGCACAGACCCAGCCTATTAAAGTGATAGAAGAGTGCATTAGAATTTCCTTCTATGAATTTGTTGTTTATGGAGAAAGTTTTTACATCCTAAAATTGCAGTAGAGGTTTGTATCTTTCTGAAACAGTGTGATTTATTGACTAAGACTTTTATGGTGACTTTGTCTGCATAGAATTTAACTCTCTGTACCACACAATGTAGCTTTCCAGTACAATACAATCTCTGAACACAAAGTTAGAAACGAGAACCAGCATCTCTATAGCCTCAGCAGAGCAAAGACTAGAGTGATTTTTTTCCAACTTACATGCTTATAGTATGTGGTTGTTTTTTGGGTTTTTTTGTCCTCATAATTTATGACAACAAAGCAGTCATATTTATTTCTTTTAATATCTTTCTTCTTCTGAGTCATTTTAGTATTAAAAAATTGTTTGAGGAATAGTGAGGAGAAATCTTGTAAATCAATAGTTCTTGTGCTTCCCACAATATTAAATGAAAGAAAAAGTTCTTTTCACCTGAAAGTATTAAATTTAGAAAAATGGCAAAAGATAATTGTGATATTTTTGTCTATATTTTATACAGTATCAGCTGAACTATACAAATATATAAAATCACATAATTCACCAGATTATGATATTTCTGCTTATACTTTTCCATGCAACTATCACATAATGTAAGTAGAAATGCATACTCATCTCAAAAACCCTTAATTTTTTCTCATTTATCTGATAGTTTTTGTAAAAGAAGATCCTTTTGGTTGTTTTGATTTAAAGTGCATGTAAGTTATGAACATATGAAAATTCATTCAAATCTATCTGTATTTGCGTAGATGGCATTTTTCCCAAACTTTAGGTTTGAAAAACAGCCAAGAGAAATTAAATGCAAATCTAATTATATATGAATTTCCCCTTTTATAAGGCCCAAAGGCATAAAAAGTTGCCCTTTTTAAGAAGGAGTCTCTAATCAGGCTAGAAAAAAAGACAACTCTGATACATGTTATACATAGACTGTAACACAATAGTACTAGCAAATTTTTGTCAGGCAATTAAACTTCATACCAAGCTAATTCAATTTTGTTACTGTTTTATTTAGTCCTACAAAAAAAAACCCAAAATCTGTTCTCTTCAGTAAATCACAAGTTTCACAAAGCATCCCCTTACCCAGACTCCTTGTTCTCCTATTCTGATTTATTAAACATCCAGTAAAATATTTCCAGGGTTATAAATCTAGAGTGATAAAATTAATCTTATTGCTCAAGAATAATAAATATTTTATTGCAAGTTTATGAGCTTTTGTTCCCTTTTCACTTGCAAGTAGGTATTGTTTAGTGGTACAAAGACATTTAACTGCTAAAAAATGCATTGGAAACAGTACAGCAGTAATAGAATTCATATCTACAAAGATGTTCACTTCTCAGAGTGAAAGTCCAAGAATATCTGAAGGAAACCTTAAAAGATAATACAGTATTACACTGTATTGGTTTTCTTACATTTTAAATTCCAGGAATAATTTTACTTCTATTAGCAATCTTACAGTGGAATTTTTCCGAAATTTTACCTGAAAAATAGCTATGCAGTTTAATTTACTGCATTTAAATGAGATGTGCAAGTCTAGAAATCAGAAATGCTAATCTAATTTTTCATTTTCGTTCCTTTTTTTTCTTCCAAATGCAAGGAATTTTTAAGATTGGAGATGTTCATGACATGATTATACCTTTATCTGAGTTGCTAAGCATTTGCAGAAATAATTCAGTCTATATAAGTCTGCCACAACATATACTGCATTCAAATCCACGTTATCTGATATATAGTGAACACATTGTTTGTCACAATTAAGAAATGGACTGGAGAGAAAGGAATGTAGGAAAGGTAGGAATTTCCATTGGAGTAGAAACAAACAGAGGGATCACAGGGTTTACTGCTATATGTTACACAGAGGGAATTACTTTGTTCAAAGTCGTGCTAAAAGTATGACAGTTTTCTGCTGTGGTAATCTGTTGCACAGCCATTCACGACTATCTACAATGATTCTAAAAGCTTCATTACAGTTTGGCAAATATTACGTGAAGTTGCACAGACTGTGATTTTTCCAAGGCCCTGAAATGCAGCGTTAGTTAACCCAGTGGCTTGGTGTATTGCTAAAAATATGCAGATCAAGAAATAAAAATGGTTGTGTGGCTAAATCTGAAGAGATAACCCATACTGTCTTAACAAAACATTGTCACCAGAAAAATTTATCTTCGTCAGAAATGCACAGAAACACTATGGAGCATCACAGATCCAGAGCATTCAGATTTTTGGGGCTTTTTTTTTTTTTTTAGGTATAAGTTAGCTTGTTATTTTTCTGTGAAGACATGGTACTTTTTCATGAACAATGGTGATGTTTAAATTTGGAAAGCATGACAAGTTTTCATTTTTTCATAGTTACTAAATGGAATGCCAGACTACAAATTCACAGTTGTAAGTGGCAAACCTTCAGTCCAGGAAGGATGTAGAACTGCAAGTAGAAGCTTAAAACAAGTATTAAATTTACAAAAAAACAACATAAATTTTCATAATTACCTAAGTTTGTTGAGAAATATGGTCAAATTTAGGAGGCAAAATGTTACCAGGATACACTATGTTTCAATATTCAGACTAAACATGCACAGGGACCTTAATTCAAATGTATTTTATTGTCCACCTAAATGAAGAGGTGGAATACCCATAAAAATTTTCTTTCAGTTGATTGGGCTAAACTGTGTGTTCTCCACATTCAAATTTTATGTTAAATCCATACCAGACACCTGCCCCTGCTTTCCTGCTCTGACAGTTTAGAGAAACTGAAGATAAGCTTGTGCAGAGAACAGAAAAATATTGCTGGCCACTAGTGAGGTCTTGAGCTCTGAAGAACAGACCAACAATATTCTGAAACAATGAAATTTACCAGTTAGCAGGATCTTTAATATTTAAGATTTAAGTGTACTTTCGTGGAAGATTTTGATCAGACCTTACTAATCACCAATCAGGTATACAGACTAGGGCTTGAATAAATCTTTTTCTATCCTGAAACAATGAATAAATAGTTATACCATGAGAAATGAAAGAAAAAACAAACAACAAAACAAATGTGAGAGTATCACCCTGGATAAATAGACTTAATCCAGAGAAAGTCTAACAAGAGGGTAACCTGGGGAGGAGCAGAAGCAAGTCTATTTGCTGGATGCAAAGATTTCTTATTTACAAAGTAAAACTAACATAACAGACTGAGCTGCATGGACACCAAACAGTTGAAAACAGGCTTAGGAAGCACCAGTGGACTTTTTTGTTTCTCTTCAACATGGAAACTACAACAGAAAAAGAATGAACTGTGGTTAATGTTGGCAATACTATACTCATCACACGCCGTAACCAATGACAAACATTTATCTTGGCAGGGAGGCTTGATTTCGACTATGCCCACCAGCTCTGACTGCCACCACCTTTCTCAAGAAATTGATTTCCTGAACATTGCCCTGCTAAATCTTGTGCAATAGTGTAGATTACTGAAACTAGATGTGATGTGGGAGTGGTATGTAATCAGGCTTGTCCTTGGCAAGCTTTGGGATGATATGAAAAGCTTACAGGATGCTGTTGAGGCTCCTCAGCCATTGACTTTGAAAGGTGCTGGCCACACTGGAGCACACCTTCAGTTTTACAGAGATAAGTTTGGAACTCCTGAGATAATATAAGCAAACAAGTAACTATGAAAAAAATATTTCAAAAGAATTGAGGGGTATACCTTTAGGAAGACTACACTGCCTATGGCCCAGCTCAGGTGCCTTTATATTAATGTATGGAGAATGGGCTACCAGCAGAAGACGCTGGAAGTCACCATGCAGCTATAAAATTACGACTTTGTTGCCATTAGTGAAACTTGGTGGGATGAATCCCACAACTCGGATGCAACTATCAATGGCTGCAAGCTGTTTAGAAGAGGCAGTAGAAGAAGGAGGGGTGGAGGATTTTCTCCCTACATCAGTAGGTGGATCAAATGTGAAGGGTTGCCTTTGAGGAAGAGCCATGGTCAGGTCAAAGCCCTGTGGGCAAGAATCAGAGACTGAGACATCAAAAGGAACATTGTGGGTGGTGTCTACCACAGCCCCCTGATCAAGCAGGCCTGTTGGTGAAGCCTGCTAGCTCCAGCTGCAGGAGGCACTGCTCTCACTGGCCCTTGTCCTGCTGGGGGACTTTGATCAGCCTGATCTCTTCTGGGAAAATAGCACAGACAGTTGTAGGAGATCCAAGAGACTGTTGGAATGCATGGAGGATGACTTCCCAACCCAGGTAATAGACAGTCCTACCAGAGGGGATGTGGTACTGGATCTGTTGGTCACCAGCACAAGGGAGCTAACTGGGGACATCAAGATTGGAGGTGGCCCAGGCTGCAGTGATCATTCATTTGTAAAATTTGCACTCTTGACCCTATATGGGTCAGGTGCGGAGTAAAATTAGGTCCCTGAAATTTAGGAAAGCAAACTTCCAACTCTTCAGGGTAGATAGTCAACAGGATCCCCCAGGAGATCACACCTGAAGGACAGGATGCCATCCAGAAGGACCTGGAGACATTCTAGATGTGGGTCCATGGGAATCTCATGCAGTTTAAAAAGGCCAGGTGCAAGGTGCTGCACCTGAGTCAGAGCAATCCCCAGTTCCTGCACAGGCCAGGGGATGAACAAATGGAGAGCAGCCCTGAAGGGCTGTGGACAGAAGGACTTGGGGGTGCTGGTGAATGTGAGGCTGGACATGACCCAGCCATGTGCACTGGCAGCCCAGAAAGCCAGACATGTCTTGGGTTGCATCCAAAACAAGATGGCCAGCAGGCCAAGGGAGGGAATTCTGCCCCTCTGTTCTGCTCTGGTGACACCCCACCAATGACCTGATTTAGTAAGTTCAGAAGAGGGACACCAAGTTTTTTAGAGGGATGGAGCTCCTCTCCTAGGAGGAACTAGGAGTATTATAGTTTTTCAGCCTAAGAAAGAGAAAGCTAGGAGTATTACACTTTTTCAGCCTAGGAAAGAGAAAGCTTCAGGGTGACCTTATTGCAGCCTTGCAGTAACTGAAGGGAGTCCACAAGTAAAAAGGTGTTAGTGGCAGTGGTCCAGTATAGTCAATTTGCCAGGCCTCACCTTATCAGAAACCCAACTACTGCCCTCTGTTCCAAGTAAAGGAGATTTTACTCACGTGGATTGCTTGATTGCAGAACATGTTTCACATTCATGAATAACCTGTGTCATAGCCTCCAGGGTAAGGTCCACTCCTCAAATAAAGTGCATTTGTATGTTGCACCCCTTTGTAGGTGTCCTGATGCTTCATGGGCCCGTCGAGCTATAAATAGCTCACCTTTCACTTCTAGTCTAGGTCTACCTGAGCTATTCTATTCTTAGCAGTCTTATCTACCTGTTTGTTGTTCTGTTGTATAGTGGCATGACTTTCAGGCACATAAACACCTTCATGATTTATGTTCAGACTCATGTTCTCTACCTAGGCAGTGATTTCCTGACACATTGCAGCAGCCCAGATGTGTTTGCCCCTGTGTTGCCAACTGGTTTTCCTCCATAGCTGCAATCACCCCACAGGGCATTATCCCCATCCAGGATTCGATGTAGAATGTAGGCTACGGTTCTCATTCAGCAGTCTCTAGGGCTAGTTGGGTGGCTCTCACTTCTGCAAATTGATTAAGTTGCCTCCCCCTTCAGCTACCTCAAGGACTCACCATGTGGGACTCCACACAGAAGCTTTCCACCTCTGATCATTTCCCTTCACACGGCTGGATCCATCAGTAAATACAGCAAGGCCTCTTTAATTTTCTGCTAACTCATTATATGCTGGTGCTTCTTGGGTATGAGTCGCCTTCTCAGGCAATGATTCAAAATTTCTGGCTTCCAGCCAGTCCATAATCTCTTCTAGGATTCCTGGGAAAATGGGTTTTCCCATTCAGGTTCATTATGTAGTCAATGTTACCCGTTTACTCCATGTAGCACTGGTTGCATGATGAATTGAGGGGATGTTTCCTTTGAACGTCCAGTGTAGCACAGTCACTCATGATGCCAAGAGGAGACACACTTCCGTCTCATCATGTCTCCTCTGTTCTGGGGCTTGAACGCCCTCACAGGCTCTTAATATCTTTTCTCAGTTGGAATATAGTGGGCTTCTGATCCTTGATAGCTCCAAAACCCCCATGGTCTACCTCTGGTTTCTCCTAACGTTCTTTGCCAGAGGCTCCGGGTGAGATCCCACTCCCTAGATGCTGTGTGGAGTATGCTTTGCATATCAAGACCTGTCTGAACAGGCCCACAAACCACTGCAAGAAACTGATTCCTTTTGATCTGCTCAAAGGCCTATTGTTGCTCCAGTGCCACACTTGAAATAATTCTTCTTCCAGGTCACTTGATAGACAGGGGGGCCACAAGCTCATTATAGCCATTTGGAAAACATTCTCTAGAGCACACAGGGCCTAAAAAAGCTTGTGTTTCCTTTTTGTTAGCTGTTGGAGACATAGTTGCTATTTTGTTAACCATTTTTCTCCATATGGCCATAGTGGAAAGGGCATTCTCTGGATCTTATGGACCCTGTTACTTTTTAGATCATTGTTGTAATTTCCAGTGCTTCTAATTCTCTTAAGTACTAGATACATTCATCTGCAGTGGTCCACTTCCCTGTAGAGTTCACAAGGTCTTCCTTAAATGCATATCTTGCCCTCACACTTGAGAGAAACCATCTCCAGAGGCTTCAAGTTGGTCCTTCTCCTCAAGCCCTCTTCAAGAAAGATGGGCAGAGACATCTTTACAAGAGCATGTAAAGAGGATGAGGGGGAAATGGCTTTAAGCTAAAAGAGAGTAGGTTTAGACTAGATATTAGAAAGAAATTCTTTACTGTGGGAGTGATGAGACAATGACACAAGTTGCCCAGAGAAGTTGTGGATGCCCTGTTTCTGGAAGTGTTCAAGGCCAGGTTGGATAGGGCTCTGGGCAACTTGGTCTAGTGCAACTGGGGCAGAGGGATTGGAGCTAGATTGTCTTTAAGGTAGATGATCCTTAATCACAGGCCATTTTGTGATTCTATGATTGTCTTTTAAATCTCAGTAATAGAAGAAGTGAGCAAACTTCAATAATGCTTCTTTTTCTGGTAGTCCCAAACATGCCTTTACCCTAGTCTATTTTTGCATTAATTTCTCCAGGCTTAAACCTCAATTATACTATGTATTGCCATTGAAAACCTACAGCAGCTGTCTTTTCAATGCATCTTGCAGCCTTCCTTTTCTTGAGGTGAATGTAGAGGTGTTTTTTGGTGGGGTTTTGTTTGTTTGTTTGTTTGATTTTTTTTTTTTTTTTTGGTCTTGGTTTTGGGGTTTTTTGTGGGTTTGTTTTTGGGGTTTTTTTGATCTTTTCCCCTCCATGGTTACAGGGAAATGCTTAAATGTAGAAGAATCAGGCATTTCTAAAACAGAAGTCTACTGACCTTATAAATAACCATTTATGATGGAAATATCACAGAAGATGGAAACTGGGAAAATATGTTGTGGAAAACAATGGGGCAACCATGGCATATATTTTATGGAGTGAAATAAAAAAGATAAGAGCATAGTTATGCTGCTGGTCAAACAAAGTTTTATTCTTCCTAGTTCTTTTAAACCTAAAGAAAAGAGAATTTGACACCTGTCTTGGGTTTTGTAAAGAACATGTTATTCTATTCCATCTGTTGAAACTGGGTAGAGCAGAATTGTTTATCTTTGCCCAAATGGGTCAGTGTCGCTTATCAGAAGGTGCAGTGTTACTTATCTCTCTTCATTGTTCCACCACTCCCATGGGGATATCTTCTGCTAATGGACCATTAAAAGCTCACCAATGACATAACACATTACATTGTACTATTGTAAGATGCTCCACACAGGGAGGACAAGCCTAACGGTCTTAACCTAGATAAAAAGAAGCCACAGTGCCACTAAGTATCCAGTTTTCCACCAGATCCCTGGAGGAAGACTGGACCCATCTCACCATTACTGGACCCTTTTTCTTCAACGGGACCATCTCTGCTCCAACAGAACCACATCTGCCACTCCAGGAGGGCTTACTTTGGACTGCTTCCAACACCCTGACCAGCAGGGTGCCAGGTTGTATTTCTGACTCTGTCAGGGTTTTCTAGGATTTCTTGTTTGTTTGTTTGCTTGCTTATTCTTCTGTAGTACAATATTTGTATTTTTATATCCCTAGTAAAGAACTGCTATACCTATTCCCAAAATCTTTGCCTGACAGCCTTTTAATTGCAAATCTATAATAATTTGGAAAAAGGGGGAGGGGCTTACATTTCCAGGGAGATTCCAATCTTCCCTGGCAGATACCTGTCTATCTAAACCAAGACAGTACCTTTTTGGCTTCCTTGTTTATGAAAAACAAGGGACAGTTCTTTTTCTTCAGTAAATGTAACATCTTCCCCTAACCCATGTCAAATATTTAATGGTTTAGAAGGTATGACAGACGTAGTTATGTATTGATATTTTTCAGCAGATTAGAGTGATACCATCATTTATTGTAAATCTACTTCATCATTTCTAGCCTGCAGCTTTATTAGTAATGAGAATACTAAGGAAAACAAAGAATTTCCTGTAGTGTTTATCTGACTATGTTGAATTAGAATATTACCTGCAGCTGTCTTCAGTAAGTGTGTGAGTTAGCTTGGCTCTTCATCTTAGTTATTCAATGATATGCTTTTAAAGTCTAGGCAAGTTAATAAAAATATCTTTTTCAAAAGTTTGTGTATTTTTTTTATTATATAACCATCCATTTTTACACTTTTGAAAGGGAAAAGGCACACTTGTGTTTCATTATCTCAGCTTCTGTTAGTCCATGTGCCAGAGAGCAGGAAGTGAAGTAAGACAGGTCAGGTTCTCAGCTGTCAAATCAGGCAAAATCCTTCAATGGCTACCATGTATGAAGTCAGGAATTAATGGTCCCTAGAAATAAGTATTGAAATCTCATTAGGGATGTGTTTATCCTAGCTTTTTAAGGGAGTAGGCATGTTGGAAATATTTTTTGTAATATTTTTACCCCTTGATTCATCTAGAAACTTCCAAATCCATCAGACCTGCACAAACAAGCAAAAGCATAAATGAAAAAGAGGACACATAAACATTGAACTATGCATTTTTTAAAACTCTTCATTTTCTTCCTGTGAAACTCGTTGTCAAGGCCCATCAAAGAAAACAGAGACACCCTTTCTGGTACACACACACTGGTACACACAGAGAGGAAGAGTTAAAATACTTATATTGACTTTCTTCCTTTTCTTCCCCTGTGCCCCAGGCTACTACCATGCTACCACGTAATGCAGGATTTTGAGTATTAAAGAAGGAATTTTTTTGAGACATGAATGGAAGTTCTTCTGTGGAACAAACTGTACAGCATTGCAAAATCTACAGGTTCTCAAAATGGAGTTTGTTGAAGTGGTGGAACTGACCATTCTTGTCAGCCTCTGTGACACAGTGGATTGCATTGTACCTTATCAAACATTAAAGGTGAGCCGTCTTTTTCCAGAATATCAGCAGATACAGAAAATATCAGCGTTATATTTTAAAAACCCTCCATCTCTGGTGAATTTTCTATAAATCATTTTATACAATATACCCTTCAAAATACCGGTGTAACTTAAGCAATGAATGGCCACAGTAAAAATCTCAGTTCAGTATGAATGCATAATCCCCACCACAAATAAACTGCTGCCTACTGGCACTGTATCCATCAAGAAATTATTAGGAACGTTTACGGCAACAAATCCTGTCATAAAAAAGTCATCATGTTTTCTATTTGAAACAATATTTCCTCAAAAACACATTTAAAGCATTTTTAAAAACCCTCTCTACAGGACTTAATTGTCCAGTGCAAGTTTCACAGCAAATTTTGTAATAAACTGCAAAAATATCTTCTTAGATGAGCTGAGTTTGACTTCTCCATTCAACAATATTGGATTTAATGGTAACCAGGAGCAATTTTTTTCATTAGGGAGATTAATGTTTTCATGATTAATCTAGCTATGCATTTCAGGTTTATTTAAATCAAAACAAACAAACAAACAAACCCCAACCTTTTAAAATATTTTATTTGTTAAGGGAACTGCAGCGTCACTGTTTAAAGAATCATCTTAATTTTTCATTTTCATGAAATTTTTAATAGAGGTTTATATAACTCACTCTGAAAGAGAACTTTCTTTTCAATAGACTTTTATCAAGTGTCTATCCCCTCACTGAAAATTCTTTTAAGAAACAGAACCTAAGAAGGAATGTATAATCAGTAAAGAATGAGTCAGGACTATGTGAGGTATTTTTTCATCAGATGCTCTTTTAGAATTTTTGTTGATTGGAGGAGTTATTTTGGTCAGCTCTTCTTCTCTACAGTGAAAGTGACACTGGTGGACAGAGGGCACTTGAGACCTGAGAAACCAATATCAAGGTTTTTAAGTGAAATGCAAAAATTGAACAAAATACTATTGTCATTAAAAAAAATGTTCATGAATGTTGGAAGCAAAAAAAAAATTGCAACATTAGGCCCTTGTCTGACAATGTTCTTTATCCTGTAATCCACTATTATTTATACTAGCATATTCTAAAAAATTTCAAATGTACGTAAAGAACTGAAGTAAAGTTTTAAAACACATTGGAAAAAGTATACCTGGACACAAGAGTGTATCAGATGTGTTTGCTTCTCCCAAAGTTCAGTATGGATGTTACTGACTTGTTGCAGAGCCAAACTCTGTGTTATGCTGCAGATGCCTCTGACTGGAGCTAAATGGCTTATCGAATTCAAACTTCCCTGTGACAAGCACTGAGTGGGAAAAAAGCTGACATACAGCTTCATGAGAAACTATTCCAACTGGAAAATATACAAGAAGCAAACAAATGGTCCTTGTATGTAAAACTCAATACCAGACAAACTTCTAATTAAAACATTTAAGCCATAAGATTATTACTTTTCAGAGGAAGTGGCTCACATGCTGGGTGAGAGCTGTGTCCACAGGAAGAGCTAAGACTGAGAAATTCCAATTTCTGAAAAATTTAAGGTGTATTTTGAGTGGTACTCTATAATCTTCAAGTTCAATTTCACATAGGGAATTTTGTGAACCAAAAGGGATAATTTCTCATGGGGGCCCAAAGTCAAGTTTAACATTGCTCCCTGGCAGCTTTTTTTTAAAGGGAAGCTGGTGAACTAAAACTCCTTGGATAGGAGTTGTGTGTTCCACAACAAATCTATACAATTTAGTGGTGTTTATGATAGTGTAACCTTAGATTGTTAATTTATCAATAGGTTTCAGATCTTGAGATTTTTATGCATAGGACTGCGTTTGTCACAGGTAGCTGTACTTTTTTCTGTATGAAGCAAACTCACTAAAGGTGTCCAGCATGACTTAAAAATCTCAGGGAAATGTGAAGTACAGTTAGCAGTACTCTCATTCACACAGCTGTGAAGGATCTAATTATACACCTTTTGGTGACTTCTTTGTTGTTGTTGTTGTTGTTTTTATCCCCAATAGATTTTTAGAGTAAGTTAAATTTAAAACATCTACATCAAAAGATGTGGTCATGTAGCATGTTTAGTAAATCACAGCCATTACTACAGCAACATTGGAAATCCACTGGACATGATCTAGCACAAGACTGCACAACTAGAAAGCTGAGGTGGCCACTTTGTTGTCAAAAGTGCTTTCTTTTCTTTCTTAAATATCAGAATTAGATTCTGGACAGAGTCCCATTAAAACACACAACCAAAGATTATTTTGACCAAGCCTGAAAAATTTTGTTTGCATGCTAAGTGATTTGAGATTCTGTGAAAAAGTTTTGTTTGCACTAAACCAGCAAATACATATCTATACATAGATAGATATCTAGGCAGATATAGATGCAGATGAGATTTAGATATAGATATTGATATTGATATAGCAATAGATATATCAGCCTTGCTCTTTGGAACTGTGAAAAGGATAAACACTTCATAAAATCTCCTGCCACAGAACCAAACATATTGAAATGTTTTTTTATGGAGATACTGAAACAACAACAACAAAATAAAATACACAAGACTTGCTTCTCCTGAGGGTTCAATTATTTTGAGCCCTGCTAGCTAACTTTGATTGATAAATCTAACCTTTTCTTTCCAAGCAATGGTTTGATCACATAGTGATGAGAAAAAGTTAGAGAATGGGAAAATAATATTTGGATTGCAACAGAATAATAAAAATGCAGAGGATGCCTTTGACTTTTACAAGGTGAGAAATTATTTCCCATTTTGACTGTGTGATGTCAAGACTCCCTTCTAAGAACAGGTAAGTCTGGGCTTTCTATGATCCTCTTAAATTAATTTTCAAAACTTATAAGGTTTCTCCAGCCTTCCAACTAGAAATTCTTAATACACACAAAATTAAATTCAAGTTGTAGTGGCAACATAGGTTTTTCAGCAGCACAAATGACTGATGAAATAGTGTAGTGACCAGATTTTATAGGTGAAATATGAACTCTCCAGGCCCATAGGGAAAAGCAGGCAGCCTTTGTATCCAAAAGAAATTTAGGAAGTTTTCCAACTGGACTGATACAAAAAGCTCATAAAGGACGTCCATCATGACATAATTTGACACTTCTATGTATCTTTTTAGTTGTTCATTTACAAAATACTTTTTCACTTCCTTTTAAAATACTTCTTAGAAACCCAAAATCTTTTGTAATTAGTTTCTTCAAATCTTTATTTTCATGTAAAGAAAGAGAAGTTACCAATGAAACAAAATAAAATTTAACCATTTAGTTTTATTTTATCATGATAAGTTCCTTTGCACAAGATCCTTCTTCAGTAGACAAAGGAGCTAAACCTAAACTTGAAAGCAGTTTTATTGGAAAAAAGGCAAAACCAGAGAGAAAGTAAAATTGCCTTGAAAAATAAGCTTGGAAGTAAATCACTGAACAACATTTAAAACTGTGGTTTTTAAAGTGTTTTCAAGTTTCCACAAGCAGCTGAAGAAAATTACTTAGAAATTACTGAATTTTGGGGAGTCGAGGAAAATAATGTTTGACCTTCATTAACTCTGTTCCTTTCTGATTCATAAAATAGTTTTTGAGGTTGCAGAGCATTTAATAAATAATCTAAAAAATAAATAATAAAATTCAGCGAAGAATTAGGTACATCTGCTTCAACCCACTTAATAAGCCACAATTTGGAGAAAAAGGTATTTCATGTATCAGTGCAGAAGACAAAGAAAGAAGACCGATGATTAGCTGCTGGTTTAAAGGGAGGCCTCTGATGCAGCTGTGTAAACCTGAATATTGCAGTGAAAGTTGAGTGTGGACGTGAAAACCGTGGTATTTATAAGCTTCCAGACCTGGTGTATCTGAATGCTGAAAGCCAAATTAAAGTTGCCCTTAGCAAAGGTATGCTGTTACAAATGTAGTCCTCCCGCATAAGCTCTCTCTGCCCTTGCTATACCATATGGGACAGATGTAATTTAGTTCTAATGTTTTAGTTAATGAAATCACTGCTACAGCCTATGAATAATTGCAGCAAATGTGCTCACTGCTAAATAGTACTGTGCTTGCAGGCAAGTGTGGCAAATAGATAACCCACTATATTTCTACCTTCTACAGTTTTCATTGCTTGGTTAGTTTTTTTTTTAATATAGAGCTATCTTCCTGAAGCATGGTATGCATGTGCAAAATTTAAAAACAAAGAGGTCAAGCATTAGATAGAAAGTGTAAATCCCTTTAGCTCTGAAAAAATTCTTCTCATTAGGGAAACTGTAGTTATTTATTATCCAGACTATGACACTTCAGCTGCTTTTCTTGTTTTACATAATGAAATAAGAAAATACATATTCAAAAATATAGTAATGTGCACATTCACCACTGTCTTGGTTTGGGAAGACAGGTATCTGCCAGGTAAAAACTGTAGTTTCCTTAGGAATGGAGAGTGTAAACCCACCCCACCCACCCACCCCAAACTTTTTTTTTCCAATTATAAATTTACTATCAGAGGCTCTTAGGCAAAGATTTGGGAAATAGGAATAGCAGTTCTTTACTAGTATGTATTACAAAGCAAACAAACAAAAAAAAACCAAAAAGACCCAAACAAATACAGCATTAATAACAAAAGAAAAACAGTACCAAGAACCTTGAGGGCTTTGTTTCACAAAACCCAGGGCAGTTTGGTTTTGGTGCCCCTGCAGGATCCTCAGAGCACCAAGCTGAAACAGTGGAAAGTCCCAGGCTGGTAGCTGGGATGACAGGGTGTCTCGGCAGGCAGGGGCAGGATGTTCCAGCAGTGCAGGGGGTGCAGGGTCACTCTAGCAAGAGGAGCAGTGCTGAGGAAGCCGAAGGTGAGGCAGGGCCTGGACCAGCTCCCGCGGGTGGCAGAGCAGGCTCAGGATTCAGGCTGAAGCAGTGACAGTAGATTTCCCAGGACTGGATCCCTTTGGCCACAGTGAAACTCTTTCAGCCAGCAACAGCCCAGCCGTTCTCTCTCCCTGAACACTGATAAAAGAACAGCCCTAAAAGAACTGCCCGCAGATGCTTCAAGCTCTGTCTTTTACCTGTGTTATCTCTCCCTTCCAAATTCATCTACCTCTTTGTTTCAGTTAAGTACTCTCAAGTATCCAATACTTGGTCTCCTTGGTAACTTATGGGGAAAAAATTCTTTGGAGAAAGAAGGAAAAAACCTAACCCCCAACATTATCCACCCTGAATTTTTTTTCCATGCCAACATATTACATTGAGTCTAAACCATTAATATATATATATATGTATATATATATATACATGCAAATATGGATACAGCCACATTGTCATGGGTAGTTCACCCCAAAACAAGGTCCCCTTGAGGTATGCATCGGGTCTCTCCATCCTTTTGCATCACTCACCCGGTGCAACCTGGTCCCTGAGCAAAGACAACCCCATGGGTGGGATTGTCTTTGCTGGAGTCAGGATTAATCCAAACAGTTTTTCCCAGCATACCTCTCATGTGTACTACTAGAACCTTATCTTCCTCTGTCATTTGCAAGGGCTCAGACTGGGCAGGACCTGCTCGGTTGGTGGAACCTTGAGTGTTCACCAACCATGCGGCCTTTGCTAAATTAATATCCCAGTTCTTGAAAGTTCTCTCACCCAGTGCCTTCAAAATAGTTTTAAGCTGGCCATTGCACTGTTCAAATTTTCTGGCTTCTGGTGCATGATAGGGAATATGGTACACCCACTCAATGCCATGTTCTCTAGCCCAGGTGCTTATAAGACTATTCTTGAAATGAGTCCCATTGTCTGACTCGATTCTCTCAGGTGTGCCATGTCTCCACAGGACTTGTTTTTCCAGGCCCAGGATGGTGTTCCGGGCAGTAGCATGAGGCACAGGGTAGGTCTCCAACCATCCAGTGGTGGCTTCCACTGTGGTTAGCACATAACGCTTGCCCTGGCGGGTTTGGGGAAGGGTGATGTAGTCAATCTGCCAGGCTTCCCCATATTTATATTTGGACCACCGCCCACCATACCATAAGGGCTTCACCCGCTGGGCTTGCTTGATTGAAGCACATGTCTCACAGTCATGGATAACCTGAGAAATACTGTCCATGGTTAAATCCACCCCTCAGTCTCGGGCCCACTTATAGGTGGCATCTCTGCCCTGATGACCCGAGGCATCATAGGCCCATCGAGCTAGGAACAACTCTCCCTTCTGTTGCCAATCTAAATCTATCTTTGACACTTCTATCTTGGCAGCGTGATCTACCTGCTCGTTGTTTCGGTATTCCTCATTAGCCTGACTCTTGGGAACATGGGCATCTACATGGCAGACTTTCACAGGTAGCTTCTCTGCACAAGTGGCAATGTCCTTCCATTCATCAGTAGCCCAGATTGGTTTTCCCCTACGCTGCCAGTTGGCCTTTTCCCCACCTTTCCAGCCAACCCGACAGAGCATTGACTACCATCCACAAATCAGTGTAGAGGTAGAGCTTTGGCCATTTCTCTCTTTCAGCAATGTCAAGGGCTAATTGAACAGCTTTGAGTTCAGCAAGCTGACTTGATCCCCCTTCTCCTTCAGTGGCTTCTGCAACCTGTCTTGTGGGGCTCCATATGACTGCTTTCCACTTACGGCTCATTCCCATGATGCAACAGGAACCATCAGTGAAAAGAGCATAGTGTGTTTCTTCTGCTGGCAGTTGGTTGTACGGAGGAGCTTCTTCAGCCCGTGTCACTTGTTCCTGCTCCTCTTCGTCCGTGAGACCGAAGTTTTCTCCTTCCGGCCAGTTTGTAATTATCTCCAAAATCTTAGGGCGATTTGGGTTTCCAATACGGGCATGCTGTGTGATGAGGGCAGTCCATTTGCTCCATGTGGCATTGGTGGCATGGTGCGTGGAGGGAGCCTTTCCTTTAAACATTCACCCCAGCACTGGTAGTCGGGGTGCCAAGAGGAGTTGTGCTTCTGTGCCAATCACTTCTGAGGCGGCTTGAACTCCTTCATAGGCGGCCAAGATCTCCTTCTCTGTGGGAGTGTAGTTGGCTTCAGATCCTCTGTAACTTCGGCTCCAGAATCCCAGTGGTCGGCCTCGGGTCTCCCCTGGCACCTTCTGCCAAAGGCCCCAGGACAAACCGTTGTTCCCGGCTGCAGAATAAAGCACATTCTTCACATCTGGTCCCGTCCTGACTGGGCCAAGGGCTACTGCATGAGCAATCTCCTACTTGATCTGAACAAAGGCTTGTTGCTGTTCAGAGCCCAGTGGAAATTGTTCTTCTTGCAGGTAACCAGGTAGAGAGGGCTCACGATCTGACTATACTCAGGAATGCGCATCCTCCAAAAACCTATGGCACCTAGGAAAGCTTGTGTTTCCTTTTTGCTGGTCAGTGGAGACGTTGCTGTGATCTTATCAGTGACCTCAGTGGGGATCTGCCGCCATCCATCTTGCCACTTTACTCCCAGGAACTGGATCTCTCTGGCAGGTCCCTTGACTTTGCTCTTCTTGATGGCAAATCCGGCTTTCAGCAAAATCTGGATGATCCTCTCTCCTTTCTTGAACACTTCAGCTGCAGTCTTCCCCCACACAATGATGTCATCGATGTATTGTAGATGTTCCAGAGCCTCCCCCTTCTCCAGTGCAGCCTGGATCAGCTGGTGGGTCTGTGTTTCCACCCCTGGGGCAGTCAGTTCCAGGTGTAGTGCACGCCTCTCCAGGTGAAAGCAAACTGAGGCCTGCATTCTGCAGCCAGAGGAATGGAGAAAAATGCATTGTCAATGTCAATAGTGGCATACCACCTCACTGCTTTGGACTCCAGCTCGTACTGAAGTTCCAGCATGTCTGCCACAGCAGCGCTCAGCGTTGAAGTCACTTCATTCAATGCATGATAGTCCACAGTCAGTCTCCATTCTCCATCAGACTTGCGCACAGGCCAGATGGGGCTGTTAAAAGGTGAGTGGGTTTTGCTGACCACCCCTTGGCTCTCCAGCTCATGGATCATCTTGTGGATGGGGATCACAGCGTCCCGATTTGTCCAATACTGCCGGCGGTGCACCGTCGAAGTGGCAACAGGTTGTTCTTCTACCTTCAGGAGTGTCACGATCCACTCACACAAGCGGGGTTCGTGATAGTTCGTTTCAGAGATCTCAGAGCACAAAAGACACAGCGGGGGACAAACTCAGTTTACTCAATCACACATGCACCTTTATTTAGTGCCAGCAAATGCGATAGTGGGGAGAGAAAAGAGAATAGTAAGAAAGACAGAAAAAGAGGGGAAGGGGATTATAGCTACCAACATGGAGGGTCGAGTCCTCGAGGCTTTTGAAGATGCCTATAGACACGAGTTTCTCCAGTGGGCTGATCACAAAAGTGAGCAGGGGTCTCCAGGGTTTTTATAGTCCTCTCCGAAGCGACAGGCAGTTGGCCAAACAGGTGGGGGAAATCATTGCAGTGTGTTCATTTAGAGAACTCAGAACAAGTCGGTCGTCAGCAGGTACAGTGTCAACCAGTACAAGTCAGCAGGCGCAGTCACTTCACCGTGACTTTCCCATTGTTTCTGCTCAGGTTCTGATGTTCCGATATGCGTGTTGGGTTTTTCCATCAAACACACCTGCAGGCAGCACTTGGCCAACATCCCACCTCAGCCAGGCCAGAACTCCTGTGTTGAGATTTTAGAGTCCCTTTTAGGGGTTTCAGTCTCTGTCCTTGACAATGGTCGTGAGGCAGATGAGGTATCTTCGGACCGTCTCTTACAAGGAGTCCTACTGCAGATGGGTTCTCTGATAGTCCTGGTAAGGTGTTCAACTGCTTAATGCCCTCTGCCTCCATGGCAGCTATCCCAAATGCTCATCTGAGTCCCTTAGGGTCTTTGTAATAGCCATTCCTGAGGAAGTCTATGCCCAGAATAAAGGGGGCCTCTGGGCCAGTCACAATCAGATGTTCTGCCACTCCTTCCCGGTCAGGCTCACCTCAGCTTCCAACAGAGTCAATTCCTGTGATCCCCCCGTCACCCCGGCAATGGAAGTCGGTTCTGCCCCCACATGTCCCGATGGCATTAGAATACACTGTGTCCCAGTATCTACCAAAGCTTCATATTTCTGTGGCTCTGATGTGCCAGGCCATCGAATCCACACAGTCCAAAAGACCCAGTTTTCCTGGCTAGAGGCTGGGCCCCTCTAGCACTGGGTATTATTCCCTTCTTGGACACACATATTAGAGGTTTCTTCAAGGGGATCTGACATATTGGCCTCACTTCTATAATACCTGGTGGCTCAGTCATGGGAGACTGAGGCTACCTTCATTTTAGTGGAAACCCCTCAGTGAGTGTTCCTCTCCGTGAGCTCATGCACCTGTGCTGCCAGGACCGAAGTAGGCTTCCCATCACACCTTCCCATGTCTTGCCCATGGTTGCGCAGGAAGGACCACAGTTCAGCTCGTGGGGGGTACCCTCTCTCTGTAGCTGGGGGACGTTGGGCTCTGGGGCCTGTGACTCGCACTGGTGCCACATGGGAATGGTTCCTCCTCATCTCCTCTCTCACCTCCTTTATCTCCTCTTTGAGTTCCTTCACCACGGCAGAGACGTGAGCCTGCATTGGGCCATTGATCATACTTTCATAACTCCTGAGCTTGTTGGTTACAGAACCCACTGTCTCTCAGTTGGCATCAGGATTGATTGTGGCAGTGAATACGGTATAGTCACGTGGTCCATGAGTTGCCAGCATCCACAACATGTGCCTTGTGCATCTAACCTTGTCAGGGTCATTATCATACTGTCTGCTCTTTCCAAAGAGTACCTCTAAGACTGCCACTTCTCTCAGCCTTTGGATCCCCTCTTCAAGGGTCTTCCAGTCCATGTTATGATGGTGCTGCGGCACTTTGTCTCTGTGGACAAACCTCTCCCTTACACTCATTAAAAGCCACCCCCAGAGGGAAAGGGGGCCTGGCTCTCTTACAAATACCTGATTTATGCCTGAGTCCTGGGTTAAGGGTTCCAAATTCCTTGCCTCACTTCCATCCAGTTGTACACCTGTACACATAAGGTCCCAGACCCGAAGCAGCCAGACTGTATAAGCCTCATGTCCCCGTCGTGCAATATCTTTGTGTAGGTTATGGAGACTTTCATACGACAGGGTCTCAGTGATGATCTCAACCTCTGTTTCCCCTGCAGGTTGTGAGGGCCCTCCTTTCTTATCCTTATTACCTGGGTGCTCTGATTTCATCTTAGACTTCCTTGTTTCCACAGGGGCGACTGCTGCTGGCTGTGGCTGCCCCTGTGGTTCAGCTGGATCCTGGACGGTTGTAACGTCTGTGGGTTCTGTTGCTGCACCATCAGACTCTCCCTTTACAGGGCAGGGGGAGGGTTTTCCGCCAGCTGGGGAAATATATTCCTTCAGCACCTGGCCCATCTCACATATCTCCTTCACCAGAATCCCCACCCAATCCGGGTGGTTCATTTCTGAGGTGGGCTGTGGGGCAGGGTCACGCAGTAGGATAGCATCCCTATTCTGTGGGGCAGTGTCAGGCCCTATGGCAGTATCCTCAGTCTCTGGGGCAGTGTCAGATGCCATGACAGTATTTGCAGTCTGTGGGACAGGGTCAGACTGCATGGCAGTATCCCTAGTCTCTAGGGTAGGTGCCTGTGCGGTGATCCAAGTCAGCCTCACCTTACCTCTGAAAACTATTGAATAGGCTATGACTATTAGCAGCACTTGTATTAGCAACACTTGGGTAGTATCTAGAGAGAACTTAAACCTTTCAAAAGCTGGTGGGGTAGGCACAAAGAACTGGTTGAAGGGCTGGGAGAAAACTTCCCCTGCTGTAATTTCCTCACAGAAAGTACCATTCTTAAAGTAACCCCAAAAACATACACTTAGTGTGTGATAGCCATGTATCCATGTGCCTGCCTTCCAGAGGAAGTTAAAAATCCATGAATGCCTCACTTTAACCACCCATGAAACAAACTGGATCACAGCCACCGTAGCCTTAGTTATAGGGCCCATGTTTAGATATGGGCCTGCAAATGGGAGTACAGCCACAACCACATGCCATCCAAACCAGGGTAAGTTAGACCACATGATGCTGCCTAATGAGGTGTTTATATCCGACACACACAAAAGAAAGTACTAGGTTAGTTAAGAACCGCTATTTGTCTTCCCCTTTCTTTTCTCAGTGCCCTCAAGCCCCACCTTGGGCACCAAAATCTGTCTTGGTTTGGGAAGACAGGTATCTGCCAGGTAAAAGCTGTAGTTTCCTTAGGAATGGAGTGTAAACCCCCCCCCCTTTTTTTTTTTTCCATTTATAAATTTACATTCAGAGGCTCTTAGGCAAAGATTTGGGAAATAGGAATATCAGTTCTTTACTGGTATGTATTAAAAAGCAAACAAAAAAAACCCCAAACAACTACAGCATTAATGTAATAGATGTACTGTGTAAAATTCGTGTATTAAATTTGTGTGTGTAAAATTATACATTGGAATAGAAAAACCCCGGATTCCTGGAAACGGTCTGAGGGCATCTCCAAAAATTCCAAAGACCTTTTTTAGCTTGGAGGTGCCACCTCGACATTTGCAGAAGAGATAACGTTGAAACGGCTCATTAATCACGGGCGGATCACATCTTCGCAGCCACTCAAGGATCTGATATCGATCTTGATGAAGATTAGCAGATGATTGCATCAAGCCTCCAAACAGAAAATTCAGAGACTCTACTTTTGGACTTTCATACAACTCTTCAGGAAGTTCTTTCAAAAACATCCCTTGGTGTGTAGGACATTTCGGTGATTTTACTGTTGGCATGATGTCATGTTTTTTGGGCAAATCTGCATTCTTTGCGGCAGTCGTACTTTTGCCTCAGGGCAAAAAAACCGGTATAAAACACCTATCCTGAGACCCTGAATTTGTGGACAGTACCCCGGAAAAGCACCTTTTGCTGCTCGCAGATTGTCCACCCAGCATTCGATGGATGTTGTCCTGATTCATCGTGGCGTCTCGAAATTAACTTTCGAAATTGCTAAAAAAATCTTTGGATTTTTGAATTGGCTTGTGATTATTTATAACAATTAATAACAAAAGAAAACAGTACCAAGAACCTTGAGGGCTTTGTTTCACAAAACCCGGGGCAGTTTGGTTTCGGTGCCCCTGCAGGAACCTCAGAGCACCAAGCTGAAACAGTGAAAGTCCCAGGCTGGTAGCTGGGATGGCAGGGTGTCTCGGCAGGCAGGGACAGGATGTCCTGGCAGCACAAGGGGTGCAGAGTCACACTGTAGGAAGAGGAGCAGTGCTGAAGAAGCTGAAGGCAAGGCAGGGCTGGCCCAGCTCCCGCGGGTGGCAGAGCAGGCTCCAGATTCAGGCTGAACCAGTGATAGTAGATTTCCCAGGACTGGATCCCTTTGGCCACAGTGAAACTCTTTCAGCCAGCAACAGCCCAGCCGTCCTCTCTCCCTGAACGCCGATAAAACAGCCCGCAGCTGCCTCAAGCTCTGTCTTTTACCTGTGTTATTTCCCCCTTCCAACTTTGTCCACCTCTTTGTTTCAGTTAAGTACTCTCAAGTATCCAACACTTGGTCTTCTTGGTAACTTATGGGGAAAAAATTCTTTGGAGAAAGAAGGAACAAACCTAACCCCCAACAACCACATACATTGTGATAGCATCTCTGCCATATATAGCAAAATCATAGATTTTTTTCTTCTAGCAATTTAGAGACTCTAACTTACATCTCCTAAGCTATCACCTTGAATTTACTAATGTCTCAGCCTCCAAAAATCTTTATGTATCTTGTTTTTAAAAAAGATACATCTATGCCAAGACTTTGGTTCAGTTAAATAATTTTTCCATTCTAATTACATTACTTCTAATCCTGACCATTTGTTCAGTTTCAGAAAATGGAATTTCAAGCTGATTACAAGAACTATTTATTGGTTTGCACTCTATGTGCTTACAAAACTGAACAATTGTGGCACCAAGCCACAGGTGAAAAAATGCAACTTACTTTTGGAAAAGCAAATCATAATTTTCCATAGAAATTCTGCACCAGCAAAACCTGAAACAGGTGATGTTCTGCATGATATATGCTCCATGGGTTTGCAGTTCTCAGATTTTAAGCACATAGAAAGATGAAGAGAAACCTATATTTATGCCTGTCATGGTTTAACCTCAGTTCACAACTAAGCCCCATGCTTCCACCCACTCATACCCCCACCAGAGAGAGAATTGGAAGAGAAAAAGTGAGAAAACTCATGGGTTGAGATAAGAACAACTTAACAGAGAGGCAAAAGACACACACACACGCGCGCAAAGTAAAACAAGCTATTTTTTCACTGCTTCCCGCAGGCAGGCAGGTGTTTAGCCATCCCCAGGAAAGGAGGGCTCCATCAGGTCTAATTATGACTTGGGAACAAAAATGCCATCACTCCACACATCCTATTTCCCTTCTTCCCCAGCTCTCTAAGTTGAGCCTAACATGGAATATCCCTCCAGTCAGTTGGAATCAGCTGCCCTGACTGTGCCCCTCCCACCTATCCACACAGCCCCAGTCTACTCACTGGCAGGTCAGCAAAAAAAATCAGAAAAGGCTTGATACTGTGGAAGTGCAGCTCAGCAACAGAAAACTATCTCTATATTATCAACCCTGGGTTCAGCACAAATCCAAAACTCAGCCCCATATTAACTGCTCTGCAGATAAAATTAACTGTACCCCAGGCAAACCTAGAACAATGCCTCTGAAGTCAATATGCATATTTTAACCACCCTTATCCAGTACAGACCATGGGAAACTGTGCAGTTGATGACAACATCTGTACCTATTTGTAATATTTTTGTTGATTAAAGCTAACAGCTACATAGTTGAAAAGTTATGAATAAAAGGATGATATACAGCATTTTATGTGGTATCAATTTTCCAGAATTAAAGGTCGTTTTCTGCACATTGGTTAAGTTCAATACCACCTCCACCCCCAAACTCCTCAGAAAGCAAGGATTACTCACAAAATTGTTACTATTTTTTAATGCTTTTTTCCTCCTCAGTGTCTAATACTAATGTTGCCATGAGGAGGAGAAGGACCATAACTGCAGGAGTGATGTTCTATTTGTGGACTCTAAAATCCTAAGGGGCCAGCTGTACCATCTGAATGTTCATAATAAGTTCATGAGGCTTGACAGAGTTCACCCCAGGGTACTGAAGGAGTCAGTGGGTGCTACAGCAGGACTCCCTCTGTCATGACCCAGGGGTATGGGGCAAGATGTTCATTATAAATTCTCATCAGGCAGATTAAAGACACCAGACCATGTGTGAGGGAATTCTCAGGCTTTTATTGTACAGTCACCATAACTCTGGAAATAGCCACACTATTTAGACTAAAAAAGTGTCTGTTAACAAGCCCTTACATTTTCGCAATAAACTTCCACAAAAGGCCTTAGCTAACAAGACATTCATTTTGTACTGTACACTTCAATAAGTTATCAAGTCCCACAACAAACTCTTCAAAAGCTGCTGGCTTACAAGCCAAAACACCACTATTCAAAGGTGTTAGATAATGAGCAACAATACACTTCCACGAGGTTCCTACTCTCACAACAGAGTTTAGTACAGAGTATGGAGTAGAATATGACAACCATGCTTTGCTCAGGCAAAGCAAAGAAAGAAAACAAAGAATATCACCAGTCCTCAGGGCCTGCACTGCTCCTGCTGCTTGGATGATCCAGAGTTTGTAAGACAAAGAAAAGTAAAAGACAAAGGAATTGGGGGGGAGGGGGGGGCAGGGGTGGAAGTGGGGAAGGGAAGAAAGAAAGGAGGCCCAATCCACTCCCTCTTACAGTTAAGAGGTAGACTCCTGGTACACAATTCTTGTGTAAACTAAGATTCTCTGTGTTTATTTGTTCAGGCATGCACAGCCAGCCCATCTCCAGGGAGTGAGCTGGGGTGGGGAACTGAACACAAGTCTCAAGGCAGAGCACAAACTTGGCACAACAGTGCTGCCCCACCTCCATGAGAATCTCTCCTCCTGAAGGAATCCTCAGAATGTTTGTGACAAAACATCCTTAGGTTTGGTCCTCTACACCAGTTCAAGCATCTACCAAAGGTCTTGGGAGCCCAAAGAGCTCTCCACTGATTGAAAGCTAGCAAATGTCATTACATTTACAAGAATGGCATGAGGGAAGATTCAAAAAAGCAGATTAGTCTAACCCCTAATTTGAAAAATAATGGAGATCTACTGGGATCCTGTTGAAAGATGTGTCAAGGACAATGAAATTGTCAGGCACCATCAACATGGGTTCCCAAAGGGGAAATCTTGCGTAGCAAATCTGATATCCTTCTATGCTGAGTTGTGCTGACTTTAACAACAGTAGGAAATTAAACTCAAAATAAGCCATTCCACTTCCCTTTCCCCTTCTGGTTAAGAGAGGGACAAAAAAGCAAAGACTATGGGTTGAGATAACAATTTACCAGAAGTGCAAAGCAATGAAATACAACATCCACAATAACAACAGCAATATTAATAGCAGAAGTATATAAACAGAGAAGATGTTTTACCCACAAAGACTGGCACCAGTTCACCACTGGCAACAAAAGAAGATGTTGGGGATACTCCTTCTAGATCATATCCTCACAGCTTCTTCCCCAGACAAAGACAATATGACAACTATACTTGGCACAGCCCACATGGTTGTCAGGAGCAAGGGCAAGATGGTGAGGAAGCTCCCGTGGCTAATTTTTCCCACCTCTCAATCTGAAATAAAAAATGGTGACAAAATAAAGCCCCTAGAAACTAGATCATCTGAGTAGGGATCCACTTCGGTCAGTTCTGTGTGGCTACCTTCAGCACTGCTTTTAACACTTTGCTGTGTTGTGGGGTCATCCCCACTGGTGCTTTTTTGGAGCAGCCTCCCTGCCAGCTCTGGTGATTCATCACTACAACTGATACTTGTTTTTCTGCTGTCCTTTTCAGCACCAGGGTCCATAACCACACTCTGGAGGTACAACAGAAGGGGGAACTCTCAGGGAGGCAGAGGGACCAAGTCTACTGGTGTTGATGCCCTGGTAAGGGCACCTCTGATTTCCCTGCCCCCAAAACCAAACCCCCAAAGATGACATGGATATTTTTGAATAACTACTTGATCACACCCACACAGCACTATACTCCACCCCTCTCCATAATAAGTATACAAGTTCACCTTCTAGGAGGATGGAGATAAGATGGTAGATGTAGCTTTTCTGGATTTTATTCAGGCTTTTGATACTGTCCTTCATTGTATCCTTCTGGACACGTTGTGTTGCTGTTCAATGAGCAGGCACACAACCCTCTTCCTGAACTGGTAACAGGGCTCAAGCAATTTTCACAAAAGGAGTGGCATCTGGCTGGTGGCCAGTCACCAACAGAATTTCACAGGACTGAACTCTAGGGCCAGTTCTGTTCCATACTTTTTTCAATTATCTAAATGCAGAACTTATCTTAGCAAGTCTGATGGTGATACTAAAATGAGAGGTGCTATTGGCTCTCTCAGGGAAACCTGGGAGAGGAATGTGTGTAGAGCAGCCCTGCAGAAAGGGATCTGGGAGTGCTGGTGGGCAGCAGTTCAGTGTGAGTCAGCAGTGTGTGCCTGGGCAGCCAGGAGGGCAAACGCCATCCCAGGCTGCATCAGACACAGCAGCACCAGCTGTGATTGGATCATCCTGCTGGATTCAGCCATGGTGAGGCCCCACCCTGAGTCCTGTGTGCAGAGCTGGGCCCCACAGTTTAACTTAAGAATGGTCAAGAGGAGGGGCAACAAATCTGGTGAAAGGGCTGGAAGATATGTCCTGTGACAAGCAGCTGAAGACCCTGGGTTTAACAGGTTTGATGAGAAGTAGGCTGAGAAGTCAGCTGATGGTTCTTTACAGCTTTCTCAGGAGAGGAAGAGGAGAGGGAGCTGCTGATCTCTTCTTCTCACTATTCAGTGATGGAATATTTGAGAATGGCTCAAAGCTGTATTAGAGGAAGATCAGGTCTAACACTGGGAAATAATTCTTCTATGTTTCACCATGAAGATGGTGAGGAAAAAATGGAATGGACTTCCTGGACAGGTTGATGGTGCTCATTTTACATGCACCAAAGAGCATATCTGTTCCTCTTGGACTTTTTGTGTGGTGTGGCAAAATTTTGGTATTGGAGATGGGGGAAATGGCTACATGGATGGCTGTAGTAACTTTCTCTATTTCCAGCATAGCTACTGGGTGGCTTCTGTGAGACACTGCTGTGACAGCCAACTCCAAGATTGTCGTGTCACTGTCCAAAGCTGAACTCATCAGCTACAAATAGCATTTCTTATACATATTTAAGAGTAGGGGGGAAAAAACTGCTTTGGAGCAGTACATAGACAGAGAGAAGAGTAAGAATGCATGAGAGAAACAATACTGCAGACACCAAGAAGATGGAGGATGTACTCTAAACACTAAAATAGAGTTTCTCCTGAAGTCCATGCTGAAGACCACAGTGATCCATGGAGGATCCAGTGCTGGAGCAGGTGAGTGCCCAAGAGAAGCTAAGACCCACGGGGAATCTGCATTGGAGCAGGCTTTTGGCAGAGCCCTGCTATATTAGTCTGTTCCTGAAGGACTGAATCCCCTGGAAGAGACCCACACTGGAAGAGTTAATGAAGAACTAGCTCATGGGAAAGACTCATTTTGCAGGCGTTTGTGGAGGACTGTCCCATGTGGGAAGGACATTGAAATAGGGGAAGAAAGTGAGGAATCTTCCTCCTGAGGAGGAAGGAGAAGTAGGGACAACATATGATGAACTGACCACAGCATCCATTCCTCATCTTCATCTGGTATAAAATTTCTGACTCATTAACTGAAGAAAACAGAAGTGTGAGGTGAACGAGGTAGATATTCTTCACAGCAAAAGCAAAAGAAATTCTGTTTGATAAAACATATGCTAAACAAAACAAGTTAGATAAACTGTCCGCATGAAGCCACCAACCAGTCATAATTTTTGCAGTATAACACAAGACACTGAAGTCTGATTATCTGAAGTGATTTTTCTTCTCTCTTCAATGAAATTTACTGAAAGCTTTGCCCATTATGTAATTTCCGTACAAGAACTCAGTACTCTGAAAAAAATTTTGAATTTGTCCAATTATGTCTATAAATAGTAACCTCTTTCTAGCTATATTCTCTAGTTATTTTCTTCTGCTGAAGAAGACAGAATTGTATTGTCAGCTTTCAGAGGTGTTGCAAAGTTATAAAAACTGTGAATCATAAGCTATGAGCAACTCATGTCTTCTGATCTCCTCTTTCTCTTGCTCTTGCCCCCATTTTCATAGAGGACGATCTCTTCACCTACTGCTGAAAGTGGTTCAATAATGCTTGTTTTCAATGAACTGCTGTGAGAGGAGTTTCCAGCTCTCACTGTGATATGTTAGTAGAATCTTTCTGAGAAAAAGACTCCTGTGTTGTCAGGTCCTTTTCTGGCTTTCAGACAATGATGATTTTTGAAAATGTTATCATCTTTGTGCCTAAAGCTATGTGTCAGTTTTGTTTTGTTGGTTAAAACAGTTCTGACCATAAACTACTCTACAATGATTTTTTGGGTTCCATAGTATGGTTACTATGTGATATGTACTTTTATATGATGGTTGGTTTTGCAAAATCAAATTTAAACCCTACTTTTTGCCCGATTGGTGGGCTTTAGGTTCATCTACATAAGTTTTTCTGCGTGGATCATAAGTAAACTTTTTTTCAGTATCCTAATCAGAAACAAGTAAACAAGCTAAAAGTATTCTTATGTCCAAGGAGTCTATTGTCTAAAGTTACAGAAAGATGAATTTAATATTCAAACCTTTTAAAACTGTTGTACAAATAATAATGATCTGATTAAGAATTCCGAACATGAATCTGGTTCCAAAATTGTTTTGTGTACAAACTTACATTTAGTTTTGTCTTTTAACAGTCATTACTCCTCCAGTCAAATAATGAAATCTACAAATGCTAAATAAATAAATAAATAAATAAATAAATAAATCCATTTATGTAAGTCTGATAGAAATTATCCCAGTTTATCCGGGAATTTATACTACGTTTCTAATAATTAATATGGCTTGGTTTGCTAGATCTGACTAGCCGATGAAGGGAATGGGAGGAATAAAGGGAGTTGTCATTATTCTCTCATTTACAGGAAATTTGGGTTCCTTAAAATAGGAAACAGAGATAGTTATTATGTCCATCTCTAGACAAGACATTAGGTGATTCAAAAATGCTACTTTTATCTTTGTGATCTCACTGTACTTGTTTGGGATTCCAGAATTCAAAATTCCAGATTTTTAAAACTAAGACGGGAAACTAAGATGTTAACAAGATTAAAAATTTCTGCATGTCTCTTAATCCAACAGTAAAAACTCAATGGCAATTTTACATGAATTTGCTGGGGTGAGAATAGTGAAGGAATCAAGCTGTTGTCCCAGGTTCTTTCACTTGCTGTGTAAGAGCCAATCAATACACTGAATCAAGACATTTAATTTAATTAAAATTCTGGAGAATCAGGCATCAGGTATCTAACACAGTCAGTACACCTTTTAGGCAACAAGCACAATCTTTTATATTAAAAAGATATCAAAGAAATTACTACACAGGAAAAGGTAATTGTTCACTCACCCTTATAAAACAAAATTCTCACTGTGCCTGTGGTGGTCTTGGTCCTTTTCATTATATTATCATTTACATGTACAAATTTCCCTGGGGGTTGTTTATAATTATCTAAGGCAATTTAAAATTATATTTTCATTCTATAAGGTATCACCAAGTCATTGTTTAACCCTACATTCTGTTACAGTTTCTGTTTGAGTCTATTTGAACAATTACTTGACAATGAAATAAGCATTCTGCTCCTGTGGACTCTTCATTGCATTCTTTTCCTAGGGACTCTTTATTACTTCATTGCTCCTGCATCTTCTTGTCATAATTTCAAGACTAAAGCATAGTTGCAGTGAACTATTTTGTGGCTTTTTAACTTCATCCAACATCAAAGTCACCAGCTCATCTTGAAGACTTCACCAAAACATGGCATAGAACAGCATATCAGAAATACAGAAGTGCTCCATTTGGGCTGATTTGTAGATTTGAAATACAGCTGACCTCTGTTTTCATATTGTGCAATGAATGAAATTTTTGGACTAAGCTGAACAAGAACAGAAGAAGATAAAGTGAGCGCAATAATACATAGCATTTACTTCCTGCCCTGTGTTTGGAGAAGTGTTTTTGCAACCAAGGTTTGCTGCTCTTTTCAGAGTAATGGCAATGTAGATGTTCATCCCAATTCATCTATAAACTTTATATTGTAACAAGGAGGAAGTCACTGAAAAGTATTTATCTACTATGTTCACTTGAGAGAAAAATGAACATGTTGACCTTCAATTCCTTCTCCATTTAGTTTTCTTCTTATCAAAGGATGACAGCATTTAGCACAAGGACAAATGCCTGCATTTTTGTGAGGAATGTAGACAATGCTGTCATGAAACAAATAGCCTTCAGGAGGAAAAAAATGGAAGCTTTTCAAAAAGCTTAATGTGTAAAAGAGGTCGTTACAGTGAACCCAGCACTGTATGACAAATGTCTAAATAAAGAGTAGAAAAGATCTTTGGAGAAATATTTTTCCTACTACCCTGAATTGCAGTGTTTTTACTGGAGAACTAAGTACACAGTCAATGATAAAATTTTAAAATTTATCATTGTTTATTCTTATGCAATATGCATTTTCCTATTTAGGCTCATCATACCAGTTATTTTCTGGTTATATTCATGATATTTAGAGACTGAAAGAAAAGCTAAGCCTCCTAAAGAAGCATGTAAGCTGAATGGTATGTAAATTTTTTCTACACTCTAACTCTGACTGAGGACTTCATTGTTTTTTTGTCCCTACTCCATTAGAATCAAGGTGACATACCCTCTGAAATAGCTTTGAAATGTTATTCCAAAAGTAGTAAAAAATATAATTTGTACAGTTCTGATGGGGAAAGTATATTTCCCACTTATGTAGTTTGGGAAAGTAATTGCATCGTTAGGAATCTACAGAAGATTTGATGTTATTGCCATAGCTTCTGTCTGAAAAACTTTGTGTTGATTCTCCCCATTTTTTTACTTTTATGGGTCCAAATTTTCAAATATCTGGTGAAAGAGTTACAGGAAATGATGGTGGAGATACTCGGACATAGAAATAGAAATTTTTTTTAACCACAAAACTTCCAAATCAAATATTTGAAATCTTCCATTGGTTTCTATGTGTTACTTTCTTTGCAGAATAATAGTTACAGCTTTTGTAGCTTCTATCACCATATGTGTACAATAAGTAAATGAACACAATAATGAACACATAAAAGAAGGCTAAACGCATCCAGCTTAAAAAATCCATTCTCCCACCCACTATGTGCTGGAACATGAATGGAGCATTGTTTGGATCATAAGGATTAGTAAAATAACAGTCTTGGTGAGCAACACGGCCATGTGGATAAAATGACTATTTCTTAAAGTCAGTGCATGATAGCTAGGATACCAGTGATTGTACTTACTTAATGCATTATTCTAATCCAGTGACTGTAGGAAATGTATAATTATTTCAGTTGAACAGATCAACAGTTATACACAAAATAAAGTTAAGAGTATTTTATATAAATGAATTTTTCCTCTTCCGTTAAAAATGAAATTACTGTAGTTAAAGTTTTCCTTACAAGCCATTTCTCTTTCAATAGCATTTCTCTGTGAGAAATGAAGAGTATAAAATATCTTTACTAGTAGAACTGGAAATAAGCTGGGATAGTTAATAGCTGCCCTGTTTATACTGAAGTTACACGGCATCAAATTTCAAGTTATGATGATTATTATCTGTGATATTTTAATACACAACTGAGCTTTGAAAATTGCATCCATGATGTAAAGAGTTTCATTACTACATCATTCCTGTGTGTTCTGCTATCTCAGTGTGAATTTAAACATACAATTGTAGACTTTATCTATTCCTACTCTTTTCCATCTTTGGAACTGGGGTAGCAACCACTTTTAAGGATTTTGAGGTTAATTAGTGAGACTATTGAAAATGAGGTAGGAATATTTCTACACAAAAAAATCAGAAGTCTTCAGTTCATATTCTTTTAAAAAGTCCAAAGTCTGTCTTTCTTACAAAGTGTCTTTTATCATAGAATCATAAAATACTTTGGGTTGAAAATGGCCTTTAAAGGTCATCTAGTCAGATGAGCAGGGACATTTTCAACTAGGTCAGGTTTCTCAGAGCCCTGTCTAACCTGACCTTGAATGTTTACAGGGATGGGATACCCTTCACCTCTCTGGACGACTTGTGACACAGTTTTATGATTATCATTGTAATAAATTTCTTCCTTTCATCTCATCAAAACCAGCCCTCTTTTAGTGGAGCCTTGTCCTATTGCCACAGGCCCTGCTAAAATGTTACTCCCCAACTTTCCTGTAAGCCTCCCTTAAGTACAAAAAGGCTGGAACTCTTATATATGGTTAATTCCCTCTTTCTTAAATTTCAATCTCTTTGAAATTTCTTTGAATTTTTTGAATTATAAGTTATCTTTAATCCATGTCCGAAAAGGATTTTAGAGGCACACAACGGGTTCGTTCTTACTCTATGGTGATTCATAAAATTAATAGGAAAGAGGCAATTTTTTTATCTTTTCCCTAGTTTAGGGATACTTATGATCAAATTTATTCTGTAATGTTTCCAGGCCATTTTACATTAATGTCATTGAGAGCCTCCCAAGAAAAATTCTTTTGTTATGGCTGTTCATTTCACACAAAAAGCAAAGGCATTGCATGTTAATGAAAAATAAAATCAGTGGAGAAGCTTAACACTCTGTAGTGGATTGAAACAGCGCTAGCACCCTGGGTTTAATCCTTCAAGTCATGGTATTTGGAAGGGCAAGCCTTCTGTCTTCCATAGAGCAAGATCTGGAAAGGATGTTTGGGAAGAGAAGCAGAACCTTCAGGTACATTTTGCACTGTCATGTGAAATGAATGGGATGCCAAAGATATTCCCAAAACAAATTCTTTTTCTTCTCCTAAGAAGTGATAACTTTTTTGTAAGGAAGAAAGACACAATATTCCCCTTTTGGCAATGAGACATCAGCCTGCAGCTCTTGATGTCTCCTGTCAGTGTTCTCACTTTTGTATCTTCAGCATGACAGAAGGATTTGCTCAATCTTGCTTTGCTGCTGTGACCTCAGTTTCTTTGCCATCACTATTGTCATCAGGTTTAAAGTAGGCCCTAAACACATTCTAATACGTTGGAGCAGACAGATGCATGCAGATTATCTATACAGCAGGCAGGGCCATACTTGGATTTAGGCAATGGGGTAAAATAAATGAGCATTTATTCTTACAATGTTTCCTGAAGATCCTTTTCAAAGGATTGTGGCTTGTAGACACACTGTGTGGACAGAAACCTTTACATACTAGAAAAGGGATGACAGAACCCACACCTGAGGGATCCTGTAGAAAAAGACTACCAGTCTAAGCTCATATATGTTTCAAGACATATTTAGTTTAAAAAGGGGAAGCCAGCACAATCACAAGACACTGGGAAGATGTGTCTCATAAGAGGTGGTGGGGTTGTTCTTTCAGATGTCTTCTGAAAGGAAGCTGTATATTTCAAATGCCTTGTCTGAATGAAGACTCACTGAAAGGAGCAATTCTAGACTCAAGTATAACAATGCCAAATTACTTATCTCTCTTTTTTTTAAATTGATTTCAGTTGATTACTGTTGGGGTTTAGGTTTGTTCCTTCTTTCTCTAAAGAATTTTTTCCCCATAAGTTACCCAGAAGACCAAGTGTTAGATACTTGAGAGTACTTTACTGAAACAAAGAGGTAGACGAAGTTGGAAGGGGGAGATAATGCAGGTAAAAGGCAGAGCTTGAGGCAGCTGCGGGCTGTTCTTTCTTCGCGTTCAGGGAGAGAGAACGGCTGGGCTGTTGCTGGCTGAAAGAGTTTCACTGTGGCCAAAGGGATCCAGTCCTGGGAAATCTACTGTCACTGCTTCAGCCTGAATCCTGAGCCTGCTCTGCCACCCGTGGGAGCTGGTCCAGGCTCTGCCTCGCCTTCGGCTTCTTCGGCACTGCTCCTCTTCCTACAGTGTGACCCTGCACCCCCTGCGCTGCCGGGACATCCTGCCCCTGCCTGCCGGGACACCCTGCCATCCCAGCTACCAGCCTGGGACTTTCCACTGTTTCAGCTTGGTGCTTTGAGGTTCCTGCAGGGGCACCAAAACCAAACTGCCCCGGGTTTTGTGAAACAAAGCCCTCAAGGTTCTTAGTACTGTTTTTCTTTTGTTATTAATGGTGTAGTTGTTTGGTTGGTTGGTTGGTTGGTTGGTTGGTTGGTTTGTTTGTTTGCTTGCTTGCTTGCTTGCTTTGTAATACATACTAGTAAAGAACTGCTATTCCTATTCCCAAAAATTTTTGCCTAAGAGCCTCTGACTATAAATTTATAATTGAAAAAAAGAGGGGTGATTTACACTCTCCATTTCAAGGGAAACTCCAGCTTTTACCTAGCAGATACCTGTCTTCCCAAACCAAGACAATTGCTTTGAAGCAGTAATGTCTAAATTAAAAAAAAAAAACACCTCATTTTCTTCACTCAGTTCCTATTTAATATCCTTTTTTTCCACTATTCCTATAATCTTATGCTTTAATTATTTCTGGTTCTGACCGTACTTTTAGTATCTGCAAACAAAGTCATCTAATTTATGCAATGCTTCTGAGATCCTAAGTCACAGTTTAATTCAACTGTATTTAACCAATGTATATTCCATACCCTTAAAGCCCTGGAAAATAATAGCCAACTTCATGCATATATTAGCATTGACCTGAAACTATTTTAATATCACAGTCTTACATCCTGAAATACACCAAAGAAGTTCAGACACAGTTTTGTCTTTTGTTCAAAATTAATTATGATGAAGCCACCAATCTGAATTTTTATTTTAGCATTGTGCTTAAATTCAAATTCTAAGAATGTAATGGTTACTGAAGGTGCAGTGGCTTCCAAACTATTTATGTTTAGTGGCTAGCACTCCATTTTTCTAATGTACGGGTAAGATTTGGAGATTATTCCTTAATTTTGCAAAAGCCTTTAAATCTGACTTAGAATGATACTGGCATTTAAGTCAACAGTGGTTAAATTCATTGTAACAAATACTATTCTTATGGCTATTTTAAGATTATATTTGAAAATTAGAACTGAACACTGAATTGCAGAATTACCGTGGAAACTAGTAACTGTCAATACCACTATTAAACTTGTAAGATTCAGTAGTATAAAATCAAATCTTTCACAATTAAAGCTTTTTTCTTGTTTTCATTTTTTTTATAAAACACCACTGGCTGTGACTGAAGAAATTAAGGTGCTGAAGTCTCAAGAAAAGTTTTGTTCCTCGTACTTTTATTTCCAAACAAAGATGGGAATGGCAAACTGTCAAATAAAGAGTTGCTGTCCTAAAATTGCCCTTTATCATGTCACTGAGTCACTATATGTTAATGTTGGATTATGTGATATGATAACACATTCATCAGAATGCCATTTTTTGTGATAGTGCCACACAAGTTTGGTTATGGCTATTTTAATTCACATTAAAATAGCTGTACTGCTCTTCTATCTCTATTCCTCCCAGTAGTTAAAAATACTTTAAGAGATATTTGGAGATGCATCAACAATTTGTGGAAAGCTAAATCTTTTGTTTGCAGTTCCTAGCAAAGTACATTTTAAATGCTCTTTTACAAGTAAAGTGCTATATTCTCAGAATCATTCAAACTGGAAAGGACCTCAGGAGACCACTAGTCCACTCTACCCACTGAAAACAGGGTCTGTGTTCAATTTCAGGAAGGATTGCCCAGTGTTTTGTTCAGTTGGGTCCTGAAAACACAGGACAGAAATTTCTCAGTTTCATTGCTTAATTTGTCCCATGGGAAAAAATGTCTTCTCATCTAAAACTATAGCCTCTTTTCCTTACACCATCTCCTTGTTCATTTCTGTGAAGGAGCTGAAAGATTGCTTTTTGGTCTTTTCCTTCTCCAACTAATGAACAAGCATTAGTTCCACAACTTCTGCTGGCAGACTAAATACTCCACACTCTGACCATTCTAGTTGCTTTCTGCTGAACTTGTTTCACTTTCTTGATATTTTTTCTGCATTAGGTGGCCCCAAATTTGCTGTTGCATTTAGATGTAGCCTAAGAAGTGCTGAGGAGATGGAGATAATCACCAGCCTCAACCTCATGTCACTTTTAACATAGAAAATGCACTGTTGGCCCATTGTTACTGCCTGGTTGCACAGCTGACCTCTACTCTCCTTGATGCTTCCCACAGTTTGGAGTCCATCTCCACAGGGTTTCTCACTGACTGAAGCATCTCCAGCATGTGTCATTGACTGGGGCTCTGCCTGTCCAAGGCTCAACCTGTCTCATTGTCGAATTTCATCAGATTCTGTCTGGCCCATTCATATAACCAACTTAGGTGTCTCTGAAGGCCAACCCTGCCTCCAGCTGTGTTCATTTCCCCAAGGCTGATATTCACAAAATTGCTGACAGTGCACTCTGCTGGCCCCAGGACAGAATCCTGCAGTAGTCCACTTGAAGCCAGACTCCACAAAGATATCAAATTATTAATTGCTACTTTTTGAGCCCAACGTTAAAGTGAGTTTCCTGTCATCTACTTTGCATTCCATAGGGACCCCAACATTTCAATATGCAATTAAGGATGTGACTGTGCTGAAAGCCTTCCTACAGGTGAAGAAGATTGCATCTATTGTTCTCCCAGCATCTACAAATACACTAATTTCATTACTGAAGGAAATGAGATGTTCAGGCATGATTTACTCTTGGTACCTTCAGGCTGACTTCCCAAATATCCTCTTTTCCATTTACACAGAAAGGGGCTCCAGATGGGATCCCATGATTTTCCCAGAGACTGAAACAAGACTGACAAGCCTGGACTTCTTTGGGTCATTATTTTAGTATGTTTCAAAGATGAATACAGTATTTGTCTTTCTCTAGGTGTCACAAAATTTCCCCCCTTTCCATGACATTTTAAAGATGATAGGGATAAGCTTTGAAAAGAACATTAGACAACTCTGTCATCATCTTTAAATGCAAACCTCTAGTCACATACAGGACAAGTAGGTGATCTGAGATAGCCAGCATGGCTGTACTAAGGACAAATTGTGCCTGACCAGTCTCATTGCTTTCTGTAGTGGGGTGATGACAACAGTCAACAAGGGAAGACAATGTCACCTACCTAGAGTTCTGTAAGGCCTTCAACATGTAATCCTCTTCTCCAACTTGGAGAGATACGCATTTGGAGGGTGGAAAATTTCATGAGTAAGGAACTGGCTGACTGGATGGAACCACAGGGTTGTGACCTGCCTCTATGTCCAGGTAGAGGCTGGTGACAAGTGGTGTCCCTCAGGGCATTTTGGAACTGGCACCCTTTAATATCTTCATCAATGGCATAGACAGGGATCAAGTGTTGCATCAGCAAGATTGCAAATGACACAAGGCTGGCACAAAAGGAGGATGGGATGCCATTCAAGAGGGCAGACAAAATCAAAAAGTGGGCCCATGAGAACCTCATGGAGTTTAATAGAGCCAAGTGCACCTCAGTCAGAACAATCCCATACATGAGCACAGACTTGGAGATGAGCTTTTTGAGAACTGTGGACAATGACTCAGGGGTCCTAGTGGAAGAAAAGCTGGACATGAGAAGGCAATGTGCACTTGCAGCCCAGAAAGCCAAGCACATCCTGGGCTGCATCAACAGCAGGGTGGCCCATTGGGCCAGGGAGCACATTGGGCTAGGAAGGAGATTTGTCCCCTTTAATCTGCTTTCAGAAGACCCCACCTGGAATGCCACATGTACCTCTGGGATCCTCAGCACAAGAAAGATGCTGAGCTGATGGAGTTGGTCCAGAGAAGAGCCATAAAAACAGTCTGAGAGCTGGAGAACTTCTGTGAAGACAGGCTGAGAGAGTTTAAGTCTTTCAGCCTGTGGAAAAGAAGGCTTTGGCAAGACTTTATTTCAGCCTTTCAGTACTTACAAGTGTCTTGTGAAAAGGTAGGAAAGGAACTTTTTACGTGGTCAGATAGTAACAGGGTAAGGGGAGATAGTTTTAAACTAAGAGAGAAGAGATTTAAATTAGATGCGAGGAAGAAGTTCTTTACTCAGTGAATAATGAGGCACTGGCATCAGTTAGGCAGAGAAAAAATGGATGCCCCATCCCTGGAAGCATTCAATACCAAGATGGATATAGCCCTGAATGACCTGATTTGGCAGATGGTATCTCCTGGCAGGGAGATTGGAACTAAAAGGATCTGTAAGGTCCCTTCCAATCTGAAACATTCTATGGTTCTATGAAGCCTAGTTCCTTGGACTATATTTTGGACTTGCTTTTCACTAAATGTTGACAGCTCTTCCCCTGCATGAACCCTGGTTTTAGGCATTAAGACCTGAAATCTTGCTGGCAAAGACTAAGGCAAAAATATTGAGTACCTCTACCTTATCTGCAGTCATTTTCTCTGGATGAAATTAGTCTTCTTGTTCAGCACTGCATCCAAATTTTCATTGTGTACTCTTTCACTGCTAGTGCAGGGATAGAAGTTTTCATGTTGAGACTCAAAGGAAACCTTGTTTTTCCTAACAGTAATCCTCCATACATGGGAAAAAGTTCTAAAATCTGCCTTTGTAGCCTGTTCTCACTTACAACTCCTTTTTCACAACTCCTATTTGATACTTGACTTCAGTTATGTGTTCCACCTTTAGCCAAGCCAGTGTCCTGAGTCATCTTCATATTTTCCTGAGGACCATGGTTGCTACATTGACTGTACCATGCAGACCGGCTGGTTCTTCCTTCTTTGTAAGTATTGGGTCCTGTAGAGTTCTGCCATTTCCTGATTTATCCAGCTTCAACAGCAAACATGCAGGTTTTTTCAGAACTCTCTAACACTCTCATCCCGTCTTTTACTTGTGTCCCACTGGGTTGCCCTTGCAGCAGATGTCTGGGAGGTTAAGGTCTCCTGTCTGGGAGGTTAAGGTCTCCTGTAAACCAGGGAATAATGCTACAGAGACTTCCTTAGGATGGTTGTAACAAACTTTCACCTCAAAGCTAGCCTTCCTTTTCTCTCTTATCATCCTAATGCTCATAGCCTTAGTCAGCCCATTTCTCATTCCATGACTGAGCCCAGAATGTTGATGCCTATTCACATGGAGAAAGACTCTTCCCCCTACCATTCCCTTCCTGAGAAGTTTGTATCCACCCCTTATAGAGCTACGGTCATGAAATGTGTCAAACCACCCCACCGTCAGGACAAGTATGTTAAAATTATGGCTCCACATCAGCATGTGAAGGTCTCACACTGTCTGTCTGTTTTTTCACAAAATTCTTTCTGCAATCTGAGTTCTGTAATGACAAGAATTTTACTTTTTTTTTTTTTTTTTTTTTTTTTTTTTTTTTTTTTTTTTTTTTTTTTCAAATTCCAGAGACTTTATGTTCAACCATAATAAGGTTTTGTGTTCTGAGCACACAATTACAGATAACACTGTGCGGATCTGTCTTCACATTTTTCATTAACATATTCCAAAAAGCCCAGTGAAAAGAATACAGGTTGATGCTAAACTCTCTGATGAATTCAGACCAACATTTCTAATATTTTTAAGGACTCTACTGCAAATAGTTCTGTTGTCAGTGCAAGATATTTTGGAATTAATTCTAGTCATGCCTTGAAATTGTGATTGCACTGGGAAGGCTCAAGGCTCTGAATTTTTAAGAAGAACCTTTAAAGACTGGTATCTTGGTTTAAGACAATTAGAGGGGCAGACACTCCAAAATGAATTATATCCCTATAAGTTTTAACCACTTCCTTTTAATTCAACAAAGAGTGATGAATGTAAATAGATACAAATGAAAAAAAAAAAAAAAGTTGACTAAAAATCAAAGCAGCAACAGGCAAAAAATAGCGGTGAGAATAACTAGTTACAAATTTGCTACATCTCTCAGACCTGCAGAGAGCCTGTCAGACAAAGAGAAAAAAATGGCAGAGAAGCCCTTCCCCAGGATGGCACCCCCCACAGAGGAGCTGACGGCCTGGGCGGCAAAGGCAAGAACACGGCAGACAAGCCCCGTTCCGCTCAGCCTTCCTCCACAGGGGCTCATGGAGCAGTTCTGGTGGCAGAAGGAGGGTGCTGGCGTTGCCTGGGAGCTGCAGCCCTGCAGAGTCAGTCTCCCCCGTCCCTCGCATGTGTCTGGGGTCAGCGCGGCCCTCCTGCTGCCCGCTGGACTCCGCCGGGCAGGGCTGCTGGCTCGGGTCGCTGCCCCAGTGCAGGAGGGGTGAAAACATTCTCACTGAGCACCAAAGAATGCTGGCCTGTCCCCGACCAGCTCTGGCTGAGCTCTGTGACCTGGGACATCTCACTCTGAAACACAGCTGGATTGTGGAATGCAGCTTCTTGGGTTGCTGCTGTTGCTACTTGGAGATCTGCCTGAAGCAACCTCCTCAGGAGTCCCAGGAGAAACAAAAGAAGGCTTCTGCCTTGCACTATGTCACTTTTCCCTGCAAGAACAAAAAGGCAAGAGCAAGAGCTTCTATCTGAGTGCCCCTGACCTTAAAAAGGGACCTGGGGCCAACCTACTCCAAGACCCCATTTCCATCCACTGATTCTTACAGAGATAACTAACAATTTTTGGCATATGAAAATAGCACAAATAGATATGAAATACAGTAACATTTTGAGTTACCCATGAATATAGGTGAAAAAACAGAAAAATCGTGCTTTATGGTCAAAGATTGAATATGTACAGTTAAAACAGGAAAGGTGTTGATTATTCCTAAATGAACAGTGGTAGAGCGTATTAATTATCTTGTCAGTTATTTCCTGAGCTTAGTTCTCTGTATGTCACAGGAAAACTCATTTCAAGTTCATCGGGATTGAAGTGATTATCTACACATCCATCAATCTGATTGCCAGGGAAGGGGCAAAGTTTTTTCCTTCTGAATTCAGAGGTAAATGTTCTAAACTGGTTAAAATAGGCAACTAGGAGTTGTTAACATGCCCCTCCTGATATTCAAGTAATTTTAAATGAAATTGTAGCTCTGAAAGGATAGAGCTGTCCTAAAATGAGTGTGTGACCTACTGAAGCATCTTTCAGGCAGGATTCTGACAGGTTCTCTATGCAGAGCTCTGAACGGCCTCCTAGAAGATGATCTGAATGTATTTGGCAGGTGTTTCTAGATATGCAGGAGAATAGAAATAGCCTACACCCCCTTTTAGGGTGAAAACATTTGAAAATTTCATGTAAGAGCAATCCACCCTGTCTTTGATGAAATAAATAATTTTTAAGGCAACAAAGTTGCTGTGAGAAGTGTAAACAATTTTTACATTAGCTAATTTTTCCTCTTCCTCCTCAGTATGCATATTAAAAGTATATGCTTATAAAAACATAGGCCTTTTTTTTCTAAGAAGAAGATAGTGAGATGCATTCTTTATCTTTTTTTTACAACACTATTCTCTGAGAAGCAAACAAACCCTCCCACTTCTTACAAACCCCAGCCTGAAAGCTCTTTTTTGCTCATTTTATACAACATCCCCATAATGCTCTCATGCTACCGAAGGTTCCAGCTTGAAAGAAGTCAATGTCACTCTTTAGTCAATTGCAAGGATCATTGCTAAGTCACCTAAGACTTGATTGTCTTGTCCCTACAATTGCTTGAGCTAAATATTCTGTTTTCAAATACTGCTAGCTCTCACTGCCTCAAGGAGTGAGGGGGACTGGAGCAGAAACATCAAAATAATGTCTCTGATGTGTCATTGCACAGCATATTGCCATTAGGACATCAAGCCAGCATGATTTATAAGCAATTTTAATTAATTTTCTGAGTCATTTCCTAGGGGCTTAATTCTGTAATCTTATTACCATGAGCCTAACATGCTATAGTAAGACTATGCTTTCTAATCTTTCTTTTGTTGTTAAATACGATCTCTGCTTTCATTAGGAAACTCTTGAAATAAAGCAGGTTTCTCTTTTGCATGGTGAAATTTGTCTGTGTTCATTAGAAATTAGTACTAGAAATTATGTAGTGGAGTATATTAGTTCTTTATACAGAACTCATCACCTACTCCTCTCCTTTATTCTTTTACTATGGAATCATGCTAGAAGTGATTGGGGTTTCTACTTTAAAGAAAACACATATTTAGAATTTTAGGCACAGGATAATCTCAACCCCATTTAATTTTATGTACACAGAACCAAATTTTAATTCCATCTAATTCAGTGAAATCTGGAATTTTTTTTACCCATTATAAGCGAATTAACTGTGCTCATGAGGATACGTACATATTATGAAGTGCAAAATAGTGTGCTTTTACTGTTTGTTTTTTAGCCTCTGCTTTAAAAAAGGAAAATGATTAGTAGATGATTTACTAAATACCTTTGATTATTAGTATTTTTCCTGAGAATTTACACATGTTATTGTATGCATTAATGATCTGAGAGTTATGTTACATGCATTGCATCCCACTGTCCATAAACAGTTTTTAGCTACTGTAAATTTACATTATACTGGAGAATCCTGACCTAATTGGAACCATCAAAACATTAAGTTACGAAGGTATTTTATATGATGTAAGTTTTTAAAAAATCCTTTTTAAATCACAAATGTGTGATATCATTACTTAGATTTGACTTTGAATAATCTAATTATTCCCTTAATATAATTTAATATGTTACTTAAAATATTAATACCCACAGCATTGTCAAGTACAAGCATCATTTCTATTACAGAAATTAGAGCATGAAATTTTACATAGGGGAAATAAACACATTTTTAACACAGAAGCCTGGGAGAACTGAGTCAAGGCTTACAACACTTAGAAAGTAGGTAGGTCTCTTACTCATGGATGAACACGAGGTGTGTGCCCTTATAAGAGCCCATGGCAATAGAAAAGAAATATAAAATTGTTATATAGTGATCGGTAACATTCCTATGCCCTCCAGAGTGCCCTAAAAATAAAGAATAAGTAGACAGCGAAGGAAGATGGTTTGTCTGCCCTATGAGCTTTACATCAGTTATGGGATAAGAAGAAATTCAGCTGCCATATATGTCATTGAGTCTTTCTGCCACCATTTATCACAATTTCCCTGATATTATTCTGTTCCTACATGCAGGAATACTAGTTGACCATAAACCAGAAATCATTATAGACTGAACTACGCAAAATTTGAATATGAAAATAAATTGAGTTAGGACATCAAGTTTTAATGTGGAAGGTTTTCATTCTTTTTGTTTTGTTTTGTTACTGACAGTGTCATTACAATTAAAATTGACTGTGATATTTTAAAGTGATTGATTTCCCCATTTGTAAAAGCCATAGTTTTACCTTCCTCCTCTTCACAGGTGTTTAGATTATTCACAACGTGCAGACAGACGTGTAGTGCTTTTATGAATATCAAAAGTGTATTAAGCATGCTAATATAACAAGAGAGCACTTTGATAGTATACAAATTGTTGCCAGGGTTCTACCAGTACAAGTTGAAGGAAACATTTTAAAGAATGATTTAAGTCATCTCATTACTATAAGGAAGGGAACACCTAATCTGTTTCTGTTCTCAAAAGATGAAAAGTACAGAAATGAGTATTAAAAATTTCTTTCATACTGTCACTCTGCATCAACAGAAAATGGACATAATTATCTGAAAGAGGATTGCACTAAAAGCCTGTGATACTGTTTTGCATCATGTGCAGCTTTAGCAGCCACCACTGCTATGTTCTTATTCTTTTGGAAGTCTGATATCAGCAGTAGTGAAACACTAAGAAGTGAGCTCAGTCCAGCTCTGGTGAAATGACTGACTACCCTCTCTTTCTCATCAAAATCACAATACAGAAGTGAGAAATGAGAGAGGTCCTGAAGACTCCCAAAAGAATCTTCAAGTCTTAAAGGAGAGGGCATTGAGGACAAAAGAAAAAACGAGAATAAATATAGACGTAAATTAAAGAGTAAAACTGCATTAAATTCCACTCAAAAATTAGCAAATAAATGTATATTTGAAAGGGATGGTCTGGATGGATGTATACATCTTACCAAGGGTGAGAAAAGGTATTAAATCTTGTCCTAAACTAATTCCTCAGTAGTCACATGACTGCAATACGTTTTGCCTAGGCAGACTCCTCCTAGGCAACTCAGATTTCCTCTCATATTTCTAATTTCTAGTATCCACAACTAGAATGTGGATGCTTTTTTCTATTGATCTACATATTTCCTATGGATTAAATGGTGAAATGGCAACAAATAAAGCATAGGAGAATGATTAACAATGACTTCACTGTATTTAAAAGCAAATGTTTTTAGAAGAGATGGACCATTGCAAAAGGCTTAACAGCTAACGTTTTGTATCTGACCCTACACCCCCTCCAATGACCTCTGAAAATCAGTTTCTATTTTGTTCTGTGGAGTTCTAAAACATAGTAACGTGTCATGGGCTTTTCTGTGGAAACAAGTAATTGTACCTTGTTCTTTAGGGTGGATTTGCCTCTGTTCCTTACACTGACATTAGAGATGAAAATCTCTGTGGAAATGAGTAGAGTCACTCTGGTGCACAAGTGGTATGAATGGAAAAAAAGCTGGGCCATATTTTGCATTTTGCATCATGATCTGACATTTGAGAGTTGATATTTCTCCTTGAAATACCTTCAGAAAAGGAATTTTCTTGGTGGTTCTCATTGCCACAATAAAGAGCAGAGCTGATCTGCAGGGCAGTGAAGGACAGTTAAAGAGAACTATAAACAAGTGGAAACAGATCAGTTTTCTGGACTCCAGGGAAAGAACACTGCAAAAAGACCCTCTGAAAGCAGTGTGGAAATTATACTTTCTCTTTTGTAAAGGGGAATTTGTTTGAAGAAAAAGACAGTTATTGATTGTTTATTCTCTTGATACATAGAAGCCAAAAACATTAGCAGCAGACTCTGTTTAATAGAAAATTGATATTTGTTCTTTTTCAGGGGAGAAAAAAAAAAAAAAAAAAAAAAAAAAAAAAAAAAAAAAAAAAAAAAAAAAAAAAAAAAAAAAAAAGCAAGCGCTGAGTGCAGTAATTTCAAGTACTGCTTTGTTCCAGAAAGGAAGAAGGGAGAAGCTGTTGCTGGGAAATCACTGTCTGAGTTCGATTAATTACTCTATATGACCAGCCGCAGTTTATTTCATTAACTAGTAGTAACATTACCCATGCCTTCAATTAACAGTGGTTTTACTTAATCTAATATTAGTTAAGACACGATATGATCAGAAAATATCATTGCCAGACAAGTGTTCCTCAAACACAACTGATTTATCTCTTTGGCACCTCATTAAAATGCAAACTATATTGAAATTGATTTTCAGCACTTTCAGGCAGGAATGTTTGTAATAGTGTTAATTTGCAAATTTACTCTTTTTTATATGTATTCTGTATGCTGTGGTTGCCATGTTCAGCCCAAGGCTATTTGTATTGTGCAGACAGAAAATGAAGAGTGAACATTTATTTCTCATATCTTTGTGAGGAACCTGAGGTGCATGAAGATATTTGTGCTGTAACAGGCACAGTCAATCTCCTTCACTCCCTTTAGTCACTATATATCAACAGAAAACTCCGAGCTAGTCTTGCTGCAGCAATTAACCTGCCAGGGCTTTCTGCTGTCAGACTCAGTAATAATAAACTACCCCCAATGAGAGATAGAGCTATAGATTCTCGCCCTGCAACTTCCACAGTGGGTGAATTATTCAGAATCAGCATGATTAAAGAGATGACATGGTATTAGTTAAAAACACATACTTTTTTTTCTCCCTGACTGACATTTAAACCTATTAAGGAATAACAGTGGAAGAAAATGGGTCCTTACCATCCATCCATAGGTCTCGGAAGAGGGGTTTCTAGAAAAGTTGTTTATAATGCCTATAATTTTGGAAGTTTAAGGATAAAAATGTAAATAACAAAAAGGATAGCGTAGTTAAATCATAAAGCATCTGTGAATGCAAGAACAAAATAAATCAGAGTAAAGAAGCATTAGGGACAAAGAAACAAAGATATTATTTGTGAAAAAATTGTAATGTAGAATCTTCTTTTTTAAAGTAAGATATGCCCTCACTATTCTTAATTTTTATTAAAGGTTATTATTATACAGAACCTTCAAAATACATATATTGAGAAATATGAATGGTGTCCCTTATTTATAATTTTCCCTTAGAAAACAAAAAGAGAGAGGGGGAAGAAGGTAGGATTGTTATAAATACTGTAATATTTTACCTACAAATCACTTGTTTACATTTCCTAGTGCCAGGGCAGCACTGTAATGTTACACACGCATTGCAATTGAGTTTACTAAAACAAAGTCAAGCAAAAATGAACTTAGCTTGCACACTTCTAATCCCACTAAAATCATAATTCATTTGCCAATCTCAGTTTACTCAGCCACCTGATAATGCATTCTTAACTAATGTGCCTAGTGATTCTCTGGAGAATAATCTCTCTAAAATGCAGGAATGGGCCTATGTGTTAGAAGTAGCGCTAAATCTAGTCAAATCCATATTCTGTGACTATAGACCAATGTGAATTAGATTATTTGTCACACTCATCTATATCAAATGGAACTAATCTAATGGAACTAACAACAGAGATAGATAAGAACCACCTTTTTTGTTTTGGTTTGGTTTTTTTTGTTTTTTTTTTTGTTTATCCAGACCTTCAATACAAGAAGGAATGAATTAACCATGCATTCCATACTAATGCATTTTTTCTAAACTTAGACAAAGTTAATGGTTAAAGAATGCAGGTGGGAAAACTGCATACAGACAAAACTAATACCCTGCAGTATACTGGTCAAAGGTAATATAATCTTAAAAATCTCAGCAGTGGATAAACTCATTTAAAATAAAATAAACTCCTTGAAATTCAGTGGAGTAGAAAGTGTTGATTTATCTCTCTTCAGAATAATTCAACTTTTACATACAGAAACAAATGAATTGCCATTTTCCATAGAAAGAAGAATGAATTTCATAATATAGGACTCTGTACTGTGCTGATTGTACAAACTGATTTTCTAAAATTTGTGTTGTCTCTTTGCATATGTGATCTTTTATGAAACCTATCTAAATCAGACTTCTAAAGTATAGAAGTCTACATAGAGAATTCAAACAGGGTTATAAGTTTTATTTTGAGTCTACAAGAGGGTGAAAGAGACCATCATAAATTCCATATAACGGCTACAAATACAAAACATAGTTTTACCTGTTATTCTAAATTTTCCATTGTGCCAAACAGGAAGAAATTAAAAAGATCTCAAAGTCTTAACTCCAAGGCACCTCATATTATTACTGAAAATACTCACAGTTTTGGGTTGGGTTTTTTTTTTTAATTAGGAGCAATTTGGATTTCTCTGTTTTGCTAAAGTAGCCTATGGTGTTATTTTGAAGTGTTATATTTCACAGAGTTTAGGTACTACAAATATTGAGACTTCATGTGTCAAAGTGGATCAAAGACTTGGATGGATTACTCTTCAAAAAAATGACTGTCACCAAATTTTAGAAACTGAACACCAAAAGCTAGACATCTGAAAAATTAAAGCATTAAAATACTATTTAAAAAAAAAACCAATGACATTTTATCACCATATTTTGCATTTTGCATAACCAGATGACGATAATTATATCTATCTTTATTTTAGTGGATTTTCTTGTGAGTTTTTTTCTCAGTTTGTTGTGAGAAAACAAAAAGGACAAAGGCTTTTCAATTTCTACATCTGAAATTCTTATTTAGATTTCTAAAAAATGTCAAAGTCTCTAAATGTGCTGCTCTTGCCACTGCTTCCGGTGAAATTGGTTGAATTTGCTGAAAAGAACAGGATGGCTGAAAGTAAGGCAATGTGTTTGTAAGTGCCGAGTAGAGAATGCAGGATATCATCACTACTCAGAATGCATATTGAGTGAGAAAAAAAAGCCTTTTCTTTGGCTGTCTGGTAATATGTTTATAATTTTTGAAGGGTCTCTATAGACTTTACTGCAAAAGTCTGTTTGCATGAATATGTAAGAACCCATCACTTTTGTGTTTCTCCATCTTTTGGCCATACTCATGACCTTTAAAATATCACATGTCCACCTTTTCCTTCAAGAGTTTCTATTTTTTGTAGTTTGATCTGCAGAAAATCAAAACCAACATTAGTGTGCAGACTATAATTTCCAAGTTTTTACTACTGTGTTCAAAGTGACAACCATAATCTAGACCCATTTCTTTTGTTCACGTTAGGATAACATGCATTAATAGCATAAAGAAAATGTTTACAAAAATGTTTAGCATCCATAAAAAATAATGCATAGTTTAAAGTCCATGGTTAAGCAAATTTCCCTTTGCTTATTCCCTAAGCTTTGTCTGTATTTGTTAGACAGAGACAGGAATTTTAAAGAGCATAATTTTTCCTACCTGAAGAAGTTTTAACATGGAATGAGTTATTTCTGGTTTGTCACAAACCATTTCTTTCCAATTGCCTATAAAGGATGCTTAGGTAACTAGCATAGACAAGATATTTAGTTTAGAATGCAAAAATCTTGTGTTAAACAACATAAGAGTACATATTTTCTGTCAGTTTCAAGTTTATCCAGCATGAGAAGGAGCTTGGCACAGAGGACCTCCAGAGGCCCTGTCCCATCTAATTGGTTTCTGTGATTTTAAGATGTTTGTTTCCAAGTAATTTAGATTACATTAACAATTTTTATTTTGCTTAATGTTTTATAAGTCTATGATATGAATTTCATCAATAAATTGAACTATTTATTGATAACAAACTGGATCCTCTCATCCTTTTTGGATTTTTTTCCATGTGTTTGGTGAAAAATTTTTGAATTTATTTTCTTAGTTATTAGGTTGTGTTTTCCTTCTCTTTCTCTCCGTAAATTCCATGGGTTTTCTTCTTTTTTGTCTTTTTCTATTTCAGTGATTTACTCATGATCCAATAAAATAGTAGCTTGGGGACAACAGTGCCATCCAAAGGGCAGCCAAATAAGCATTTAACACATAGTAAAAAAAGACATTAGTCTTTCAACTCATTTTAAAATTTAGTTTTCTTTGCTCAGCAGTATGAAATACACATATAGTTACAAAAATAGGCTGTTCTTCCTTCCCACACACTTCAAACTCTTATCTCATAAACTGAGATGGATGTCCAAATTTTCATACTTCTCACAGAAGAAAAAGTAATTATGTAAGATACATGGCAAATATTAACATGTTTTATGCAGAATTTTGTATTCCTATCCATTAAAACTATGCAGGGGAAAAACAAAAACAAAAACAAAAACAAAAACAAAAACAAAAACAAAAACAAAAAAAAAAAAAAAAAACCAAAAAAACCCAAAAAAAACAAAAAAAAAAACAAAAACAAAACAAAAACAAAACAAAAACAAAAAACAAAAACAAAAAAAAAACAAAAACAAAAAACAAAAACAAAAAACAAAAACAAAAACAAAAACAAAAACACCCCCCCCCAAAAAAAAAAAACCAAAAACCACCCCCCCAAACTTATTTTCTGACTCAGCTAAAAAAATTCAGTTAGGTTAAAATTTTCAATGTGCCAGGTAGTGCCAGAGTGCTCACACTCTGGAAGAAATTGATTTTGACTCCCGTTGAGAATTTGTTTTCTATGAAGAAGGTTTCAAAGTCTATACAGAGCTATCAGGCTGGTGCTGTGTGACAGGTGAATGCTTCATTTAATTCTGTGACACTGATTAGATTCTGAGATTTTTCATCTACCCAAGCTGCAAGTTGGATTTTTTTCTTCACAATTAAAAAAATATTCAGTGTAGTTTTGGACCTACTAGAGAGTTCCCTTTGGAAATGCAGAACAGTGGTGGTCCTGTATTATAATATGTTTAAGCTCTTTCTGGAAAACCAATCTCAAAATTAGAAGTCAAAAGTGATGCTTGGTATTACTTTACTGAAAAGGGATAGACAGCAATATGTCTTGAACTGAGAACTATAGAAATAAAATGTACTGCTTTTCTATAAACAAAGTATTGTATAACCTCCTGACCACAGGAGAACGTACATTAATAGTTATGCCCTTTGTTTACTTCAGGGATGAAAGACATTTTCTTTACATTTAAAACTCTCAAGAGTAGGGTGATAAATGTTTTCTAATTCTTAATGCAATTAGTACTGTTATTATTTGGAAGAGTTTTTTATGTTAGAGTTCTTCATTCTTTCCTTTAACATATACTGCAAGCTTACTAACATCAATTTCAAAAATGCTGTTCTCTTAATATATTTACAATTTGCCTTTATGTGTATTGTTTGGGGGTTTTTTTTAAGTAGCTTTGAATTTATTTAGCAGATGCAATCCTCACACTACTTCAGGCATATTATCATCACGCCTCTTTCGATTCAATATTACCAACATCATCCCACTCATCACTATCTTGCCTGAATCAAAGGCAACTTGTTTCTTTTTGGTGCAAGCTTGAATGAATAATTCATCTGGAAAAACCTTCTATGTTGTAAATTTCCAGAAGACAGAGCAATTCTCTTGTCAATCACAGTGGCTCCGTCAGTACTAAGTTCCATACAGTATGTGCTCCAAATGTACGGGGGATGACAAGCAGCTGAAATTACCAACTGTGTTAGTCCTGGCCATCCTTTTAGCTTTTCTTTGACAGAACATTCAAATTCAAGTCTCACTCTAACACTGCATTGAGAAATCAGTGTCAAAATTTCCTCTCTGTTCTCAGCAATACAGTTTGGTTGAAAGTTCTGACATTTATTGCAATCAAACTGGTCACAAGTCCATAGTTACTCATCTCCAGATAGTTAAATTTCATTTTGGCTCCTGAGTTTTCTTATGCCTAGACAAGTTAGGCTCAGGCTGGCTAAGTATGAAAGCAAAGCTTCAACTGACAGTGAAGAAATCTTCATACATGAAGACCTTGTCTTAGGTTGCAATGCAAGATGTAACCAGAAGTAAGTATTCTATCACCATCTGTTGAAATCAGGTGGAGCAGTGTTTGGATAGCCTCTGTTAATGGGCCAGTTGTTAAAACTAGGTAGGGCAGTGTTCTTTATCTCTTCCACCCCCCATCCTCTGTCCAGGGAGATGTCTTCTGTTAATGGGCCATTGCGTCTCACTGCATGACTGATAAAATTACACCATCCCATTGCGGGGGAGGAGCCAAGCATTCCTACCTGGATAAAAATCTGAGATTTGGAACACCAGAGCAGCCTTTTCCACTGGATTCCCAGAGGAAGACTGGACCCATCTACACCACCACTGGACTTTCAGAGGAAAACTACACCCTTCTAAAGGATCATTGCTTCAACAGAACACATGTGTCACTCCAGGAGGACTGCAGCCGTCATTTAATTGGACTGCTACCAACACCCTGACCAACAGGGTGTCAGGTTGTATTCTGACTCTGTCAATGGGGTTTTTTTGAACTGCTGAATTTTTATTTTAGCTTTCCTAGTAAAGAACTGTTATTCTTATTCCCATATCTTTGCCTGAGCGCCCCTTAATTCCAAAATTATAATAATTTGGAAGGAGGGTGTTTACATTTTCCATTTCAAGGGAGGATCCTGCCTTCCTTAGCAGACACCCATCTTTTCAAACCATGACAGACTCCTATGCCTAAACATATCCGTACTGTCAGAGGTTGCATTCTAGTCTCTTGGAGGATGGACTCCTTGTCATTTCTGGAGATTAATCTTCAGAAGATTAGTTATGGCTAATTGATTATAGTACAACCAGAAGCATAAAATAATAGGAAGAGAAGTTATACTGTAGGAATCTTTCACTCGAAAACAAACAAACATTGGAAGATATACAATGTTGCACTTCAAAGATGGAAATATTAACATATTGTTTAAATCTGAAAGTAGAGATTTTGAAAGTACACGTTTTTTGTTTTAAAATGTTTTCACTTTCTTCTTAAACTGATCTTTGTCAATATGACAGCTAATACACCAACAAAAAAATTGAGTGACTGGCATTAACTAGGTATGACTCTTCCCATCCACTGGAAGAATTTGAGAGTAAGTCTCTATCTACACGAGCAAGTAATGCAGCCTTAAAACAGCAGCTCTCTACAGCATAGATCTAATATTCAGACCACAGATGTTTTACAAGGTACTGTTTCAGAGTAGCTATAGTCTTATTCTGTGAGATGAACAGTCAGTAGCATTTGCACCATTTTTGACATGCTTCTGATTTGGCTTTGTAGAAAAGTAACACAGTTCATATAGTCCAAGACTGAAAAAAAATCAGTGGAAAGATAAGGAGATCTATTTTAAAACCATGCTCATGTTCTGAGCTGAAATGCTAATGTGCAATACAAAGCGACTACTTCTGAGAATATGAGCCTTAAAAGAATATTCAGGGAGAGAATAGACCTAAGACCTCTAAAGTTTCATGAGGATGGATACGCTGCCAGACCTTTTAATTTTAATATCATTTGTGAATTTTCAAAATTCCATGAATAGATATGGAATTGTTGTTTACCACTGTGCAAGATAATGTCGTCCTTCAGGAAGAAATTAAGCCTTCAAATAAATAAATATTTCAATTTGTGCGTATGTCATATTAGTGACTAATTCCATTTCTTAAAGCAATGACATTTCTAGCATGTATTCTTAACACTGAAGTATCTTTTAGATAGACTGAGCATATTTAGTCTAATAACTGCAGCTGGTTTTCCCCTTTAGAACACGGATTAGAAACAGCTTATTTTAAGAAACTTTTCTGACACAGGTAGTATAAGTTTCTGTAGTAAGCCTGATATGCAGAAAAGATGCCCTGCTAGATGTTTTGTTTGGAAACAGGAAAAAAAGGGGGGTGAAGTCATGACTGGTGGCTTGGTCACAGTGGCCATGAGGTAGCTGAGTTTGAAATTTTTGGCAGTAGGAGAAACAATGCCAGCAAACTTCTACTCTGGATATGGGAAGAGCTGAAGAAGACATTGAGGTTCCATAGGAATCTATTTTGAAGTTTTTGGGGCCCATGAATGCTGGTCATTTTTTAAAACCCATCTCTTCAGAGTATAGAAGCAGATAATCTGAAAGTGTCTGAAGCCAAGCATGTGGGGCAGAAGGCTACCTTAGCTGGGTGGAAATCTTTTGCTAGAACTCCAACAGAAAAGGAAAGTGGAACAAACACAGGTGACAGGGGACGGCTAAAGAGATGCTGCTGTAGGGAGAAAAATTGTGCAGCCAAAACTCTGTTGTTTGAGCTGACCAGCACTTGCAAGAACAGTGAAAAGGGTTGTTTTTTAAGTATGTTAACAGATAAAGGAGGAACAGAGGTAACAGAGATCCGTTACTGAAGGAGGTTGGTCACATCACTACTGGAACATAGAACTAGCAGAGCCACTTCATGTCTTCTTGACTCTGTCTTTAACACCTTCAGTCTCTGGAGCCCTGTGTAGAAAAGTGATTGCAGATATAATAAACTCCCAGCTGACTCTGAACTTGCTGCTCTAGCTATATGAGCATTGTCTCTGGCTCTTGATGGGTGGGATTATTTTCAGTATACTGAAAGATCTTGAAAATATCTTCACAGGATCTCAAGATATGTCGGTTCGTCTGAGGATTCTGGAGAGGTCTGAGTGAATTAGGTGATAAATATCTCAGATTCCATGAAGAGAACGAATGAAGACCCTGGGAATTATAGGCCTGTCACTCTCACTTCAGTGCCTGGTAAAAAACCTGGTGAAGGCTTTTTTGGGAGTTACTGCGACAACACTTGAGAAAAAACGTTTTTATTTTTCATAGCCAGAAAGAATTCACAAGGGGAAAGTCACAGAATTACAGAATCACAGAATAGGTAAGATTGGAAGGGACCACAGGGGGACATCTGGTCCAAGATCCCTGCTCAAGCACAGGGTCATTCTAGAGCATATGGCCAAGAATTGCATCCAGAAAGTTATTGAATGTCCCCAGTGTGCGAGACTCCTCTCTGGAAAGCCATTTTCAGTGGTCAGTCACTTGCACAGTAAAGTTCTTCCATATATTCAGATTGAACTTCATGTGCATCAGTTTCTGTTGACTGTCTCTTGTCCTATTACTTGGCACCACTGAGAGGAGCCTGGATCTGTCCTCAACACCCTCCCTTCAGATATTTGTACACATTGATGCTGAAAAGGCCCAGCTCCTTTAACCAAGTGGCCTGACACTGCTTCCATCTCATGTGTGTTTTCTGCTTACACTAGAGGAATGACAATTCTCAATTCATCCACTGGTGTCTCTTTCCCCCTTGGTTAAACTTCTTTCTCGTCAGACTGTACTGCTCTTGAACCAGGAGGTAGTGACCCTAGAATATCAACCCTTCTTCCCTGCGGTGCCTGTCACCAGGGGATTTTTTCAAGATAATTCCCTAAAGACAGACCTCAGGTTCTCTCTCCTGAAGTCTACATGGTTACAATCTTACTTGCTGCATTGTTCACTCCTCCCCCAATACAGAACTCCACCATCTCATGATCACTACCCAGCCAAGGCTGCCGCCAACCTTCACAGCCCCCATAAGGCCTTCCCTGCTTGTTAGTGTGAGGCAGCACAACATTACTTGTGGGATCCCTATCCCTGACAAGAAGCTGTGATCAATGCTTTTCAGGAACCTGCTGGGCTGTTTGTGTTTCACGTGATGGTTCTGACGCAGAAGTCAGGGTAGTGAAAGTACTCCAACAGAACCAGTGTCTATGACTTTGAGGCTGCTTCAAGCTGCCTGTAAAAGGCCTCATCCATAAATTTGCAACTTTTATCCCAAACAAGAGAGAAGGCATGTGGGAAAGCAAATTAAATATTTTGAAACCTAATCTTGAGAAATTGCTGGCTTAAATAATAGCATATATCTTCTCATTTTCTAATTCTCCATGCCAGCTGATTCCCCTCAAAAGTATCTGGTTTCTTTATAACTCAAAAAATGCATGGTTTCTTGTTTGGTTTTTTGGGGGTTTTTTTCCCTCTCTTGATGGTATCCAAATAGCAAGTTGTTTGATGGTTAATCAAGAATTATGATGTGGAAGTGGTTGAAAATTTTCTTAACTAATTTCCCTCCACAGGAGTCTCTTCATCTATGAGGAAGTGGCAGAACGTTTCTCTCTCTACAGCACTAAATATCTGCCTTGTGGTATGTATCTTTTTACAGGTGTTATTTTATAGATAAAGTAAATTTGAAGATGCCCTTATTGTTACCGCATTTTTACCTTAATGGGCTTGTTTAGATACAGCTATGTCTAAATGGAGAGGGAGTCAGAACACCTGGGTCATTATAGTGATTTCAGTACTGCTGAGTTGCTGCATAGCCTTGGGCCAGTCTTTAAACTTCCAAGAACATTAATTTTATTCTCATTTCCTAAGAAGAACCATAGAAAAGATCTTTCAGATCAGATATTAAAATGATTGATGGAAAAGAGAGAAGATAGATGTAGAACAATTATGTTTGAACTTCTAAGTGACAGTTAATTGATGTGTTATTACCCATCAAGACATTATAATTATTTAAAGAACTGCTCATTCACTATTGTCCCAAGTCCACAACCCATAAAGTAATAGAAAAATCAATGCTGTTTAGCCACAAGTGCAACAAATTAAGTGTTAATTTGTAAACCTTTCTCCTAATATTCAAACCAAGAGAGCCTTTTTTGAAAGTTTCTTTTCTTAACTGAGCTTACAAAATATGTAAGAAGAAAATGTGTTACAGGAAATATTTCTGTTCAAAAGCAAACCTTATATGCTTGATTTAAAAGAAATTGACTTTAAATATTAAGAAAGAAATTATTCAATTTATTCGAAATCTATTCCCCTTTCTGTGGAGCTCAGACTTGCAATTTTTTTACATGATCATGTAATTCTGCTATTAAATTTTTGTTAAAATCATGCAGAATTAAGGATTAGTATTCTGTTTTTCGCTAGAGCTTGACAGAACATCAAAAACTTCACTCCTTTAATTTTGTATGCAGTGCTTTTATTTCTAGTACATTTGTATGGAGAAGCTCATCATTTTGAAATGATGATTTGTTCCTAGAGAATAGGAATGCCATCTCATTGCCTTTTTATAGTTACCTCCAAATCATCAGAAAACAATGTTCTAAAGGGGGGACACAAAATTTTAAATTTATTAAAGGTTCATGATGACATAGAAGTTAGTGAGAAATTTTAACCATGCATTGTTCTATGTATTTTTCATATATATTTCATAATAATTGGACTTTTAAAATGCCTTTATGCCATAAAGTAGCTTCAAAAGATGCTTACATTCAGATAAATGACCCTCCAAGTTACTGGTGCATGGGTAGCTTTATCCACATTGTGGCTGTAGCATTCATTATGACAGGTCATATGTTAAGAAACTAGAAAAAGAATCTTCTTAGTTATCTGTAGTGTGGATATTATGTCAGTATTGTAAATTTATAAATTTTTGCACAGTTTTTTCTATGTTTATCTAGTTCTGAGACCTAAAGACAACGAATTAATCCCTTTAATATGTACAGTAATTAAAGTTCACCAATCGATACATCCAAAAGAACCATTCAGAGGCCAGTGGACATACTGCTTGACTGTTGCAAAGTCTGGTTAACGTCAGAGCCTCTTTACATGGCCAACACTAAGATAGTTCAAGTAAGGATTTTTCATTATCACTAAAATTATAAAACACAGTTTCTAAGCAAAGTAAGTGATAGCCCCCAAAAAAGGAGTGTGTGGAAGTATGTCCTGCTGAAACCATAGTGTGTACACACAGACATAAGACACTTTCCCAACAGTACAAAAAAGTTGAACCCAACAGTACAAAAAAGTTGAACCTTCCTCCTCTGCTAACACCTGTCTCTCCAAGCAAGCTTTCAATTTTTTGAGAGTTTCCCTAGCAGAACAAATTTCACATGTGTCCTTGCAGCTAGTAGAGTATTAGTAAAACATGGGCTTACTCTGTTCTCTTCTGACTTGTGTTCAATGGCCAAGGTCATGTTGTCTCTGAAAGCAGTATATTGTAAATTGGTTGTATCTATTTCTGTCTGCAATTCACATTTATCTGTTGCAATACCAGTAACAAGCCCAACCACAACTGTCACTGAGTTTATTTATTTTAGAATAATTTTGAATGACAATGGTTTTTTTCTCACATATTAGAATAGAGTCATTTTCCTGCATGCTCTGAGACACAACAGACCTTCAACAGGAGAAGATGCTTTGAAGAGACCAATAACTCAGATTATTCAACTTAGAAAGAGCCAAGCCAAATGCCAATCTACTGCCAGCCTTAGAAAAGTAAATGAACTTTACTAGGAAAGGTGAGAAGCTGGAATTCAGAACCAGCTGATCAACCCTGGTTTAAAACTCCCTGTTGGCAATAAATTGCTTTTTTATTAGCATCAGGCAAAAATTAGTCTTTTATGTCAGCCTTGTGACCATGTTGTTCTGGTCTGGCTTTACTGTCTGGGAAACCAACACCAAGAAGTTATAAGAAAGTCAGAGAAGTAAGTTTTGGGGCAGTAAATTAAAAATTAATAAAGCCACTAATGAAAACATAAATAGAATTAATGAAATTTAATCAGCCATTTGTTGTTTATGTTTGAAAGACACTGTCAAGAGATCATGATATTCCTAAGGTATGTATTTGGCTTATCTTTCTCCCTTACGGAACATCATACAGAGAGAAAAGGATACATGTTCAATGAAACATATGTTGTCTATGTTACCTCAGGACAGCCTCACTATGACGTCAAATGATCTCAAGTTGCACCAGGGGAAGTTTAGATTGGATGTAAGGATATTGGAACTTGTCAAGCACTGCAATAGGCTGCTCAGGAAAGTGATAGAATCATCATCCCTGCAAGTGTTCATAAGGCATGTGGATATGAGTCTTGAGGATATGATTTACTCATTTACATGGCAATGCTGGGTGAAAAAACCTGATGATTTTAGAGCTCTCATCTAACTTAAATGATTCTACCTATGATTCTATGATTCTTAAACTATATGAATTTTCAAAACGGCAAAAGAAAACAATGGATTTAACAGACTTTTTTCTGCTTTGAGAGTTACTTCGAACCATGATATGATAATTTTAGGGTGGGTAACTCATTTCAGTGTCCTTTAATCTTTGGACAATACAATATTTTATTTTTAGAGCAAATTTTTTTTTTTTCAAAATACAACTATAATCTGAGATCAAGTGTTATCCAATATTAAATACAAGGTTTTCTGTTTGATGCAGCACCTGGATTCTTGTGATTAGAAGATCACAAAAGATATGGTCTCATGTGTAGAAGTATTGAACCATAATAGGGGACTGCTAGTCTTCTCCTCTGCCCATGCATGGCCCTATTTGTCCTCCCCTTTAGCTCAGTTTATCTACAGAGGGTGCACGTACTAGTACCAGACTGATAAAAATTGTCACAAGAAACTGTTCAGGTTTATTTCTTGACAACTAGTGACAATGAACAATAGGAAGACTATGAAGATATTTCACAAAAATGTGCAAGGCTCTTAAGAACTGCTGAAAAAAAAAAGTATTTTCATCAAGGACAGGTTTATTATGCTGAAACCAGAATATTCTCAGATTTCAGTATGGAATTCAAGTCTTCTTTTTCCCTAGTGTCTTCTGCTCAGAAGAGAAAAAATGAACTCTGCAAATTATTCACTGTCCTAAATATCTAAGAAAAAGTTGAAGACCTCTTTTAATATATAATTTTCTATTATGATTCTAAAAAAATCCTTCCATCATGGATCTATGTGTGTTTTTGCCACTTTTCCAAAGTTTAACAACACTTTAATGACCTGGGTTTTTGTTGTCTTCTAGAAGAAAAGAATGTTTCATTAAATTGGAGACTCTTATCAATGTTGCCAAAGATCCTGAAATTCTTTAGGATAAAATACATGTTATTGTAGTCTTTCAAGAGTTACATAGGGTACAAACTTGTCTCAAATGAGAAATGACACCTCCAAATCCAAGCTCTATCAAGACATAAGCCATCAATGTGGGATGATATTTTGTTTGTGTCCTTGCTGATGAAATTTACAGTTCTTTCCCTGGCCCCGTTTCTGCTATTTTCTTCATCTCACTTCTTTTGTTTTTTTTCTAGTATTACTGTATTCATACTAAAACTATTTAAATGTTTATCACCTACATTAGAAGTATGTACCACCGAGCATTCACAAGCACAGAAAAAGCTCAGTACTAAAGGAAACACAGTAAGGTCCTCTGAGAAAGAAGCATGGTCTTATGGAAATGTGGCTGTAAATAAAATTATCTGCTTTATTACCAGAAATGACTGCTACAATTAGAGAAAATAAATTTAAGAGCCACACCTACTATTACAACTTCGTTGATATACTTTTACTTTTCTAAAAAATATTCATTGATTGCAGAGAAAGCTCAATATAGTAAGACATTAGGTAATGTACCACAGTGACAAGCAATATTAACAGTCTGTAAATAAACTGGAAAAAAGTATAACATGAAACAAAGTAAAGATTGCAAACTCTGAAACCACAGCATTTGTCAGCATCTCATACTTTTCCTGAGAATGATTTTACCTTAATCAAAATATGCTTTTGCAATTTCTCTAGATACCCTAAAACAGTTTCTGAAGACATACACTGCAATTCATGCTAAGCTAGCTGGTCTGTAATTTCCTCTTATAGCTCAAGGTTCTTTCCTCAGTAACTGGAGTATGCTGGCCACTCTTCAGCCTTCCAAGATTTGTCCTGAACTAAGTGAGTTGGAACAACATATGACAAAGCTTTTCCAATTCCTTATCTCATTTCTTTTTAGCACCTTTTGAAGACTATATGGTCTATATGAATTTACAGTATTAACCTCATCAAATTCTTTACAGGAATTATGATCTTTATTATCTATATAAGTAATCTGAATTACAATGATTCCTACCACCCCAAAATATAATACAAAATTTGTTTTGTTTTCTTTTTTCGCACTTATGAAGGACCAGGTAGAAAGTCTGTGAAATAAACATCTGAATAGGAAATAGTCTGTAGATTTCCTTCTATCTCTAGAAATAGGATAGGAAATAGTCTGTAGAGGTTTCAGCTGAGGATGGTTGAAAACTGCACCCAAATGATGCTGCTAAAGAGACTGCAGTGCAGACTTCAGCCTGAAGGAAGTGCCTAGACCTTTTTCCTGGGTCAGGGACAGGCAGCACAACTACCTAGGGAAAATGTGCCTAGATAGAGAACCTCCTATAGAAGGTGTCTGAACTGCAGGAGGCAGCGAGAAGGTGCCAAGCATCTAAAAGACTGAAAGGACTGAGACAGCTTGTTCCAAATAATACCCACAGGGAATTCACAGCACATAGCCAAACAAAAGCTCCTCCAACAGCAAACTAGAAGGGAGAGGGAGGAATAATGCAAGAGAATGTAAGCTCGCCATGGCAAAGACCTGCAGGAGGAAGACACTTTCCCCAAAACCTGAGATGCTCTTGCAGAACCACTTTGTTGCTCTGCAGACTGAAGAAGCTCTGGATCTCCTGTGGCAACTGGCTGCACATGGCTTGGACAGGGGTATTCGTTTTTGGATGAAAAACTGGTTGGATGGCTGGACCCAGAGACTGGTGATGAAAGGATTTATATCCAGCTGGCAACTGGTCACTAGAAGTGTTTCCCAGAGGTCAGTGTTTAAAAACTGAGGTCACTGTTTAAAAATCTTTATTGATGATCTGGAGTGAGGATTGAGTCCACCCTCAGTAAGTTTGCTGACAACACCAAGTTAGGTGGGACTGTTGATCTGCTCAAGGATTGGAATACTCTACAGAGAGATCTTGACATATTGACTTGTTGACAAGCACATGGGGTTCAACACGGTGAAGTGCCAGGTCCTCTCCTTGGGACACAACAACCCCATGAGGCACTACAGATCTGGGGAAGAGTTCTTTAAAACTGTGTATCAGAAAAAGGCTTGAAGGTGCTGGTCAAAAGCCAGAAGTGTGTCTGGGTTGTCAAGAAGGCCAAAGGCATCTTGGCCTCTATCAAGAATATTGTGACCAGCAGGACCAGGGAAATGATCATTCTGTTGCACTTGGCACTGGTGAGGCCACACCTCAAATCCTGTGCTCAGTTTTGGGGCCCTCACCTCCAAAAGGACATTGAGATTCTGGAGTGGCTCCAGAAAGGGCAGCAGAGCTGGTAAAGGGTCTAGAAAACATGAGAAATGACTGAGGGAACTGGGGTTGTTTTACATGGAAGAGACTCAGAGAGGACATCATTCTGGTGTGTCTCAAGTGAAAGGATTAGAGGAAACTACCTTAAGCTGTGTCAGGGGAGGTACAGATTAGATACCAGAAAAAAAAAAAAAATCTCCTCTGAATGAGTAGTTAGGCATTGGAAAAAAGTTGCCCAGGAAGGTTGTGGAGTCAGTCTCTGGAAGTGTTAAAGAATCATCTGGATGTGGCACTTGGGGATATGGTTTAGGGGTGGCTGTGGTGCTGCTGAGCTGATGGTTTGATTTGGTGGTCTTGAAGGTCTCTTCCAACCTTGATGATTCTGTGACTCTGTATTATCTCTTGGAGGTACGATACAGAAGGACACAAGCAATCCAGGAGGTTCCTGGATAACACTGATTATAGTTTCCTTCTTCAAGTAACAGAGAAGTCAATGAGGAAAGGTGCTATGCTGCACCTTTGTTATCACCAAAAAGGAAAGCCTGATGAGAAATGAGAAATTCTAGGGCAGCTATGTCTGCAATGGTCATGAAAATATGGTTTTAGGGCAGCAAGGAGAGTCCACAACAAGGTAACTACCCTGGAATTCAGGACAACAGATTTTAGTTTGTCCTTTGCAAGCAATTTGAGTAATATCAAAGGAATCTCAATAGTTTACGTATTTTATCCTTCACAGACTTATGGATATTAATGGAAGTTAATGATTTCACTCTAATGATGTTATTTGCTCCCTGGAGATTAACTTATAACCATGCACTCTGATTTCACTGATTTCTATTGAATTACTTTGTAGCAGTGAAAGCAGAGCCAAAGCTAGATATTGTCATATCTATTAAGCATATCTAGCAAATTATTATTTATTGTAGCTTGAATATTCAGAATATTGGACTCAGAATACCAAAATGGAATGTCTATCCCATTCTTATGGAGCTTTAAAGAAAATTATGGCTATTAGAACAATGTCTGTTCTGTTTTTAGCCGTATGCATTTTTTATGCTACTGGATTTTCTAGGTGATTAGATTTTCGTTTGATGTTAAAAGTACAGTGCAAGGGTCTTTGTCTCTCTGGACTTTTAGTAGAATTCCATAACATGTTTATTTAGAAGGCTTCTGGTAGGTCCTGCGATATCAAGTACATTATGGTTTTTTTACCCACAGACCTCTTTCACCTTTTCCTTCTCCTTTGGATTATGAATTAATAATCCATGCATTCATATTTTCCACTTGTCAAACTCAGGCAACAGTGAAAATAAGCAGTACAAATTGGCAGATAATGCACCTTATTTCCATGTAGAAGAAGGTGCATTTTCATCAGCATAAGTGGCAAGATGACACTGATCCACTTTGACAGTCAGGCAGATCTAAAATTACTCAGCACACTTTGCCACTGGTTCAGGGAAAGTCTCCCATGAGCTTGTTCTGCAATGCTTTAGTACCCAGAGTGCTAATTAAAATTTACTGGATAATATTTGCAAGGCTCAATGGTTACAGCAATTATCAGTTACTAAATGTTAGTGGCAGAGTTGACACCTGACGATTGGATGCTTTTCTCAAGATATTCAAGAGGGTTTCTCCTCGCCTTCTTTTTTTTTTAAATCTTCTTTACTTCTTGAAATAGTTGGATCAGCTAAGTGTCTCAATCAGCCTTTAGACTAAAAATTACTCAGATAGGAGTTTAATTATCTATTTATCTTTGAGTTCCTTTTCAGATGCCAGTAAAATTCTTTCAAAAGAGGAACAGAGCTGTTACAAAAGCCTTTAGAAATGCAGGGGTCAGCTCAGGACAGTGAAAGGAAGAGAGTACCTTCTAAATATACTTGCTGCTCAGTTCAAATTTGCTCAACAAAATTTTATACTGGAGACTTGGTAATCACACATGCAATAAACAACAGCCTCCTTCAAATTACTGAAGTCCAACTTTCAGTAAAATTTAATATCTTGATGTTTACTGGTGATTCTTTTTCTCTCCTCATATTGAAACCCAATCCCCCTAAAAGAAATATTTTTTACCTTTTTAGTTACTAACAGTAGAAAGTTTGCTTATAGTTTGATTCATTTTTATTTCGATACTTAATACTTTAGCTACTTTTCCTCCATATCCTTTGATATTTCTGTTCAGTTTTTTGCAATTGTACAGCATTCCTTCTCACTAAGGACCTGTTCTTCTCAGTCTCTCTAATGCAATAATATCATGTCCATTTTTTTTCCCCAAGACTGACCAACTCCATGAATGAGGGTACACTGAACTGGCTAAGTGTTTGCAAGCTCTGTAGACAGTTTCCATTGGCAGTCATATTGTCCCTGCCCCTCATGACTCTGCAATAATCACAGAAGAGGCACAAAGTTAGTAGGCTTTGTCTCTGACTAGACACTTCCATAACCTACCCAAAGGCCAGAAAATTCACTGCAATATTTGTCAGAGATAGGCAACACAAAAAAAGTCAGGAGCTGAAACGGAGTGGAAAAAGCACAACAAAACCTGCAAACTTATGGACCCCTGCCAGGTGTTACATCCCAGGATATAGTTTTCTTCATTTAACTGAAAAGGTTTCTTCTGGGCAAGAAAAAAAAAAATGAAGAAAATGCCTGGGAAGACAAGACTGTAGGACTTAACACAAGTCACACACTATTTAAAGTTCAACTTGAAAGTAATATCACATAACAGAGTATGGCTTAAAGTTGTGAAAGGCAATGGGTTAGCTCTAGGTTCATTAAGTAAGTTCAGTTGACTGAACCAACACCTGTGTGTCTTCAGACTTTCCAAATAGCTAAAAAATAACATTTCAGATGATTTTATGGGAAGAACCGTGTTCTGTGTAGCAAAACAATGTGACAGCAGTAGTCAGAAGACAAGATAAAGGCAAAAAGAAAGCCAAAAAGAAAATTAAAATCATGAAAGAAAACAAACAGAAAAAAAATCAAAAACAATCAAAGCATGGAAAGAAAGGGATGTGGAGAGAGAAAAATTTGAAATCATAGGGTAAAACATGTTCACAGAGAAAAAGAAAGGAACAAAACTAGACATAAATGTCTTACCTAATTTCAAATCTTAAAAACAATTTTAAAATCCTTAATTTCTAATGTTCTATTGAATTCCATGATGGAAATGTTTTGTATCTATGTGCATTATGTGAACTACTGAATATTGTATTTGACAAATACTCCAGATACACAGATGGTTTTTCAAAGCTTCTTAAGTCTTGAAAAGAACATGTTCTTTTCATAACACACTTATATGCCTACCTTTGAGAGCATAGGAATAAACTTCATCATCAGAGTCTTACTAAACAAAAGAGGAAGTGCAGCTACTCAGGATTACTTCAACCAGCTGATCTTCTGAAACATAACAGAGATCCATTGAAATCTGCATTTATTCCTGGGAGTGTCTGTAGCACTTTGGTCCAGAAATGTTTCTTTGATGCCAGAATTCTGATCAAGAAGAGAGACTAGACACGTGTCTGGAATTAAACAGCAACTAGATATTCCCAAAAATAAGACATCATTAATTAATTAATTAAAGAAAAAAAATACTGCTCTACATTTGAATTCCTTTAATTCTTTACAAGTGGTAAGATGTCTTTTAGTATTTGAGAAGTTATCCTGAGTAGTGACTAGGAGAAACAAGCTCAGAGAAAGAAAGAGGAGTAAATTTTGGTGTGGCTGACTAGGGACTGAGGGCTTTATCCCCATCAGACTCAGCAGGACAGGGTTTCAAGGTCACTCCCTCTTACCTGTCTTCAAGTCTGTAGTAAGGATTCTAACCTAGGGGGGAAAATCACTTACCTATGTTCTTAAATCATAAAGAAAAAAATTCTTTTGTCACTCAATTTTTCTTGAGGAAAAAAATAAACAAACAAACAGAAAAACCTAAGGTATCACAACAGGTTGGAGCAATGGGCAAACAGGAACCAGTTGAAGTTCAGCAAAGGGAAGTGGGCAGTTCTGTTCTTGGGAAGGCACAGCCCCCTGCACTGGTACATGATGAAAATTAACAGATAGGAAGAAGCCTTGCAGAAAAATATCCAGGAGATCTGAAGAGACAGATTAAGAACCGACACTATTCTCTTGTGGTAAGGACAGCCAGCAGTGTGCTGGACTGCATAAGGACAAGTGTTACCTGCAGGCTGAGGTATGTGGTCTCCTTCAATGCTCTTCTGCATTGGTGAGGCCACCACTGGTGTACTGTGCCCACTTCAATACAAAATACAAAAGACTGGTGAATATACTTGGAAAGCATCCAGACAGAACTTGATGATGAAAAGGCTAGAGCAACAAACATAGGAGAAACTTCAAAGACAGCTCAGGTTGTTGATCCTGGAGGACACTCAGGAAAATTCATCAGGGTTCCTGGATACCTGAAGGGAGGGTGTAAAGATGACAGATCCAGTATCTGGAGAGTAGTGCCCAGTGACAGAGTGAAAACAATACGCACAAGCTGAAACATGATGGTTTCCTCCTCAACACAAGGAGATGTCCTTTTACTTGGAGGATGACTCAGCCTAGCAACAGGTTGCCCCAAAAGAGCTGGTGGACTCTGTCCTTTGAGGCTTTCAAAGCCATCTGGACAAGGTCTTGGACAATCTTGTCTATGTGAACATACCTGAGCAGGGACATGGTTACCTCTGGATGTCCCTTCTAACTGAAATGTTTCTATCATCTCCAGTAGCAAGGGACAGGAGGTCCTTCTTCCCTGAGAAGAGCCTTTGGAGAAGCTGAGCCATTGTGCTCCCTCCACTGGCTCATAGGAGCTCACCAGGAGCTCCCCTGCCACACTGCTGGGCTATCTGTTTCTGAGAATTTGTGTTTGAGGCACCAACTCCTCCTCACAGGGCCCTGAGGTTCAAACCCACTCACATGAAGGCAGCGCCTGTACCCAATGCAGGGAATGCTTTCCAATGCTGTGAGGCAGTGGGCTGCCCAGGATTGTGAACTGCATACCTTGCAAGGGGAGAGCAACCATCAGGAGTATGGAGGTTGCTCTTCTGCCCACCTGTCACCAGTATACATAAATATATATATATGTGTATATGTATATATATATATATGTGTGTGTGTGTGCATGTGCATATGTATATGTATATGTGTACATATATATATATATATATATGTGTGTGTGTGTGTGTGTGTGTGTGTGTGTGTATATGTAAGTATATATGCAGTAGTGCGAGAGTATAGTGCCCAACCTGTCCTTGGTGATTCTCAAATGCTGTCTGGACATGGTTCTGGGCAACCTTCTCTATAGTGTTGGACCTGATAACCTTCAGACATCCTTTCTAACCTGTGATTCTGTGTTCTGAAACTCAGGGAGTGGAGTCACAGTTTTTGTTCCTTGTCTAAAATGTCAACCAAGCTCTTGTATAGAGATATTATTACAGATGCTTCCCCTTTCAATTTTCCTCTTATATCATAAATACTTGGTTAGTATTTGCCACAAACCTTTCAACTTCATCCTATCCTAAATACTAGAGATTTCTCAAATATTATCGTCAGTATAGAAAAATGAGATATCATTCTGAAAAATATGCCAACACTACCTAGTTGTGCTGTTTAGTTCTGATTTTTTGTTAGGTATTCCTTGTTGCTTTTTAAATTATGGCTTGAAATAGTCATAGGAATTCTGGAGAATTTGTCAGGAAACATTAGTCCTGTTTTTGACACTGATGATACTTGGCAGTACTGTGACTAGGTTCCAGAAATATTGAGAAGATGGTTGAACTGGTGTTTGGATAGCTGTTCAAACTGAATTTGGACCATTCTGCAAAGTGTGTTGAGTGGGCATTTTACCTAAAAACATACTTCTTTCTTGCTGTGTGAATGGTTTCTATGTGTGTAACTGCCAAAATAAATTCCTCTGGAAAGAGGAAGATCATCCTTCCTATGCAGAAGAACAGTTAACATTTGATTGGTAATATGAAGTGAAGGATTTAGTAATGCCAGGAAGGAGTGTTGAGTGAAATACAGGAAGCAATACAAAGATCTTGTCAGAGGTTTTTGGTCTAGCTTAGACATTTCTTGGGTGTGTTTTCTTGTTTGCTGAATTACTTAGGAGGGGCTTTTCTTAGAGATTTTTTAATTTGTTGGGCCTTGATTTGTGACACTTCACTGCCTTCCAAGGAAGCATTTCATTCATCTTTCGTTGATCTTCACCATCTTAAATCAGACTCAATATCAAACACTTTTTGAAAGGAACACTTTTAGAGATAATCAGCTCTGTGACTAGAACACAGAGGGTTTATGCACACGCTCCTTTTTTTTCCCTTTTGTTAACATGCTTTTACCAAGACTATTATAATTTAAAAGTCCTCCATTCGTAATCTTTTTTATAATAAATTTGGGCCTTGACACTGGTTGAAAATATGTTCATATATTTCATATGTTTTAGGATAACAACAACACATTCCTCATTTCTGAAAATTTGAAGGAAAAAAAATTGGTGCATAGAAGTCCTGTTAATACTAGAAATAACTTTTTTTTATCAACCTATATATGCTATGAACTGAGTATACCTTCACCTGCCAAGAGTTTTCTGAAGTTATGTATCTCAAACCACCGCATGTTTTATGCTACAGCCCATGTGAGATTAAGTCATCATTTACTGTTTAGGAAATTTGGCTTTGGAGCATTCAAATAAACTGGAATACATTACAGATTTGTGGGTTTGGGGTGCAGCTAGTCCAAGGAGCAAGAAAATATACCATACCTCTCTCCCTCACTTACTGTTCTTCTGGAATGTTGATAGTACTGCCAGTCCCTGGTAATGCCTGTTATTTTGTTTTGTGGAAAGGCAATAGCTAGTAATGTCTTCCACAGCCAATCAAACCTTTTCTGCCTTCTCTAGGTTAAGCTACACTGTAATGAAAACTTAGTTGCATCCAGATAAATTTATCAGCGCTTATAATTATTCCACATTTAAAAGGTTTCTTCAGAGAAAATATTCCTTCTTCACTTTTTGAGTTTTTGAAACATTTTTTTTAAGTCAATATTCTCCATAAAAAGGTTTTAACTATTAACCTTTATCAATAATTCTAAAAGCAACAATAAACTAATGTAAGTGTTGCCTCCTAACATGGGCAAAATGTGACATCAGCTAAAAAATCATAGTTCGATGTCCAGGATACAAAGTCACACCAGCAGTCAGCACTGAAGCCTGCACTCTGGTTGGATAAAAATATTTCTTCAGCTCTTCAGCTGCACAAAAGCAGCTTTTAGCAGTACTTAAATATCCAGACACATCCACTTTTTAGTTTCATTAAATATATTTCTCTTTATGTTGAAGGACAAACAATTTCCAAAAGAAAGTAGTATACACATTCTTCTTCATAACATGGGCACAAATAAGGTCAGACAATTTCAATATTCTTAACTTCTGAGAATTACAGATTTTGGGAGGCATGTTCCCATTTCTCACATTCTGACTCTAGATATGAAACATATCAAAACTACACCAAAGAGACTGCAATTTATATTCATGACATAGGAGTATATATGCTTTTCACTCATGAGTGGTACAGTCATAGGTGGTGGCTAATGGGAGAACCTCTACTGAGAGCAGATAATTTTCAAACCCTCTGAATAATCATGAGATATTTTTTTTAAATTTATAAACCCCCCTTATTTGAAATTTTCCCTTGATTTTTAAAGCTGTCTTAGTTTTGTAAGCACTAGTAATGGTTGACACCATTATTAATGCTCACAAAATTATTATATATTTATATTTATTTTATCATTATCAGCAAAGACTGAGGAACTGTCTGTGTAGGGGCTTCTCTCCCTGGTACTGAATGCCAGTGAAAAGTTAAGAACAAAACTGTGGGGGAAAAGAGAGGACAGAGATGAATGAAAGATGACTTTGAAGGAATGAGGGAGGGAACATCTGTACTGCACTTCACTGATGATAATCTTTGCACAGTTTATGACACAGAGGCAGTGGGAACAGTGAGGTAATCATTTACTTGCCTGTCAACTGCAGAGAGTATTTCATATTGCAGGGTGAAATTCTGGCTCCACTGAAGTGAGAGACAAAGCTCCTGTTGATTTAAATGAAGGCCAGGATTTCTATGGATTCCCAGAGAGGGGCAGATGAGCAGAGTGGCAGCTGTGTCATCTACATGACTGCATCAGTCTTCATCAGGATCTTAAAAGCTTTTCTTCAGCTCTGTTTCCAGAAATCTATTAGACATTGGATAACATAAATCCTTTCTCAAACAAGCTAAATTTAAAAGTACAATCTTAGCGAATCTGACCCGAGTTTGGAAGAGCTGTGCACAATAAAAAGCATCCTTACAAGCTAATGCATAGGTCTACACATATTTTAATTAATTTTTCTGATTTTTTTTCCTTTTCTCTTTCCTTTAGTTTTAATCTATTAAAAAATGGCCTCAGAGCTTGTAACAGATGAAAAAATATCTTTAGTTATAGTTGTCAAACTAGAGATAGTCCTTCTATCATGACTGCAAGAAATTTACATTGCAAAGACAAAAAGAATGTGGCAAAATGTCTGATGATGTACAGATGTGAACTTCTCTGAACAAGCTTTTCTCCTGATTAACAAGTAATACATGGACATATAGGGTGAGGAGGATAGGCGGCAGTGCAACACATTTAGAGAAGTAAATTTTTGCAGGGGATTTTAATAAATGGGGGATCATGGTAAGTGAAAAATTACATTCAAAAGAGGAAAGTGCCTAACTGGAATTGGATGTGCAGTAATAAAGGGAATCTGGAAGAGCAAGAGGGACAAGCTATGAAACTGGAAAAATGAAAACCCAAAGTTAGTCTTCCTATAAGCCCCTATCGTATTGCAGGGGGGTATTTATTCACAGCTTAAATACTAAACTGATGATAACACAGAGGAGTGATCATTCAATACGCTAGTTGAGTCACTCAATGAGAATCTCTGATAAAAAGTTGTTGGTGTGCTTTTTTATCACCTTCAAAATGTGAAGAGCTCCCTATTTAGTGACATTGACGGCCTATCCTGTACACACCTCTTGCAGACACTACTGTGAAGTAGTGGGGACGGATGGCATGGAGAGAAAATAATTTCAAGTAGATCATAAATTTTTTTGTGTGCAAATACTGTTGTATATTTACACCTATGCACACAATTATCTACAATTATCTACACACAAATACACATATTTGTATATGTGTATATAAAAGATTCTATAACTACTTAAGTCATAAGTGACTTCAGTGTGTCCACAATATAAACATACTAACATGCACCTCTGTACACACATACACACCATACACACACATGCTAGGGAATCTGGAGTATATGGCAGCTATGTTAAAAGTTGTTTCGGTTGAAGTCCACCAAAAAATGTGGAAGAAGCTGGTAATGCCCAATTTTGCTCAATAGAGAAAATAGAAATCAGATGAAATCTGGGGTTAAATATTACTTAGTCTAACATTTAATTATTCATAAATGAATCAACAAAAAAGAAAAAACAGATCAAGATACTTATGGGCTCCTATTTGTGTTTTGAAGAGATAGTAGCAATATATGGCTGAGAGATAAGAAGTTTAATGAATCAAAAACCTGTAAACAGGTAGTGTAAGATTCTGCATGATACAAAATATGCCATGATATACTTATACATGTTGACATTCCATAAGCTATAGAAAATGGAAAAAGCCTTCTGAATAAATTAAATCTGAATAAAACCAGATTTTTTTCATGGTTTCAGACTAGTATTATTACCTGAATTATCCTCCTGCTTTCAAGGCTTACCTTTTGTGGAGTTAGGGTGCAATTTGTAACTTCTTAAACTCAGACAGTCCTTATTTATACTTACGGACAACACTGTTTGCCTTGGATGTTTGTGCTGTGTGTATGATCATTCTGGTTTTTGGGAATGAGAGATATTTGTTTAAGGGAAGAAAGTCTTTAAAATTGAATGAATATTCATACACAAACTATTCTCTTAGATAGTCATCTATGGGCAAGGTTAAAGTATTCCTCCTTTGTGCCAAATAATTATTCATTCTCATCAGCACAGCTCCTTATAATGACTGCTTAACTGTTATTGTGATTTAACCCCAGCTGGCAGCTAAGACCCAGGCAGCCCCTCCCTCACCCCCCATCCAGCAGGATGGTGGAGAAATCAGTGTGTTATAAAAATACACCTTAGTGTAGGTAAAGCAAAAGCTGTGCACACAAGCAAAGCAAAACATGACACTTACTCAGTGCTCCCAATGGGCAGAGGGGAAATCAGCCATCCTCAGGATAGCAGGGCTCCATCACACACAGCTGTTACTTGTCCTGAACATGAGTCCGATACCTGGCACACAGCACCAACTCACCCACAGAGCAGAGGAATTTCTATTTTTTGTTCTGGTTGACAAAAAAAAGAGAGGTAGGTGGCAACCAACAAAAGGCTGGCTCACTGTCTTGGTTTAGGAAGACAGGTATCTGCTAGGTAAAATTACAATCAGAGGCTCTTTGGCAAAGATTTGGGAAATAGGAATAGCAGTTCTTTACTAGTATGTAATACAAAGCAAACAAACACAAAAGAACCTCCCCCCCCCACCAAACAACTACAGCATTAATGACAAACGACAACAGTACCAAGAACCTTGAGGGCTTTGTTTCACAAAACCCAGGGCAGTTTGGTTTCGGTGTCCCTGCAGGATCCTCAGAGCACCAAGCTGAAACAGTGGAAAAGTCTCGGGCTGGTAGCTGGGATGGCAGGGTGTCTCGGCAGGCAGGGGCAGGATGTCCCGGCAGCGCAGGGGGTGCAGGGTCACACTGTAGCAAGAGGAGCAGCGCCGAAGAAGCCAAAGGCGAGGCAGGGCCTGGACCAGCTCCCGCGGGTGGCAGGGAAAACTCAGGATTCAGGCCGACCCAGTGATAGTAGATTTCCCAGGACTGGATCCCTTTGGCCACAGTGAAACTCCTCCAGCCAGCAACAGCCGTTCTCCGCTCGGCGTGCTTTGCGGCGGCTGAGCTCCTCGAGGAGCGGCAGACACGCGTCTCCCCGAACGCCGGAAAAAAGAAAAGCACGCAGCTGCCTCAAGCTTTGTCTTTTACCTTCGTTATCTCCCCCTTCCACCTTTTATCCACCTCTTTGTTTCGGTTAAGTACTCTCAAGTATCCAACACTTGGTCTCCTTGGTAACTTGTGGGGAAAAAATTCTTTAGAGAAAGAAGGAACAAACCTAACCCCCAACATTATCCACCCCGAATTTTTTTCCCATACCAACATATTACATTGAGTTTTAACTGTTAAAAATACATATATACATGCAAATATGGATGCAGCCACATTGTCATGGGTAGTTCACCCCAAAACAAGGTCCCCTTGAGGTATGCATCGGGTCTCTCCATCCTTTTGCATCGCCCACCTGGTGCAACCTGGTCCCTGAGCGAAGACAACCCCATGAATGGGATTGTCTTTGCTGGAGGCAGGATTAATCCAAACAGTTTTTCCCAGCATACCTCTCATGTGTACCACTGGAACCTTATCTCCGTCTGTCTTTTGCAAGGGCTCAGATTGGGCAGGACGTGCTCGGTTGGTGGAACCTCGAGTGTTCACCAACCAGGTGGCCTTTGCTAAATTAATATCCCAATTCTTGAAGGTTCCCCCACCCAGTGCCTTCAAGGTAGTTTTAAGCAGGCCATTGCACCGTTCAACTTTCCCAGCCGCTCGTGCATGATAAGGAATATGGTACACCCACTCAGTGCCATGTTCTCTAGCCCAGGTGCTTATAAGACTATTCTTGAAATGAGTCCCATTGTCCGACTCGATTCTCTCAGGGGTGCCATGTCTCCACAGGACTTGTTTTTCCAGGCCCAGGATGGTGTTCCGGGCAGTAGCATGAGGCACAGGGTAGGTCTCCAACCATCCAGTGGTGGCTTCCACTATGGTTAGCACATAACGCTTGCCCTGGCGGGTTTGGGGGAGGGTGATGTAGTCAATCTGCCAGGCTTCCCCGTATTTATATTTGGACCACCGCCCACCATATCATAAGGGCTTCACCCGCTTGGCTTGCTTGATTGCAGCACATGTCTCACAGTCATGGATAACCTGAGAAATACTGTCCATGGTTAAATCCACCCCTCGGTCTCCGACCCACTTATAGGTGGCATCTCTGCCCTGATGACCCGAGGCATCATGGGCCCATCGAGCTAGGAACAACTCTCCCTTGTGTTGCCAATCTAAATCTATCTTTGACACTTCTATCTTGGCAGCCTGATCTACCTGCTTGTTGTTTTGGTGTTCCTCATTAGCCCGACTCTTGGGAACATGGGCATCTACATGGCGGACTTTCACAGGCAGCTTCTCTACACGAGTGGCAACGTCCTTCCATTCATCAGCAGCCCAGACTGGTTTTCCTCTACGCTGCCAGTTGGCCTTTTTCCACCTTTCCAGCCAGCCTCACAGAGCATTGGCTACCATCCACGAATCAGTGTAGAGGTAGAGCTTTGGCCACTTCTCTCTTTCAGCAATGTCAAGGGCTAATTGAACAGCTTTGAGTTCAGCAAGCTGACTTGATCCCCCTTCTCCTTCAGTGGCTTCTGCAACCTGTCGTGTGGGGCTCCATACGGCTGCTTTCCACTTACGGTTCGTTCCCACGATGCGACAGGAACCATCAGTGAAAAGAGCGTAGTGTGTTTCTTCTGCTGGCAGTTGGTTGTACGGAGGAGCTTCTTCAGCCTGTGTCACTTGTTCCTGCTCCTCTTCGTCCGTGAGACCGAAGTTTTCTCCTTCCGGCCAGTTTGTAATTATCTCCAAAATCCCAGGGCGATTTGGTTTTCCAATACGGGCATGCTGTGTGGTGAGGGCAGTCCATTTGCTCCATGTGGCATTGGTGGCATGGTGCGTGGAGGGAGCCTTTCCTTTAAACATTCACCCCAGCACTGGTAGTCGGGGTGCCAAGAGGAGTTGTGCTTCTGTGCCAATCACTTCTGAGCGGCTTGAACTCCTTCATAGGCGGCCAAGATCTCCTTCTCTGTGGGAGTGTAGTTGGCTTCAGATCCTCTGTAACTTCGACTCCAGAATCCCAGTGGTCGGCCTCGGGTCTCCCCTGGCACCTTCTGCCAAAGGCTCCAGGACAAACCGTTGTTCCCGGCTGCAGAATAAAGCACATTCTTCACATCTGGTCCCGTCCTGACTGGGCCAAGGGCTACTGCATGAGCAATCTCCTGCTTGATCTGGGCAAAGGCTTGTTGCTGTTCAGGGCCCCAGTGGAAATTGTTCTTCTTGCGGGTAACCAGGTAGAGAGGGCTCACAATCTGACTGTACTCAGAAATGTGCATCCTCCAAAAACCTATGGCTCCTAGGAAAGCTTGTGTTTCCTTTTTGCTGGTCGGTGGAGACATTGCTGTGATCTTATCAATGACCTCAGTGGGGATCTGCCGCCGTTCATCTTGCCACTTTACTCCCAGGAACTGGATCTCTCTGGCAGGTCCCTTGACTTTGCTCTTCTTGATGGCAAACCCGGCTTTCAGCAAAATCTGGATGATCCTCTCTCCTTTCTCAAACACTTCAGCTGCAGTCTTTCCCCACACAATGATGTCATCGATGTACTGTAGATGTTCTGGAGCCTCACCCTTCTCCAGTGCAGCCTGGATCAGCCCATGGCAGATTGTGAGGCTGTGTTTCCACCCCTGGGGCAGCCGGTTCCAGGTGTACTGCACGCCCCTCCAGGTGAAAGCAAACTGAGGCCTGCATTCTGCAGCCAGAGAAATGGAGAAAAATGCATTGTCAATGTCAATAGTGGCATACCACCTCACTGCCTTGGACTCCAGCTCGTACTGAAGTTCCAGCATGTCTGGCACAGCAGCGCTCAGCGGTGGAGTCACTTCATTCAATGCACGATAGTCCACAGTCAGTCTCCATTCTCCATCAGACTTGCGCACAGGCCAGATGGGGCTGTTGAAGGGTGAGTGGGTTTTGCTGACCACCCCTTGGCTCTCCAGCTCACGGATCATCTTGTGGATGGGGATCACAGCGTCCCGATTTGTCCGATACTGCCGACGGTGCACTGTCGAGGTGGCAACAGGTACTTGTTGTTCTTCTACCTTCAGGAGTCCCACTGCAGATGGGTTCTCTGATAGTCCCGGCAAGGTGTTCAATTGCTCAATGCCCTCTGCCTCCACAGCAGCTATCCCAAATGCCCATCTGAGTCCCTTAGGGTCTTTGTAATAGCTATTCCTGAGGAAGTCTATGCTCTGTGTATACAGAGCCTCTGGGCCGGTCGCAATCGGAAGTTTCTGCCACTCCTTCCCGGTCAGGCTCACCTCGGCTTCAACCAGAGTCAATTCCTGTGATCCCCCCGTCACTCTGGCAATGGAAATTGGTTCTTCCCCCACATGTCCCGATGGCATTAGAGTACACTGCGACCCAGTATCTACCAAAGCTTCATATTTTTGTGGCTCTGATGTGCCAGGCCATCGAATCCACACAGTCCAAAAAACCCGATTTTCCCGTGCCTCTTCCTGGCTAGAGGCAGGGCGCCTCTAGCACTGATTATTATTCCCTTCTTGGACATACATGGTAGAGGTTCCTTCGAGGGAATCTGACACAGCATTCCCACCTCCGTAATACCTGGCAGCTTGCTCATGGGAGGCTGAGGCTACCTTCATTCTAGTGGAACTCCCTCTGTTAGCGTTTCTCTCCTTGAGCTCACGTACCCGTGCTGCCAGGACAGAAGTAGGTTTCCCATGCCACACTCCCATGTCCTCCCCATGGTCCCGTAGATAAAACCACAGGTCAGCTCGAGGGGTGTACCCTCTCTCTCTCGCTGGGGGATGTTGGGCTCTGATTCTGGGGCCTGTGACTCGCACCGGTGCTACATGGGAACTGTTCCTTCTCATCTCCTCTCTCATTTCCCTCATCTCCTCTTTGAGTTCGTTCACCACCGCAGAGACATGAGCCTGCATTGGGCCACTGATCATACTTTCATAATTTCTGAGCTTGTTGGCAACAGAACCCACTGTCTCTCGGTTATCCTTGGCATTAATTTTTGCAATGAATGTGGCGTATTGGGATGGTCCATGAGTTGCCAGATTCCACAACATGTGCCCTGTGCATTTAACCTTGTCGGGGTCATTATCATGCTGTCCGGTCCTCCCAAAAAGTACTTCCAATACTGCCACTTCTCTCAACTGTTGGATTCCTTCCTCAAGGGTCTTCCATCGCATTCTATTGTTGTGCTCTTACATTCTGTCTCTGTGGATAAATCTCTCTCTCACACTCATTAGAAGTCATTCCCAAAGGGGAAGGGGCCTTTGCTCTCTTACAAATACCTGATTTATACCTGAGTCCTGGGTCAAGGGTCCCAAATTCCTTGCTTCAGCATTATTCAGTTGTACGCCTGTACCCATAAGGTCCCAGACTCGAAGTAGCCAGGCTGTATAAGCCTCACGTCCTCGTCGTGCAATATCTTTTTGCAGATTACGTAGACTTTCATATGTCAGGGACTCAGTGATGATCTCAACCTGTGGCTCTTCTGTGGATTGTGAGGACCCTCCTTTCTTATCCTTAATACCAGGATCTGACGATTTCACTTTACACTTCCTTGTTTCCACAGGGGCAACTGCTGCTGGCTGTGGCTGCTCTTGTGGTTCAGCTGGAACCTGGACAGTGGTAACATCTGTGGGTTCCACTGCTGCACCATCAGTCTCTGCCTTCTCGGGGCAGGGGGAGGGTTTTTTATGAGCTGGGGAAATGTACTCCTTCAGCATTTGGCCTATCTCTTTTACCAGAACCTCAACCCAATCCGGGTGGGTCCTTTCTGAGGCAGGCTGTGGGGCAGAGTCAGGCTCTGGGGTATCATCCCTATTCTGTGGGGTAGGTATCAGGGTGGTTATCCAGGTCAATCTTCCCTTATCTCTGAATGCTAAATAGAATACGCCTATTAGCAGCACCAGCCATTGTATGATATCATTAGCATTCAGGGAGGATTTAAACCCTTCAAAAACTGGTGGGGCAGACCCAAAGAGATAGGTAAAGGGTTGGGAAAAAGAAACTTCCCCCGGTGTCATTTCCTCACAGTAGGTACCATTGTTAAAGTAACTCCAAAAACACACAGTTAGTGTACGATAGCCCTGAATCCATGTGCCTGCCTTCCAGAGGAAATTAAAAATCCATGAGTTCTTCACCTTATTAAGCCATAAAATAAACTGGATGACAGTCACAGTAGCCTTAGTTATAGGGCCCATGTTTAGATAAGGGCCTGCAAATGGAAGGAATACAGCCACAACCACATGCCACCCAAACCAGGCTAAGTTAGACCACACGATGCAGCCTAATGAGGTTTTTATATCCAACCCACACAAAAGAAAGTACTAGGTTAGTTAAGAACTGCTATTTCTCTTCCCTTTTCTTTTCTCAGTGCCCTCAAGCCCCACATTGGGCGCCAAAATCTGTCTTGGTTTAGGAAGACAGGTATCTGCTAGGTAAAATTACAATCAGAGGCTCTTTGGCAAAGATTTGGGAAATAGGAATAGCAGTTCTTTACTAGTATGTAATACAAAGCAAACAAACACAAAAGAACCTCCCCCCCCCACCAAACAACTACAGCATTAATGACAAACGACAACAGTACCAAGAACCTTGAGGGCTTTGTTTCACAAAACCCAGGGCAGTTTGGTTTCGGTGTCCCTGCAGGATCCTCAGAGCACCAAGCTGAAACAGTGGAAAAGTCTCGGGCTGGTAGCTGGGATGGCAGGGTGTTTTGGCAGGCAGGGGCAGGGTGTCCCGGCAGCGCAGGGGGTGCAGGGTCACACTGTAGCAAGAGGAACAGCGCCGAAGAAGCCAAAGGCGAGGCAGGGCCTGGACCAGCTCCCGCGGGTGGCAGGGAAAACTCAGGATTCAGGCCGACCCAGTGATAGTAGATTTCCCAGGACTGGATCCCTTTGGCCACAGTGAAACTCCTCCAGCCAGCAACAGCCGTTCTCCGCTCGGCGTGCTTTGCGGCGGCTGAGCTCCTCGAGGAGCGGCAGACACGCGTCTCCCCGAACGCCGGAAAAAAGAAAAGCACGCAGCTGCCTCAAGCTTTGTCTTTTACCTTCGTTATCTCCCCCTTCCACCTTTTATCCACCTCTTTGTTTCGGTTAAGTACTCTCAAGTATCCAACACTTGGTCTCCTTGGTAACTTGTGGGGAAAAAATTCTTTAGAGAAAGAAGGAACAAACCTAACCCCCAACACTCACTGATCGTCAAAACTTTATGATATTTCTATATTTTCACAAACAAATATATCAGCATTAATTGAATACAAATTACAGAACTTTTTTATTAATTAGTATTCTAATCTCTGTTCGTTAATTATATTTCTTGCTTCTTATGCTAATTAGTCCACATGTGCAATCCTTATTTTCATTTGAGGTTGGGATCCATTTTGAGTAGGCGGTCAATCAGTCAATGGTCGCAGTCACCCACTGTCAGAATTACCTTAACCCCAGATACTACTCCATTCTGCTGACTTCACTCCTGGTGGCTTTTGCCCAGACAACCCTTCCATCTTTGTGTTGTCCTGTCCTTTCCTTAAATTAAAAGATTAGCCAAGCATACAATGTTAACCACGCAGCTTTTTAATCATAATTGCCTGGTTATAGCTACTGATTAACAACTAAAAAATTTGCAAAGTTGGATTCAAATCTTGAGGCTGTCAGACCTTGAGGAGCTCCAAATCAGTTGCTGAGGGAAACCAACTCCACTACTCCAAACATCTCCACCTTCTTTCTTCTTCCTCATGAAGAAGCATGAAGCCGTATGGTCTGGATATCCCTTTGGTTACTTGGTATCATCTCTCCCAACTGTGCCCCCTCCCGACTCTTCATGTACCTCCAGCTCACTCCCTGGTGGAGTGGGATGAGGATGAGAAAAGTCCTTTGCACTGTGTAAACCCTGCTCAGCAGTAACAAAAATATCCCTGAGCTATTAGTGCTTTTCAAGTACAAGTCCAGAATACAGTTCCATACTAAGTACTTTGTAGAAAACTAGGTCTACCTCAGCAAAAACTAGAGCAACTGGCTTTTTATCACCACTGCATTTCTCTCCCTATTTTTTTTTGCTCTTCATGTGAAATCAGTTTGTTTGATTACAGAAACATCAGTTTGGTTTGCAAAGAAAAAGCTCCAAGATTTTGTTAGAAATGTTTTGGGAAAACTAGTAATTAATGTCCCCTGAGACAGTTTTCTCAAAATTCAAGAGATATTTCCATTTTCATAAATTCAAAGTAGGCATAAAATTTTTCATTTTGATTCTCAAAAAAGAGAGAATACCTGCTATAAAAATTGGCACCTTGGACCTCTTTCTTCCCCTCCTTTACAGTCTTTAAATCAGATTTAAAATTACATGCACAGTTGAGGACCTTAAGTCATGTGAATGGCAGAAAAAGCAAAGGTATGAGAACATCAAGAAGGAGCACCTCACTACTGCTGCTGTGCAGTTTGAATATTTGATGTTCTATTCCTCTCACACATACTTTTATTATTATCTGCTCTTGATTTAATAATGGCAAAACAGCAGATATTGGGTTTTTTTATAAGCATGTGTTTCTTCATTTCTATACCAAGAGCAGGTGAATGCAGGTGGTAGAGGATTGCAGTCAGTTTTCATGTTGTTAACACAGATGTTATATTTATACTGGTTTATTTTTTTATGGAACATATTCCAAATCTGAAGTTTTTTATATCTGGTACAACACTCTGTCTATATCTATTATTAATTATGCTAACTTGCTATCTGCCTGATATTAACAATTTCCATTATTATTCAATATAATTAAAATATATTTGAACTAAAATAGTTTTTGGGTTGCAGGGCCAAACATCACAAATGGCAAATAACTATTCACTTCAGAATAATTGTACCACCTTGATTTGGTACCTTTTGTAGGTGCACTGTGGTAGAGTTTATACGAGCTGACACTACATCCGTTCTCCAGAGCTTCCTTTTCATTCCATAAATGGAGAATATGGTACCAAGAATTGAATTTTAATGCCATTTACCATAAGTTGTATTACAATACTTGTACAAACTATTGCTGTTAGCAACAGGCTAAGGCAAAAAACTTCAAGATCCTAATTTCTGTTCCCTTTTGCATGTGCTGAACAACCTTGTGAAACTCATTTTATTCTATTGTGCTCTTGTTTACCCACCTTTCATGTAAAAGGGTAATACATTTCATTTATGTTATTAAGTATTTTAAAATCCTTACACAAAAGGAACCACAGAAGTGGTTTCTTCCTCTTTTATGGTGTAATAACTGAAAGTCAAATAGCATAATTTATCCTCACATGAGAGATGCTAATATATGACACTAGCAAAGTGGCAAAAGCTCCTATACTATGAATTGGAGAAGCACAACTGGATTTCACTGTCTCTCGATTGAACCAGACCAACAAAGCTGCTGGACCAGTGTGTGGATCAGTGCAGTACTTCACAGTTACTCAAACAATCCAAATGCCCATCAGTCACAGGAGACAAAAAGAGGTCTAGTTAAGTTCCAGTAAGTGGTGCTGAGAAAAAAACTACAGTGGTGTTCTGTGTCAAAAGCTAAGAACTCTTCCAGAAATGATAGCGTGTTTGCAACCCTAAGAGTTAGACTGAACAAAGTCCAGATCATTAGATTTTAAAATATTCATTTTAGCAAAGCTCCTTAGTTTTAATTAGAACTACATCTGCTTAGACTTTGGAGAGTAGAAGAATGGGATGGGGAGTCTTATTTAAATAATTTTGTCAGGCTCCTGGGAGAGGATCCTCAGGCATAGGTCATTCAAGTCAAAGGCAAAAAAGCAAAATGAAGCAGTCAGCAGAGCTACCATAGAGCACATTCCTGCTATGTTTAACAACAAAAAAAAGACCCCAACTGTCCTGGGGTGACATTGTGAGGATGGGAATGGGTCCTTAGGCTTCTTTGAGGTCCTAAAACCTTTGTGGTCCTTAGGTTTATTTTCATATCCAGAAATAGCTCCAGTATTACCCCTAATACGTAGTTTTTACAGCAGACAGATACGGATTAGAATAGCTATTGGCCTTGACTTGGTAATAACAATTTGTAGGAAGTTTATAAAGATGCTGGAATCTATTCCTGGTATGTATGGTTCATGGTTTGGTTATTCACCCTGTTTGTTGGAGGAGGAGCAGGGGATGATGCATTGCAGTCTTTTGTTTCCCTCTTCTCCTCTAAATCTGTTACATCACTCTTGGAGAATGTTCAGTTTCCCCTAAGTGTCAAAGAGACCATCTTTCTGGTATTTAATCTGATAAACTTCCTCTATACAGTCTGCAGCTTTTCTAGAATGAGGGCTGAGATTTCTAGAGGGACTGATGAAACCCCTAACCCAGGAGTAGACCCAGGTGTAGAAAATCCTGAGTGGTGTGGAGAATGGGAGGATATGGGCCAACTCCTTAAGGAATTTTCTGATCCTATAGTCTGGGACTTCCCACGTGAACAAATTCAGAATCCAGTCAAGGTGGGGAAATACCTGAAAGAGAAGTACCATGATGCCTCTAAAGGGGAAAAGATCATTGCAGTAAGCTGGGCCCTGGCATATGCTTATCGCACACTGCTAGATACTGTAGGGCAGCGGACAGAGGCAGGGGGGCAGGGATACAAATCAACAGCTACCACAGTCACTTAGGCTGCAGCCAACACCCCAGTCATGAAGCCAGCAGCTAAATCAGAACCTGAGTCTGAGTCAGCAGCTAAATCGAACAGTAAGCTTAAGCCCCTGGCAGTTGCTCCGGCAAAGAAGCACACACAGAAAACTGATCGACCAGTGGACAACAATGACCCAGGAGAAGGACTTTCACCAAAATCAGGAGCCAAAGCATCGGGCACAGGATCAGAAAATCAGAAAAATCAGAAGCCAAAATCAGAAGCCAAAGCATCAGGCACAGGATCAGAAGCCAATATTGATTCCTTTTCCCTGAAGGACCTTCGAGGCCTAAGAAAGGATTACAGGCGACAACCTGATGAATCTATAATTAGTTGTTTAGTCCATCTTTGGGATGCTGCAGGTGAAGCTACAATTCTGGACGGCACTGAAGCGAGGCATTTGGGATCCCTTTCACTTGATCCAGTCATCGACCAACAAATGATGAGAGAGGCTAATTCTCGCAGTCTCTGGGTATGGGTCCTAGGAAGTGTGGCAGAAAGATACCTGTGTGCAGATGATCTCTATATGCAACAAACCCAGTGGAAGACCATAGAACAAGGGATTCAATGCTTGAGAGAAATGGCAGTGGCAGAGATTGTCTTCTCAGATGTCATAAACACTAGGAACCCAGACTTGGTACCATGTACATCTGTGATGTGGTGAAAACTTATACGACTTGGGCCACAAGAATACTCTTCTGTTTTAGCAGCAATGAAGCGGGAGGACACAGAGGAGACTGTGCTTGATATGGCAAAGAAGCTCCAGGCATATGTGCATGGATGTTGTGCATGGCCCAACACATGCCAGAATCGCAGCTGTGGAAACACTAGTCTCCAGAAACTAGAAGATAAGTTAGAGGAGAATCATAAGAAACTCAGGGAGGAGATTAGAGAGGACCTTCTCCAAATCTCGGCAGTACAGATCAGTTGGATTCTGACCTAACGCAGGCGTTCCCCAGATAGGGAGAGAGGGTACACTGCACGAGCTGAGCTGTGGTTCTTCCTGCGTGCTTGTGGAGAAAACATGAAGAAATGGGATGGAAAATCTACTGCTGCTCTGGCACAACGGGTGCGTGAAGTGAAGGAAGGAAAACTCAGAGAGGAAGTTCCACCAAAAGGGAAGCAGCTCCAGTTGCCCGTAGACAAAATGCCAGGTATGATGATAATGACATGTCTGACCCCCTTGAAGGAACCTCTAAGACATATGCCCAAGAAAAGAAGGATAACCAGACTTACAGGAGCCCTTCCCCTAGCCAGGTAGAGGCTAGGGAAAACCGTGTTTTTTGGACTGTGTGGATTCGTTGGCCTGGTACATCAGAATCACAAAAATATGAGGCCTTGGTTGACACTGGTGCACAGTGCACGTTAATGCCATCAAGACATGTAGGGCCAGAATCTGTCTCTATCGCTGGTGTGACAGAGGGATCTCAGGATTTTACTTTAGAGGAAGCAGATGTGAGCCTGAGTGGAAGAAACACCCTATTGTAACTGGCCCAGAGGCCCCATGCATTTTGGGCATAAACTACCTCCGAAGGGGGTATTTCAAAGACCCAAAGGGACTCAGGTGGGCATTTGGGATAGCGGCTGTAGTGACAGAGGGCATCCGGCAATTGAACACCCTGCCCGGACTGTCCGAGAATCCATCTACAGTAAAACTTCTGAAGGAGGAAGAGCAACCAGTACCAATTGCCACTTCGATAGTGCACTGCCGACAGTATAGAACAACTCGAGATGCTGTGATCCCCATCCATAAGATGATTCGAGAGCTGGAGACCCAAGAGGTGGTCAATAAAACTCACTCACCCTTCAACAGCCCCATCTGACCTGTGCGTAAATCTGAAGGAGAATGGAGATTGACTGTGGACTATTGTGCATTGAATGAAGTGACTCCACCACTGAGCGCTGCTGTGCCGGACATGCTGAAGCTCCAGAATGAGCTGGAGTCCAAAGCAGTGAGGTGGTACGCCACTATTGACATTGCCAATGCATTTTTCTCCATTCCTTTGGCAGCAGAATGTAGACCCCAGTTTGCCTTCACATAGAAGGGAGTGCAGTACACCTGAAACCGACTACCCCAGAGGTAGAAGCACAGTCCTACCATCTGCCATGGACTGATCCAGACTGCACTAGAAAAGAGTAAGGCTCCAGAACATCTACAGTACATTGATGACATCATTGTGTGGAAGAACACAGCCACAGAAGTGGTTGAGAAAGGGAAAGCAATCATCCAGATCCTTCTGGAAGCCAGTTTCGCTATCAAGAAGAGTAAAGTTAAGGGACCAGCCCGTGAGATCCAGTTCTTGGGAGTAAAGTGGCAGGATGGACGGCGTCATATTCCTACTGATGTCATCAACAAGATTACAGTGATGTCCCCACCAACCAACAAGAAGGAAACGCAAGCTTTCCTAAGTGCCATAGGTTTTTAAAGAATGCACATCCCTGAGTACAGTCAGATTGTGAGCCCTCTCTACCTGGTCACCTGCAAGAAGAACAATTTCCACTGGGGCCCAGAACAGCAGCAAGTTTTTGCCAAGATCAAGCAGGAGACCGCTCATGTAGTGGCCCTTGGCCCAGTCAGGACAGGATCAGACATGAAGAACATGCTCTATTCCGCAGTTGAGAGCCATGGTCTGTCCTGGAGCCTTTGGCAGAAGGTGCCTAGTGAGACTTGAGGCCGACCACTGGGATTTTGGAGTCAAAGCTACAGAGGGGCCGAAGCCAACTACACTCCAGCTGAGAAGGAAATTTTAGCCGCCTATGAAGAAGTTCAAGCTGCCTCGGAGGTGATTGGCACAAAAGCACAACTTCTCCTGGCACCCCAACTACCGGTGCTGGGGTGGATGTTCAAAGAAAAGGTCCCCACCACCCACCATGCCACTGATGCCACATGGAGTAAGTAGATTTCTCCAATTACACAGTACACCCGTATGGGTAAATTGAATCGCCCTAGGATATTGGAAATAATTACGAATTGGCCTGAAGGTGAAAATTTTGGTCTCACAGATGAAGAACAAGAGCAAGTGACACGAGCTGAAGAGGCTCCACCATACAACCAACTGCCAGCAAAGGAGACACTTTATGCTCTTTTCACTGATGGTTCCTGTCGCATTGTAGGGACAAACCAGAAGTGGAAAGCAGCCGTATGGAGCCCCACATGACAGGCTGCTGAGGCCACTGAAGGAAATGGTGGATCAAGCCAACTTGCAGAACTCAAAACTGTTCAATTGGCCCTGGACATTGCTGAAAGAGAGAAATAGCCAAAGCTGTACCTCTATACTGATTCATAGATGGTAGCCAATGCTCTGTGAGGATGGCTGGAGAAGTGGAGAAAGGCCAACTGGCAGCATAGAAGAAAACCAATTTGGGCTGCTGAAGAGTGGAAAGACATTGCTGCCAGGGTAGGGAGATTACCTGTGAAAGTCCGCCATGTAGATGCCCATATGCCCAAGAGTAGAGCTAATGAGGAGCATCAAAACAATGAGCAGGTAGATCGGGCTGCAAAGACAGAGGTGTCTAAGATAGATTTAGGTTGACAACACAAGGGAGAGTTGTTTCTAGCCTGACAGGCCCATGATGCCTCAAGTCATCAAGGTAGAGGTGCCACCTATAAGTGGGCCCGAGACCGAGGAGTGGATCTAACGATGGACAGTGTTTCTCAGGTTATCCATGACTGTGAGACATGTGCTGCCATCAAACAGGCCAAGCGGGTGAAGCCCCTGTGGTATGGTGGGCGGTGGTCCAAATATAAATATGGGGAAGCCTGGCAGATTACCAGACACGTCAAGGTAAGCGCTACGTGCATATCATGGTGGAAGCCACCACAGGGTGGCTGGAGACCTACCCTGTGCCTCATGCTACTGCTCGGAACACCATCCTAAGCCTTGAGAAGCAAGTCCTGTGGAGGCATGGTACCCCTGAGAAAACTGAGTCAGACAATGGGACTCATTTCAAGAACAGCCTTATCAACACCTGGGCTAAAGAACATGGCATTGAGTGGGTGTACCATATCCCCTACCAAGCACCAGCTGCAAGCAAAGTAGAAAAGCACAATGCACTGTTAAAAACCCAGTTGAAAGCATTGAGTGGGGGATCTTTCAAAAATTGGGAGCAGCATTTGGCAAAAGGCAGCTGGTTGGTCAACACCCGAGGCTCCACCAACCAAGCAGGCCCCGCCCAGGCTGAGTCTCTGCATACAATAGACAGAGATAAAGTCCCTGTGGTGCATGTCAGAGGTTTGTTAGAGAAGACAGTGTAGATCAAGTCTGCCTCAAGTACGGACAAACCCATTCATGGGGTTGTCTTTGCTCAGGGACCAGGTTGCACATGGTGAGTAATGCAGAAAGACGGAACAACACGATGTGTACCTCAGGGAGATCTGCTTGTTGGGTGAGAATCATATGTAAACATTGCTGTTTGCTGGATGCTACTGCTACTGTACATTAAACCAGTTTTTCACATGAAATAGAAAGAAATGCATAAGTGAAAGGGTATGAGCAAGTGTTGAAGGTATGAGTAAATGGTGTTGAAGGTATGAGTAAGAGAAAGAGGGAGTTTTGGGTGAGCAAAATATTAGAGTGGGGAATCCTGCAGCCCTGCAGCCTGAGGCCTGGATTCAGTGTCTCAGTGTGAGACGTGACAGGGACATGATGGGTATTTCTTGCATTTTTGTGGGGAGAACAAATGGAAGATTTATGTGGATAAATGAATGATGTAGAATATATTTTAGTTTTGGTCATATGTTGACAATATGGGGATAAAGAGTGGAATATCCTGGGATGATGTTGTGAGGTTTGTATCCCCAATTGTCTGTTGGGTCTCTGTTGGATATTGCCCTGTGTGCCTTTGGTGTTGGGTCTGGGAGCAGGGGGAAGGGAGAGGTGCGCAATTTGTTTTCAGAAACTTTCCTCTGCCAGCTGGCCTTGAGAGTTGGATTCAGCAACACACAGCAAGGGACAGAGATAATTTTTTTTTTCTTCAGTAGTTAGTTAGCTAGTTAGGCAGTAGCTAGCAGAGGAGGAGAAGTTTCACTTTTTTTCCTCTCCTCATTTTTTTTTCCCTTTTTTTTTCTTTCCTGTTTTTTTTATTCCCCTCTTTTTTTTTCTGTCTTTCCTTAGAAGTGTTAAAATCTCTCTGGACAAAGGACTCGGGGAGCGCCGTGGGGGCCCACACCTGGAACCCACCAAGATCCATCCTGCGCAGCCTGTCCCAGCACCAAAAAGACTGAAACAGAGCAACCACCTCCAGGAAGGACTTCTGTTCTAATCCTGTAATCTCTCCAGAGTGTCACGAAGTTCTTGTCATCTGGTATTGTCGAATTTGTTGTGCTGGGGGGGTGCTTTGTCTGTTTAATAAACAGGGTTGTTTCCACTTCTCTCGGAGGAAGTTTTTTCTTTCCTGAACCAGTTGGGAGAAGAGAGAGAAGGCCCCCTTAGGAAGTTTCCTCCCAAAAACATCTGCCTTAAACTTCTACACCAACAAATAAAAGTGTCATTCAAGAGGAGAGATGAAATCCTGGATTCACTCTTGAACTCCTGCTGGAGAGCAACACTGCTGAAAGGGATTTGAGTACCCCAGTCGATGGCAAGTTGAATATGGCAGCCAGGAGGGCCAGCCCTGTCCTGGGGTGCATCAGGCACAGCATCACCAGCCAGGCAAGGGAGGGGATTGTCCTTCTCTGCTCTGAGCTGGGGCAGCCTCACCTCGAATGCTGGGGACAGTTTTGGACAATGCAATATAAGAACGACTTTAAGCTATTAGTACCCAAAGAATCGTCCCAAGGATGGTGAAGTGTCTGGAGGGGAAGCTGTGTGAGGAGTGGCTGATGTTACTTGGTCTGTTCAGCCTGAGAATGCTGAGGTGAGACCTCACTGTGGTTTTTACCATCTTCAAAAGGGAAGAAGAGGGGCAAACACTGGTCTGTTCTCTGTGGTGACCGGTGATAGGACCTGAGGGAATGGCCTGAAGTTGTGTCAAGGGAGGTTTAGGCTGGATGTTAGGAAAAAGTTCTTCTCCCAGAGGGCGGTTGGGCACTGGAACAGGATCCCCAGGGAAGAGGTCACAGCACCAATCCTGACAGAGTTCAAGAATGCTTTTGGTCAATTCTCTTAGGCGCATAGTGTGACTCTTGGGGTGTCCTGTTCAAGGACAGGACTTGGACTTGATAATCCTGATGGGTCCCCTCCAGCTCAGCTCATTCTCTGATTCTGTGATAAAAGAGCAAGGATTTTGTGTCCCTCTTTTCCATCACTAGCAGCAGAGACTCCTGCATGTTATCACACAACACCTCCTTCTCCATATGGATACCCCTTTACTGAAATAGAAGATACTCCCAGTTTTTACCATCCTCCCAGTTTACCTTGGTTAAGGACCTGGAGTACTCTGAACATGTCTTTTCCTCAGCTCTGGAGTGAGGGCAGGAGAAATACATCAAACTTATTTTCTTTTTGCCCTCACTACCACCTTTTCTTTCCCTCTAATCAGATATGCCTCGCAATTTACAATGCCAAAACATGGCACATGATACTAGCAGGCAGACAAGTGAGCTTGCTACTGTTCAGAACACAGCTCCTTTTCCTGATATCACGTCTGCTTTCATTATGTGATGCTGCAGCTGGTGGTAAATAGGAAGTAAATTCTAAGCCTGTGTGAGACAGACTTGAGACTCCTCTATAGAAAAGACTGCAAGATACCTGAGACATTTAGTAGCTTACTCTACTGTTTTTATGACAGTATGGTAAATATCTTCAAATATTCTCCTCATCCCCCACTGCTACTTGCCTAGCTACCATCAGTATTACATTTTGCCTGACTGGGGTGGAGCAAGGCAGGGGAGAAAGTAGGGCAAGGTAGAAGAGCTGTGTGAGAGAAGGGAAGGCTATGCCCAATACCCATAAAAAATTTGTTTTTAAATCCCTGGCTATCACAGATAGTGGCTGCTGCTAGCATTTAAGATAAGATTAGTTGGTGTTGTGCTATCAGCACCTCCATATTTTCCCTACAGGGACTCCTTCTGACAGGCTGAGGCTGGAGGCATGTCTGAGGATTAACATGAGCTAATGATTATACACTAAAGCTTTGGAACTGTAGGACTAATAGGATTAAGCAATACCAGATGCAGGTCCCCGTTCAGGTTAAAAATGCACTTTTTACATTACAAAGTCAGACAGATCCCTTTGAACATGCAATGAATATGGATGTTTTCAATTATCACAGTCTTCCAGGGCTATACGATATGGTAAATTAATCCCTTTAGAACATCGGAAACAGGACAAAATAGCCTTCTTGAAGCTGAAATCCCTCGTTTTAGATTTTCTTTCATGGGGATAAGCAGTGGTGCACCACACATAATTAATCTTATTACAAACAGAGAGAAAAGAGAAATATATTTGAAAAAAATAAAAAGATGGTCAAAAAATTGTTTAAATATTTGAGAAACTAAAGGGTGGGGGAAGTGGGAAAACTTCAGAATCAACATCTCTTAATTAATTTTCACAACAGTAAAAAACATGAAGATATTGTTCAGCAAATTAGACTTTTTTCCTGTCCTTCAGGCAGCAGTAAAACAAAATAAATAACAATATCAAATAAAATCTTTGAGGAAACACATAGTAAAAATATTTTTTTTAGCAGAACAAAAAGTCTTAGAAGGTAGTCACTTCTGCCTTGAGGGGTTCAAACCTGGTGTGTTGGGACAATAAGGTGTCTGAAGTGCCATGAATATGGCTCCTTCAAATTTATCTATAACATTTGCAATTTCTAGAAGAGAGGGAGGAAAGAGAGAAAAAACAACTTTAAGGAAAAGCAGAATAGTATCATATTCAGACTGACTGAAACCTCAGACTCTTTAAATTTGAATCTTGAGAGAACACATGGAAGCAAAATGACTTGGCAGTAAAAAGTAGTTGCAGGGAACCCCTGAAATGCTTGGTGGTTTGGTTTGTTTCAATGGCTTTTGTTCTTAACAGACCTAGGCTTGAATGAGCACTAGCTCTTCTATCTTATTTGAAATAATATTTTTTAAAAAATCTGCATGAGCAAGACAGAAAAAAATAGGTTCTTTTGTAAAAAACAGGTTTTGAAATTGGATTTGAAATTTGGTTGTTGAAATTTTTATCATCTTAACCCTTGCATGGGACTTGTCCCACTGATGATCAACAGCATGCAGTATACTTCAAGGCTGAGTTTAGGCTTTGTATGCAGGTTAATACCATTTAATGTACAGAATCATTGGTTCTCATCTCAGAAACCAGTCAATTGTTCTGATTTTCATTAAAGATAGAAGTGATGCCAAAGCTCTTTCTCTTTTGCCACATCGTGAGTGTATGAAATGGGTTGGAAATCAGTACTCTAGAACAAGGCTAGAAACATAACATGCATCGGCATGAATCATGTTGCCTTTTGGAAAGTGAAGAAATAAGGAAGTTGGAGCAGACTGTTTCTGGAAGCAAATATCAGATATGTTGAAAACTAAAAGCAAGCCCAGACACCAGCTGGAATTTACAAAGATAATAAATGCTTTAAATTCAAAGAACATGTTATGCAAAATCACTTTCAAATTTCAATGTGCTTTATTTCTTACAAAAAAAACCCCACCAATAAACAATCAAAATCCAACCAAAGTTAATTTTTATTCCACTTTATTTTCATTGCACTTGGTAGTTTACAAAAACAGATAATTCAATGCATACAGCTAGTTATAAGAAAACATGTACTATAAAAACCTCAAACCAAAAACAAAAAGTGATTCTGAGAAAAACGAAATATTTCTCCCACATTTAGCTGACACTGCAGCATACTGCTTAACAGTTTGAGAACTTACAATGTCAGAACATATTTGCTGAGGGATAGAAGCTATCTGAGAATGAGTATTTGATGGTCTGGGTTTTTTTAATATTTCCTTCTGCCTGTAGTCAAAAGCAAGCCATTTCTCCATATGTACTCAGGAACGTGTTCATATGGAAAAAAGAAAGAGTATAAATAAGACTGCCATTTTTATTTTCGAGCACTTCTCAGACTGTGACTGATTTTTCTTGTTCTAACCTAAGCATAATCTTCATCATCACCATCCTTACCATCATCACTAGGAGAGGCGAGAGGAAGGAACTCTAAGTATAAAAAGCCATTAGAACATGAGAATCAGCATACTAATCATCATAACTAACTGTATGAAGAAATTCCCATGTTTCTCTCTCTATAATGATATATTATTATGTAAATACAGAATGACATGATGACAAGAACTTCTTCTGGAGTTTTGGAAATATTCCCCATATCCCAGGCATTTTCTTAATTTGAAACAGTTAAAAACAAAATTTATGTTCTCCATTCTGCGATTAGAACTTCATAAAAATGTGGCAAGCTGTAAGGACACAGATTGCAGCTGTCCACTGCCATTAACAAGAGAAAAGTGTGTTGTAGCCAGACCCTTTCATTAAAAGTTTCTCCATCTCTCTATGCGTGCAGAGGTTAGTGCTCTTCTGCAGCACTTATTGGCAATGAAATGGCTGTTTGGAATATGGATTTGAAACACTGTTGTCTTCCTAAAAGACAGCAGTTCAGTGGAAGGCTCTGGTCTTCTTCATCAGCTTCCTAAATGCATTTGGGGTCAGCTTAGTGTCAGTTATGATTCATCTTGTAAAGCTTTATCAGTTTACGCTTGGAACAACAAAACCGTGCACCTGATCACAGTGACACACTAAGCTTAGTGACACCTTTCAGTCAGGTCTTTGTAAAAGAGGTGAACAAATTAAAAGTTTTTCCCTATCCTCTTCTTGTCTCAGTTTGAAGTTCTTCTGGTCACTGTCAGAAATTATTTCTGCACTTTGTTTTCACTGCAGTTCTGGGACATTTTTCAATGCCGTTTGTGGGGCCTTAGTCTTTTAACAGGAAATTTGTTTCTAATGACATAACTAAGCACAGAGATATATTTTGTCTTTGTAACAGTTCAATGAAAGTTGAGGCTTCTTTTTTCTTTATTCTTTGTCTTTATTTCTTTTGTGAAAGCACTTGTGTGAAGAAGAAGCAATAAAGCAAAACAACAGCACTAAAAGGTATACAGTTTGTGGGAGACATGAAACAAAGCTTACAGCTACATTAGACAAAAAATATAATCTGCAAAAAAATCCCCCCAAAAAACCCCTTTTGATAAAATGTGTTTATCACATTTTATTGAAGTGACTAGCTTCAATAAAATACTACTGTGCCCAAAAATCAGGGTAATATAATCATTGTCAATGTAATCACCTACTACTTATTTCACTCTCTCAGACTATGCTGATGTTTTACTTTGTTTAAATTGCATCTCTGTTTAGCCAAAGCATTTGCCTTATTATTTGTTTTTCCTGTACCTATAAAATAGTTCACATCTGCTAAAAATTTTGGGTCTATTTTGGGGAAGTTTATAATTAATCAATTCATTATTGTATCAATTGTAAAAAATACCCATACTAAGGAAATTGTGTCTTTAAAAGGAAAGGATTAGACAAGTTTAATACTCACCTCACATAGATGACATCACCATAATTCCACAGGAAATGTAGAAATGAATGGATAAAAATATTTCTATGTAAAAAGTACAACAGCCAAGGCACAGTCATAATTTTGAACAATTTGTATTATAGGTAGACAAATAAGTAGATACAGCAAGCTCTAAGTGCAATTAGGTTTAGTGTGCAAATCTATTTCATGCACAATATTCTGAAAAATACCCCTATTTCTTTAAGTTATATTGATCTAGTATAACAACGTCTGTGTGATTCAGTTGGGAAACTTACTGCTTCTCTTGTTTACAGTCATCATGTATCCACGACACTTCAGCTTTAGTTCGGGTTATTCAGTCTTTCCATTAAAATATTTAGTTAGTAAGCTGGTTTTAAATTATGAGAAATAAAGCACTGAAAATAATGTTTCTGAGACAGAAACACAAATTGTAAAGAAATCAAAATTAAATAAGAAGTCCAAATTTGAATTCCCAACTCTAGATATGCAGCACTTCTTTTCCTTTAGGCATAATGGGCTACCAACCCTCTACAATGACTTTAAAATATAAAGGTATTGTTTTGCCCCCCCAGAGGGAACCCGTAATATTTCATGAATGAAAAAGGAACACAATGAAAAATGCAAATGAAAAAAATAATGAATTTTATAGGTACAGTAAATAAATGTAGACGTGTGTATATTTACACATTTGCCATGTGTTGCATAGCTTGCCTGAGATCCTAATGCTGAAGCCAGACCATCAGGAATATGTTAGACAGGAAGTGCATTTCCCTGAAACAACACCAGGGACAGATATGAACAACTAAATTTTAGAATCACAGAGTATTACTAACCTTCAGAATCACAGAATATTCTGGGTTGGAAGGGATGCACAGTGATCATAGAAGCTCAACTGTTGGACCTGCACAGAACCACTCCAAGAAATACACAATGTGCCTTCATCTTTAGAGGAAGAGGAGAGAGTGGTGTTCTGTTGAACAGAATAAAGACCAATTTGACTTCTATTTAATATCAATGTAGACTATAAATAAAATAATGTATGTATTAGAAGTTACTGAAAGAAAAGAGGAGTTGACTTTGATTTTGAACTTCCATAAAGGTGTTAGGGTCTCAGCTAAATTCCAGACTAGTTTGTTTTCTGAAAAGGTGCTACATTAATCATGTATCTGTCACTCACTTTTTCTTTCACATGAAAGACAGACAGTCCTAGAAAACTAGGACTGAGACTTGTATGTTCATAGGCAGTATCTAGTGGAGATGCGACCTCCTTACAGACAAGGTGAAACAAGAGTTTCAGTTATTTCTTACCACTCCTGTAATGTGGCAACCAAAGGCCTGAGTCAGGGGCAAAGCTAAGAAATGTTGATTGTGACACAGTGATGAATACTGACTGAGAAATCTTAATCTAATCAGTTATTCCTAATGATGTCACCATCAAAACCTATCCTTCCTCCCAAAACATTTTCTTGTCCTTGTCTGTGCCTAATATTTTCCTTACCAATGTTTTTGTATGCAGAGTAGACTAAGCAGAATTTACTCATATAAACTGGGACTAGTTTCAGATTTCTGCTTTTAGACATGCAGAGAAAAATGCTGCAATTAGTGTGATTTAGCTATTTCCAAGTACAACATTTATTTTTTTGTAATAAGAAAGTAAGATAAAAATGTTCTAGGCCTTTTATTACTTCTTAAACAGAAATTCCAACAGTTTTAAATGCCCAGCAATTTTTTATGAACACACCATCAGCACTTTGTAAAACTGACACTACTGAATTTTTTTAAAAAGATAGATTAAATGTTGTATTAACTAAAGGTTCTGATCACTGTGAAACACAGTCTTCTGCTTTTTAAATAATTAGATGTTACTATCAAATAAACACTCAGAAGATGTATTCTACAACATTTCACCACAAGATTTAAATAACACTTCTTATTCAAAAATTATTCTTATTATAACATTTTGTGATAATGGTTTGTTATGGTAACAAATTTCAGGCTTTTCATGATGCCAGCACTGCTTCTAGGCAGCATTAGATATTGTGCATTAGATATTGTTCTAATCATCAAGCTAGTACTAAACAAAGATGAAGGAGGTGTGTCTCTCAGCTTGTAAAACCTTCAAATCCAGACCCACATACAAAGTCTCCCTGTAGCTGTACTCAACTCCAATTTGTTTATCATTAAATCACTCATTTAATTTAGTAAAGCTCTAGTTAAAAACCATCATGCATCCCCTTCTTGGGCCTTGAATAATTGCCCATGTTTACTACTTCTTAATGAGCATCTCTTGCCCTTAGTATATTAAAAGGATGTCAAGATGTTTTGTACCCAAGAGCTTAATGTTTTAAAAGGCTTAAATAATGACAAATGTTTAGATAGCAGAAAATAAACAGATACTTCTTTTCTCTCTGTCAGACTGGTGACTCAAGCACCAAAATTAAAAATGGAAACTTGACATCTTGAGGATGGATGGCAAAAACTGTCTTACATGCCGCAGTGCTGAGCATCACAAAATTTCATGTGATGTGGATGGCTCCCAGACTGGATCTAATCTAATTGACTCACACCTAGACATTCCAGTTTGGTAGCTTAAAATAGGATTCATAATAGCCAGCACACTGACCTTATTATAGGGATCTCTGCTTATCATGGCAATAGGATATGCCTGGAGAGTGCTCACACTGAGACCTGATAGGAGTCATCCAGAGAAATAACTATTTCTCAGTAATGATTTGTTTTAGGTTGTTCAGTCTGTCAACAGAGAAGCAGCTCTGGATATCTAGAAAATGTATTTTTCTACATATTTTTCCAGGTAGTGGGTTATTTCTACAGAGGAAGGAAGTTTTTGAAACAAAATCTGTGCATCTGAAAGAGCACATGCAAGACCATAAATTGCCCATAAGTATCAAGTTCTACTGAAGCATAGGCTTAAATATTTAATTCTATGTTGTTCCTTTTTTTCTTTCTTTCAGGAAGGAGGGAGTTTGACATACAGACTAAAGAAAGACCAATTTGGGGTTTAGCAACTTACTTAACAATGCAAGTTCTTGCCCCACAAGGAGTTTTGGAAAGTTTTACCTAGACCAAAAAATCCATTTTACATACAGTTTTGTTCCTGAGAAAGTCTTATATAATACTTACTCTCCATTTCTGAAATGGAGTTCATTATTTGTGCATGTGTTTAGAATCATTATCCCAAAGAAACTACCTCTTTTTTTAGAGCCACATTATGATCAATTCTTGAAACCTCTGCAAGAGAAATACTCACTGAACACCAACATTTATGCCTGGGGAATATTCATTGAAATTCTGCTTACCTTCACATCAGCTATCAGCAAAAGGCTAGTCCACAGCAGGAGCAGACTGCTTTTCTAAAGGTCCCAGATAGGGAGCAGGACAAAGATCCCTGCTCTTGAGTAAGCTCCTTAATCTGGTGGGAGGTCTGAAAGGATCAAGATAGCTTGTTTGTATGAGCCATTTTGTAAACTATAGTAAATATTGCAGCTCATTTCTGTCAGTATTGTGCAAGTGGAATAGTGATCTTGGCAAACTGGTGTTTTCATCTAAAGAGCCATTTTTCTTGACACTGTCATTTGTTATCAAAGCAAGAGAAACTGCACAATAATTCTTTTGTTTAGTTGGATTTTTTTGCACACAAAGTGAAAAAGACAGAATTACTATATTGCTAGAATAAGATGCCAAGATGTGACCCATGGATATTTCATAGGTCTTCTCATAAAGCTTCACGGTTTCATCTTTGCTCAGGTACTCTACATCACACACAATAGCAGTGCTTTGTGGATTTAGAACTAGTAAATATTTTATATATTGCAGAGAGAGATACTTGCTGTAGGTAGTGGAGCACAACACTAAGATGATAGTGAAGTAGTAGCTTTGCAAAAACTCCAGGCAGCCTCATAAGCAATAGAGCCATCTCTTTGGATCACCTCAGCTGAAACTACAATTTGGGAACAAAAAACAAAATGCATCTTGAAGCCTGTTAAATTATTCTATCCCTGGACAGTGAGTCTTTTTCCAGTCTTGAGTACCTTCTTTTTCCTGTCGCAGCAGGAAAAGGCAGAGACAATTCAAGCACTCTTTGAGCTGTTGCAAAAGTGGCAAAGGGTGTCTGGCTTACATATTACATTTGCAATTCAAGAAAACTCCTGGCAAGTCTTTCTGTAAAACTTTTTAAAAAGACGAGCTTCTGGATCACATGGACCACAAGGGATGGCCCTCCAAAGAATATATGACTGCCTAAATGCTGTTAAAGAAGAGTACTAAAGAACCAACACTCACTATAGGGGACTACTACTACTAGTCCCTCACAGAGATTTTTTCTAGGACCCGTGATCAGAAATGATGAGGAAATAACAATTTGAAAAATGAATTGATAACGATGTACAGCAGTTGACGTGAAGAAATGTAAAATTACTAAGGTTTGCATAAGAATTTCCTAATAGAAAGTGACAGAGGAAACCTGATTAAATTAGGTGGTGCTAAATAAAATATAGGGAATAAAGAGAAATTGTGTGGTCTAAATTAAAATTTACTGAAAGGAAAATGGATTTCAGACCTAACATGGACAACTCTCTCAGAAATAAAAAAATAAAACCAGAATGCAAACAACCATTAGCCATAAAATAGGAATTAAAACAAATATATATAAAAGCTTATAACAACAGTTTAAGTTGTGATACCCCATCTTAAAATATATGAAACAGAACTCAAATACACAGGAAGATCACTGAAGAAGAAAGAAAAAGAATTGTTGAAGTTGTGGGACCAGAGTAGCCTATGGGAAAGACAGGGGTGGAGAAGATATTTTCCTGCAACCCACTGAGGACTTCATGGCAGAGCAGGGAACAAAGTGAGGAGGAAGGAGTGGCAGATGTAAACTCTTATGAACTGACTGCAATACCCCTTAATCCATCTCCTATTTTACTCCTAGGGCTGTGGAGTCAAAAGGGAAAGGAGTTAGGAATAAACAGAGTGAAGCTGAGACTGGAAATAAGGATGAGAAAGGTGTTTCAGGTTTTGTCCTTGTTTCACACTATGTATCTCTATTTCAATTTGTAATAAATTAAAATACTTTTCCCCAAGTTTGAGGCTGTTTTGTTCATGCCAGTAACTGGTAAGTAATCTGCCTGTCTTTGTCCTACTTGGGGTTATTTTCTTCTACTCCTCCACCTGGCTGAGGAGGAAAGGAGAGTGATGGAGTGGCTGGATTGGTGCCCTGTGACAGGACAAAGTCAACCAATCAAAAGGATCTATCAAGGTCTTTTAAAAAACACAGACTATATGCAATATTCAGCTCAAAAAGTGTCCACAGAATGCAGATTTCCAGCAAGTGGAAAGGTTAGAAGAATTAATCTTCTAAAGATTCAGAGTAATCTATGTTTCTCTGGTTCTTTTCCTTTGTCTGGAAGCAGTAAGTTTTTGTCCTGTCAGTGAGGAATGGGAAAATGGGCTAACTGAACCTCAGGTGTGACTCAGTGAGAAAATTTTTAGGCAAAGACCTCATACCTCCGCCTCACATTAGAAATGTAAAATTTACCATGCTATTTTATGAAACATAAACAGTCAAATATCTGCACGATATTGCCACAGAGAGCTTGTCCACAGACGTAACATGGATCTGAGATTTCAGAGGGGGCAGCCAGGGGACTGGCAAGCAAATCATCATGGTGGAGTACATAGACACTTTCTCCCCACTCTTAGTAAAATGTATAAGTATTAAGTCACCCTACAGTCATATATAATTCTTCCAGAACTCAAACTCATGTACTTCCAAATAAAGGAGAAAATAAATCAGTAAGGAAACAGATTTCAATGTCAAGCATTAAAGGGATAATTATAAACAATAGAAAGAACTTTTTTAATTATGAAAAATACAGTGACAGGATGCTTTTAAATTATATATAATGGAAAACAAGGTGAGTCACATAATCATACACCTTTTGACACATAACAATCCTCATCAGTGATCTTCATCCTGCCCCCATGTCAAGCCTGTATAAAGGGGACAGGCTTCCTGAAATATGTGAACATGCATCTAATCTGGCACATTGAAAATGGTTTTGCACTCACAAGAATTGCATTTTTTGAAACCACTCAACTTAGTGTAGAACAACTACTTGTTAAGATATAAAATATTCATTGAATATCTCTTGATTTTTTAAAAAAAAAAAAGCATACAAGATTGAAGACATCACAGATAGAATATTTATGATACAACCTAAAACCCCTACAGAATTTGAAAAATGTAAGACAGAGAACTGGTGTTCAGCATGGTGGTGTTCTGATTAGTTTTATACTTCGTAAAGGAAGACAAAATAGGAAGGAAGATCACTGGGGCTGAAGCCAAAATATTAACTTTCGGTTTAGCAATATTTTTTTGTTGTTGCTTGTTTGTCTGTTTTATTATTGTTACATAGTACAAATTCCATAAGGCCTCCCACACCTAAGTCCGTAATAAAGGAGTGGACTTGGTGTCTTTTTTCTTTTTAAGTTTTCTTTAGTTTTTAGATTTTCCTGATAAACCTGCGGCATAGCCCAATGTCTCAAATCTAGAAATGGAATTCACTGAAAAGCATTACTCCAAAGCAAACATATATAAAATAAATAACCACTACTTCCTTTCAAGGTACAGAGGATCTTGGCAGAACATAGCAGAAGAGCAAATGGAAATAGGTTGCTTTATATTTCTCAGAAACATTATTTATCATATAAAATAAGGAGTATAACAACATTTATCAGGCTACAACCCAGATGTCACTATTTCCTTTTTCTGACACCTAAGAATTACGTGACATATATTTTTGTAGATTATTGTCCTGTGAAAAAGTGACCAGTTCCATTTCCCTACCAACATTCCACCTGAGCAACTGAGAAAAATGAGAAAAACTCTTACTTGCTCTTTAGGCCTCTGGGCAGTAATTTTACCTATTTCGGATAAGACTTCATGTCATAGTTTCATAAAGGTAGAACTTGTGAGGAGCACAGGTGCCATGGAGAAAACCTTACATCACTGCATGCTTAGAACTTCTGTTACCATATGCCTTAATGGAGAGACAGATAAAATTAATGATTAACAACATGAATGGAATTTTTATTCTTTTCCATTTTTTCCAATAGCTTTCCATGCCTTTCTGAATCACTTGTGATTTAATTAGATTGCCAAAATTTGTTCTGAAATGTAAAATATATCATATCGGATAATGTTTGCTGCTGGTAAATGAATAATGTTTAGAGAACTGGATGGACCCAGAAAATTACAGGCACTTCATAAAAGGTTCATGTGATCAGTGATAAAAGCAGCAGAGAGCAGTTTCTTCACAAATGAGGAAAAAATTTGTCTGAGAAAAAATATGACCTGCCTCCATGAAGTATAACTTTTGGATCTTGAAAAACTGAATTTAAAGAAATATTTTCTTAAAAAGGTCACATATCTGTCAGTGTCTTCTCTTTTTTTTTCTCTTTTTTTTTCTTTTTTTTTTCTTTATTTTCTTTTTTTTTTTAAGTGTAAAATTTTATTCAACTTTTTTATCCCCTCTTTTCTGTGAGTCCGTTTTACAAACATTGTCCTCACCTTCCCTCTTCATTCTTCCCCTGCCTGCTCTAACTATGGTGGAATTTCAAACACAGCAATCAAACTCCCAGATTAGTCAGATTTGCTTATTGTATTGTACTCATATATGTAAAACAAATTATGTCATCTCTGTTCGCATTGATTATTAATGCTACGAGGTCCTACTTAGAATTCTGCACTTTACTCTTTTTCTCTGACTGTCAGAGAGGGCTTTGGGGGTTTTTGTTTTTTCTTTTTGTTTTCCTCCTACTAAACATTCTAAACACCAAGAGATAATGATTTCTCACCCTGTAGTTGTTTACTGTACTTTACCACTGTCTGTACTTTACCACTTATGTTTTCCTTTTTGATAAGAAAATATAAAGCCATCTTCTGACCACAAGCAATTCTGAGAATTACCAAGTGGTATTTCTAGGGTAAAATCATGCTGTCTAATATTGGAAACAAATTATTCCTATGCCTTTGTGTCAATTTTACTATTATAGTTTTATATATTAAATCAACATAGCTTTTACAGCATCTAAATTGCTTCAGCTCATAAATCTTACTTTTACAATTATTTTGAGGATAGGCTTACAAAGAAATTTAGGCATTGCAACAGGGATTAATTCAGAGTATTTCTATTAATACAAAAATCACAGAACATACATGTTTGTTTCATTTTCTTAATGTGAGTGAGTGAGATATACACAAACTTATGAAAAATTGTATGGATATTCAGGGTGTAGAATTAAATATGTGAAATCTAAAAGACTATGCTTTGATTTCAATGGATATAGTGTGCTGAAATATGTTCCGCTTTCAAAATTGTACAGTTCTGAAAGTTTCAAAGTGAGGAGAATAGTTCATTTTGGCAGATATGGAATAATTTTTATGAATATCTGTCCCAATCTTTTCAGCCAGATGTGCTTTTGTGCCCTCCATAATGCAGTTCTAGTACCTCCCAAAATGTTTGGCTGCAGTGATAATTAGAATTCTGAGCATTTATATTGTTCTATAACTTTTTGCAGAGATGTGGTTGCTCCAACTGTGGATGGAATTTTTCAAGGCCAGTTTGGGTGGAGAGATGAACAACATGGTTAAGTGGGTGGCATCCCACTCCATAGTGGAGAGATTGGAACTGGGGAATCTTTAAGGTCCCTTCCAACCTAATCCATTTTACGATTCTGTGAGGTTCCAAGCCGTTCCAAGAATTACACAAAATTATTGACTGAAAGGATGTTGTGTGGGATCCTGCATTCACAAATATGGATTGATGTTTCTAACTGACAGTTTTTGCTCTTTTTGAATGATCTCTTGCTCTTGAGCTTTGCAATAGGGAAAAAGGATTTTCTTTGCTATTTCTTCCATAACATTTACTATTTTTTTCAATTTTTATCCTGTTTCTTCTTCTTCATTTCCTTTCTAAGATTAAAAAATCCTTTTTCAGTCTCTCTAAAGTGTTTTTCGACTCCCTTAACAGGCTTCTCTTCATAATAATTTCCTTCATCTTTCACTGAACATTTTCAACTTCTTCAATATCCTTTTCAAGATAGGGAGACTTATATTGCCAGAAAATTGAAAATTTTAGTTGAGGGCCATACTGCTATTTTCTCCACAGTGATAACATACAATATGTATCATTACCTTTATGGGATTTAAAAGTTTTTAAAGACAAAAAGCTGAGTAACATGAGAAGTTTTTCCTTCCTAACAGCTGACTTTACTTAGCGCAATCAGATGGCTTTGAAGTTTCTCACAGACCCTTGAAACACGCAAGTAATTCCTATGGCTTGATACAGTGCTGTTTCATAAATCATGTTCAGTTTTATTTATGTGCTTAAAACATTTTATAGGACCTCAATATGGAATCCCAACAGGCTCTGCTACCTACCCTTACAGTGACCAAAAGATGTTCAGAGAGGACTCCAGTGAGTCATTCTAGTTTGTGAATCAAAGAAGCAGAACCATAAGGGTCGTAAAAGACTTCTAAGATCACCCAATACAACCAACAACCTAGCAGCAACACCATGTTTACCACTAAACCAAGCACCGTATCCAAGGTTTTTTTAACATGTCTAGGGATGGTGACTCCACCACCTCTTTTGGCAGCATGTTCCAGTGCTTCATAATCCTTTTTGTGGCATGTCCAGGAGAAAAAGTGGAAAAACCCCTCCATGCGTAAGGGACAGTCCAAAGATCCTTCATCTGCCTCACGACCATCGTCAAGGACAGAGACTGAAACCCCTAAAAGGGACTCTAAAATCTCAACACGGGAGTTTTGGCCTGGCTGTGGTGGGATTTTGGCCAAGTGCTGCCTGCAGGTGCATTCAATGGAAAAATCCAGCACGCATATCGGAACATCAGAACCTGAGCAGAAACAATGGGAAAGTCACGGTGAAGTGACTGCGCCTGCTGACTTGTACTGGTTGACACTGTACCTGCTGATGGCCGACCTGTTCTGAGTTCTCTAAATGAACACACTGCAATGATTTCCCCCACCTTTTTGGCCAACTGCCTGTCGCTTCGAAGAGGACTATAAGGACCCCTGAGTTAACCACAGATTTTGTGATCACCCCACTGGAGAAGATCTCATCTATGGGCATCTTCATGCCTTGAGGACTCGTCCCTCCACGTTGGTAGCTATAATCCCCTTCCCCTCTTTCTTTCTCTTTCTCACTATTCTTTATTTCTCTCCCCACTATCGCATTTGTTGGCACTAAATAAAGGTGCGTTTTTGATTGAGTAAACTGAGTTGCGCCCCGCTGTGTCTTTTGCACTCTGAGATCCCTAAAACGAACCATCACGAACCCCGCTTGTGTGAGCGGATCGTGACACCATGTTATACCACAACTTTCCTGCAGAACTACCTTTTCATTTACTATGCATAGTTAATAAAAATACTACTTCAGGATCTGAAAGCAGACAAGGCTGTGTGCAGGTATCCCAAGCACACAGGTATCCCAGAGTCATTTTACTATGTGAAGAATGATGATGATAATAATTAATAATTATTCATTTCCATTGGAGATTTCCACTAAGTGGTAATCTCCTGTTTTGAAAGTCCTAATATTTTGTTTCTGCATGCTGCTAACTACCAAGTAGGATGCTAATGGAAAGGTGGATGACCGATACTTTAATAATCATAATTGTAATCACATAGACTCTTATAAAGCTAACCCTTAATTACATTAGTTGATGCAGAAAACTGCTTTCAGTCAAAAATATAAATTTTGGTGGGAATTAATTTTCAGTCTAAAACCTGAGCATCCAACATTTTGAAAGGCATAGGCATAAGCAATTTTATCTTGAGCAAGTATTAACATCTTTGGGATTTTGAGAAGGATGGTGTTGTACTAATGTAAGATGTAGGGCTAATAGTGAATGAGTAACAGAGGAAGTAAATTATTGTATTTAGAGAAGTAAAGAATTCAGCAATCAAGTAAACAGCTTATTTTACAGATTAATTTAAATAGCAATGGTTAAATCAAATAGGAGCTTCCAAAAATTTTACTGAAGTAATTTAGTAAGTCAAGAATTGGAATATTAAAAAGCAAAAGTACCAGTGACCTTACAATTGAAATTTAGGCCATAAGATAAAACTGACTAGATATATGGATTAAAGTATTGCAAAGAGTGGCATCTCCACAAAAGAGCAATTAGTATAAGTCACTGAAAGACATGTGTGAGGTTTTAATGTTCTTGCTCTCCTCACTCATAGTGTCACATTTTGAGGCAGCTCTTTACTTTTACTCTCAAGATCATGCTGGAATAAACTGCCAAACATCTCTTACACCTCCATGCCATCTAATTATAGCCTGTAACACTCGAGAATGCTGACAGTGCTGAGCTATTGACTCTTGACACTCTCTAAAGCACTTAATTATCTTTTCACACAAGCCCCTTTGAGACCTGTCAACTTCTTTGTATTGTTTATAAAAAAGTTGCATATTAAGATTTCAAGATTGTGCACCTGAAGTCAAACTTGCACATACACATGGGCTATTAAAAGGAGAACTTAATAAATGACGGGAGGAGAAATAAAAGAATTTGACTTGGTAAGACTTCTCAATTAAGTAAAAGAAGAAAATGAAATGGCCCTTTACAAATATTCCTGGAAACAAATGGAAAGAATTTGAGGATTTGGATTAATTTTACCAAAGACTAAAGGAAAGCCTTTACACTAATAATAAAAAATATTTACATCAATATGTAAATAGGTTTTATTATTTGTTCTTGTTCCATGACATTAGAATTGAGAATCAAAACTTAGTCACTTTCCAATGAAAAATGCATTTAGGCATCCCAGGTAAAAAAGAAAAAAGAAACTACATTATCAAAATCTTCCATGTTCCCTAGAACTCTATGAAATACTACTAAAATGTAAAGAAAATTTTCTTAGTTGAAGGAAATATTGTAGTCAGCATAATCTGAATTTTAAAAGATATATAAGTGATTTTTAAGCATTTTGGAAGTTTTTCAATGTAAAGATGTTGAGGTTATCCCTGAACTATTGGAAAATAGGATGTCATTCATGATGTCTAAAGTCATGAAACACTAGCTGTCCCCATAAATTGGGTTATACAGTATTACAACCTTCAGCTACAACAGCTTGATAACAGGATGCATGGAACACAAGTCTTACTACATTTAGATTTTCTATCAAAATTGAAGATTTTAACTCTTTCATGTAATTTGGCACAATACTTTCTACATAACATAAAGTGTGTATTGCTTTTGCATAATATGTAGTCTTGAAAATAGTTATAACCATTGTTACATATACTCACCAAGATAGTGATTTAATTAATCTAGTAGTGACAGAATTCTGAGTCTGAACTTGAAATATACCTACCATAAGTCTTAACTATCACTTTTTGTCTTATAGTAAGATAATTTTAAATAGTCAGCATACTTGGAAAAAAAGTAACTAGCTCCCAAGCATTTTCCAAATGACAAAATCAACAACCTTCCTAAACAATCCTATTTCTAAACACATTAAGCTTTTCTGGAACATAAGCATTAATAATTAATAAATCCCCTATACTTTTAAGTTTAAAAAGAAGAACCCTTCTTTTGAACAGTTTCTGTAAGACATATTAGGTTTTCTCTGTATAAACACAAAATCAACCTACTGGAAATAGAACAAATTTCAGACACTGCAGCATATTATACCATGCACATATCAGCTTCCTTTCTTTATCACAAAGACTCAATAATCATGCCAATTATGTATGTGTGAAATATTGTATTATGCCTTAATTTGGAGCACTTAAAAGTTGTCATTGTGATGATTAACAGAAATACCAGCTGCATACATTACATTTATGAGGTGTCAGGGCAGCTAGGTTATCATGTGGCACCAAAGTGACTAAATATCTGTGCAGAAAACCAAATAATCATGTTCATTAAGATTTTTGCTACATGGCACAAAATAGTGCATTCTATAGAAGAAGAGGTGGAGGACATTAGATAAAGAGATTTTGTTTGGGCTTTTTACAACAACTTAAATTTTGAGTGTGTCAAACAATCTCTTCTACTAAGTAAATTTGGAAACCAAGCTACATGAAAACAAACTAAGTTCTTTACTTAAAATTTGGATTTCCAGGACGGGGGAAACTGATCAACTGGAAATCTCAGTACAGTTATTTCTAAGCCAAATTCTTCTCTGTGTCTTTCATACTCCTTAGTCTATTTGCACTAAACAAGAGTCAAAAAGACAGATAAGAATATAAGAAGTAGTTTTATTAGCACATTCTAATTATAAAACAAAATAGAATATGGCACCAATAGCACCATCAATAACTATAATTTCTTCTCTTAAACTATTTCAGCTGTGGTTTGATGTCATGACTTAATGGAATCACAAGTCTGTCATAAAATTTGGTCCATCTCTACATCGCAGATGCTTAGTTCTCGATTATGAGCTGTCACAGAAGATTTAAATCTTTCCAATCTATTTTACCCTTGCATTTTCTGCAATCACTCTCAAACTGCTTGGGTGAGTCATAGGGCTGCTCCTCTTACTGCTCTTTTGCACTGTTTAAGAAATTCACTTTACTGCTCCAGTGACTTTTTTTTCTCCCTAGCATCACTACTGTGATTTTACATTTATCTCCAGCAGCAGCAATTGCTTGAAACGTGCAATAGAACACCTCTAAACTATGAATTTTGTTTTATGTGTCTTTTCACACAAAAGTGAAAAGTGAGTGATATGTTGTCAATCAGAGGACCTCAATTTCTGGATATTCCATGTTATAGCAAGCAGCACCCTATAAAGAGCAAGGATGTTCATATTATATGGAATGGATGAGCTAATTCCTTTCTTCAGACCTTTATCTCACCCACCTGAACCTTTTTCCTGCCAAAGTAGACATAGAATTAGGAGGAAGAGAAAGGTTTGGGTAGATCTCAGACAGGGTACCAGGAGAGGTTTTTCTTTGCAAAAGTTTCACAGTAGTACAATTATATAGCTCCTAGAGTTCCTTATAATTAAATAGCAAGATGTCTTCTACTTTTAGTCAAGCTAGGGATGGAAAAAAAGGAAAAGCTTTATGGTTCTCCAAACATTCACTAGTCTTTATTCATAATTCAGTTATAAACAAGAACCATGGAAATGCATATCACAGATATTTATTTTAGAAGGTTATACATTCTGCATAAATATTTGCTGTGGGTCAGGCTTCTAACAGTCTGTGTAATTATTTTTCTTCAGTAATTGCCACTTAAACTCATCCTGAATGTGAGCACTAGGGGGGAAAAAGAAGATGGTTACCTGTCTTCCAGTATTTAGAAAAGATATTTAAGATATCTTCCTTCCATAATTAAATTATCCACATTAACTTTTCCATACTCTGTACATCCTAATCCTATTCGTGGAACAAGCTGAAAGAACAGTTAGTAACAACATTCCTCCTCCTTGAGAGAGAAGCACATCACATTTGAATTTATTCTGTTTTACAGTAGCCAAAATTGGACTTCACAATTTTTTTCAAAAGAACAAAAAATCTCCTTCCAACAGAATTCCACGTAAAATTTATTTAGTTAGTTCTTGTGGTTGCTTGAAAACAAAAACTAAGAGTTCTGTATGTGTTACCCAAGCCTGAAATAATTGCTACTGTATTACAGCTATCGCAGTAAGATTCTTACTATGCATTCGGTAAAATGAAGACCGAAGACACAAATTCTCATCAGCATTTCTAATGTTAATTCATAAAGAGAAATACATCCTAAGGGACATAAATTCTATCCTGTATTGAATAGCAGAAAAGAAGCAGAAGAGAAAGAATAAGGAACAATAATTGTGTACACTGTGTGTTGTATAAATGTAAAGGCATAATTATATTAGAGCAGCAACAACAAATCAGATTTATCCAGTTTTTCTCAAACTTGAAACACTACCTCATGTTCCTTTCTGGAAGTAGAGAGTCTCAACCTCATAGTCCAAATAAACAGAAAGAAAGAGGACATCCTTCCCTTATATTCAACTGAGATTTAACCAAAGTCAGAGCAAGGAAACACCTGTCTCTGCTACCATGGTCAACCCACAACAGGCACTCTATCCTACACCATGATTGCCTCAATATTGTCTGTATGTCAGGAGATATTTAGCTTCATTGTATATTTGCAGACCAGCCTGTTTTTTACTATCAGTCATCCTCTGGTAACATATTGAGCAGTTCATTCACACCACTCCCACCAAACGAGAAGAGAAGAGAAGAGAAGAGAAGAGGAGAGGAGGGGAGGGGAGGGGAGGGGAGGGGAGGGGAGGGGAGGGGAGGGGAGGGGAGGGGAGGGGAGGGGAGGGGAGGGGAGGGGAGGGGAGGGGAGGGGAGGGGAGGGGAGGGGAGGGGAGGGGAGGGGAGGGGAGGGGAGGGGAGGGGAGGGGAGGGGAGGGGAGGGGAGGGGAGGGGAGGGAAGGGAAGGGAAGGGAAGGGAAGGGAAGGGAAGGGAAGGGAAGGGAAGGGAAGGGAAGGGAAGGGAAGGGAAGGGAAGGGAAGGGAAGGGAAGGGAAGGGAAGGGAAGGGAAGGGAAGGGAAGGGAAGGGAAGGGAAGGGAAGGGAAGGGAAGGGAAGGGAAGGGAAGGGAAGGGAAGGGAAGGGAAGGGAAGGGAAGGGAAGGGAAGGGAAGGGAAGGGAAGGGAAGGGAAGGGAAGGGAAGGGAAGGGAAGGGAAGGGAAGGGAAGGGAAGGGAAGGGAAGGGAAGGGAAGGGAAGGGAAGGGAAGGGAAGGGAAGGGAAGGGAAGGGAAGAAAAGAAAAGAAAAGAAAAGAAAAGAAAAGAAAAGAAAAGAAAAGAAAAGAAAAGAAAAGAAAAGAAAAGAAAAGAAAAGAAAAGAAAAGAAAAGAAAAGAAAAGAAAAGAAAAGAAAAGAAAAGAAAAAACCAACCAAAAAAAAACCCACAAAAAACACAACAATTATTTCTTGGCAAGGTGGAAACAATTAAAAGAAATACCAGAAAGAGATGAATCTTGCAGTATCTGTCTAATGGCAAAAGACAAGAGAAGCTCAATCAACTTCACTTCAATACAAGCTGAAGTTACAATTCAACTCCGAGTAAACAAGGAGACAAAGAAAATAATTGTCAGAGGAATAGTAGGAAATGGTAACTGGGAGCTGAAAGTACTAGAGAGATATAATTTCTATAGTGGAGGTAATTAAACAGCAGAAACTTTTATGATATTTGTCACCTGATATCTTTATGTTAATTCTTGATGCTTCTTCTAAGACCCATGCTCTAGTCCAACCAGAAACTACACATTTGAAACAGAAACCAACTGAGAAAATTTTGCATTTTATCATTGTCAATATCTGGCCCTGAAATCTGTTACTTGCCATTAATTTTCCTTATCTATATTTTGTTCTGTTCTTGGGTTGGCTGAACAATACATGTTAGGAAAACATAATACTAACAATTTATCACACGCATTACACATATTTTCATATGACCACAGGAAAAATTACTTTCCTCATGGGCTTGTGAAAATCTTGAACACATATTTCATAGAGCATAAACAAGGTCCTTTCAGGTGTATAGTGGTGTGTGTGCAGTCTGACTGCACATTGAAGTTTAGCAGTGATGACAGAAGACATATCTAGAGGTTCTCAAGGTCTGTATTTAGACCACGCAGTACTTTGCATAGTTAACACACATGACCTGCAGTTTCTTCAATACCTCTATCCCACAAATAAAAAGCATGGGAAACTTCAGGTTTCCTAAACTAGTCTTTCTTTGACCACTGACAATGAGGACCTATTTTCACAGAAATTATAGAAAAGAAAATACAAATCCCTTAACATCTCTGCATGAAAAGTAACTCAACATGTCTTTTTAACATATTTATAGCATTTTTCTTCCTTGTACATTTTTTCTTTGATTCACTAAAGCACTCAAAACAGCCCAATAAAAACAAATGAAAATAAATGAATGAAAGAAGATGAAAAGCAGCCTTTAAACATAGCCTTGGTTTACAGTTTAATGACCTTATGAAGAGAGTAATTATCTATTTCATCTGGGGCCTGCTGCTTTTGTATTATATTAAATTAATATGGAAACATTGGTACTAGGCACAATTGTGACTTTCCTAAAACAAAGCTTAATAGAAACACAACCCTACTTCTCCCTCCACCATGTTTACTGAATCAGAGGAAATCACTTCTGCTCTGAAAAAACTCAGTTATGTCACCTCAAGTAATATGTAATGGGTATAGAATAGCTCTAGGTCCTGGACATGCTCCTCCTGTAATGAAAAAGGATGGTGTGAACATGTATGGCTCTATAAAGCTTTATTCTCCTCAATTTTTGTCTAATAAATCTCTTTTGTTTTGAGGGGAATTTGCATAAGGAGTGGCTGAGGTATTCATAGACTATTTTTTTATTAAAAATGTACATAGTGCAATTATGATGAAATACATTCAACAAAAATGAGATTTTTTTTTTTTTGGAGCAATGTTCTTTTAATTACATTTATTGGAGGAGTATTCAATAATTTACAACACTACAAGAATTTGTTTCACTCTTTCCTAATTGGATAATTATACATGCAAGTGCTATGGAATAAAATGGGAGAACATCATTTAATGGAAAAGTTTGCCACAAATTAGTATTACCTTTAAGAAAGCATGATTCTTATTTATGGTGTTAGCAATTAGTCTTTCACAATTTCACATTAAAACATATACATACAAAACCAATGTAAGCAAGCCTCTTCAGGAAATTTGACATAAATTTCTACAATTTCACTGTCCTGAATTAGTTACATAATATAGAGCATCCCTTGCAGACCCATCCTTTTTCAAAATGTGAAACTGAAATATTTGCACCTTTCACTTTACCATCTTGCATGCTAAGATGATAAAGACTTTCCTGCTTTTTATTACATGATGACTATCCACGGCTTATGCCAATTTTGACTTGTGCATTTACAATTATGTAATTTCTGTGGTCAACCAAACACTCTTTTTTAAAAAGATTTGCCCTGTAACTTCATGACTGTTTTACTCAGTTGTGCATCCTATTATCTTCAAAAGCCATATCCTCTCTGGTTTCTAAGACCCTGTTGCATTTAAAGCACAAACAAAGGGGCACAAAAGGTCCTGGCACTGTTACTTCCCCATATAAGATCTGTGGCTAAATACTGTTACTATGATACATTTTCTGCCTTATTTCAAAGTGTATGTAATGTTAAAAGACATGTAATACGAAATAAACAGCTCTTGGAAATTGTGATTCATAAACGAAACAATACAGTAGGGTGAATTTTGATAAATAATTTATGCCAGCTTATTCCAAATAATCTTTGTAACTCAATCATTCTATCACTTGTGAATTGTGAAGACATTAAAGCTTATGTAAATAAGACATTTTATAAGATACTGGACTTAACTGGAAACACTGGATTTAAATACAAAGGACAGGTACAAATTTCACCACTTCTATTGGCCATTAATTTCTTTGATCATAACTTTTTGCAAGGGAAATTTTTAAATTTCAGAAAACAGTTTCACACCCTGCCCATTTACTCAGGATTTTAGAAATTGAAACCTATCAACATGTATATGCTAAGATGTGTACAGAAATGTTCTCATGTCAATGTGAATTTACCATGAGTGTGTGTCATGTTAGCATATATCTTTAATTTGCATGTCTTTAAAGCAATGATTAATTTTAATTATAAATCAAAATTCAGTAAAATGTGTCAGAAAGAAGCAGAAAGTTATCCCTTAAAACAGGTCATTAATTGATTCTGCTTTGATCTTTGACAGAAAATAAAAAGAGAAAAAAAAAAAAAGAGAAAAAACCTCTCCAGAAGTCTTATATCTGTAAGTGACAAAAGTCTTTTGCTCTATAAAGTCAAGTGTAGTATCATTTAAAGCATTTTTCTATACAAAATCACATATTGAGTCATATAACTAGAAGGAAAAGTTTGAAAGGCATCCATCTACATGGAATTCTTTGAAAATATTTGTGGAAGAAGCCATGGATATATTTAATAATTTAAAGAATCACAAAAGTTGGAAAAGAAAGCAACAAAGAAAGAAATCTCATGGAAAATAGTTCTCTGGGAATTTGTTTTCTTCTTTGCAAGAGTTGGTCTTTTTGAGTGAATACAGGAAAGGAAAAGTATCCTGTTTTCTCTGGAGAATTTCAGAATGATTTTGCAGCAAGAAAAACTTACTGTCTTAATCTCCTTTGGCAGGGGAAATGTGGTTTACTGTATCTGGAAAAAAGATCCACTTCTTCCAAGACTTAATTTTTTTTAAAAAAGTAAATATGTAATAGATTAATACTTAATTAAATTAATACTTAAATTAATTTATACTTAAATAATAATCTTTATAATTTATACTTAAATTATAATTAATAATTAAGCTAATTCTGCTTTTAAAATAGTTTGTCCCCAAACATTTTTTGCCAAATAATGTCATTTAAAAACTGTGAGAAAAAATTATTTTCCAGTGCAACTCTTCCACAAAATAATTAAAGAAAGTGAAATTTCTGGAGGCTTCTCAGACTTTTTAGCAAGGCACAGGTACTATATTCTTTAAAAAGTACAGAAGTATTCAGGACAATTTCAAGATTGTTATAATAGAAAGTTAGAAAAAGATAACTTCACTGCTATAGCTCCAATTTTATTTGGTAAGCATGAGAAAATATTTTCAGTGGAAAGAAGTCCAAATGGCTCTATAATTAATTTAATCACTGTGTCTTTGCTTAAACCACCCAGATATGCCAAATAAATGGCATGGACTTAGCAGAGTAGTTAGTTCATTCCTGTACAGTTAGAGACACATTCTTGTGATCCCACTCTTGGTTTTGATTAAAAGAAAATCATATCTGAAAAATCGAAAATAAAACCAGCTTTGCTTCAAACCTCCTCAAATTTAATGCTTTCTTATTTGACCAGGAGAAAACAAGTGTTCAGTTTTGATGAATCACTGAAGTTTAAATGTATTTTGAGAACACTGCCTGAGAAGTGAACTTGATGGCACTTATTTCCTGTCCATCATAGAAATTTGGTACATATTATTTTTTCAGCTTTGTAGCTATCACTAAATACTTGGTCAGCTTGCTGTTCATGAAAAACAACAGTTATATTAGCTGCAAAAGGGTAAAGTTCCCTGGTCATTTTTTTCCTACTTGAGCCAGTCTGAGGAATTATAAGAGCTGCCTTAATAAGAGAATAGCAGTGATTATGCAGACCTGATGTGTGGAAGCAGTTCCATGTGACCTATACCACATGGAAAGCAGGTTTTGGTTTAATGAGAAAGCAATAGAGCTGAGTTAGTTCAAACTGCAGAATGCAATTTTTTACAGAACAAAATATATAGGAGTGATATCTTTCAGAGCAGCTTATACTGATCATATAATATTCTTTTTTGCCATGATCTGATGACCAACTCCTAATTCATCATCAAGTGCTCAGATTTGAAAAGCCAGGTAGAAGTAGTTAGTTGGGACTACCATGAAGCGGTCACTTGAGATTATAATGTATGAGGAACAGTCAGTTCCCAAGGAACAGAAGGGCAGAATGGGTGCTGGTTTTATGTCATTAAGAAAAAACTTTTGCTAAATGCACAAATCTAGGCTGTGATATTATAGGTAAGAGGAAAACAGGTATTTTTAAATGCTTATTCAATTAATCTGTTTAATCTTTCAAGTGTGAAAGCCTCTGAAAGATCACTGATGAATGCTGGCAATAGACAGAGTGGGAAAAAAGAAAAAAACTAAACAATGTTAATTAAGCCTTAGATCATCTTGAAACTGTCATGTTTAAATATTTTCTTCTTTTTTAAAGTATTTTATCGTTGTTTAAATAGATAAATAATACTGTATCATAAATACATACAACATAATTTATATAATTAAAAATATATGAGAGCCTGCTTACCAAGATTTTCCCATCTCTCACAGCTTTTTTTATGAGGCCTTTTTTTTGAAACATTGGATAAACCAAATAATTTCAGCACAATATTTACAAATGCCTTTCCTGCAATCATAGTCTAGAGATTTCTTTTAAAAATAATCAGGAATCAATATTTCTGTCTCATAAATTTTCACAAGTATCATTCCTTTACAAAACTTCCATAATTTTCAATAATCCAGTTGAAGGCTTTCAATATTCATGCATGGCAGCCCACAACCTACCAACAGCCCACCAGAGGTTGTAAAGAGTAACTTGATGGTTGCAAAGATTAACTTGATTTGGAGGTGCAGTTAAAAATGTCACACTTCCACATATACCCAGCCAGACCCAGTAGTTTTCCAAGAACCACCAGGCACATTCAGCATGACCATCAGCCTTACAGGTCCATTGTACTTGGAAGTTTCTCAACAGCTACTGTTAAATTAATGTATCATCCATCAGCCATTTGTTCAGTTGAGAAAGTGGATCTACATTCAAGGGATGGAAGGAAGTAAATGAATATATTTACGTGTGCATATTTATTAGTTTATGTTGTGTGAATAAACACAATACGCAGCTATTTTCTGTGAATCCACTTTTCATCCTTAAGTGCTTTTATACTTGTGTGTCTCTTCTTAATTCCAAGGCCAAATCATTCCTGTGATATACTACCCTGCAGAGGAAGACAATTAACAGTAAACATTTAAAAAAAAAAGGAAATGTAAAAAAAAAAAAGGCAGGAATTAAGGATAAAAAACCTGAAAATATTTTTCATATTGACTACATACAGATGCAAGAAAATTCTTCTAATTTATACCAGCTCAAAGATCACCTGTAACTGAGGTTTCAAAAGAACATTGTCTCCATAGTTGTCCTGATTTTATTATGAAAACTGAAAAAAGAAATATTCAAGTGGCCTCAACAGAATTATCTTGGAAGAACTGTATGTTCTAATTGTTTTCACACAATTCACTAAACTGTATAAAAATCTGCAGCAATGAATAGATGAAGATCATAGTCAAGCTTAGAGACAAGACTAAAACTCTTCTTTAATAATAAATTATTCTCAGAAAATACCATTTATTCCAATGACTTGTGACTTAACCTCTAATAATCTACTTTGAGGCATTCACCAATTCTTCAATAAATTCAAAATAATCTAAGATACGGCAGTACATAGGAAAACACATGAGAAGAGAGAAAATGAAAGTCTTTAGCTTGTTTCTCATTTCTAGACTAATATCTGATCTGTGAAAAACTGAAGCAAGTGTGATTAAGTACTGCTTAGTTACGGAACCTCAGTGCTCAGAGACAGCTAAGGCATGCTTAAAAAATAGGGAGAAGTCTAAATTAAGACAATGTACATTCACCTAACTGATTTTGAAAAAATTAGAACTCTGAAGCTGATACATGGGGTAATAAATTTCAAAGAATAAAAAAGAGGTGGAGAAGGAAAGAAATCTTCATGTGTCATGAAATGGAGACAAAACTATGTGATTCTTCCCCTACCATGTAGACCACCATGTGATTAGACCACATAGACGTAGAAATAAGCAATGCGAACCCTTTTGTCAAGAGATAAATGATTCTGCATTTTCAGGCCTGAACAGAACCTCAATTTCAGATACTATGTAACATTTTTGTGAGAAAAAAAATTATACCCTTCTATGGATTTCTATGTGTCTCTGTTCTGTCAATGATATGTCTGTATATGGAGATGCATGCTCATCTCTGCAACAGTTCTTTAATTGCTTCCTAAAAACATTTTCTGTATGTCAGGTTGACATGAAATTAGTTAATATATTGTGAGCTGAAGATTCTAGACCTTGTTGTTTTACACAGTAAAACACAAAATCTCAAAGAAATTTCCATCTTTGATGTAAAGTGGCAAACCAGAGCTGTTTTAAGTGCCTGAAGGAATTTACACTTTCTTCAGGGCAGATATTATGTGCAGAATGCTTGCATGAGTCCTACAGACACATATACTTGGATTGACTAAAATACTGGCTGAGATTTAACTTGCTAGTCAGTTTAGAAATCCAAAGCCGCCATCATGATTCTTAACAAAAATGTGTGCAAAATAATCTCAACTTCAGAGCACCAGTGAACTTCAAGGTGCTTATTTTAACTACTTTTAATGTTTTGATTTATTTATTTGATTTTTAATTGTGTCTTTTCATTTTATAGATTCACCATATATGTGTTTAATGTCTACTTGCTCTTTACTAGATTCCTGGAAAACACATGCACTTTCTTACTCCACTGAACTGCAAGCTCTGAAAGCACAAGTTCACTCAAGTATTTGTCTTCTTTTAGGCCCTGTTTCCAAATCAATTCTGACGTGCAAGTGTAACTAATTCAAGAAGAACTCAGGGGAAAGTGCTGCCAAATAAACTGGAAAGTCATCATCACATTTTCCTTCCTTAACAAGTAGAAAGAGCTGTTAAATTTTTCAGTCATACCAGCACCAGGCAACCTGAGATGACTCATCGCGCTAGAGAAAGACATGTGAGATTAGATTTACTCTTGGAGACCTTAAGTCTACTCATACAGTACTACAATGAATCTTTTCACAAGTCTGACAGCTGAACTTGGCATAGTCTTGTGAAAAAGCACTAGGTCAGGTTTGCTTTGAGGTTTAGTTATCTCTACAGACCACTGGACTTTCAAGAGGAAGGTGGGAGAAAGAGATAGATTCATTCAGTTTCCTCATCTCAGAGTACAAGCTGACATGGATGTTGAAAAAGAGTAAAGAACTCACAAATCTTCAAAAATACTTAGAAATTCCTATGTCACACAAGACAGTCACAGTAGTTCTCAACCCTACACTTCCTTAAGCTGCTGCTGCCCAGCTACTTGTGTTACAGAGGAAAGCAGTCATGCTGAGTCTCACTGGCAGCTGCTGCCTGTGACAAATACCAGACTGGGGTATCAAAAGCCTTTGACACTCTCGCAGGGCCAGCCCAGCACCTTTTCTTGTGTCTGGACAGTACTGCTGGAGAGAGCTCTTTGATTTTAAACCCATTATCAAATGTTGTCTCTGGCACATTTTGATTCTGAGCAATTGGATTACTGAATAAGGCCCAGCTACAGCCTTCACTGCCATACCAATTTATTTAAACAGATTGGAATTGACGTAGGAGGCTATGAAAGAATTTTACAGAATCTCATGTCCTTGGAAGTTATTTCTACCCTCCCTCCTTCCTGTTATTCCTAGAGTCAATGAGACACACACACAGACACAAAAATCAAACTTCCAAAAATCAAGAAAATATAATATTTAAACAAGTCAGACTCTGATCATCAAAGGTAACGGGAACAGCAGAATTTTGGAGCACTTCAGTAAGTTCTGGTACCAGGGCAGAGTAAAAGACCTGAATGTGACCAAAGAATGGCGGGCAATCGATGTAGGTGGCAAAGTCTTTGTCTTTTTCCCTTTGTCAACTGTGCCCAGCCTAAGGCTGGCTGGTCTTCAGGTATACTGGGAAGGAAGGTAATGTTGCAAAGTTCTTCCTTTCCATGGAATATTCTGTGAAACAGCAGTCACCTCTGCTAAGCTAAGTCCAGCAATATCCTCACTGTAGGCAAGTCTGAGGCAGGAGGTGTGAAGCATCTCTGATCACGATGGACTTCTAGACAATCTGCCTTTTGGCTTAAGTTTGCTTTTTTAACATTTCTTTGTCCATTTTGAAAGCTGATGGAAAACTGTCCAAGGATAGGCAAGTATATGAAGAAGTGCTGGTGTGCAACCTACTGCCACTCAACTCAAAATGGTGCTGCAAATGAGATAGTCTAAGTCTTGTTTATCTAAAATCATTAAGAGAAATTAAAATCTGCCACAATTATTACGACTACCTACAACTTCTGCCTTTTCAGATGATCTGCAGGAAATATCTAGTCAAATAAAAAGCTGAATATGGTGTACAAAATGGGAAAGTAAGGAAGAAAATCATAAATTAAAGAAGTAAGATACTGTAATTTTGTATTTTAACATATCTGGGATCAAATGTTGAAGTCATAAAGTAGCGCCTATCTTCAGAATGCTCTTCAGAGGAGAGAAAACAAGACATTCAGGATGTCTTCTAATTTTTTTTTAAGTAATATCGTGTAATATATGGGAAATTCTGCCTGATTTTGAAGATTTCAACCACCCTCCACTTGCAACACGTAAAAGGTTTCTGAGAAAGCTTTCGCATTGGAAATATATTGAAGGGTTGGGAAGGGGGCATTTCCGAACTGCAAAAGTTCCTGTGGACCAAATAATTTAGATTAATTATGCTAAGTATTTACAGACTGAAAGAAGTACCTATGAAGTTTCATCTTTCCAGACCTAGACATATCTTTAAAAAGTTATCTGTCCTCTACTTATTGTGAAAATTTGTTTGTAGATTTTCCTATGTGTTTTTCCCCCCCTGACTTACACTTATTTAAAAATAAGCTGTTACATATCATAATATTAAGAGATTTCTACATTTCTTTCATTAAAGTAGATCACTCATTAACATCTCTCAAGATAATGGAATTAAATATGTTAATGAAATGTCTGGGTTGCTTTTAATTTTTTACTTTTCAATATATTATTTCTGTTAGCTTTCATGGTTGAATATCATGAGATCAAGTTATGATATGATTAAACTAGGAAGAGGAAAAAAAAAGTTATAGTGCTCTTACATACTCAACTATGACATTTGAGGAAGACTGTGATACAAATCTTCTAATAGCGACCCTCAGTTTATTCTGTAAATATTCTCATTATTGTCCAAAAAGTATACTTCATAACTCTCGTCAATACCTAGATCTCTTTCTGTATTTTAATGTTCACAATTATTCTTTAGAAAAAATGATTCTTTAATGTATTTTGCTATTCATGCATCACATACGGAACAACCAGAGGATCATACCCAGCAGCATGGGTTAATGAAAGGCAGGTCCTGCTTCACCAACCTGATCTCAATCTGTGACCAGGTGATCCACTCACTGCATGAGGGGAAAGGCTATGGATTTTGTCTGTCTGGACTTTGGTAAAGGCTTTGACACTGTTGCCCACAGAATGCTCCTGGACAAACTGGCTACTCATGGTGCGGACAGGTGCAATGCTGGCTGTCTTAAAGACTGGCTGGATGGTCAGGCCCAGGGAGTGTTGATGAACGGAGTGACACCCAACTGGTGTCCAGTTGGCTGTCGTTCCATTCTCTGACACTAGTGGCCTTCCCCAAGGCTCTGTTCAATGGTCTAGATGAGCAAATCACAAGTGCATCATTGGTTGGTTTGCACGAGATACTAAGTTGGGTAAGTGTGCTGATCTCTTGGAGATTAGGAAGGCTCTAGGGAAGGGCCTGGACAGGCTGGATCAATGGTCCAAGCCCATCAGTGTGAAGTTCAAGAAGGTGAAGTTCCAGGTCCTGCCCTTGGGTCACAACCACCCCATTCACTGCTACAGGCTGTGGACAGAATGGCTGGAAAGCTGCCTGGGGAACAAGACCTGGGGGGGATGCTAAAAGCAGCTGAACATGAGCCAACTGTACCCAGGCGGCCAAAAAGGCCGAGGGCATCCTCGCTATTAAAAATAGTGTGGCCAGCAAGACCAGGGAAGGGATCATCCCCTTGTTTCTTGCCCCTGGTGAGGCTTCACCTTGAATCCTGTGTTCAGTTCCAGGCCCCTCACAACAAGAAAGACACTGAGATGCTGGATTGTGTCTAGAAAAGGCAGTAGAGTGGGCAAAAAATGTCTGCAGTATAAGTCCATTAGGAGAAGCTAGGGATTTTTAGCCAGGAGAAAAGGATACTCAGGGGAGATTTAACACTCTGTACATTCACCTGAAAGGACCAATTACAAGGATATCATTGAAGCAAGGTGGAGGCTGGTCTCTTCTCCCAAGTAATAAGCAATATTGATATCAAAACTGGTTGAACTTTCTAATAGAGTTTTGAGTATTAGAGAGCAGGCATTCTTTATTGTAGTTCACTGGTCACTCGGAGGATCCTTCCTCTAGTTGTGTGCACCACGCATCAGGTGAACAGAAATTTATTATGCATGTATTACATAATACATGATTATATATTCATTAGCTATCCCTGCTTACTTGATATTATTACTGAAAAAGGAATAATATTTCTTTTAATTTGCAGATAAAAATAACAGAATAAAAGTACATATATGTATTCCTTTATTTTGCATATTTGCACCTCTTACTGGAAATTGTTAATGGTCTTTTAGGGGTCTTCTTTAGTGGTCTTCAGCATCCGCTGTTGTAATATTTTAGGTGGTCATTCCTTGACCCCAGCTCTTGAGTAAGCACAATACTGGGTTTTTTGCATGACTTCTGCTTTGTCAGCCTTGCAGAGCATAGCTGCATCCTGTTTGCCTAGGTTCTATCCCTAATCTACTTCTCTCAAGCTGTTTTCTTCTGCTGTTCTGTTCTACTACCCTTGCCAATAGAAAAATAGGAAACATCATCTAGGTGTCCCAGAAGAGATTTAGATTTTATGTCAGGAAAAATCTCTTCTCTGAGAAAGGGTTTTCAAGGGTTTTCAAGGGTTTTCAATGTTTTCCCAATAATAGTTGATTACCAAAATTGTTTTGAGAAAAACTTTCTTGAGAAACTTTTCCTTAGGAGAATATTAGCAGCTGCTAAGCATGCTAAAATTCTTTCGGGCCCTCAGTCAAGCACTGGAAGAGGACATGATTAAAACACCATCCCTAGCAGTATTTAAAAGACAGGTAAGCTTGGTGCTTAAGGACATTGTTTGGTGGTGGTCTTGGCAGTACTGGATTTCCAATTGGCACTTAAATGTCTTTAGGACTTTAGAAGATCTTAAATGAAAAATATCCATATTCTATTTATTCAATTTGGTTTTGCCTTGTATTTTACTTTTCAAAATTCTCTTCTGGCATGAAATGGTTACTACATTCTTTGGTAGGTAATTACCTAGACTGTTAAAACAAAATTTGGGATGTGCTCATAATTCAAAGCAATGCAATAATCCAAGCATTTAAAAATGTTTTCTCTTTAGGGAAAAATTAAAAGCCCTGTCCATTCAGTCTTGCACAACAATTAAAACAAAACTGTTTCAAGTGAACTGGTGAGTCTAATAAATTCTAAAGAATAATTATACACTAGGATCTGAATTTGCAGTAAATCTCTGTTGTTCTCTTTCTTAATTACATGAAAAAGAATTTTTTTCTCAAAATTTTCCACATTTTTTGTGCATGAATTAATATACCCAGATTATTTTTTCTATGGCAATTCAAACCTAAACCAAAGAAGGTAGACAGAAAAATTACAGGGTCAAAGTTTCTAGATAAGAACCCTTGGATCAAAGCTCCACCTAGCCTATCATTCCATCAGTTGTCAAGCAGGAGCTGTCACAGAGGGAAAAATAAAACAAATAAAGCAATATCTTCATGGGTTTTGGTGATGACAGTATAGACTTCAACAGTTCCTGTGTTTAATGCCTGTCATGGACTTACACTCTATCAATTTCTCTGATCTTTTTTGACATGTATGTATGTTCTTAGTCACTAACAGTGTCTGGAGCATTGAATTCCACAGAATATTCCTTTTCTCCATGTTTCTAATAATTATTTAACTAAAATTTTCCAAGTTGTATTTCATTTATTTTATGTATTAATTTTATTATATTTTATTTATTTATTTATTTATTTTTATTAGTCAGAGTAGATTAAAATATTTTACATGTGTTCTTTTATGTTATTACTTTGCCATAAAATTGGTCTCCAAATACTACTCCTTCTTCCCACAAGTTTTTTATTTCATTGTACATATTTCTGGGACAAAGTTAAGGACAGACACAATATTTGGATGGAGAGACCAGTATGGAGTTTTCTTTTTTAACAATGTCAGGACTTTTCACTTGGGCTTGTCTTGACTGTCCCAATCCTTAGTTTATTACTGCAAAATACTGTCATTCCAAGTACTGGATGACTATCTTGTTCTAAAAGAGACTTTTTATCCACAATTACACAGAGGCATTGCTACTACTAACCTGTAGCCATTATTTTCTTTCAACCAAAAGGTAGGGTCATCACAGCATTTTGAGAACTCTTAGCAATCTGTAGTATCTACTGCTTGAAGTTAGATTGCACTAAGATTAATTGAGCAATAAACTATGAGACAAATGGGGTTGCTGGCCTCACTTGAAACTGCCTTAAATTTAAAATATATATTTAGCAATGTACATGAGTCATAATTAAGATTTTTTTAAGGGATAAAAGGGAAAGACTGTTCCAAAAAGTGTATTTAATAAATTGTTATCTCTTCCTGTTAAGAATTATTAACAGCTACCAAATGAATGCAGTTTAAGAGATGTTATTTTGTCTGGAAACTTTCCAAGAAATATAAGAAGAAACACCACACCTTTAGAACCACAGAAATACAATGTCTAAAAACATGTTATTACTACTTTTGAGCAATATCTCCAGACACCTTTCAGACTGCTGAATAATTAATTGTATAGGCACTGCAAAGAATCCATTTTAATATTTTTCCAAATGTCCGTAACAATGCTTACTAAGATATTTCAGCTTATTGGGTCAAGGCTTGTACTGAGAGACTTTAGCTTATGGATCAGTGATTAGGCTGACTGTAATAGCTTCAGCCTGATAAGTCAAAGTCAATGTATCATACCTTTTTATATCCACCTCCAGGAAAAAAAAATTAAAATAAAAATCCCAACAAAATACCACTATGCCCAAGAACAGACACATTGATTTTCTCTGTCTGTGTCTTTCAAGTATTTAAGCCATATTCCAGGCTGAAATTATATTGTTTTAATTCATTAGGACATGGGTAACCAGTAAGGTGTCATATAAAAGGAAAAGTCAAATATGGAATTACAGTGCCATTCTATGTACTTGCAGTGGCCATTACAAGGAGAATGACCTATTTATAGAAACTAAGCTAAACAAATATGTTGTATTTAAAATAATAGATACAAGGCTCTGCTTACTTAAAGTCACACAAATTTTCTTGTTTATTTCATTACTTACTGATGTAAGCAATATAAGTAGCCTTATAAATGACTTGGTGATAAATTACATAATTATCAGGTCTGCATCTCCATTCTCTGCTTAGACATGGTATTCCCATTTGCCAAATACAACAGTAATACAGCCAATCTTCTAGGATCATGGCAAATATTTACCCATTTAGACCGTTTGTCGTGCTATACCAGGACAGTTACCTAATGTAGATAGCAGTTATGAAACCTTTATACAACTTTCTCTTCCCTCTCTCTTAGGGTGTCACAAACTATTTGGTACAAAACTCTCTTTATAAAAAAAATTCTGATCCTTTCTGTCCATCAAATGTGGCCAACAGAGAATCACCTTTTGCAGGTTGCAGCCTTGCTCCTCAGTCCTTCAAATACCAGGATAGCGTTCATCTCGTTGTTAAACATTTTATAAATGAACTGGCCCATTATATATTTGTCCTCTAAGCACAAATATGCACGAAACAGGATGTTCTGTGAATTCCAGTGCTTTGAATTTAAGAAACGATGCCTGTATTTCTTTCCAATTTCCCTACCTATATGAGATCATTTCTCAAAATCAGTGTGTATTTAAAGAAAAAAAAATTAGCATCATAAATCATTCAGCAAACATCCCAACTCTATTCATAGCCATACATATGTTGCCAGTAATACAGATAAATATAGACTCATAGAAATACACACACAGACTTTGAGAAAATATGCCTCTAGACAGAAACATATTGTGCATATGCAAATAACTGTCTGGCACTGAAGCTTTGCCCTTTAGCATTCACTTAACTGTATCTCTTTCCTATGCCTGCTCGCTCTCGTTTTTCCATCTGTTTATTTTTTCAAAGCTTCATTTAAGAATATGGTACAACTTCTCAAAAATCAAGAAATATGGTCCTGCAAATATAACTGCCAGGTATAACATAAAATATTGCTTGAGAGAAGTAAAAAAAAAAAGATATAGAGAGGAGGCTACACTTAAGTTTTCCTACAAATGTTACAAGAAATGGGTTTTATCCATTCTGTCCCGATGATGTTCATTCCTGGTTAGTTTTCAGGTCTAGTTGCTATATTTTAAAGAAGCTGTACAATCCAGGCTTGTGATCAGCTTCCTTAATTTATTTCTCTTGAAATGACAGGGCTGGCAAAGGCAGGCTAGCTCCTCAGATGTCTAGATTACACTGTAGCTATGGAAACAGGTGTTAAAATGCTATGAATTTCAAGTTACACTGATATTCTGCACATCATTTTCTATGCTGATGACAGGCTATTTTACATGCTGACCAATACAACAGCATCAATCTTACTGATTTACATAAGACTGTCAGGTCAGAGAGTCTCCATTATGAACTTGAGGATCTTTCTTGGGTTTTTATTCTCAATGTGCACACACAGTTGAACATGTGCATATGCAGGGACAGTACCTGCTACGACCCCATTCCTGAAGTTTTAAGGACATGAAGTGCAAGTGCCAGAAGTCAAATTATAATAACTTTTCCAGCATAAGAAGTATTTATCATTTTTCTTCATTGAAGAAATTACCTCCATGTCCATACTTATCAAATTAACTGACTCAGATCTGAAGACCTGCAGTGGTTTCCTTGGTTTTGCATAAGGCTGTAGAGAAAAATCCCAAAACCTTGAATGGATGAGGGGAAATGTAACAAAATAAATATATTTTTCTTTGGTACAAAATTGTCTGATTGCTATCCCTGCCACCCACTGTGACTTCTGTAGAGGCTACAGCAGTATGAGGGTCCAGGTAGGGAGCCAGACCACATCTCATTGTCCTGTGGAGAATTCATCTCAAAATAGTGCAGCACATTGCACTACTAACCTTCCTCATCACCAACAGTGAAGTTAGAAAATACTTTTTGTATGATTTTGCAGATTTTCCAGATGAACGAGCTACAGAAATCACAGGTTTTCAAAGAAGCATTCCTGCTCTCCCCAAGACTTGCTCTCACTGTCTTTTACTTTGATACACCCACATTATCTACTCCCGCACAGTCCTGATGTTTGGGTGAGAGATTTATGTTGCTCATGTATATGGGCATTCCCCAAGCAGCTCAACATCTGCTTCCTCCTCTGTGCCCCACAGTCAGTCTAATCGTTCCTGAACATGCCTCTTCTATCAACAGGGCCTTTTCTAGTTTTCTGATATTCATTATGTTTTTGTTGCCTCTTATTCAGAGCAATTCAAACAGTGATGAATTTCAATTTGGTGTCAAACTGTATTTTTATTTCTCACAGTTGTGTAAACTGAAAAGCTTTTCCTTCCTGAAGAAACTGGAAAACCTTTTTTAAACTATGTTGAAAATGTACACTATATTTGACAAAAAATTTTATTTTGCCAAAGCTTAGACTTAAATTATTTTCTAAAGCATGATAAGCCAATAATCACCCTGAATAATTTAAAAACATGTGAAGGCTTTTCTATGCAATTATAAAATTCCTATATGATAATATCAGTGGGAAAATTTAAGATAAATTGGTCCAAGAGAAATAAAACACAATAGAAATAAGGTAGTAAAATATGTAAACTACATTACAAGTGATATGGATAATACAAGCTGGGGTCTGAAATCCCCTATCCACAGTCAGGGCTGCTGTGAATGTCCACACTGCTTCATAGCAGTTCCAAGAGTTTATTCTGCTTTCAGGCAACCCCTGCACAGCTCAGTTATCTACTTTATATAAACGTGCATGAAACAGCACAAAGATAGTTTGCTTTGTATGTTGAGAACCTCCTCACAGAAATTTGAGATAGAGCCAAAGATTTTTTTTGAGGCATAGCATCACTGTTATATAAAACATGTCCAGGAAATTGTGGATTTGAACTAATTCTGCAGTAGAATAAAACATCTCTGCACACCAATGGAGAACTTCAGAGTTATTTTGTTTTCTGAATAAAATATTCTATAAATGAAAATCCAAAAGGATTATTTCTAAAATTTTGAAATACATATGCTGGAAAGTCAAAGTTAAGATGAGGATAGTCATCATACTTCCCCTCTAGTTTCAAGGTGGTTAAGGTATGAGCTAAAAGCCGAATGAGGAAAAAGAGCTTAGTCCCTCTTGCTCATGTAGGTAACATCAGTCAAGCAAATTAAGAAAATAATTACTGAATTTCAACCCTGTTTATGTTCACATTTGCATGACTGCATGAAAGATGTTTTAAGGCCTTTCTTGCTTTAACCTCCCTTTCAAACTCCCTCTGTTTTTACACTGAAGCATTCACTTTAATATAACAGAAGTGTCATGGGTTTTGTAAGAAGCATATTATTCTATTCCATCTGGGTGGAGCAGAATTGCTTATCTTTGCCCAAATGGGTCAGTGTCACTTATCAGATGGTGGAATGCTACTTATCTCTCTTCATTGTTTCACTACTTCCATGGGAATGTCTTCTGCTAATGGACCATTAAGAGCTCATCAAAGACATTACACATTACACTGCACTATTGTAAGCTGCTCCACACAGGGAGGAGGAGCCAAACCATCTTAACGTAGATAAAAAGGAGCCACAGTCCCACTAGGTATCCAGGGTTTTTTTCCGCCGGATCCCTGGAGGAAGACCAGACCCATCCCACCATTATTGGACCCTTTTTTTGTTTTCAACAGGACCATCTCTACTCCAACAGAACCACATCTGCCACTCCAGGAGGACTTACTTTGGACTGCTTCCAACACCCTGACCAACAGGGTGTCAGGTTGTATTTCTGACTCTGTCAGGGCTTTTTTTTTTTTCCCTAGGATTTCTTGTTTGTTTGTTTGTTTGTTTGCTTATTCTTCTGTACTACAACATCTGTATTTTTATATCCCTAGTAAAGAACTGCTATACCTATTCCCAAAATCTTTGCCTAACAGCCTTTTAATTGCAAATTTATGATAATTTGGAAACGGAGGGGAGTGGCTTACATTTTAAAGGAGACTCCAACTCTCCCTGGCAAATATCTGTCTATCTAAACAAAGACAAGAAGTTGTATGCAACCCTTCCTTACTATATTAACTAAAAATGCACTGCTGAAACACAAGTTTTCAATAGTCACAGCCTTATCTGGTGACACCTGTAAACTCTAAAGTAAAAATACAACTTCTTCTCAGATATTCAAATTTCAAAAAGCATTACCCACTTGACATAGCAGAGTCTTCTTTGACTGACAGCAGCAGCATGAATTTAAAGGCCAATTCAGTTTTCAGATTCTTTTCCCTATCCAAGGCCTTAAGAGCTGATGTTTCAAAAGATTTCACTGGGCAGACAACGGATTTTTGACCCACAGCCTCTGTGGCAACTGAAGTCTTAAAAAGATTCATTTTTTCTAATCATAATTCTTATGAATTACACTTTTTGCACTATTATGTCAAGTCCCTCCCTAAGGAAAACCTGATTCTGTTATGTCCAGTCAAAATAATTACACCACAAAACACAGTTTGCTCCAATAATTCCCCATTAATCAGCCTGCATTGGTTTTAGGCATGGGTCCCAGAGGTTAATGAATGGATCATTAAATCTACTGTGCAATCAGTCCCCCAGAGTATGCCCATTTTTTCCACATCAGTTGTTTAAGCAAGCATTCTACTTAATAGAAAAGACAGAAATGATAAACTCAGAAGCAGATGATGCAAATTATACACTTTTTAAAAAAATCTTCCCTGCAAGTATTTGGCAACAAGATGAGAAGGGTGAAACTAAAGTCAGGGGAGAATGATTTTGAAAACTGTATCATAAAGAGGTTTAACTTAAAGGGAGAACAAACCCCACGAACTAACAAACAACAAAAAAAACCCTCCTCATGGAGTTATTTGATCTCCTTCAAACACTCACACCCATTCCCTGTAGGAAACTAGAGATGCCTGTTTGGGATGTGAGAGATCTAACACACACATGAAGTGTTAAGTATCACTGGCTCCTGCACAGAAAATGTCATCCTTCCCACCTCCCAATTGGTATCTTTAAATAGCTCACATTATTTATGGCATACATAGTGTTAATGTCCTTCAGTTGTTCTATTTTCAGTGATGGAAAAGCAGTTGCTAAGCATTTCTAAATGACAGCCGCAGGGTTCATTAAAAATATGGCAAACATTTGCTAAGCTCATTAAGTGCAATTTTTGTGCATGTGTGTATCAGATTCCTCCTCTGCATGTTATGCGTGACCAAACATCTATTAACCCTAATCCCATTGATGAGTCTGATACATTCAAACTAGCAATTAGACAAAACAAAAGGGATATTTACTGAGACTCCTAAATGGGCTTTCATATTGGTCTAAGCTGTTGCAAAATGACAGTTTAATTCCCTTCTGTTAATCCCCACCTACTAGAGTACACCCTTTGTTTGATTATAGGTTGTCAGATTTAGGGATTCTGATTGAATCAAAATTTTAAGTAAACCAGAAATACACAATAATTACACTTGCTAGGCACTGCTGCCTACTGTACAAGCAAAGTAAATGCAACAAAAAATTAAATGAAATTCAAATAAATAAAAAAGGATTTCAGGAATCACCTATTTATAAAACTAAATGTATGTATTTCCTCCATCTAAATGCAGAAAAAAAAATCATTTCTGTTTGTCTGTACAATAACATGTTTTGATACTATTACCTACAAAATACAATTCCTCTAGAACCAAGAGGATTTCTCCAGAGCCGCAGAGGAGACATGACACTTTTCTTAAACAGAATGACCTTTCTAGACAGCAGTCATGCCCTTCTCACACATCTTTTAAAACACTGTGAAGCACAGACATTATTAGGAATTCTGCAAAATATTTGCTACATAAATTGTCAGATAGAGAGTCCTGAATGGAAAAACTCAGAAACATTTGTTAGGAAAATATCTGCCTGCTTGTAAAGTAGTGCTTACAACACCATTGTAAGTCCTGTCAGTAACATTTAATGGTGCAAGGGTTGGTTCTGATCTATAAAGTGTGAACTGGGCTGCTGTGTGTTGGTAAGGAGGAAGCATTATTTTTGCTGCAGAAAACGAATATTATTAAGTTTTCACAGCACAATTACAGTGCTTTGCAGGTGAAAACTTCTAACATTTACATAGATTAAAGCAAACTAACAAACAAAACCCAGGAACACTCATTCAGTAGATTTTCCTCAAATTTTCTCTTAAGAAAATTTTGTTATCTACTGAAGGGATTTTTTGTTTCATACAAAAATATTATGTCCAACTTTCATGCCTACAAAAGGATCATTAACAACATGAAGTAATTTTTAACTGATAACTTCTGGTTTTCCAGGAATTCCACTTCTTACTAAACAAAGACTTCTAAAAAGTGATCATGCAGAAAACCTTCAGAAGAAATATTCAAACACAATAAAGGTTTTCAATTAATTACTATTATAAGTCATATATAATCAGGAGAAAAGCAGCTCCTCATTTCAGAACTGTAATAATTATATTCAGAGAAAATACTTGTGTACGTGTATGAATACACAAATTCTATCAGTCATTTTAAATTGTAGTTTAAATAAGACATTTCCCTAAAAAGTCTCCAATGAAAAGGATGATGCTGCTGCTTTCTTAAGATTTAATGCTATGAATTCATCCTTTCAGTCTACTAGTGTGTACTACTGACCTAAATCTTCTATTTAGTTATTCAAGAGATGTCTAACAGAAAAACACTCCCTGAAATTTCTGTCATATTCATAGATTTATTCCCTCTGTGATGGTGATATTTCTGTGATTCCAACAAATCACCAGTACAGGGACACATTCCACATAAGTTTTCAGCTTCTCTTTCCCTCAATACAAACCGTATATCACTGTTTCATCAGCATATTTTAAATAAATATGACAAAATTTTACTAAACAACAAAGGTAGTGGAAAGGTCCAGAGTGCAAAGGGACTCTCTGTGCTGAAGTGCATATGCTTGGACATATTTCAGCTTTAAAAAAATTCTAGCTTCAGATTGATCCACTTCATAACTCAACAGGAAGGAAAACACATCATCATGGATTTTTAATAACCTAAAATCTATAAGATGCAATGAGCAACTACCCCACTAAACAGTACTTTTGGCAAAAGAGGATATCTGTGTATATATACAGCCTGAAGTAGAAACATTGATAAGTAAATGGCTCATTAAAATCAAAATCAACAAACTTTTAAATCCTACATTTTTAAAACATAACATTATATTTTCCCTTAATTATGCATTTTTATTATTAATTTTCTCTCTATTTCTTGCATAAGGAATAACTGTTTAAAAACAGTTGTGTGTGCTCTGTCTTAACAGATGCTGAGTTGTATTCAAACATACTATACATTTTATAAAATGGAGAGAAAACCTGAAGATATTTGTATCTGAAAATAATGCAGTTGATCCATTGTTTTTCTGTTCCTGCATTGGTGTGTGTTACTGCTCCAAACCCATTAGTCAGAATTTTGTCTTTGACATAACTCACAGAAGAAGAGACTTATACCACTATGGAGACAGAGGTGCCAAGGTGGCCATTAAATTAATTTTCCTGGTATTTCTGCTTTTATTCCTCTTGAATTTTAAAACAACACTGGAACCAGAAACTTCACTGTATGAGCTTTACCATTCTTTACCAATTCTTGATGCTGTGTTTTACCTTATTTCAAACCAACATAAGTCATTTACTAAGTGGATTGTTGCAAAGTAATAGAAACATGTACAAGTAAGGTCATATTAGGAACACTGGAACAGTAAGCCTAAATGCAATTAATAGATTGTAAAAATTACCCTCTGCCCGCCTCCGGGGGGCTTGAGCTAACTCAGTTATTAGGAAGCTTTGGAGGGAATTTTACTGAGGACAAGATAAAGATATCAGAAGAGGCCCTTATCCCAGGACCTTTGTCCCAGGCATTTATTCTTCGAAATTCCAGGGGGAAAAGAGTGAGAACAAGGAAGGGCAAGGCATTATATAGCCCCCCGCTCAGGGAAAAGATAGTTGGACCATAGGCCAATAGGGTCAGAGAAGGAAGGAAGGGTCATTCTATGTGGTAAGGAAACTCCAGGGGTTCAGAAGGGAGAAACCATTCCCCTAGAGAATTACAATAGATCAGATTAAATATCTTCTATTTGCAAGCTTAACTAGTCTTACATACCTCTCCTTTTTGTTTTTCCACCCTGCAGTTTTGTCTTTTTGTGACTGAATGAAAGCAGGCAAAAATGAAAGAAGCCCTCAGTTATATAAAATCATTTAAGCACAAAGTATAAATCACATAGCAGCATCTGCATATGTTTAAACAGGTATATTTTATAATTGGTTACCTGTACAAGGAAGTTTTCAGTTAGTAGGCACCAAGAGGCAAACAAAGTTTCCAAATGCTACACTACTCCAGCAGTCAGCAAAGGACTTATGAGATTTTAAATGCAGAAAGAAAAGAATGCAGACAGTTGTTTAGTGCAGAACTTTCTTTTCGATTTACTCTTTGCACAGGAGCAAAATGTTCTGGTAAAAAACCTGAAAAGCAGATTCTGTGTCCATTTTTAACTTGACACATCTTACAATGTCAGTTGTCTGTCCTGCAAAAAGCATACAGAACACATAGCCAATGTAGAAAATAACTATCACACTTTATGAATGTAGTAAATAATGAATTGCCCTGAATTAATTTACCACAAGATTATCCCACAAGGAGATTATATATATAATCAAATACAATGTCAAAAAAAATTAAAATGCTTTTCATAATTTTCACTTCTTCCTAATATATACCCTTAAAATAAACTGGTAAAGATGTGAAAACACTTGATGACACTGTTGTTTTCTTCTGAAATCCAGAAAATATTCTAACATATAATCTTAAGCAAACTTATTTACAGCCACACTCACTTTCAGTTATAATATTTTAACAGGTAAAATATTTTTTGGTTGCTTTCAAAGTCAAAGTTGGTTGGAAGTCTCTCATGTCTCACTTTTTCTGGGTTTTGTTTTGGTTTTTTCTTTGTTTTTTTCTTTGCTTTACAGTATTCTTGTGAAGTATTTGCCATGGACATTGCTCACATTAGACACATTGGACATTCCTTTCCACTGAGGCTGTCCTTAGACCCTTTTTCAAGTAGTTGACACACATGGGCACTGTCAAAACACAAAGCATGAGGTTGTAACACTGCACACGAGATGGTCCAACTGGGACCAAGTGAGATTTCTGCACTGGAAGTCTGGTTTGGGAGTGTAAGTCTGGTTTAGAAGGATAGGGGAAGTATACTCATAGACATGCATAACTCACCTGTTCAGCAAGTATCAAATTTTCAGCTCTCGCTCCTACTTCCTTCTATTCCCATTTCCCCAACACAGAACAAACAAAAAAAACCCCAAACAAACAAAAAACCCAATTTCACTAGTTTACAAAAATTTCTGAAACATTCTGAGTGTGTCTGACTTTAATAATATTATAATATTTATTTTTTTGCTCCTTTTTTTTTTTATTTAAGAAAAGCATTTTAGTGGAGGAAAAAAAAGGAGAAAAAGTCTCATGAAAAATTCAGATTTAAATGTTAAATCCAAAGATAAGCAAAGCAGTTTTTCAAGAGCTAAAGTGTAACTGGAAATCCATCTTTTCATACATGATAAATTAAATAAAATCAACAAGTAAACTAAAAACCTAAACCTGACAAACCAAAAAAGCAACCAAGCAAACAAAAACCCATCAGTGCTGAGACAGATGTCCTTCAAGAAATGTTTTTTAAGTCCAAAGTTTGGAAATATCCGTCTGAAATCGCAACGGTGGAAATAGCATGTTAGAATGGAAGGAAATCTAACAGGCTTTATTTTTGTTTTACTGCAAGTGGTGTAGTAGAAACAAAATATCCACATTAAATACGCGGTGTTCTTTTTCAGCCTGTATCCTGCCTCTAAGCCCTTCAGGCCCAGCCATGCAGGCAGAGTTTTCAGATTTTCCACTGGATTACAGAAAATGATGCCAACATGAGTATCCTTTAGCTCACAGAGCTCTAATTTAAATGTATATCCTATTACAATGGCACAGCAAGTTTCTGGATCTCAACTGTGTTGGCATTTGCTCCAGAGAAAGATAGAACAAAATGGTCCACAAAGGTCCCATTCATATTAAACTGGCTCCTGCTAAAACCCTGAGTGGCTGTTTAGTCACTGAGTTATGCAGCAAGATATGTTACGTAGGCAGTCAATGAGCTTAGGCTGCACCAGCGTGTGTCAGGACCACAGCCATGAACCTTTCACCAGGTACTCTAGTAGCTGTTGGTGTTTAGCCAGAGATGTAACATTTCAGACCTACCTGTTCCAGGTAAAACTTTTCTCAAAAGCAGGCACATGGAAGGTTACACATTAACAATCAGTCCCAGTTACTCCCAATGGGATTTGCGTGTGCTGCCTTGAAAACGTAGCCCTTAAGGCCCATCTACAGTTAATATAACAAGTAGCTGCTACAAATGACCAGGAAGACTGAATATTCAATTTAATAGCTGTGTTTTCTGAATCAATATGAACTGATTGAAAAGTAAACACTTGAGCTTAATCTATTACTGTCATATAAAATTGGCCTTCCTCCTAAGTGGCTTTAAGAAATTTGGCCTGACCTTTTATGTCTATATGGAGTAGTGTCTTTGAAAGAAGGAAAAATCTGCAAAGTCTCTGTCATCCAGAGCAGAATAAAAACAGAAAATGCATCATTTGACTGAATTCAGGTCTGCATTTCTAAGTATACTGTATTCATTTGTGGACTTCAATCAACTGTGAGCTACAACACTGCTTCGCCAAAAACAGTATATCATGTCTACGAGTTCATCAGGCCCAAATCCCTCTGTGTCTGAAATTCATACAGCTCAAACATTATGCATTTGATGTCCTACATCTATAGAAACAAGATGATGACCTACCCTACAGAAACAACACGCATGCAACTATTGTCACTATAATTTTGCTTTAAATAAGAGCAATTCCACATAGTGAGGGAAAAGAGCGTCCTAGATTCACTTAAATAGAGAGCAGATTCTTGTTGAAAAAAGGAGTAGATTTGTGCTCTTAATTAAGTTCTACATTCAAAGCACAACAAAAATGAGTCATATCTTTGAGAGTGCAACAGGGACAGGGAATTAAACATATCTTCTTTCCTCAAGACTTACAAAAAAACCCCCAACTTTACTTGCACTATACACCCAAGTAACTTTCTTTTATCCATGTACAAAAGTTGAAAGGTGAAATGATAGTTACTAGATAGTCCCTAGCTTGGGTGCAATAGTAGATATCAACATCCACAAAAAAAATTCTGAAGTATAAACAATTTGAGGACAGTAAAATAATACCCACAAAGCTAAAACTTGAATCAGAGAAAAGTCCAAGACACACTAGCTTTTGGAATATGTCTAAGACTCATGGGCAAACCAGTACTAATTAGGAATTCCTTTAGCTGATAATTGTGGGCTTTTTCATGGACATATAACCTAAGGAAAGAAATGTTTTCAGACAGTGTCTGGTGACCCCAAGCCCAGCCAGAGTTCTCGTAATGGTTTACAAGAAGTACTCTGCCTCCTAAAAATTTTCTCCCTCCTATTGTCACAGGTCAGCCACTCAAAAAAAAAAAAAAAAAAAAAAAAGACTGCAAATCCGCCTTCTACGACCCATTGTACCTATGAGGCAAAAAATTTTCTTTGTGGCATAACTTGCAGAGACTTCTCCCACTTAGTCAATGAGATTTCACAAGCAGTGTAAAACAACTGCTGAATGGAATCCATGAAGTTAAAGAAAGCAAAAATTACACTGTGATTACATTTTTTATATTTCTATAAAAGCATTCCAGTGTTTTAAGCTGTTCTTAATTTGGGTGCCAGAACCTTAGGATTTCACTCCTTGAGGTTTACTAACAGAGAATTCCATTCTTATTTATTCTTTACAGAAAGGAGATCCTACAGCAAAAAATTAATGCTCAACATAATTTGTAGAACTAAACAGAACTCTTACTTACTCATCCAGTCCAGTGTTTCTGTTTAAATGAAACAAAAACATTGTTGAGACTCAAGCCTGCCTGTAACACAAAGTCTTAAATACTTCAAAGCCTGTGTAACTGGGTTGTCTGTTTTGCAACTGGATAGGAGATTCAAGCACAGCAATGACCTATAATGTTTGCTGTGCTTTACCTTTGCATGGCAGGACTTAATGTCTTTCTACATCAGCTCTTTAACTTCACAAACTTATATCTACAAAGGGAGTTTTAGAAAACAACAAATATGTATTAACATATTAACTGTATGCATACAGTTTTTATATAATATATGATTTTGGATGAATGGTTAAAATTTATAGCAATAGGAAATTTACCTACAGATAAAAGAAGAAGTTGTTTTTTAGATCTCACAATGAGATTTTCATATATTCATATATATATATTCATATACATAGGGGGGAAGAAAAGGCAGGTCATCTTAAGCCTGTAATTGAGCAAATTTCATTTTTTTGTTAAGCATCAGGCTTGAGTATCATTTTCTCTAAACTGTCCTCAACAATAACTACTTAAGGGCCATTGACAAGTTTTGCCCATATAAAGTGAGCAGGGAAAAGTACCAGCATGCATTGAAAGAAATATGACTGATGAAATTCCTGCAAACTCTTTCAGTTCTTCATAAACAAAGCTCCTGCAGTCCTTCTTCAGGCAAACTTCCATTGAAGGCCATTTTTATTTCTATCTGTAGCAGCTTGCTACAGACAGAAGCTGCTACAGACAGAAATACAATGTCCTATCCTACCAGATAGGAACTTTACCCCTAGTATAATCTTTAACACCGGTCTGTCTGATACTAGGAGGATGTAGAAGGAGTTTCTGTTCCAACTCTCCACATTGTATCTCAGACTAACTGGGAACTTGACTGCAGGAATTTGTGACTACTTTCTTTTTTTTCCAAAGTTCATAAAATTGAAGTATGCCAAGATCACATGTAATTTACTACAGATGACATTCACATCTAAAGAAATTTTTGTTGGTTAATAGAAAATGTAGAAAAGTAGTATTTCAAATAGTAGAGCAGATGTGTGAAGAAACAGCTATATTACCACTCATATGTGTGTGAATGTAAAGGAATACTTGCAAAGGTCACAGTCAGACCAGAAATTCAATGATGTAATCTCACAAAGCACATTAATTCTAAGGAACAGTAGGCCTGACTGTACTTTTGGTAGGTGAGAGAAGGCTTCAGAACAGTTCCTTGGAGCAAGGTCAAGACTTGGGACTTAGAGCAGCACTTCAGTGGTTCTTGTATAAATATGATATTGATGCCTTAAGTTTTAGCTTTCATGTTTTTCAGGCTCTGTGCTGCCTAGGGCTGTAGTTCTGAGCCTCATATTAAGTGCTAATAAGCTCTCTTCACAGAGTAGGCAGACAAAACAAATCCTTTTCCTGCTGAAGACCAAGGACAGCTTTCAGGCCAAAAAGCATAAACAGTGGACTGAAGAGAGAAACAAGAAGGATGAGAACTCACAACCTGAAGCTGCAACTGGACAATTAAACCCCAATTTGCAAACGGACCAAAACTTATGAAAGTGTAAGACCTCATGACCAGCAGTCCATTTGATTTTTTGTGACCATTTTAAGTCCACCTTGGGTGTAGCCCTGGTCAGGCTCTTGTCTTGCCCAAGGTGTATCCTAAAGGCCTTTCAATTACGCTCTAGCTCTGTCCAGTCACTGTTTCATGTCAGCCTTCCCAAGGCATTAATATTTCACAGTCATCTGCTTTGTGTCCCCGTTTGAATCAGATGCAGTGTTCTTGCCAAATGCCCTCTTCACTTTCCAAACTCTGATGCTTTGTGTTTGCCTCTCATAGAGAGTATTCCTCTGCACCCACTTCTAAACATGACAGAGTCCTCATTGTCAGGAACTTAACTGTATGTATAAATATTAATGCAAGCACAGAATAAAATATATAGGCAATGTTAAAATGGCTGCCATACCAGATAGATATTAGTATCACAGTTTTAAAAGATAAGTATTCTGAGAAGAAATTCTCTAATGTTGAAGTGACAGCAATGTGCCAGACTGTACATTCCATTTCTCTGATAGTCACCATGGGTACATAAGTAGTCTAACAGAGAGCTTATCATTAAAAAATGGGTTGAAAAATCTTTTTTGAGAATCTTAGATTTCTCCATTAGACTTCTCCCCATCTCTTCTGTCTTATTTTCCAAGAGGAAGGTACATTTCCTTCAATCTTTTTTTTTTTCTGGCCTACATACTTGTAAAACAGAATCACAGACTGGATCAGTTTGGAAGATACCATAATAGGTCATCTGATCTAACCTCCTTGCTCAAGTAGGCTTATCCCAGAGCACATGGCACAGGATTGTATCCAGATAGTTCTTGAATACCTCCAGTGAGGAAGATTCCAAAACCTCTCTGGGTGACCTGTGCAAGTGCTCAGTCACCCACACAATAAAGAAGCTGTTCCTTATGTTCAAGTGGAGCTTCATCTGCATGAGTGTGCCTATTGCCTTTTGTTCTATTGCTTGGCATCACTGAGCAGAGCCTGGCTCCACCCTCTTGACATCCTCCCTTCAGATACTCACAGACATTGATCAGGTCCCCTCTCAGTCATCTTATCTCAAGGCTGAACAGGCCCAGCTGTCTCAGCCTTTCATTAAAAGACACATTCTCCAGTCCCTTAATCATCTTTGTTATCCTCACCTAGACCTGCTCCAGGGCATCCATGTCTTTCTTGTCCTGAGGAGCCCAGAACTGGGCACAGTTCTCCACACATGGCCTCACCAGGGCAGGACAGAGTAGAGTAGAGGTGCAGCATCACCCCCCTTGTCCTGCTGGCAATGCTTTTACTGATGCACCCCAGGGCACTGCTGACCTTTTTGGCCATAAGGCCACACTGCCGGCTCATGGGCAGCTTGCTGTCCACCAAGACCCTCAGGTGCTTCTCCACAGAGCTGCTTCCCAGCAGGTCAGCCCCAGCCTCTGCTGGTGCCTGGGTTGTTCCTCCCATGTGCATGACCCCATATTTGGTCTTGCTCAAAATCAGAAGGCTCCTCTCTGCCCATCTCTCCACCCTGTCAAGGTCCATCTGAAGGTCTGCACATTTCTCTGGTTACCACTCCTCCCAGCTGTGAGGGAGTCTAAGATGATATTGTGAGTAACAGAGTCAAAAGCCTTGCTGAAGTCTAGGTAGACAATATCCATTGCTCTCCCTTTGTCCATCCAGGTGGCGGTTTTGATGCCAAACTGGTTTCTGCTTTTATGTATTCTTCATATGTATTTGTAGCTCAGTAGTTTATTATTATATAACTATACAAATTCGTAGCTAGACAGAAAGAAAAAACAGGTACCTAAGGCCCTATCCTAATCCTGCTTCTTCTGAGAATGAAGGTTGAGCCACCTTCCCAAGACACTTTCTGCCATAAAGAGCTAACATGGAAGGGGGGCTTCAGAAGAGGGTTGAACCAAGAGGGGGAATGACCTCATCACCTGTGTTTCTAATTGGGGATTCTTGTCAATTATGCAAATTTGTTAAACATATAAAACAGTACTTGCCCTATGTTACGTGTACATCTTTTTACACATTTTCAGTGTGTATTCCAGAGTGTTGTGCACCTGAAGGTATATTCATTAAAGGTAGTTGCATTTTATTACCTAATCTTTTTAGGCTCTTGGTTTTAGAGCTCAAATAGGCAATAGTTTCATCATAGAAGGTGGTTGGCCAAACATGATTTACCACTGATTAATCCACTACTCATGATCATTTTCTTGTCTTCCACGGGGATAGAAACAGCCTCCAAAATGAGGTGTTCTATCACCTTTCCAGGGATTGAGGTGAGACTGACCAGCTGATAGTTCCCTGGATCCTCTTTCTTGCCCTTTTCAGAGAGCAGGGTGATATTTTGCTTTCTTCCAGCCTTCAGACAACTTTTCTGATTCAAAGATGCTCATGAGAAGCCTGGCCATGGTGTCTGCCAGCTCTCTCAGCACTCATGTATGCATCTCATCAGGGCCCATAGACTGGTGGATGTCAAGGTTGTCTCAGCTGGATGTTCTGTAACCCAATCCTCCATGAAGGAATGAAAGCCTTCTTTCCAACATTCCTTTACCCTGGTCTCGTGTGTCAGAGATTCCTGAGGGTTGGTCCTGTCAGTGCAGACCAGCGCAAAGAAAGTGTTCAAGTAATTCATGTCTTCTTTGCTTTCTTTGTTACCAGTGTTACCTCTCCCTTCAGTAGCAGTCTCACAATATAATTTATTTCCCTTCAGTTAGTGATGTATTCAAAAAGCCCTTCGTACTGTCCTTGACACTATTGGCCAGATTCAATTCAAGATAGGCCTTGGGCTTCCTTGTCTCATTTCTCCTTACTCTGTGATTTCTTTGTATTTATTCCAGGTGCTCTGACCCTACTTCCATCTCCTGTGTGCTTTCTGCTTATACCTGAGGAATGACAGGAGTTCTTCATTCATCCATGGATGTCTCTTGCCCACAGAGCCTAACTTCTTGCTTATTGGGATGTGTTATCCTTGAGCCAGGAGGAAGCGACCCTAGAATATCAACCCTTCTTCCCTGCAGAGCCTGTTCCCAGAGAATTCCTCCAACAAAATTTCCTAAAGTGGCTAAAGTTCTCTTTCCTGAAGTCCACGTGGTTACAATCCTACTTGCTGCATTGTTCACTCCTCCCCCAATACAGAACTCCACAATGTCATGATCACTACCCAGCCAAGGCTGCCCCCAACCTTCACAGCCCCCATAAGGCCTTCCCTGCTTGTTAGTGTGAGGCCAGGCAGCACAACATTACTTGTGGGATCCCTATCCCTGACAAGAAGCTGTGATCAATGCTTTTCAGGAACCTGCTGGGCTGTTTGTGTTTCACATGATGGTTCTGCAGCAGATGTCAGGGTAGTGAAAGTCCCCCAACAGAACCAGTGTCGTTGTTTCTGAGGCTGCTTTGTGCTGTGTACAGAAGGTCTCATCCACTTCCCTCTCCTGCTTGGACGGCCTGTAGCAAACACCCAGGAAACCTCATTATTATTATATTGTTGCTGATGCTATTTATTATTATTACCATTATAATTATGATTATCATTGTTTTATTATTGTCATCACAATTTTCTAATCCCCATATTCAGGCACTCTCCCTATATTCTTTCCAGGATATTTCTATCATTGCTTCCACAGCACTGCCTGTGCATTTCCTTCTTACGCTTTCATTTGTCTAGGAGGTCCTTACTGACCAATGCTGGTCTCCTTGCTCATGCTTAAAGAACAATGTCCTTAAAGAGCTTACAGTTCCATTCATTTCCTATGTTTCTGAAAGCGGATTCCCAGGGTGCCCTGTCCACTAATTTCGTGTAAAAATGAAAGTTGTCTCTCCTACAATTTAGCACTCTGGCTGCACTCCTCCCCGACCCATTTCCCTCAAGACTGTGAATTCATCAGTATTCAATCACTGAAGTTGAGGCTATCACCAGTCTTGTTCTTTCATGTTGGTAAGAACCAGTCCAATATTGCTTCTCCTCTGATCAGACTGTGGTGAAGTCTTCAAATTTGAGGCATTCATTACTACAAATGGGAAGAAAGCACTAAAGGCATGATTTTAGACAGATTTCAAAAGAGACATGTTTTATAATGGAGGCTTTGTAACATGGAGCAGAGAAGGGCAGATTGTGCTCTTTTTGGCAAAAAATATATGTACAAATTCACTCGCAAAAGAGTTTACTGAGTCAACTACATTTTAAAGTAAATAGATTAATATTTTAATTAAAATATTCAAGTTAATGGAAATATTTAATCTAATTTTTTCAAGTTAATGGAAATCATTATTTTAAATTTTAGTATTGCAGCTTCCCCTAATCTTATAGCAGCTATTATTCATGGAAATCACAGGCCTTTTGTGCTGGCTGCCATCTGACTCTTAGAGTTACAGGGCCTTTTCCAAGAGTCTTGCTGCTGCAGAGAGCCCTCCTGGAAAGTATGGCCCCAGGACATGTACCCTAGATGTTTCACTCCCGTAAATGTTGGAAATACTACCACCTTCAAATTAACAACCTTCTGGCAATAAATCACAATAAAGGCAGACATTTCGTTCCAACAGGATTTTTTTCTGGTGGCAGTGTAACTGTTTTCATGAAAAATAAAGGTACAAAATGAAGTTCATTCAGCTTAGAAAAATAAAATATTTTAAAGTTGTGCTATGATTTTTTTATTTTTGTTACCTACAAGACTCACTTGCTGCAAAGCTGTGGTTTATGAGATTCCCTATATGTGAGAATTGGTATTGCAGGGACAGAAAGACAGAACTGTGACTGCAGAAATTATAAGAAGGGAACAGCTACAAAACAGGCTCTTGAGACAACTCCTTCTATAAGGAACATCTTTCACAAATGTTTGAAGTCCCACCTACAGGGATCACAAAGCCACTGAACTAGTACTAGTTCCTACTTATTTCGGCAGAATCCCTGGGTGACAAAAGAGTGCCAAGAGAGATGAAGACTTAGGCTAAAGGTATTAAAATTTGCTCCCTTTTGCAGTGTTTATCTTTTTCTTGTCTTAAAAAAAATCTTGATTTCATTCAGCTTGTTTTCTTCTGCAGTAAATATCCAGACACATGCTTGTCAGACATTATGAGCATATGTGTTTGGATTGAAATAAGATCAAGAGGATAAGCAAAAATATATAAAATAGAGGAGATATTTCAAGGTCTACATAATTATGTTTGCCAGTTTCCCAAGTCTGGGAGAGCTTCCCATTTCTCTGTCCCCTGGATATTGTCCAAAGAAGAGACTTCAGCATGTACTTATTTGAGAGCAGCAAGTCATTCAAAATTAGGATTATAGTAAGTCTGAAAATCACATGTATGCTGAGTCCATTAAAAAATACATCCAGAATCACTTAGTTTCCAAATGTGTTTCTCACTTCAACTCGTTTCTAGGAAAACCAATTGTAGAAACCATTGCTGTGAATCAGATGTCCTTCCTCTCTGGCTTTCTCTCCTGGTGCCATTGAGAGGTTCACTTATAGCTCTGTGCAAAGGGCAGAGAGCAGCTGCAGCTGTGGAGCAGATGTGACAGAGGGTGCTCTGCACACCTGGGACAGATGACAGCAAAAACCCTTTTAGGGAAGATCAAGAAGTTTGTGGTTCCCACTGTTGCTGTCTCTGCCTTCCTGAGATACACAGCAACTGCCAGTTTTTATGGAATAGGCAAAGGGACTTGATCACATCTCTAGAGATCAGGGTTGCCCATGTCAGTCTGAGAGAACTTTACCTTCCAAGGCAGTGGGAAAGCGCAATGTCTGCCCATGCTCACTGGTGCAGGAGGTGATGGGGAGCCAAAAAACTCATTCTGGGAAATCTGCACATTTCCTTCTTGGTCACATCACACGCAACAGTTTTCTTGGATATAATTTTTGCATGTATCCAGTTATTCTTTTTTCAGTAGGAGAAATCAGCTGTAATTTGCATCGATCCTTTAGACAAACAGAATTTATATTGAATTTTGGCCTCAGTTTAAGTAGCTTCAGAAAAAAAAAACCAAAGAAAAACTCCCTGAAGATACTGTGTTTTAGATCACCATTATTATATTTTCAAAGCAAAATGCTTTCATTTCTTAAATTTGAAACCATTTTTCAAAGTCAGATAAGGTTTATTTTTAGAAGCATTAAAATTTCAGAAACGCAAGTCCTTGATTTATTTCAGATTAAATAAAACATTCCTGTTGGGTGATTAAATTTCTCATAGAGCTTGTTTGTTTGTTTATATTTGATTCACTTCACAGCACAAATAAATACATAAATAGTTGAATTTTCATGGATGTTGAATTCACAATGACTAATATGATTGGAAAAATAACTATTTCGCAATTTTCTTGGTGAGTAGGTACACTGAATGCCACAAATTCACACACACTGCTTGTGTCTGATTTAAGAAAATATGCGTAGCATTGAATAATAGTAAAAGAACTTGTTATAGCTGCGCTGGTCTAAGTATTAAAAAAAAAGAGGAAGGGTTTATGGTGTTAATGCCATATGTTCTGGAAAAGTGGGCACAGCCCTCCTTCCTTCCTTCTCCCTTCACAGGCCAAGAAGCCCCTGGCACCGGGGTCTTGTTCCAGGAGACACAGCCGCTGGAGTGCCCTGGAGATCAGTACCCAGAGCTGGGAGGCGGGGCAGACCCCGGCCGGATGACCTGGACTCTCGGCTGAGCCGGCAGTCTGGCCCAGCCCTGCTTGAGGATCAATCCAGAGTGCACAGCCTCACCAGCACACCTTCGGCTTCAAAGTCCCCAGTACTACCAGCCCCCTACCAAGATTCTCTCATTGCAATTTTAAGTTCAGCAATAAATCTGTTTTTCATTAATGAGAGAATTAACAAGAGAGACAATCTCATTTCAGACCTATTAAAAACAAAATTAGGTATATTAAACAAGGTACATAAAGTGCTATGGGAAACTTTTTTCACCAATAATCATGACTGCAGCCGGAGTAATCCAATCTAAATTGCTATTGAAAAATTGCATCCCACAGTTTTCCTATTTCTGAAGGTCACCAGCTCCCCCAGACTAGCCACACCTTAATTTCACTTGAATTAGTTTTACAACAGCACAAGTGAAAGGCCTTTGAGAAAGTTACTTGGTTTTGTCAACTCATTTTAATAAAATCAGGATCCGGTTAAGTAGGTTTAATCACACAGATACAGTTCTGGTCTCATTAAATCTAGAAGGTTCGGGTGTAAAGCAATCCAAGAAAAATCAGAATCAGCACCTGTGGTGGAAAAGCATGTCTGAGTATGCTGAAAGCTTGTAACTTAGGTAGAAAATGCTAGATTAAGAGCAGAATATTATGTCTAAACATGACAAATAATTCATTGCACTTTCCTATATTTCGCTGACATCTATTGTCATTTCTTTCTTTTTTCCTAGTTACAACAACGAATGAAGATGTGGTAAAAGTCAAAAGGTTGAATTTTAAAGTCACAGTTCTTATGCAGATGTGCTCATTTGTTAAAGCTTAGCATTTAACCACAGGCCATGACTAGAATTTATTAACTCACTAAAAAATGATAGTATTAGGTCCTCGGACATTGTGTAGTGACTGCTTGCTTAATTATCCATATCTAAAGAGTTAAAATGGTGGCTTTTGCTGATTTAATATTCTTCCAGCTTTCTGCTGGTGTGCAGTGTACTGTCCATTAACAACACAGGTCACTGAGTATCCACTGAAAGCTTACTCTGGAAATACCTGAAGGACACATTGAACTCTTCAGAAATCAGTGTCATAATATTTCATGTGTTAACAGAATACAAGGCATAGTGATGCATAGCAAAGGATCAGCCCAGGGTGGGCATCTGAAGTGTTCTCTCTTGTCACTGAATGCTAGAGTGAAGCATTGTAATTTTATTCCAATTATACTTTTAGTGCCATGATGTCACAGCATAAATTTGTACTTTTGCATGCAGCTCATGCTGGTGTGATGACAGCTCTTAAAATATTGAGCGATTGTACACCCGTCAGCATAAAATTATTCTAACACGGTGCCTTTATTAGGGCTTCAATAAATGCCTTTCTTCTTGTGTTCCAAGGTGGCATTTGCAAATGAGCTAATTTCTCAGCAGTACAATAATTGTGTTGCATTTATTTTGTGAGGTGGGGGTGGAGGAGGGAGAAGAAAAATGCTGTTACATAAAAGGGGTTCTTTTTGCCATCAAAACTACATTCACTATCGCTAGGTAAGTTTTAAAAAGAACACATTAACTAAATGACTATACAATTATTTAAATGAACTTGGTGCTTTTTAAAGCCATGGAGGAGTATAAACACTTTTCCAAGCCATATAACAAAAGATGTGACAGCCCGCTCACAAGAAACACTTCCTGAAAGTCAAGCGCAAACTATTTTTGCTAATTGGTGACAGATATTTTGGGGTTCAGAATGCATCTGCTTCAACAAACTAAATCCAAAGCTGATGTCAGCTAACCTAATTCACAGGGCAAAATGCATAAGAATAAAGCTTAAGGAGGAAGCAGGTTTTAAAATGTACATGTTTTCTTTTGATGTCTTTGTTATCTAGAAAATAGACAAAATGATGCAAAGAAAATGATGCATAAATGGAATTCTGAAATCATAGCTAACTTAAAAGACTTGAATTCACTGTTTCCTTGATACACACATCCAACAGTCTATCTGAGAAGATTTTGTGTCATGCTGTGCTTCTCATTTCTTGTGTTACTTAGACTCAAAACAACAACTGACTTTTCAAAGTAGTGTTTAGTATGCATCATTCAATGTTCACAAATATGAAATCTGTTCAGTCACTGAAAGCATTTAATTTTAGGGATATTGCTTTAAAAATATATTTTTAAATCAATTATTCCATGAGCCAAGCTTCAGCTGTTATCAATGCCACATGTTCCTCATCCTTCCTTCCTCTATTCCCTACTATAAATAAAGATGTTATTAAACTTAAAATTTATTCAAAGTCAACAACATGTTCTACTAAATAAAAAGTAAAATGTTTTGGAAATCTTTTTTTTGCCAGAAAGAGACTCTTATCCAGCCTCTGAGATTTAAATATTTAATAAAATCTGTACAGCTGTCGTATGGGTCTGAATTTAAAGGAACTTAGTGTTTTTAAAACAAAACTACTCAGTAATATCTGCAGTTAAGGCACAAAAAGTACAAAGAGAAGTCATCATATAGAAAGAACTTAATTAAAGCACAGTGAAGTAAGTTCAGCAATTGAGATGATCTGTTTTTCTCTCAATTATGCTTAAGATCTGTGTCTTAAACCATCAGATCTTTAATGAGGTTGAATTTAACCAGAGCATTCAACAGTACATTTTGCTTAGTGAGAGTCAGTTGTGTTTAGACAGAATCAAGCACATGCATAAAAAGCAGAAAATTAAAAGGAAAAACAAACTTGCATAATCCCAAAACTGCCACAGGTATTTTGTGATAGAGCAGAGAAATCAGCTACCACATTTTAAGTTCATTTTTTAACTGCCTACCCTATCTAGCTACAGCTAGGTAAGAGAATTATTTGCAGCTTGTAAATGTCTGAATTCTGTAAATATAAAGGCAAACTGATGAGGAAATTACTGTTTAATTAAGTTGCAAAGATTTTGCTACTAAACCTGCAATAAGAGAGGATGAGAATGAAATTTTTATGAAAAATTGAGCTGTCCAGTGACTGTATCTGTTTCATAAATTAAGTATTTGCCATATACATTATATACACATAAATATCTATCTATATCTGTTTATCTATCTACACACATAGAGTAATTTTGGTTGCTAGCAACAGTAAGCTAAATGCCTATGCAGGCTGCAACAGGCCATGAATCAGTCTCACAAAACTGTTTACTTGTGACTGATGAGGCCCTAGAAAACTTTTAGAGTCTTATCTACCAGTAGCAGAAATATCAATGAAGAGTGACCTTTTCTAATATAATGAATGAAGATACATAGGTAACAGTCAGTCAGTCCAAATAAATTTATCAGAGTTGCTATAGCTAGCATTGATAAAATTCTTTAGGTAAAAAGGGTAAATCTTACTGATAGAAATGTAAGAAAATGATATTTTAGAGCTGGACTTTCATACAGGTATTTCACTATTGACATGGGTAGATTATCTATCTAGCAAGTTAATTGCATTTTCATTACCCAGTGAAAAAAAATGGAGTAGGTAGTGTTTTCTTCCATAGCCAAGGAGAAAGGAGGAACTGGAACACAGGGAGGAATTAAGAAAAGAGCATCTCTCGGAGTCACTGGGATTATGATAGAAAAACTCCTAATCACTTTATGCTGAAAACTGCTGAAAAACAAGCAAAAGATCATTAAGGTCACCAAAGAAAGATAGGGAACAACTTCAGTCAGTGGCAAATAGGGAACAAAAGGAAGAAAACAAATGCATGAAGAAAACAATTACATTATTGTCAAGGTGGAAGTATAAAAGATTAACAAAAAAAAGATCGCATGTTCTGGAAATGCAGTCATACAAAACTTAAGTGTAGTGCATAATGATGCTGCATATGACTGTATTTTCAATTAAAAATAAAAATTATCAAATTTTGTGAAGCTCAAATGAAAATGTGAAAAAATATTCTTCAGATGAGGCTATATTTTAATCAACCCATAAAGAAAGATCTCATGTAGGTTTGCTTTTTAAGTTTCCTATTCACCATTAATTTCTTTCCAAATTCTGTTTGAAAAACGATGAAGTTTTTTATTCCATAAATGCCAAAGAGAGATTTTCTGACCTTTTCAAAAGAAATTCAAGGCAATCAAATCTATTTATGCTGATTAATATACTTCTGTGAACATATTTTTGGTGCAGTTGTGTCCATGGTTTTTGGTAAATAAGTTGTCCTGCTGAAAATGTTAGTAAGATTTAGTACATAGAAAAATAAAGCTGCAGAATACATGCAAGACTGAGAGCTGGGTCTGCTCAGCCTGGGGAAGAGAAGTTTCACGGGGAATTATCAATGTGCATAGGTATCTGAACGGGGCATGTAAAGAAAACAGGCTCTTTCCTGTGAAAGAGCACAGTGGCAGAACAAGAGGCAACATGCACAGGAGGTTCTTTCCAAATGTCAGGAAACACATTTTTCCCCTGTGAAGGTGACTGCAGATCGCAGAGAGCAGTCGTGAAATCTCTGTTCCATACAGACATTATCCTGGGCAAACTCATTAAGGTTGCCCTGCATGAGCAGGGAGGTTGAATTGGTTGAATGAACACCAGATGTCCCTTACAACCTACTTCAGCCATCCTGTTGTTCTGTGTTTACATGGATTTAGGGAAAGGGAGTCCACTCCAAATCAACCAATGATGATCTTTACCAGGAAAGATTTCTGTTCCATTAACTTTTCAAATGAATACACATGGTTATGGCTTTCAAATGTTAAGATCCAAGTATGAGTGTTCCTGCAATTATAGATTATCTTCAAGCCCCAGGGTTGAAGTTTTCCTTAAGAAATTAGATGGAACTAAAGAGTCCACCCATGTACCTCTCACAGAAATCTCATGCTTTGAGAATTTCCCTTGCTTTGAAAGATGGAAGTTTCTTACTATTAAAAGAAGAGATGCTCCAACATGAGAGAAGTAAGAGGACCACCAGATACCTTAGAGATGTAATGGCGACCCTCTGAGGCTGGGTCGGCAAGCAGGCCTCCAGGAAGTAGAGGAGAGCTACAGCTATTCCTAAAAACACCAGAGAAATAGCAGGAGAGTCCTTCGGGAAAATACTGCACATGATGGAAGGCTGAAGGCCAAGCTGTTGATCTTCAGAAATGGGGGATTCCTTGTTGGGGTTTGCAACTGACTTACTACATACTAGGAATAGAGTGACTTAGCAATGCCAGTTTGTAAAAGAAATAAAATCTTCAGCTCCACAGGTGACAGTTCAAAACCAGCTGGGAGACTGGTCATAGGACACACAGCCCCAGGTTCCTTGATGTTAGTGCAAGGGTCACAGAGAGGTCCACTTTGATGACAGTGTGATAATCTCAAGATACATTTTACTCTAGTGAATATTGTGGGCCTACTTTTTTAGTAAACTATAAATTAAAATATCTCAGTAATACAGTTGGTAGGAGGACAGCAGGAAAATGATTCTCGATCATATTCTTAATTTCATCTTCCCATCTAAACTTCTTACGAATTCCCAAGCTATTACTTGTATTTAATCCTTAAGTCCCTTTTCATTTAAATGTTACTTCTTCCCTGCTAGTACAGTTATGGGGAACTGTCTTCATAGAACAATTGTGTATTTCTAACTTTTTCATCTAGCCAACAGGAAACATCTACGTTTTACAGGTAGAATATGAGGATGTCTGCCTCTTTCCTTCATGCTACAAAACCACCCACCTTTGTCTGAGCACATAAACAGAGACACCTGAATGCTGGCATCTCCTAATATTTTCCGAGAGTTTCCTTTCTACTCTTCTCCCTAGAAAAACAAATCCATTCTCCCTAAACTCACAGGGAAAGAAATACTCATAGAAGCCACTGAAGAAGATCAGATCAAACCTCCTTCTAGCCTAGTAACATGTCTCTGACAACAACCAGTACTGGAAGTTCAAGGAGAAGTATAAGAATGGAGCAAATATATCTCATCACAGTAATTCCCCAGTTCCCACTGATTGACAATCTCAAGACATCATGAACCAATGGTGTTGCCTTATTCTTTAATAACTCACATTGTATATTTTCATGTAGCTATGCAAAAGTACTCGTGGATGTACTCTATTTACCACACCAACCAAATTGATAAGGTACAGACCTCAAGATAAAACATCACCATCACAAAAACCACAAATCACCACCAAAAAGAAAATACACAAAACAAACAAGAAAAAGCCATCAAAACCAAAGGAAAAACAAAACAAAACAAAACAAAACATAAAAAAAAAAAAAACAAAAACAAAAAAAAAAAAAAAACCACCAAAAAAAATCTCCAGAAAAACCAAACCAGGAGTAAGGAGTCACAAAGAAAAATGTAATTAAGATATGTAGTTTGTTTTGTTTTTGGTAGCTGACTGCTTATTCTAACTATGAATGATAGTTATGATGACCCTTTTGGCAGACAAACAAAACAAAAAATTGTGGCATTTGAAATACAATATGGTATCTCTTCAAGGTTTGATTTTCAAAATGTGAAATGCCCATTAATGCTAACCTAAGTAGTATGAACTACAGGTGTCAGTAATTTACAGAATAAAGTGGTGAGTACCAGTCACTGATTTTACCAGTCTTTCAAACCAGATGTTAAAAAACAAGCAGACACTATGCTGACAGCAGCGTGCAGAGGCACATCTCACGAAGTGAGGATTATCAGCAGGGAGAGGAACCTGGTTATTAATTCACTAATGAAAGCTTTTGATGTGCTATCTTAGAATCCTTCCAGTCTTGTGTCTGGAGTAATTTTCATTTTCTTAGCTACCAGGTGCCCTCTGTCTTCTTTTTCAGATTTCTCATAACATGCAACTCTTTGTGCAGTCCTTTCTCCCTAATTTAAATCATGAATAATAATCCTTACCCACTGCCTTTCCTGAACTGTTGTCCTGTATTTTGCTGTGAATTTCTTCTATCTCATTTAGACCATAAGCTTTTTTGATAGGGAATGCATCTTGTAAATGTATAATGTTGCAAGTGTGTTTAATGCTAATAATGTGCAGTGACAGGGCAGGGCAGATTCATAAGCAATGCCCTGAAAAAGAGGCAGCTATTGAATTCATAATCTGACACTTCATATTCACAAGAGAGAAAAAAGGTGTCATCTCAGCATCAGGGATCTGCTATAAAAGGAATGGGTTTTTTCACTAATGGTTATCAAGAATTCATACATTCCACTTCATTATCAATTCCATATATTAGCGACAATTTCCTAATGTTACTTGTATCATATAGCTGTTGCTTAAGTCCATTTGATCACTCATATTTGCTAAAAGAAAGGTTTCACAAATAAGAAGCAAATTAGACCCAAGGTATATGAGCAAAACACCCACACACTCCTGCCCATCAAACTTCATAATGCAGGGAACAAAACAACTTCGTATGTAAAATAAGGTAGAAAGTTCCTCAGTGATACTTAAGGAACAACATCTGAGTCATAGAAGGAGGGAGAAAGGAAGCACAGTGCTGGGTGGTTTAAACAAGGGAAATGTTTGGGAGCTATAATTTCTGCTTTGGGACCTGTAGTTTCAGAAGATGAAAGACTTCATCAAACACTTGTACGAAAAGTTATTTCTTTACAAAATTGTTGGGGGTCAAAATATTATTTTTGAAGAGCCCACTTAATTACAGCTCCGATAGAGTAAACTGAGTGCTCCTGGAAAAGAACTCACATTCTTGCTCATTTTTCATCAACACCAACATTTTGGCAGCACCAGGTGACTGCCTGTTCTAAGCACATTCTAAGAATTTACTTCAGAGTAGTCGAATGACTTACTGTGTGTGCTCAGATGCTCCTTAAAAGCCATAACTAAAGGTAGCACAAAAATGAATGATTCCCAGGGAAAAAAAAATTATATATATATATATAAAATAAAATAAAATAAAATAAAATAAAATAAAATAAAATAAAATAAAATAAAATAAAATAAAATAAAATAAAATAAAATAAAATAAAATAAAATAAAATAAAATAAAATAAAATATGAAGGAAAGAGGAAAAGAGGTCTGCATTGATCCAGGATAGCTTAATCCAGAAGGAGAATATTTCTTGAGATTTCATGGCATGGAACTTGAAATTTGGCATGAAACATATCCTCAGCTACTCTGTATTTCTTGCTTCTTCAGGAGTGCCTGTAAGCCTGCTTGCTTTCACCCAGGAGGCAGAACATATAGTGATACCCACATCTGGCAGCTTGATCACCCACTTGTGAGCCCACAGGAAACCTTCCTCCAGCATCTCCACTTCTACTACCCTTACAAGCTGCTTCTTAAAGGAGGAGAAACCTGTAGGAGGTCTTCACAGACCACACTTTCCCAGCCCTTCCCCTTAATCACAGCACAACCGTGACTGAGTTTGACAGTAGACAAAGCTGTGGTATTGCACTGGACATCACATCCGCAACATTAAAATCTTTTTTTTTTTTCATTTCTTTTGATTTCTCTCCACTCTACTAACAGCTAGTCCTCTGGATCATTCAAGCCAATTGAAATTTTTGTGCTATGGGACCATGCAAACTTAGAGAAATAACTATCTTTTTTTCTTTCTTTCTTGGTAGGAGGGGTGGAGGGAGGGATGGAGGGAGTGAGGGACATGGGAAGGAGCCTCCAGCTATAAATCTAACCAAGTAAAAGCACTTCTGGAAATCACAATCAAGGTTTATTTGTTACCCCAGAACAAACTAATAATCAGAATGCTTAAAGAAGGTAAGAACAGTAACTCGAAAATGTGACAAGGTTTTTGCCTGCACCAACCTATCTAGATTAAACTGTACCTTATAGGTACCATTTTTATTCCATAGCATACCATATGTTTTATAAGAAAAAAAATGTATAAAATACAAAAAACAGCAACAGGGGAAAAGGGTATGAAAATAAGTAAGATACAGTAACAAAATAAGATACAAAATCGGGTTTAAAAGTACTGATTGCAGAAGTTGTAGAGTTAATATTCTTACTTCTCCCAATAGTTTCACCCAGCCAAAAATATCCATCAGGCTTTCTGCTGTGACTCCATTCATCAAATATCCACAGTTAAATACATAAACTATCTGTCTGTCTGTGTCTGTGTTCGGTACAAGGTGGCTCTTCTTTTTTGGCTCTTGGTTGGCTGTCATGTTAATGAATATAATAAATATTTGAGGTAGGTGAGTAGTTTGTCACCATTTATGATATATTCTTCAGAAAATATATGAAGTAAATAACTGACTGCCAGTGATATAACATGACATGATATAGAATTTAGTTTCAAATACCTTTTCAAGAGGCAGGCTCCACAATTAAACTTTAAAGAAAATAGTTTTCTAGTCCCACCTTTATGGATCAAATGCAGCATCCTACATTGGGCCTCCAAAAGTGTCTTTCTATATCCCATGGAAACATTTTCATAAATAGCAAAAATTGCAGATGCTGACCAGGTCAAAAAAAAAAAATATATATATATATATAAAAATAATAATAATAATAATAATAACCTGGGGTTTTTTTCCCCTGAACTAAGGAGTCCTTAAAAATACTTATCACAGAAGCAGAGAATTTAAATCTAAAACAAAGCTTATTAGATGGCAAAGAACCGGTTTTGTTAATACAGTCTCTAATCGAAGTTAACAAATATTTTTATGCTGAAGAATATACCTGCATGAACCAAGACTAAAAACATCTTAACAAGATTTTTTAAGTAATACTTTCTCACCAGCTAAGTTAATATTCTCATATATACACTTCTGAAGGAAATAGGGATGGAAATATTCTGCAAAAGGAATAACTCTGCCATCATCAATTTTGCACTCCTTCCTGAGTTTAAATTGTGTTATACCCTAATATTCCACTTGCTACAGTCTACCATCTTTTTGCCAATTAAGACAGAAACTATGTTTGAGAATACTCAAAGGAAAAGATTTTTATATGCAGAAGTCTAAAAATGAAGGGTTGTGCCCACACAGGACATAATCTCTTGCTGATCCAACTGTGACGCAACCAAAGCAATGCCAAGGACTAGCTTAGCCTTCATGCTGTGCTATCAACAGCTCTTGTCTTCCAGTTCAGCATAGTCAGCCTGTACTCTTGAGAATAACAGGAGCTAATTGAAAATCCAACATAAGCATAGCCAAAGAATGAAATAAAAAGAAGCAAGTCTGTTCAAGAGAAGAAAAATCATAAAAGATACTTACTTCAGAATGAACAACCAATCTTTCCTTGGCTGGGAAGGAGTTTAGAGTGGGCCAATGAAGTGCTTTGTGAGCATTAAAAATACAACAGGCAGTGGATAGAGCCTTGGACAAACCCCAGCTTGTAAGATGTGTCTCTTTAAAAGGGGGAAAGCCTAAAGACAGAGTGTGCTTAGGTACAGCACTAGGCTAAGACTGCAGCATCAGTCCGAAATATAAATCAAGTAGAAAACTCTTAGTATCCTAACTCCCTTCTTTGGAAGAATAAACGGTGATAAAATGGCTGAGGTTTAGTATATGTGACAACAACTGTAGGCATTTTTACTGCTGAAAATTCCATATGAAACTTTTATGACCCTATTCACACTGAGGGAGGGGGTTTAGGCAGTGAATAAGAAATTAGCCATGCATTTTATTAATATCAGTGGCAGCTGAGAAGTTGCTAGGAGTTTCAGCTAGTTCTCAATAAGAATCCTTCTGTAGGAGCTCCTTCCATCTGCAGAAGGTCAGAGAATAAACTAGTTCCTCCTAAACTGCAATGGAGCAGGAAGTGCTGATTTATTTTTTCCCTTCTTTTCATGGAAGGGATTTCTCACAGAAAGTTAAAAGAAAAGTGAATCTTTGTAGTGCCTTGTCCCTCTCAGTTAAGACTTGCATGTTACATAGCCTCAAAAAAACACTATTTCAGAAATATTTCTAAAAATCTAATCCAGCCCAATGCAGATTTCAGCAACAGAAAGTCTTCTTAGCAACACAAACTTAGGACAGGGAGTCGAGACCAAACCCTCTGCTGCAGCTTACCAACATGGTACAGTCTGTGCCACTCCTTCTTCCTGTCTCAGCCACCTCTTAGTGCCATTGCAACTTCCTGAGGTACTTTCCATACGGAACAGCTTTTCCAAGCTCTCCTTTTTTTGAGAAGTAGCCTTTCACTGTGACACTCTTCCCCTCCACCCTCAATGCTTCCCTCACAGAAATGTACCTCATACTTTGTTTTAAACACCGTGATAGTATAATCTAAGATCAATGCAGATACAGAAATGTTATGGACCCACTTCACTGTGACCACAATGGTCAAGTAGGAACTCACAACAGATCAATAAACAAGGCTTTCAAAAAAACCCCAAAGAAATAATAAAACAATAAAAAAGATCTCCTCCTTGCAAAAGAAATAGACAGCAAGTACAGTCAAACTGTATGGTTCTGCCATTCAGAAATGCTTGTGATATGTAAGAGCACTATATCACATTCTTTCACAGAGATACACAGATATGCAGTGTCATCACTGCCATTAGAAAATTCATGTGTGTGCTGTCAGGCTGTCCTTTTGCTGAAAACCACTTCTGGCGACTGTCCATATAGTTACAATGTTGTGCCTGAGTTTTTTGATATCTTTTTAATTTTAACCAGGTTTTCCTTTTGAGTGAGGGAAGCAGCTAAGAAATCAATGTGCAAAAATAAAATGTGTCTTTGATAGCTTTTCATTTCTCTTCTGATAGAGAAAAAATACCTGTAATGCTGCAAAATATAGTGCTTATAGTAAGCAATTGACCTAGTCAGTTTTTTCTAAACAAAATGAGAATGAATACATGCTTATAAATATATCTTAAAAAATGCAAGGAAACAGCTGAAATATTTTCTTATTCTCTGAACAAGTCTTTTTTTAGCACCATGTGAAAAAATTTGGTGTGTGCTGACCTTTTTTGCTTCAGAGTTATTTTCATGGATGATGAAATTAAAATTCTCCTTATAATGTACAGATTAGAGGTCACAATTTCACTAATTTCTCTTCCTATTAATTGCACTAAATGAACCACAGCATATGAATTTAGGGCATTACAACATAGTCTAGCATCAGGCATAGTGAAACTTTAACTATCTTTCAGGTTCAGGGGTGTTCTTTACTGGTTGGAAGTACTCTTCAAAAAATTAAAAATTTACTTTTAAACATGGTGAAAGGTAAGTATATAGTAGGTAAATCTGAGGTAGAGTGGGATGAGAAAGTGCCACTGCACTCAACAAAATAAGGATGCGCTCATATAAATATAAGCAATCAAGTAATAACATTTTCAAGAAGTTACTATCCCTTAGCAGAGATAAAGTAAATTGTTTGAGATTCTGTTATAAAAAACAGTGATGATTTAGGGTGGATGATTTTACTTTGCAGCCTCAGTAGATTAGAGGCACACATACTCATTTAATAGGTAACAGTGTAAGGGAACAAAGTTCCTAATGTAGGTGAAGAAATTATAAGATATGAACTTTGTCATTTACAACTGTATGACTCTTAATGCCCTCATAGGAGGATGAGAACCTCTACCAGTATGAGTAGAGTAGGTTAACAATGTTGTTTGTATTACTTTTCTTTCCGAGTACTTTTAGTATTTAATTTCTTTTCTGTGTAGCCCTAACTGCATCTATTTTAACCTAAGATATGCATCCCTGAGCTCATTTTTGGAATCAGATTGCACAGTTATAAATATTTGGGAATCAGCATGACTTACAAAGCTCATATTAGCAGTTATTTGAAAGCAATGTTGAATAAGTTCTAAATTTTTCTCTGTAGCCCTGACTACATCATTCCCACATGTCCCACAGGAAGTGGTAAAATATTTCTCATCTCACTAGTTTCATGTCATGCAGATTCTTCAAACTCCCAAATGCTGGTTTACTAACTTGATGATGAAGATGAACAGTGTAACAAAGGCAGTTATACTGCATCAGTTAAAGAGATGTCATTCAGTAAACTTTTGCCTGAAGGCAAGTGTGTAATTCACAAATTCTGTGCTGTCAATGAGCCTGACCCAGTGATGCTCTGCTACACAGCACAGTAAAGCTTGAGACACAGATTGTGGGTATAATCTTCAGATCATCCCTAACAAAGATCCTATTAGTTGTCAGCACAGCAAGATGGTGATTGTTACAAGAGGACTTCGTGCTGCCTTGCTGCCACTGAACGATGGGGAAAAAAAAATATTCCTTGTACAATTACCTGGAAATAAGCCTGTTTCCAGCATGGCTGAGTGGGTTGCACCCGGGATTACATCTCCACTGAAATAGTCAGAGTCAAGCTTTGACAAAGAAAAGCCTCTATTCCGTGATTTTTTACCAGCCCTTTTTTAATTCTGTGTGGCTGGAGGGGTTTGTATTGAAATGAATCTTCTCCTAATATTATCAGCTCACTGCTGGAGTTTTTCATTTAACTATTTTAATTGCTTAAAACTTGTATTTCAATTTCTCATAAATACTGCCTAAAATCAATTCAGTGTCAGACATCTGCAACATTCACTGCAACTAGTTCCCAGAAAAATAGTTAATTCTTAAAAATTTTAAGAGCTTCAGACTTCAATTGAATGATTTAATAATCAAAATTTTAACTTACTCCCCCTTCCTCTCTTCAAAAAGTTTTAAGACAGGTTAACCTGTCAAGAGCAGCATTACTACCAATCTAGCTGAGGCAGAGAACGAGGTTGTATATCCTCATTATTACCATAATTGGCATCTGGAATCTGTTCAAAAATTCTGATTTACTTTGTAGCAGAGGATTGTGGCTGAATGTGGAATACTTTGTGGTCTACAGAGGCTTGTGAAATTCAAATATATAAACTGTCAGTTAAACATTTCATGAAAAGCCCTACCTTCTACTAATCCAAAGAAACATGAACAAGTGCTTGAGGGGATGAAAATCCACAATATGTTTTGGGAGCTAACCACTTACAGAAACATTAACATTCTTGGGCAGGTTTGCCCTCTGAGCTTCTGAAGTAACTTTGGAGCCAGCAGGATTCAGTTTCTAGCAGATTTCCAATATCCTGAAAAAAAAAAATTCAGTCAGAAGCCTCTAGTATTTATGAATTATTAATGCTTTCTTTCTCTACTTTTTTACTTAGTTTTGCTTTTGTGTACCTGTTCAGCTAAGTAATTCAATAGACTGATAGAGACATGAATAGATATGCTAATTAACACCAAGGCTAACCTTTAAAGTTCCTTAAAGCTGTCAGCTTTCAATGAAATATTTTCATTTTTCTTTTTCTGAACTGGAATACAAACATTATTGTATACTTGGTGCCAGCAGGGATGCCCCCCAGGAATCACCTTTAAGATTTTTTTCTTTGTGGAAAGCAGTTTAAGAAAGGTGTCAATTTTACAATCCTCATTTATAGTCCCTGTCATGGGAACATGTTCATGTTGTGCCAGAAGCTTCCCTCACTCCTCATTAAAATTGCCATTTAACAAGTTATGGATATTTGAATACCTTCCATATTGTCCTTATGAAGTAGAAAAATCTGAAGTAAGTGAAAAAGAGAGCGAGAAAGTGAGACTTGGAGACCCAAGATGCTACACTAATATGTGTATTAAATATAGAAGGAAAATTTCTTACTTTGAAACAATTCAAAAACATTTTTGATAAACTGAATAAAGGGCAAACTCATTTTACAATCCCCACTTAACTTTTCTGATAAGTTGTTCTTTCCAAAGATTTTAATGCATGAGAAAAAGAAAAGCAATCCAGCAGTGACTATGTTATATCCTTTCTGGCCATTGCTAAACTAAAAATATAGATAGCCATAATAGCAAAGAATTTGATAAGAGAAACTAAGGAAAACCCAGTATTGTTCCTATTCGTCTGAGTCAGACCCCAAATTACAACAAGTAGAAACAATCAGAGCTTAAATTCCAGTTTCTGCTGAAAGATAACTGAACTCTTTATCTCTCTTCTATTTTTCTCCTTTCTTCTTTTTTTCACGACTGAGTAATAATAATCACCGCACCTCACCCAAGTTCAACACTGTGATTTCTTGCATTACTGTTCAAATGAATAGGTACTCTGAAGCTAAATTCACAACCTGGTTTTGAGATTTGAAGCCACTCAGTCCTGTGGCTAACTCAGGCAGAGCTGTTTTGAAAATATCAATGTTTTTAGGTATATTTCAAGTTGCAATTACAAAACTTGGATGAAAGCCTGAACTTTTGTCATAAATAAACACTTTGGTTCATGTTCACAAATATTTTTCCTAAAGCAGCTACAACTTGGATCTGTTTTACTTGATTTGGGTATAAAAATTTGATCTTTGAAATACAGAGGTTTTGCACGCAATCATTGTGATAAAAACCGTGGCTTTTTTTTTCTTTTTAAATATAAATTAATATAATCCCAACAGAGTAACTACACCAAAAAACTGATTCACTACTTCAAATGAAATAGGTATATTTTCAAAGTATACCTTAACTGAGTTTGATCATCGTTAGGCACAGCAACTAAGCTTCCTACAGCCAGGTGCTGTAAAGGCTTTTCATACCAACACATTTGCCAAGGGCTAAGGTAAAGGCCTGAAGCAGCAAGCAAATAGACTGACTGGAAAACTGTAAGGTAACAGTAAGCATTCCCTGACCCCACTACAAACTATGGGGAGTTTTTCTTCTGCAGATATTTTTATGTTGGCTTCTAAGAAAATTATTCAAAATTGAATCCAGTCCTGGCTCTCCTGTAATTTGATAAGCAATCAGCAGATTTTGCAGAAATGAAAAACCTGCTTTTACACCCTGTGTGTGACACAATGATCTCATTCAATCCATGAACTGTGCTATAACGTGAAAATGCAAAATATACACACTATATTACAAAAAGAATAAAAAATCTCAGGAATAAAATGCTTGTCATATCAGCCATTCTAAAGATAGCTTTCAAGTTCTATTTCTTCTGTACATAGGAAGATTCAGTGAGACAGACCTCAAAGAAATTAAAGGTCTTCTCATGTAATAAATTGATGTCACCTTCACTGCTATTCATAGCAGACTTACTATTGCTGTGAAATGAAGGTTTGAAAACAAAAGCTTTATAATATCCACTTAGCTTCTCTCCCACCATTATTTACAACACAGAGACTCCTCTATCTGTGCAATTTGCACTGTATCTACTGCTCAGGTCAAGTTTGTTGACTAATTTTCTCTTGACCATTCCTTCAAAATAATGAGGAAATGTTCTTTCTTAGTCAAGTATGATGTTTTGCCATGTGCTTGGCAGCTACTTCCAATGAATGACTTGTTTGTAAACAATTCCCTGTCCTTCAGCTTGCTCAACTTTATTGTAGTTTGTTGAAAAATCTGGAAAAGATACCTATCTTTCCATAAGTGATGTCCAGTAAACAGCTTATCTGTATGAATGTATGATCAGTTAGTTCAGTAGAAAGTTTTCCTCTTTGTCCTGCATATTTCCTCTACTTCAGTATGACCAGCTCAGTCCAAAACAGTAAATCCCAACCTATTTTGACTGCCAGTGACGCAGGCACCTTTTAGGAGCTAAGTCTGGGTTGCAATATCCAGTCTTTCTGGAGATACTGAGGTGTTGTGTGATCCTTTCTTAATGTTTTTTGTAATGAATATAACTTAATCCAACTTTCTGCCTTGAGTGATAATCAAAAATTTTGTAAAATATTGGATTAGGTAACTGATTAATAATATTTTCTAGGAACTTATCTCCTATTGTCTTATTTTGTATATAGAAAAGGAAATTTTTAAAAAGGCAACAAAACTAGACAGTACTTTTCAAGAAAGCAAACATAAATGTTGCCATTATTATAATATTCTTCTGAGCATCTAAGGGTTGTGGCCAATTTTGTCTCTCAACTTTATTTAATATTAACGTTACCAATAAATGACATTTTGCATTATGCTCTTTCATCTAAAGCGTCACACAGGGCTGAAAGAAAGATATTACTCTTTGAAAGATGAGAGAATCTTCAACAAATCCCACATAGTGACAAAGATTGAACGAGGTCATTAAAACACCTTCATTACCCTGGTCATAGAGAAGGAGAAGAATAAGGTTAGAACTAAAGGGACTGACCAAGGGTTTATCATAGTGCAGCTTACATTATTGCATCAGAGGAACACGAGCACATTTGAAAATAAAAGCCACACTTTTTTTTTGTTCTAATCCATACACAATATTAGAACAGACTGACAAAACTCATAAGACAAGTACAAGTTTTCTACAAAGAAAACTTGTGCAGAGACAGAAAAATCGTTTAACAAGACCACACAATAGCTAATTGGAGAGCCAGGAACATGTTGAACAGCCTTGAAAAACAAACTTCCATATTGTGACCGTTTTGAATCACTACATCAAACAGTCAGAAATAAAATACAGGACATTCATTTAAAACTCCCACACTGCTCTTCCCAATGGAAAGTGTAAAAGACTATGATTCTCCTTTACAAAACATAAGTGTAACTTTTTAATGTAAAATTATAAATTTCCAAAGTTAGAAAGCACAAACTGCTATTTTTCTAAGTTGAGTAAGACCAACACTACATCACATCCCCATTTATTATTTTAGTTTAGTTAACTACTGTGGCTTTTATGCTTATGGTTTTTATGGCAATGATCACATATGCCCCTACTTTATTTTAGAGAAAGGGTCCCACACCTATAGTCACTATAGTCAGCCAGACATTTGAAGTCACTGATAATTCTCTAATGGGACTTTAACTCTTGGCTCTCCGGAAACCAACCAAAGCTATATGAAGTAGGAAGTGGGTAATGGTGAGATGAATAAGAGTCATAAATTAATAAAATCCAGTGCTGTTGTGGAATGTTGCAAAATTACATAGAGAAAGAGAGGATTCAAGTATTCTTTCTCCCATTCTGCTGCATTTCTGCAAGTCTCTTGACTCTGGTAGTTACCAAAGATATAATGCTAAAGGACAGCAGCCCCTTGTTCATTTCTAGCCCAACAGAGAATTACTTCCTCTGTTCTATAGAATTTACACAAGACATTATCTCAGGAAAAAGAATGAATTGAGAACCAACTTGTCAAGACTGAATTACCTCATCCTACTTTCCTTTTTTCAACCCTTCCACATCTGCTCATATCTGTGAGGCTACACCACTTGTTTTGGATTTTGGGTTGCTCACCTTCTAGGGAAGCACTGAGCTTTGGGAGTTTGCTCTTCTGGCTAGAAAGAAATATTATTGAAAGAAAATTAAAGAGTCCACCTCTTTAATTTGTGAACAGGAATTTGGGTTCAATCTGAATACTTTGAAATAGAAATTACTGGTTTACTATACATAGTTATGATCAGCAATTTTCAGGCCCCACAGTAATCTTCTCTTACAAGTTCCAGATGGGCACACAGTATTGAAATAGTATGGCTCTAATAAAGAATTCACCAGGTTTGTAAATCATCATAAAACCCTACACATATTTAGTTCTATGAAAATATACTACATTGGGGGTGGCAATGTATAAATAAATATATTGCACTTAAAGTCCATCACAGCTGTGCAACTTCATATAGCAGATCACAAGAATAAGCAGAAATATTTGATTGATGAATGCTGCTGGCGTTTGAGATATTCAAGAAATTGCCCATTCACTTAATTCTCTTGTTAACTTTGACCTTCCAAATGTTCATTTCAAATCAAATTGTGTTATTCTGATCATGTTATCAACATTGACATTTCCATTAAAAGGAAAACTCATTTATTTGACAAAAATCTCAGCATTAAGATATCCAGTCCCACATGCTTTTTACCCCTCTAGTGTGTTAAATGATATGATTTGTTATCACTCACAAGATACATAAGAGTTATACTTTTGCAATTGATATGTTCATGATTGCAACAGTCAAGAAAGATGAGATTAAATGATGAAAGTGTTCAGTACCAGTAACTGAAAAAAAGTCACATTAGAAGAAACTGTACTTTCTTTTTTTTTCTCTTCCTTAAACCTACTGAGTCATCATCCTTTCCTTAATAGGACTTTGTGCCTTAGTGGACAGTCACAGAATAAGACGGAGCAAGTGTAGGAAGAGAGGAATAGGCTACCAATTAAGAAAAATTCTGATTTTTCTAAGAAGGGCTGTATTGGCAAGAAGAGTGATTTTGTACTTGTTTCTTAAATGAAAAACCTAAAGAATATTTCTGAGCATGGACCAAGAAGAAGCCAAATTTCCAGGAAACCCTGGGGGGGGGGGGGGGGGGGGGGGGAAACAAACAAAAAAAAAAAACAAACAAAAAAAAAAAAAAAAAAAAAAAAAAAAAAAAAAAAAGCAAACCACATAAGTTAGAGAAAGATATCATCAAACCAGCAAAATCTCATTGAATGAAAATCAGTGCTGAGCAGCTGAACTCTCTGTAATGAAAGGAACAACCTATGTCATTGAGGACAGGAGGACTTTCCACCTGAAATAAGCTGTGGAATTTGGGTCAAGGTCACATGTGGAGGGTTGACTTTGACTGGATGCCAGGCACCCACCAAGCCACTGTACTGCTCTCCTTCCAAGCTGGACAGGGAGAGAAAATCAGATGGAAAACAACTCATAGGTTGAGATAAGGCAGTTTGCTAAAGCAAATGAGAAGTTTGCACATGCATAATCAAAGAGAAAAAAAAATTATTGTCTATGTTCTATCAGCAAGTGATGTTCAGGATTCAGCCACTTCCTAGGAAGCAGCGCTCCAGCATGAGTAGAGGCTTCTACAGAAGGCAGACATTGTAAAAAGGAAGTGTCCCTCTTCCTCCTCCTTCCCTTCATTTTATATCTGAGTGACATTACATGGTATGGAGAGTCCCTTTGGTCAGTTTGGGTCAGCTGGCCTAGTTTTATCCCCTTCCAGGACCATCCCCAGCTTACTGATGGGGCAAAATGCTGGGAGACATGGCTGATGCTGTGCCAGTGCTGCTCAGCAGTATCCAAAACTGCTGTGTTATCAACACCTTTCCAGTCACCAATGCCATCCCAACTGTGAGGACTGCTGTGGGAAGATTAATTCCAGCTCAGCCAGAACTAACACATCACATGACATCATATCAACAACTCTGTATTTTGGTCTTCTGATGATATTTGCATTGTAGGCAGATAAATTCCAATCTGAATGATTATGTTATGAAAAAGATCTTTCTAAAAATCCTCAGATTATAGCTTCAATTAAGTATGGTAGCAATCTTCCTGCCTTGTATCCAAGAGTCGAATATGATGGTGAACAGCTACTCTGTCCAACCTAAGGAATGGTTGCATTTCACTTATCAGAAAAGTGAATTGTTAGTGATCCTTATTTTTTCCAGAATAATTTTCTAGAAGTTAGGTTGGTCTTCTAAATCACTTTAAAATTCTACCAACAAAACACACAGCTTCAATTTACAGCAATACAAAGATGTACTGGGTAAATATACAAGTAAGAACAAAAATATAATAGATGACTGTACAGATACTTTTACCTAGAAGGGTATTACACTGCATACGAAACATATTATTCAGCTTCAAATTTCTAGATGTAAAGAACAAAACCCCAACTTACTTGAGGAAAATTACATATAAACAACTTAATTGATTAAAGTTACGTATCAAATTATCCTAGTGGATATAAGTATAGAAATGTCTCAGAAGACTACTAAACTGTAACAAAATAGTACCTAACCCAAACAGCATAATTTATACATAATTCAGTTCCTATAATACCTTATCACATTCCTTTTGCATAGAGCAGCAAGAAACCTAATATACAGAGGTTAATTTAGGTAAAATTACCACAATTCACAATTACATTAGCACCTATTAAGAAAAATTTTTCATGGAAATTTTAATTATACATTCCAGAGTGAATAAAAACAGAAGATGATTAGGAATAAAATTGTTTCCATGTATGCTGACAGGATTGCTGAGCATAATTATACATTTCTAGGGCAACCTGCTTGGAGTTTACTCCTTAATTTTATGTAAATTTTGAATTACTTCATTTTTTCAGGTTAAATGCTAATATGTTATTTCATTGCTCAGCTGAGTTGAAGGAGTACTAATGGACACAGATTGCAATTGATGGAACAGGCATCAGGTAAAAGTCTAGAAGCATTTCAGAATTACAAACTTTTAATTCATTGTTTTCTACTGCCACGTTCTTGTTCCTGAACAAGTTGCCAAATTTTTCAATCAGTTACTAGACATTATCTGTATTATATTTATTGAGAGCAAAAATCCATTCCAAGGAAAATATTCTTTTGGGAAAAGTATTTTATTTTTCTTCTCCTTTTCCGCATTTATTCACTTCATGATGCAGGCTTAACTCAGCTTATACAGCTTCATGTAATACACTTTCAGTAATCTGTACAACATAAAAAGACAAGGCAACAAAAAGAAAAATCAAATACTCTGAATACAAATATGTGGGATCAGGGCTGTTGAAAAACCTGCCTGTTTAGATTTGCCTAGGTTTCAGTGAAATATACCACGGAAATCTTGTGAAAGCCAGTTGATTCTTTATTAGGTTCAAACTGGAAGACAAAATAAAGCAAACTTCAAGAAGCCTGCAGGTTATGTACATGAAAACAAAATTAAAAGAAAAAGGAAGGCAGGAAGGCAGTGTCCTGGGTTGTAGTATAGGATGTGCACAAAGTATTCTATCACCATCTTCGTGAACTGTTGAATCCAGGTGGGGCAGTGTTTTCCCAGACCCCCTCCCTCTGGGCCATTATCTTCTCTTAATGGTCCATCAGATGCCTTGCCCATGACTCATAGATAACTCCCTCCAGGACCTATCTCTGTTTAATGGGCCATCAAGGACCCCCTGCATGACTCATCATCCCATTGTGAGATGCCCCACCCAGGGGGAGGAACCAAGCATTCTCACCTGGATATAATCTGGGGTTTGGGACAGTGCATGCAGCCTTTACCCACTGGATTCGCAGAGGACTAGAGCTACCAGACCTTTCTACAGGATCACTGCTTCAGGAAGACCACCTCATCTGAACTGCTTCCATCACCCTGCTCAGGTTGTATTCTGACTCAGTCAGTGGTCTTTTGTATTATTGCATCTATTTTATTTTACTTTCTTTCCTTTCTTCCTGTTAAATTGTATCTGACTTGGAGCGTCTCATTTGTTTTGCTTTCAAACCACTACAGGCAGGAAGGCAGGCAGGTGTTAAGGCAGGAAGGCAGGCAGGAAGGTAGACAGGAAGGTAGGCAGGCAGGCAGGAAGGTAGGCAGGAAGGAAGGAGCCACTTTTCATCTTTTTTCTCCAGCTCTTTTTAATTATAAATTTAATTATATAATTATAAATTAATTAGGTATTTAATTATAAATTGTAAGTCATGACTTTTTCTTCAAACTCCTCCATCCTCTATACTGGCATTAGTTCTGTTCAAACTGAGAATGGACCACCACAATCCACAGCCTGACAGGAAGTTTTCACTCTCAGATTCCACTAGAAGAGATATGTAAGCTTTTTAAAATGATAGACATCATTCTCCTTTCTCCGTTTCTGCTTTGTTTTACTTGCCTTCTACAGTTGCTCTCAGGGATGCAGAGAGAAAGAAGAACCCGCAGCAGCAGACATGAATTTCTCCATTATTATTTGATAATAAGTTGCTCCAGACCAAGAACAACCGTATTGCTTAGATCCCTATAACCTGAATATTTTGTTGGACCTTATGAACTGACACATAAGCCTTTCAGCAACATAAATTTGATTACCATGAACAAGCTTAAGAGGTCTGAGTTACACCTTAACAAAAAGCTACTGTGAGGAAAATAAGACTTTAAGAACTGTGAAATACTAGACTACAAGAAGACACTGTGTGAAGCTTCCTGGGCAGATGCTGGGAGAAAAGATCAGTCAGATGTTCTTTAGACCTTTTTGAAGAAAGGTTTGATCAAAGCCACTGGACAAGAAGGTTTTTAGGAAGTGTCCTTGTGCTGAAATACGGATTTCTTGACTTTGCCTTACAAGCTGCATGCTTCTGATCTTTCCCAATTATGGGCTTATCTTTCTTTCCTTTCTTGCTACAAATGAATCGAAGAATCTTATCTGTCCCTGTAGCAAACAAGTGAGATTGTGGGGTTTAAAGGCTCTCTAGGTTGAATTATCTGTATTACTGGAAGAGAGATGAAATGAAGCTAGTTTGATAAATTTTAACAGTGAACAGGTAATCAAGTCTATAAGTGTAACTGTGATACCTTCTACAAAATAATCCATTTTCTCTTAGCAAATAAATTTTAAAATAAAAAAATCAGCAGCTTAGTCATTAATGGTGATAACTGGTCAATAAACAGAGAAGTGGCTTTGTTTCCCAAAATCATATTTTGTATCTTGTGGCATAGGGTGGATCTGTAGCTAAAGCTCCACATTGAAATCTAGCTTTCTCCAGAAATCAGTTTCAACAATTGTGCCACTCAAATGATCCTGGAATTTATCATCATGAGTGCACAACATGGCTAAGAGAGGGTATCTGAAAATGGAAAAAGAAAAGAAATAAGAAGAAAAATTTCTGTTCTAGCTCCTTTTTTTTTCATGTTTAATATCTGATCCTAAATTAAGGAAACTACTGTTTATATACAAAGCCTCTTTTGATGGAATTAATTTCAATTTAATCATGTTCAGTTCTGAATAATTTCCCATTAGAAAAGTTGTGTCTTCTGATATCACAACAGTCCCGTAACAGGAATTTCTACTTAAACTTCCTGCCTTTACTTCTTACTGGTATTCACATGCATCTATCCCCTTTCTTTAATACTGTCTCTACTGTACTTCACAGACTACTTTATTCTAAGCAGTAAAGAATATTTTACATTTAGTCACAAACATGGCAGCTTTATTACTATGGCAGTTATCATGGACCTTATAGATAATCAATTATTGGTGAAACTTGTTGTGGAACTGATCAAACAAAAAAGCCTCTTTACAAACAAGTAGGCAGATGATTGATTGGTTTGAGTGAAAACACATGCCAGAAGAAGATAATGTTCCTAGGACCTTAAAATCCACAAATGACATTTTGAATTATTTCACTATACTCAGTCACAGCATGGAAAAAAAAAGCCAAATACTAATTTTGTACTCTAAATTGCACATCACAAGCCTGTCAAGCATTTATTTGGGATTGGTGTAATCTATGTTGAGAGAAACTGATGTCTGTGGTTAATTTCTATATAATATGCTTATCCCCTTTTTTTCCTTTTCCTCCTCATTCCTGAATCTTTATCACAATACAAATTAAAATAAAGTTCTTGGTTACATTTTAAATTCATAAATCATTCCTCCGTATTTGCCTTTTTGCACCTTGTGTGTTTTTCAGGCAGAGAGTCACCCAACAAATAGCATGCAGATCCAAAAGATCTTCTAGTCCATCTTACTTTAGTGTCATGGAATCAACTATGCTGGTGATATCCAGATGAGAGAGATGGTCTTTAATCTATTCAACAATAATCAGAAAAACTTCACAGCTTCTACAGTATATTGGGTCTTTATGACATCCAATCTGAACTTTCCTCAGTCCAATGCTAATCTCCTCTTCCCTAGTCTGTCCTTCGTTCACTTTTGGAAGAGAACTCATCCTTAGGAGTATGAAGACCATTATCATACCTTCCCTCAGCCTTCTCTTCTTGTGAGCTTAACAATGTGCTCCAATGTCTGATCACATATAGTGGTTTGAAAGCAAAACAAGTGAGAGGCTCCAAGTCAAAAATACAATTCAATAAGAAGAAAGGAAAAAAAAAAATAAAGTAAAATAAAATAAAATAAAATAAAATAAAATAAAATAAAATAAAATAAAATAAAATAAAATAAAATAAAATAAAATAAAATAAAATAAAATAAAATAAAATAAAATAAAATAAAATAAAATAAAAGCAATAATACAAAAGACCACTGACAGAGTCAGAATACAACCTGAGCAGGGTGATGGAAGCAGTTCAGATGAGGTGGTCTTCCTGAAGCAGTGATCCTGTAGAAAGGTCTGGTAGCTCTAGTCCTCTGCGAATCCAGTGGGTAAGGGCTGCTTGCACTGTCCCAAACCCCAGATTATATCCAGGTGAGAATGCTTGGTTCCTCCCCCTGGGCAGAGCATCTCACAATGGGATGATGAGTCATGCAGGGGGTCCTTGATGGCCCATTAAACAGAGATAGGTCCTGGAGGGAGTTATCTATGAGTCATGGGCAAGGCATCTAATGGGCCATTAACAGAAGATAGCCCTGAAGGAGGGGGCCTGGGAAGAGCACTGCCCCACCTGGATTCAACAGTTCACGAAGATGGTGATAGAATACTTTGTGCACATCCTCTATTACAACCCAGGATATCACACAACAAAAACCCCACAAACTTAATCTTAAATAGAATTAGTTCTATTCAACTTTTACTTCTTGTGTGGTGTCCTCCCACTGAGCACCACTGAGAAGACCCTTGCTCCATCTTCTTTAAATGTTTCCATCAGATATTTATGCACTCTGTTAAGATTCAACTAAATTTTTATCTCCCGGCTGAAGTCACAGGTCTCTTGACTTCTCAATAGTCAGTTACTCCAAAGCTTTCACATTTGTGACCATTTACTGGATTCACTGCTGGATGTCCATATTTGGGATTGTCCATCTTGTACTTAGGAGCCAAGATCTGGACACAGCACTCAAGTGTGTCTCACCAGAAATGAGGGATTATCTCCCTCTACCTGCTGGTAAGGTTCATCCTAATGGAGCCCAGGAAGTTGTTGGCCTTCTTTGCCAAAAGGGTGCAGTGCTGGGTCACGGTCCACTTCTTGTTCACCAAGATTCTAGCGTTTTTCTCTGTTAGTTCCTTACAATTTAAGTAGCCCCTTACCATTTAAGTAGCACTCTTGTATTTGTGGATGGATTTATCTTTATGCAGGGTCAGGACTTTATATTTCCTCTCGCTGAATTTCATGAGGTTCATATCAACCCATTTTTTGAGCCTGTTGGCATCCCCCTGGATGGCAGCACAACCGGTTGTTTTATCAGCCACTTGTAGTTGTGTATCGTCTGCAGACTTTCTGAGGGTGAACTCTACAATAGCATCCAACTCCTTGTCCTGGTTTAGGGCAAAATTAGGGAGGTAACTTCCAAAGTGGACCCTCCCCCAGCTGGTTTGGGAAAAGATTTCCTTGGAGAAAAGTGGAAAAAACCTGTTTATTTACCAAGCTAAGTATTCATAAGCATAAAAAATAAATAATACTAAACAATAAAACCTCTCACTGAAGAGATGACTCATTCAAAAATTCCTGTCATGAGGGGTAGTTCAGCTTTTTCAGTCTCTTATCAGTCCCTCTAGTGCTGGAAAATGCTGTATCCTGGGCCCCAGTGGGCCAGAGGTGTGAGCTCCCCGTGTTCTGGATTTTCAGTCCAGAGCAGGGTTGGTCAGTTCTGTGAAAAAGAAAAAAATACAGTCCAGGGAATTTCTCTGCCTCAGCTAGCTAAAAACTCACTAAAAGAAAGGAGAGCTCTGTCCCACTCTCTGTGCTGCAGACAACACAGTCCAGGAGCAGAATGCAGAGGAGCGAGTAGAATTTCTGAAAACAAACTCCGCGCTTCTTTCCCCCCTTTGCTCTTGGAACCAGTCTTAAAGGTGTAGAACTTAATATCCAGCATAAAGAAAACAGACAGCTGGGGATATAAGCATGCTAAAGTCACCCCAGGAATATTCATTAATAAAAATAAGCAGTACTTTTTCCAGTATTGACAGGTATGACACAGTACGAGGGATAAGGGTTCTGATTTGTGGCCTGCAGCTGAACTTTGGACCACTGATCAGAACTCTTAGAGCCCCACAGTTCATCCACTTTTCAGTGGACCTCAAGATCCACTTACCTAGTTGATATTTCCTCAGTTTCATAACTCTCGCTGTTATGAGACAGTCTTAAATTTAAATGCCTTAATTTCCATTTGTGATTAGCTATATCTAACTGATATCCTAATCTTTCTTGTATTTAATAATTGAATTCTCCAGCTTTTCCCATCTTTTATGTGTGCAGTTGATCATTCCTGCCCACTGATTTTCACCTTACATTTTCTAGCTGTTCTTCCATGCTGCCAGAGGTGTATTGGTTTCAGGCCAACATCACAGGATAAGCTTGCCCTTCAGCTGCGATACAGCCACGAAAAAAAAAAAAAAAAGAAACTGAAACAAAAAGCCAAAGAAAACAAAAGAAAGAAACAAACAAAAAACCCAACATGCAAGAAACCTCAGAAATTTTCAGATACACTATAATAAAACCTCTACTCACAAGTGCTGTAAATCAAATAAGTACAGCTACAGCCACTGTCATTGCTGTCATTTTGAACCTGTCAGCATTTCTGCTTCCTCTGAACAGCTTGGAAGGCCCACATCTCCAGAGCTCAAATGTGACACACAAATTGCCCACCACAGCACTATTTTCTTTTAAAAGCTCCAATGGATTTGTTATAATGGACTTACCCAGGGGAAAGCTCTGTTCCCATTTCAGTAAAATGAGAGTTAAAAAGTGTTCACTCATGGATACATTTTAGGAATAAACCTCCTACCAGGCAAAACATTATGAAGGAAGACAGAGTGACAGAGGATTTCAGTGACAGAAATCTGCATGTAGAACCTCAGCATCTCCTGTGCACATTTTTGCCTTTTCTGGTGGTGTGACCCTGGCTGGATGCCAGTTGCCCACCAAAGCCTCTCTATTACTCTTCTTCTCAACTGGACAGGGGAGACAAAATATAAAAAAGCTTCATGAGCTGTGGTAAGGATGGGGAACATTCACTCACTGACTACCATCACAAGCAAAACAGACCTCACTTGAAAATATTAATTCAATAAAAACTAGAGTAGGATAATGAAAAGTAAAACAAATCTTAAAAACACCTTCCCCTCACCTCTCCCTTCTTCCTGGGCTTAACTTCATTCCTGATTCTCTACTGGAATCCCCTGCAGCAGTCTAGGAAGATAGGAAATAAGAGTTATGATAAGTTAATTACATGTTGCTTCTGTCGCTGCTTTGTCTTAAGTGAGGGAAGTCCTTCCCTTACTTCAGTGTAGGGTTCCTCAGACAGGGAACTTCCCTGACAGAAGAGAGCCCTCCACAAACTTCTCCAAAATATGTCCTATCCACAGTTCTTCTTTAACTGCTCCAGCATGGGTTCCTTTCCACAGGGTACAGTCCTCCAGGAACAGGCTGCTCCTGTGATGTCACAAGTTCTGCCAGCAAACCTGATCCAGTATGGGTTTTTTCATGGAGGCACAGGTTCTTCCAGGAGCCTGCTGTGGCATGGACTTCCCATGGGAGAACAGTCTCCCTCAGGCATCCACCTGCTCTGTCATGGTCCTCTTCCATAACTTCACCACAAGGTGCAGGGGAATCTCTGCTCCAAAACATGCACATCTCCTCCCTTTCCTTGTCCACTGACCTTTATGTCTGCAGAGCTACTTCTCTCACATATTCTCACTTCTCTCTTCTCTGGCTGCACTACTTCTGTATAATAATTTTTTCCCCCCTTAAATATATTATCATAGGGGAATTACTATGACAGCTGATATCTCAGCTTTGGCCAAAGTAGATTTGTCTTGGAGCCATTGACATTGGCATTAGCTCTGCTGAACCTGGGGGAGGCTTATAGCAGCTTCCCAGAGAAGCCAACCCTGTAGCCCAATATGAGACAAGGTTCTAGAGACAGAGGGAAGATCCATCCACAAGTATATGGCTATCATACATACCATAAAATTAGCTGATTCACAAATCAGGCTCACTTCAATACTTCCCAGAGAACAAGGGAGGAAAATTTCTCTCAAGTGTATTTTTTTGGTTTCTCAACAGAAAAAACACCACCAAATCCTTGAATTTCTTGGTTAAGTCCGTATGATAATCTGAGCAGTGAGGGAAGGTGCAGTATTTTTTCTATGGTACTTAAAGAATACATCCCTGAACACAGATCTGTTAAAAGGACTGAATAACTGTTTAATGGTGATGCCATTTATGGTAGAGGAGCAATATTCTGAATGTATTTCAGTGTATTCAGACCCACATAGCTGCAACACATCTGTGTTGTGGCTGTGTGGAAATTTCACCAAAACTAAGCCTCCAGTGGTTTAAAGTATTCCTATTGGGGGGCTTCCTCTCCTGTCTAAGTTAACCATATACACCTGAAGACTTCTGAGCAGATACTGCTGCATCTGTGATGTGAAGATAGACATTTTTCACTTTTCCCAACAAGTCTTATAATATGTCTCTGTGTTAACAGTCAGTAGACTGCCTCTGGACCAAAACTGTTGATTCTGAAAAATAACATTTCGCAGCCAGTTAGGTTGCAAAGTAAAGCAGACACCTTCTAGTTTTACAGTGCATATTTTAATAATCAATTCCTTTGCAATGGAACCGTACATAGAAACTGGTGTTTCGCAAATGTAATGCACATAAATCTGAGAGGGCTTGCAGGTCATGGCAGATACTCTATCTTCTATTAACAGTCATGTTAGTTATTTCTAGTAACTATGGAAAGAAAACCCTCCAAGACCTAAGTACTCGCCATCCAGTACTGACCGTTCATCTCATTTTTCAAAGAGGCTGAAACAATAACCCTCAAACACAAACTCCCAAGCCTGTTTCACCAAGCCTTAACACAAATATTATCTCAAGTCATCTGTGCTAACTATTCACCTATTTAAATCATGATAGTGAAAAGGGCAGTATTATCCCTTTCCCTGTCATTTATGGAAAAACTGCAATAGACTGGTTGTAGAAAAGCGTAGGATGATATAAATTATGCTGAGTACATCCTGAATGATGAGCAGTGGACTAGCAGGGTGCAATAGAAGAAAAACTTCACTTTTTATCAGCTTGAAAAGGCTAGAAATCAACTTTCAAACCTTGGGAAATATTAAAGATATAAATGAGCTAAGACCTCCTGCTGAGAGAGGACTGCATATCACCAGCGGATGTGACACTGCAGCCTGCGCTGCCACCCACAGCCTGGTAGCTAGCAGCTCCTGGTACTCAAGACAACATTTCAGGGACTTACTCTCTCATGAGTTTCTTTGTGGGAGGTGATTCAACTCCTGGCCCTTGAAGCAGAGCAACTAAGGGAGTTTAATGAAAACTGCAAACAACTGTTTAGCAGCTTGGGGATTCGAATTTTTCAGAGTGTGGAAACACTGACTGAACCACTATTTCCCTGTGAGATTTGCTGGGGGTTTTGGCAGGAATCTGGTGACATTTTCATTTCATTCTAATTCACATTCCTTGGTGACTGGGCCTTGTAAAAGCCCAAGAACTTTCAGCTTGTTCACACTGGAGGTTAGGGTGCCTAGGAAGAAAGTAAAGGCTAAGTTGGGTTACTGTAGTATGTAAATAGCCAAGGACCAGCCTCTGCCTACTGTACCCTGTGTCACTTAAGCTTTTACTTAAGAAAACATTCCTGGGAGAAATTAGGGAAATGTTAGTTCTCAGTCTTTGCAACTTTGATATTAGTCCTGAGCCTGAACAGTTCTTTTTTGGCCCATTTGGCTTGATACTGAAAGTCTTCCTTGCCTCACTCTTCAAGAGAAAGACCTGTTATCCTCAGGACAACTGGTCCCCTGAGCTGACAGAGAGAGACAGGAGCCAGATTAGGTCCCCTGTAATCCAGGAGGAAGTAATTAGTGACTTGCTCTGCCACTGAGACTCTTAAAAGTCTATAGGGCCAGATAGGGCTCACCCAAGGGTACTTACAGAGCTGGCAGAGTGGCTCACCAAGGCTCTGTCCATTATTTATCACCATTCCTGGTTATCTGGTGAGTCCCAGACAACTGGAGATGTGTCAATATAATGCCCATCTACAAGAAAGGTCAGAAGGAGGATCCAGAGAACTATGGGCCTGTCAGCCTGACCTCAGTGCCAGGGAGGTTTGTGGAACAGATCATCTTGAGTGTAATTACATAGCATGTAAACAGCAACCAGGGAATCAGGCCCAACCAGCAGAGGTTTAGGAAAGGCACATCCTGCCTGGCCAACCCGATCTCCTTTTATGACCAAGTGACCTGCCCAGTGGCTGAGGGGAGGCTGTGGATGCTGTAAAGTATATTAGTAAATTCTTTGATATTTTAATAATGTCTTCCACAGCAAACTCCAGGAAAAACAGGCAATCCAGGCAGGGCATGATTCGAAGAAGTGCTGTCTTTGCTGGGTTAAAAACTGGCTGGGATAGCTGGGGCCAGGGAGTGTTGGTGAGTGGAACTACACCCAGTTGGTCACTAGAGAGTTCTTCCAAAACTCAGGACTGGGTCTGGTTGTTAAAAGCCTTTATTAATGACCTGGATGAGGGCCTCAAGTGCATCCTCAGAATTCTGATAGATGACTGTAAGCTGGGTAGGAATACTTGTCTGCTGGGTGGGTAGGAAGGCCCCACACAGGGACCTAGACCATCTGGAGCAATGGACCAAGGCCAGCAGTGTGAGATTCAACAAGATAAAGTACCAGGTCCTGCACTTTGGCGTAAACTACCCCATGCATCCCTACAGCCTGGGGGCAGAGTGGCTGGAAGGGGGTTCAGCAGAAAAGAACCTGAGGATGCTGAAAATGAGGCACCGTGTACCCAGGTGGCCATGAAGATCAGCATCCTGGCTTCTATCAGAAATAGTGTGGCCAGTAGGACCAGGGCAGTGATTGCCCTCATGTCAAGTCAGAACTGTGTTCAGTTCTGGGCCCATCACTGCCGTAAAAAGACATTGAGTGAGGTGCTAGAGTGAGCACCCAGAGAAGGGAATAGAACTGCTGATAGGTCTGGAGTACATGTCCTTTGAGCAGTGACACCTGTGAGGTGAAAAAGAAAAGCAGGAACAGGGGAGACCCTATTGCTCTCTACAAGCACCTGAAAGGAGGGTGTTGTATTGAGGTGGGGGTCAGCCACATCTTACAAACAACCAGCAACAGGACACGAGGCAATGGCCTCAAGCTGCACCAGGGGAGTTTCAGGTTGGACATCAGGAAAAATTTTGTCACTGAAAAGGTGGGCAAATGTAAAAACAGGTTGCTCAGGGAGGTGGAGGAGTCATCACCCCAGAAGTGTTCAAGAACTATTGCACATGGCATTTAACAGTCTTGCTTAGTTGGTGTGATGGTGTCTAGTCAAAAGTCAGACTTGGGCGTCTTGGAGATTTTTTTTCACCTTGATAGGTCTGTGACTCCATGATTCTATGATTCTGTGATTTCCCATATTGTTTTCTTTACAGACAGACAAAAGGGAAAGGGCTATCCTGTGCAAAAACCAAGGGAGAATATCTCACTCCCTTTACCCTTTACCAGCATGCACAAACACTTGGCAATACAAAACTAAAAATAATAATTTAAAAAAAAAATAAAAAAAAAAAATTAGGGAGGAAAAAAAAAAAAAGTGTGACCAAATTTCTTTACCAGTTCAGGGAGGTCACATGCCTTAACACTGACTGTGGTACAGGGGTGTGATAGAAAGGACTAGCCTGACAGAGAACAGTGAAACTTTTGCTGTAGATTGTATGAGTTGTCAGAAGTTGACCACTCTTCTAGCAACAGAAAAAGGAGGAAGTGGCGTATCAGATTTCCCTTCTACGGCCTCCTTTATAAACAGCATGTCCCTGGGCAGTCAACAAGCAGTAAACATCCACTTTCTCTTCATCGTAAAGATCCTTATTATGTTAAAATGATTTAAGCAGAGAATTCAAGGAGTTTGGTTTGGTGTGGTTTGGTTTGGTTTGGTTTGAAGAAAAATGTTAAGGATTATGTTACTTTTATCCTAACCTTATACCGATGAAAAGTAAAACAATCATCCTCTTCATACAGAACTCATATACATGTGAGGAAATTTTCTATGAGAAAATTTTCTTGCGGTTAGACAGAATTCACCATTAAAAATAAATAAATAAATAATTTAAATAAATAGACATGGATGTTGTGACTTTTTTCTTGGAGATTATTCACAGAAGCAGAAAATAAACTGTTACTTACACAAGGAAAGTAAAAAACCCTCACAAAACAGATAAAGCAGAAATAGGAAACTATTATTTGAATACATCTGTATGCCTCTACAATTACCTGACCTCACTTTTGCTGTGCTTCCCTTTTCCATATTAAATCTTGTGGTTTTATTAACAATATGTTATACACAAAATATTACATGCAGTATAATTTGAGCTTCTAAATGTGTGCTTGGGTAGGATGACTGTGTCTATTGAGACTCCTAGATAACTCCTATTAGGGAGTGAATGTCATGCTATTTGTCATCCAAAAGGTAATTTTCTCTAGACTTCTATTAAGGTTTCATATTTTATGATAACCTCTATATTATGATGATCTGGGCATTTTTCATGAACCCATTCATCAGACAGGTATCTCCAGCAATACCTGCAGCCCTGCAACATTTTACTTGTTTTCAAGATGAATAAGATCTTTTGGTTTCTTTCAGCTGCATCAGTTATGCCAAAGGGGCATTTGAGTCCCTGTGATCTTGCCAGTAAAATTCCAGGACAAGCTTTGCACATATTAATAAGTATATATGTAGGAGTTAATGTATTGATTTTAGAAAATATTCTATCAGAAGGGAATCATATTTATCCTGAAGTAAATGTTATTCTCTGGCGGCTGTCTTGTAACCACCAATCTCTGTCTGGCCCAGAATCCAACACCAATACATCCAACTGGTTAAGAGGCACAGTGTCTATAATTTCTGATGCAGTTGAATATGAGGCATTTACGTGTGTGAATGGCAATTGTGTGTGAAGGGATGACCATGTCTGAATTAACTGCAAATTCTGCTTTACACCTGACACAGCATGAGGAGGAAAAGCTCTTAAAAAGAAGAGTTTGCTTGATCTAATTATAAGCATTAAAACAATTTGCAAGATGTCAGATACTGCTTAGAAATTGTACCAAAGCTTCACAGGATAAGGGTCAGGGACTGGCTCCAAGGATGGCTTACTCCGTGATAATTAACCTTTTGGATTCCTCTTAGATTTCAAAGCAACTTGTGATCTTAATTGAAATTAAATTGAGGGAGGCAGAGAGAGATGGCTCTTGCCAAACCATAAACTGCAATAAAACGCAGCAGATATAGCCATGCACGCTAATTTCTTCTTGCAGAGCACTCTGATGAGCTGATCCAGACACTAAATCAAATCCACAGGTTTATCTGACTAGGTGAGGCCTCAGCACTCCAGTCAAGAAGCAAAACAGATGCAGATCCTTTTGCCAACAGAATGCATTTCCCATGGATTAAGAGAGCAATTTCCTATTCCCTCAGGTGCTGCTCTATGCTAGTATTCAGTGAGCCTAACAAAAAATCCCAGCTGCTCTCACCTCAGATGAAGAAAACACAAACAACTCTAAAAAAATCAATCAAACATTTCCTATAGTCTCTAATGTGGAGCAGTCAATTCCTTTCTGCCTCCTCCCCCTTTTTACATAATAAAAATCTACCATCCCTGTCATCCCCAATATGTCGTAAGCCAGCAAGTGTAAATGCAGCCATTCATATAATTTGAATGATAATTGAAAATAAGCGGAAAAGGAGGATAAATTTATCAAACTTGTGAGAATATTCTAGGAAAAAAGGAATTTCCTGAGGTAACTGTCCTTGACCTGGCTCTTTAATCGAGTGAAATTTCATCACTTTATCTAATATCATGCTTCATGCTTCAGGCTCCCAGCAATTCTATTTTTGTGTGGTCTAATGGGCAGCTGACACATCCACTCAGCACCAGACTGCATAATATGTGCTGACACACTGTGTGGTGAGCACCCTATTGAGAGCTGTTTATTTGTGCCTGGCAAGGAAAAATTTCATCCAGTAAAGTTTCTTCATAACAATTTTAGTCTCAGTTTTCAGGACCTCCACAGGCTCCACATTTCGAGAGGTTCAGAAGCACTTGCAAGGCAATTCAGTCGCTTATTTAGGTGGCTGTATGTTATCTGACTTCAGGTGAGAGGTTGTGAAAGCACTGGTTATGGCTGTCTGAAACCTGAATCTAGATAGTGTAATGAATAGTGTCATTCTAACTGCTTTGGAGCCAGCTCTCCTCAGAAACCCTGATTCAATTTTATATTCTGAGGTTAACGCACTGTATTGGGACTGAAAATAGGAATGCACAAAAAAACCTTTTATACTTATTCAGTTCAGTAAGCGTGGCAAACTCATCAACAGCTATTTGTAAACTGTAGAATGGTGGGACTTATTTTGATGTACTGATTTATGCTTGCTGTTTTTTCTACAGCATTACTTTAGAGTAGAAATGGACTAAAAGAAAAAAGCAGACAACTTGCTCTCAATAATAGCAAATGACATTATCGTAAACAAAGCAACATGAGAAAATAAAGGAATGACATAATTACAGAGATTCTGGCCTCTTAACCTCATGTTGAAATGAAATCTGCTATATAGAGACCAAGGAATACATTTCCTATGCATAGATAAAGAGCTAAGCTATTAAGATAATTGTTTTATTTATTAGTTATGGAGAAATAAGTTGTCTGTAAAGCAAGTTATATATACACACAGATAAGAAAAAAAATTAAGGGCCCAAAAATACGATTGATAAAAATCAATAATTCATCAACCCATCCACACTGAAAGGTATACCCAAATTATATCTAGATATAAAATTACTGATCAGCTAAGTACTTGGAATGGAAACCAAATTTATTTCAAAAACATAGTGAGAAAATTATTCTCTAAGTCTATGAAAACCATTTCAGAACTTTCATCTAACCTCACCATAGGTATTACATAACACATGTATCTTCTACAAGGAACTACATGACATGGCAACATAGAGAATGCACATGTATTATTCACAAGCCTATCTTGCAGGAAAGGTGCTTTGACCTTGATAGTGTTAGAAAAGTAAATTCAGATTTTTCTCTTTAGAAAATTTGATGTCAGAATATTTATTAATTGGGAAAAATCACTAGAAAATTCTGCAAATAGAAAAAAAAATCAAATAATAACTTTACAAACACCAATTATATTCACTTCCAATATACATTTCTAGAATAAGAAATATATATTTTTGGATTTAAAGGTTACTTTACTAGAGAGTGTCTAGACCCTTAGTGAAGAACATATGCACTTAACACTTTAGAACTGCAGCTAGGAAGGACTTAGCTTAGGATAGGACTTTAGGAAGGACTTTACTTAGGAAGGGTAAAGGGTAAATGCTGTTTCGTTTCTTTTTTACTTTTTTAAGGAAATGAAATTCTGAGGGGCCAAAGCCAATTTTTAGTGCTTCAGATTTTGCAAATTCATGTTCGTTATTATCTGTGTCTAATTTTGTTTCTGTGTTTTGCGTAACTGATCATTTTCTTGAAAAACTTTGCCTTAAATTCTTCTTTTACTCCAAATAGAAATCAGACACCAAGAAAATGTGTACTAACAAAGTGCTTGTCTCAGTTAGCACTATCTCCCATGTTCCTACATTATTGCCATATAAGAAAAGATTCCATAACTAAAGACTGATTTTTTATTAAGACAATAGTTTATAAAAGTTTCTACCAATACAGTTAATATGTCCATGCAGTGAATATATGCTTATTTGCCTGTATTCACATATGCAGGCATGCATTTATCTTTGCACCTCTATGCAAATAGGCTAGTACATTATACAAGCATGGAAATCTCTATCGTGAAAATGTAAAATTAATGTAAAGGTAAAGTAAAATAAGAAAATATTGTAAGTGCTACAGCTTCAGTCCTTACAGGAGCATTAATTTAGCCATCTTGCACAGATGGCTAAATACATACTGGAAGCTGTATTTTCAGTGCATATACAATACTTGCCAATCTTTATCACAAAACAGAGAGAGTGCAGCGTGATCTAAATAATTTTCTCAAGAGGGACCTCAGTCACATAATTTCTTGACTTTTATTTCACCCATGCAAGTTTCTTTGCAAATTAATATAATTTCTTTTCAGTGTGATCTCTGGTTATAGAGAGGATCCTTCCGGGGGGCTGGGAGAAGGAAGACCTCTAGTTAAGAATGATGTCATAGCCATGATGTCTGTAGCAGTTTTTCAGTTTGTGCTTTGTACATGAGCCACCTCTCTTGCCACAGTCTTTGGTCTCAGTGCTGCCTCATAGTTGCTATGCACATAAAAGTGCAACATCAGTGTGGCAGTTGGTATGTGGCTGAGAAAATAGGTCAAGTAGAGAAAAAAATTAAAACTACCACCCAAAAAGAGAATGTTTCTGGGTCATTTCTGAGAACTGTCCCTTATTCCATGCAAACATCTCCTTATCTGTATAATATAGAGATGGCTTAGCTCAGCGTATGGGGTCAGATCATCCTTTCACGTTAGGGGTAACTCTCTTCCAATACATCAAATTCAGGACAGCAGCTTGGGATTTCACACACTCAAGCAGGTGTCACTTTCCAGAGACTATTCCCAAACAGTGGGATAAATGTCAGAAGCACGAGAAGCAGAGAATAAAAGTGAAGATGTAGCAGCTTAACACAGGGCAGTTATACACAGGTTTGGTGTCAAACAAGGAGATTGATATTGAGCTCTTTAAGTGGAGCCATATAGACACTGATGTTGGCTATGACCACCTAAAAGAAACAAAATACAAGAATCTGGTACTTAAGCGCAGATCACCTGCGCCAAGTAGCCAACACTAATATCAAACAAGTATCTCAACAGGTAAATTTTGCTTTTCCACCTGGTCTTGTCCAGGAGCAGTCTTATGCACTCTACTTCAGGTTCCCTGGAGTCACGAGCTACACAGGAACTATTTTTTATCTCTGAAGTGAACATTTCACGACTTTTCAGACTTTACATGAATTGAGCAAATCCTGCCAGGAGACACACAGAAAGTTTCAGATGATTCCTCAATAGCTTTCTACTAGAAGAAGGGTACATTTGTTTCAGATTTTTTCATCTGTGAAGGTGAGTCACAGCATGCTTCAGCCTTCAGATATTGTATTGATCTTTCCCATCCAGCCAGAGTTAAGTATTTAGCAGTAAATTTGAGTTTTAAGGCAGGGAACAGTAATTGGACACATATGTCGTGATCTTTGGAGAACAAGATAAAGTGGAGAGGTTTTTTAACGAGCTTGGAGAAGGAAAGAGGAACTCAGAGAAAATGAGGTTGTTACTACAGTTCAACAGTAAACCCTATTCATGCTCAGAATCCTAATAAAACCTGCATGTCATTTATCCAAATGAAAGACAAAGAAACAAGTAAACTGTGGAAAGAGGAGGGCCAAACCAACAAAACAGTTTTTAACCTTGTATGTATATTTCTACATAAGTCAGCATCCAAAAACTAACAAAGAAGAAAAATCAGAAAATTCTCTCATTCTGAGACAGGAAATTCCAAGAGTATCTTCTCGTGAAATTATATGTGAGAAAAAGTGGAAATGCTGCCTAGTATTAATATACTTAGGAGAACCAGGAAGGCTTGCATAGAAATCTGTTTTGATATATGCAAATATGTGTGTGCATATATGTTTGTCTATATTTACATATGTATAAACATATACACTTGCATTTAATTTGTTGGGCAGACCTTTTCTTAATTTTGAATTTTACCTAAATCTAGTAATTTTTTTTTTTTTTTTACATGTGGCAATTTTGGATACCTGTTAAACCTTGAAATTATATATATATATATATTTTCCCCTTTCTGGAAGTTGTAACTAGGATATAGTTTGGTCTGCATTCCTTGAATTAAAATCCTTAATAGACACAGGAGTTTTTTGCAAAACTACATCTATTTTCTCCAAGAAAATCAAACAAAGAAAAATCCTTGAATAATGCAAGACAGACCCTCCTAAAGAAGCTTAAACAAGCTTATTTAGAATATTAAACAAGGGTCAGTGAAAAATTCATTTATTTAGCATTGAAAGCATGTTTCATAGCAACCCACGCATATTTTATTGCTTCTGCTTTATGGCTAACTAATTCCATAAATAATGAATTTAAGTTAAACAATTAATTTACAAGGACTAGGGTTCAATGTGGGATCAATAACATTCTTTCCTCTGTAATGTTTTAGGTTAACATTTAATATAAATTTTCATAAGGGACTTATTGTGTATATACCAAATTATTAAATGCTTTTACAGAACAGGAGATAAACTATATAACAAATGAAACAGTTGTTAAGCTGATCCTAATTCTAATATCATTTCAAGGTATTATACTTGTTTTACAGGAATTGTATTAATATATTTTACTTTGTATGTAATTTTTAAAAATTACTGGTTTCTATTTGCATTGTGTGAGAAAGAAATGTTTTTGTGGATTTCTTTCACTTTCCCTGAAGTATCTGATACCCATTTTCCAACGTATAGCACAGGGTAGGATGGAAACAATAATCTTGCTACATATGGGCATTTTTTCTCTGCTAATTGAAATTATCTTCTAATTAAAATTCATTTCAATCCTTTACCTCTGTCTGCACACAATTTTTTCTCACCTTTACTGAAAAGTTCAATAAAGGCTAGTGCTAGATATAGAAATCTTTGTAGCATTTTGGGTAAACAAATTACTAGCAAGAATATTTCTAGCAATCTAGACTGTTATCTAACTTTGTAGAGTAGGGAGATGTATCTCATTCTTAATGTATTTTCATTTGTGGGACATAAAATCTTGATCTAGCTGAATCCAGTGTATTTCACCACTTACTTCATCACAAAATACATTTAAGATTTACCCAGGGGAAACAAACATGTACTTAGGATATAAAAGTAAGGCCATGGCAGACACACAAATGGTGGACTATTATACAAAGTCCCAGTCCAATGCCTGGAATGGCAAGGACTTATTTACTAGGGCAGCTGCTCCCTGGCTCTGGGTGAAGTCCTGGTGCTTTAGCTTCCCTCTTCTTTATCCTGAACCATCAAGATACACATAGCTTTCAAAGGCTTGATGGACTTAATTAATGGGTGCTTATAAAACACCTCAAATATCTTTGAAGGAAGACATTGGAGTAGCATGAAGAATACTGTTTCCCACGCACATTTTTGTAGAAATTGACATTTTCACACATGTACTGAATTGCTGAAAAAATATAGACAACCCAATTTCATTGTATTAAATATTTAGTAGGGATTCCCTTCCAAACCCCCCCCCCCCCACACACACACACAAATTCAGTAGACACAAGAGAACATCAGCTTCTACAAAAGCATTTCTATTGATTTCTGACAGATGCTTATCCTAATAAAAGACAATGGAAAGGGTCAAAGTTCAAGGAAAAAATTATCTCTAAGATAAGCTCTGTTATCTGTAATATTCTAATACTAAAAGGAGTTGCAATCTTTAGTGAGGCTTAGGAGTTCATCCCTATGTTACACACTGACAGGGTTTTATGAAAAACACATCTCAAATCTAAATTTAGCCACCCAAATCCTATGGGAATAAGGACTTGCAACGGTTGCGCCTTCAAATCTGTTTGCACCTATTTGCCAGTATAACAGTAAAGGCATATAAATGGTCTATAAGTTACTTCATAACATGCAAGTGCTCTTAAGACCTTTGTCTGTACTCAGATATATTGTTACTGTTTTTTTCATGCGAAATTCTGTCTTAGCCTATGGTTAACATTTGCTATATGGAAAATTTTATTTAAGTATAACTCCAGTGGGGACCTGGGGAGAGGATGGGATGAGGGTCACTGGAGTGTCTCTGATATTGAGTTCTGCTTCTAGCATGCTCTTTTTTATTCACAACATAAGTTTTCTTTGCTTTATTTTTATATTTTTATTAGATTTTTTCTCCATTCACATCTTCAGAGCAACCATGCAAATGCTACACCCTTTACACTCATGTAAAGTAACTGGGAAAAATAACTTCTTTGTACATTGTCCTTCACTGTAAGGTTTTACTTTTTGCCAGTGTTCTCAGTTACAGTCAAATACAGAGTATATACCATGAAGACATCTCAAAGCTATAAGCCGGCACAAATTTTACACTGTGGGTTGTGGGTGTTTCTTCTTCCTCTTCAGGGAGCACTTCATTTTAAGTTGTTTTCACCTTTAGCATATTTTGAGGGTTTTACTTTGGGGATGCATCTGTGTCATGAAATTACCTATGATATATCCCACAATATTAATATATATTTTATATATAGAGTAGGTAAAAAATACAGGTTAAAATCCCTTATCCCTTAGAAAATTTATATGTCCAAAATAACATTCATTGAAAGGGCAGTAGGCATCAGAAATATCTCTGGTGACATGGCTCCATTTGCATCAAATTCAGTATGGTGAGCAGAAACATTTGTGACTCAGTGGATGCTTGCTACCTTCAGGTATCATGATGCTTGAGTTTTTGTGGATATGCTATATTTTAGATGAAGGTACATAAACACCAGCAAGTTAAAAAGTTGAGTTAGGGCAATGTCCTGGGAAAAGGTAGGTAGCCAAAATATGCTTCTCTTGTCGGTTCAAAAGTTGCTGTCATCTCTTCATTCTTATTTAAATGTCCAACTTCATCTGTTTGCTAATAATGTGGGGACATCTAAGCGATCTTCTTTTTTCTTTCAACTTGGAGTATAAAAAAAAAGGGCTCTGCTAACTTTATCATACCTACAGAACCCTTCCTTAGCCACCCTCACAGTGGTTATTAAGTGTGGTTGAGAAGTTAGAGCTAATTGTAAAGGATCTGACACCCAAAAAGAGGCATGCAGAGGTGAGGGTGTGGCCACAAAGAAACCTAACTACAACAACAGCTTTCAATACTTTTGTATTCTATGGTTCTTTTACTGACTGCCTTGACAATCTGGCATGTAAAATGTAAGATATATAAATTTATTTCTTAAATAGGATAAATTTCATTCACCTAAAATTTTCTTATCCCAAATGTTTTGAAACTTCTCTTTCCAAAAAAGTGAAGCTCCACAGGCTGAGCTGGTGTTAAATCTTGGCTCATCCAGAACATCCTAACTTGTGATATGGAGAAAGATAACGTAACCTAAAAAAAAAAAAAAAAAAAAAAAAAAAAAAAAAAAAATCAAGAAAATGTGTGAAGCTTTAGAAAGTATGTTTGTGCAGAAAAGGAAGAAGAAAGTTGATGCCAAGAAATAAAAACGTGTAAATTTTTTAACATGATGAGGACAGATGTGGAGAAGACTCATGAAAGAGAATTCAAGCTTTTCTCACATGGTCACTTTAAAAAAATTTTAATAGAGGACCCAAGAGGTCACACGATGAAGACACAAGAGCTCAGCAGAAGTTTGAGAATCATTTAAAAAATTCTTGAAAATGTCATGGTATTTTAAACCACTAAATTCACCATAGGTGAGAATCTGAAATCTTTAAATCAGACAAATTACAAAGCCACCAAAGAGACCTATAATGTCCAGCAGGATGAATAAAGCAAAAGTAAGGTTCTGCTCACTACACATAAGGGACAGGATTTGATAGATACACTGTATTCCTATTATATTATTTTCTCTCATCAAAATACTTCAAGGCTCATCATAGCTCTTTTCTTGCTAAAATAATAACAATAAACAAAAAAGCATGATCAGCCGCAGTGGCATTTCACACCATCCATCACTTACAGAGCTCGAAACAAGAAGCACCGTTTTCCAAATTGAAAATGTTTGAATGGGCTGTCAAAAACCCTCTCAGTAAATGTGTTCCATCCAACAGAAACAAGCCCTCTGCAAACAAATCAAGTAGTGCAGAAATCCTTTGCACAAGATGATAGGCGAGCCCTCCATGCTGACACTGTATGCAAGCCAAGTTTTCATGAACTTTGATGGCTGACCTCCAACTCCTGACATATTCATTATATTCCAGCATGTTGGGCACAGATTGCATTGAAGTGATGACAGCTACAAGACAGGCAACAAGGAATATGGGCATTCTAGCAACAGGTGGCCTTTCATTTGTACCAGGAAAGTTAATCTAGTTTATCATCAAAGTATATTATGTTCAAGGATTGTCATGTTTTGAGAAATATAGTGACAGATCAAACAGAGGAAGCAGTCTTCCATAGACTGTGACATTTTTCGTAGACCAAACCTTTCAAGCTGCTCTATTGTTTATGCTTGATTTAGGTCAGTTAAAAATTATTCCTTTGTCTCAGGGTTTACACTGCTGGCTCCAAATTATACTTTCTGCCCTATGTCAAAGTCTGATGGAGGTATGCCAGAAAGTATGCAGCCCTGGGACCACCATCAGCCACACACTGGGGAATACTTGATTACCTTGAAAAAGGTGGTTTTAGGACGATGTTACTTCTGAAGGAAAAATATCAGATAGAAATACTTCTGGGAATGTGCGTATCTTTAGCTGTGACAACCACATTTGCTGCAAATTCAGTCCTGAAAATTCTTACTCCTTGCCCAGTTTGCTTATCTTTTTCAACAGACTGAGGAAAAATTGTGTAAAATTGAAATCATGTCAGAGTCTCATAACTCAAGTGGTTGATGTGAACTCCTTGTTTAATTTCACTCCTGCTTTTGAAGGTAGTTTAGAAAAATACTGTGGCACAGTTAAAGTAAACCGCTGATTTTTACATGTGAGAATATAGGCACAGAGATGACACCATTTTTTTTGTTGAAACTTTTTTGTGGTAACAAAATATTTTTTTAATTAAACAGATTTTTAGAAATAAATCCACTTGCTGTGGAAATGAAAATAAACATACTCAAGAGATATAAATGAGCAGAAAATACCCAAACCTTTAAAATTTAAAACTGGAAATGGATATTGGGAAATCCTGGTGCAGGCCCCAAATATTGCAGCATTAATAACGTAAATAATTTTTCTTCTTTTGTGACCACTCACTGGAATATAGACATAGTTGATGATGTTGGAAGTAAAACAGGACACTTCAAGAAAAATGTGATCTAACCAGGGAAATAAAGTCACCAACAGAACCAGCAGAATAGCAAGGCTCAGACTACAGCCTATATAGGATACCATGGCACTTCTCCAAATCAAAATATCAGGAATTCAAATGACATACTTTTGTATGAATTTCTATCAAAAAGAGATTAATAGAAAATGTAGACAAGTGGCTTCACCTCATAAAATAGAAATTGCCAAATAAAGGGACAAACAACCCCCATCTTTTTCTAGCATTTGTTACTTATGGTATAGTTAATATTAAACTGTTACTGAAGGAAGATCCAAATATATTTTGACAGAAGAGTGGTCTGAAAACTCCAGGTATGTATGTCAATATAATTTTTGTAGAGGTGAATATTGACAATCTCATAAGAATATTTGCCTTTTGTATCAATTGAACATAATATTTTTAAAATGTTGAGCTATACAGATGCATTGATGCTTTAGCAGGTGAAAAATGTATTCCCTGAAGCCCTCTTGCACCATGGCTTTCATCACAGAGTTGCCTTTGAGCACATGAACCAAATTAATTCAAGATGCAAGATAATGAAAAAAATGTCTTCCAGAAGAGCACAGGTCAATTACATCCTTTAGTCCCTTCAACCAGACCAGATTTAAACAAAAGACATTTGCAAACGGCTTCTAGCTTTCCAAGAAAAAAATTACTTTTTTATTCTTTTATTTGAAAGATGCCAAGGAGGTAATTTCTCAGGTAACAGTACATTTAAGACATCTCAAAAACGTCTAGAAACTGTGGCAAAAGTATGTAATATTTCTGACACGACCAGTAAGAAATCTAAATCATCTTCTCATACAACATTCATGCACGTACTTAAGAAAATTAAATATTACAGGATGAGTCCTGAGAAAATATTGGAGTTTAAAGAACAGAGTCCTCTTTCATTTTGGGAAAAGCAGAAACACATCATCATGAAAAATGAAGCCAGATAAGACAAAAAATAGAGTGGGAAAAAAATTACACAAGTTTTTAAAATGTGACAGATGAAACAGAGCTCTCAGCATTATCTAATAAGGAAAAGCAGATAAACAAACAAGTATATTGCTTTTCATGGATGAATATGCCCAGATCCCCACCTCCCACTGCTACAAAGGCCATTGACTCCCATTAATTGACAGCTGTGCGTACCTTCACTTCTCTAAGTCCTTTCCTGAACAGTTGCTCCTGGTTCATCATTTGTTTGCCCTAACCTGTCCAGTGGATTTACAACTTTGGATTATGATCTTCTTTATAACGTTGTGCAGTTAATTAAGATATATGAGCATTCTACTCCATGTGTGACTGAGAGCACAATTATACCCACAGGCTCTAATTTCTTTCACATTACAAAAAAACATGTTTCTATTGTTTTTCAGCAGAGATGCCTATGTTTGCCTCATGTGATTTTACAAATGACTTTTAATTAAAAATGATATTATGCCATTCCTTATGCTGCAGTCTTATCTTTTCCCCATGATCTTAGCTGTCAGAGGCAGAATGCTTTGGAATTTTAATTTAATTTTTCTGCAAAGTTCTTCCCAATGTTGTCCTTAATTCCTGAAGCCAGCATTCCTTAAGTAGCTGGAAGCTGAAAATCACATATTATTTGGATAACCAGGCAATTTTGCAAGTTTTCTGCAAAAAAAAGAACACGTGGCAGAATTACGCCATGTAGTGTTGACCAAGCTAAAAGTTAAATAATAGCCATTTGAACTAATTTTTACCTGCTGCAGTATGAAGAAACCTTCTCTTTTCAGCTCTTAAGGTGTTGCAGTTAGCCTGTGAAATCAGATTTATGGAAGATAGGCTTTGTAATGGCATCCTCACTCCAGAGTGGGTTCAGCTAGTAACTTTTAATGTCTGAAGCCCAGAGTGACACACTTCTGCTAAAGGAAAAAGATAGAAATAAACTTAATTTGAATCATTCCTTCAGATGAAATGGGGTTTGACCCAAAGTATTTTAAGAAACAACTTAAATGCTAAATTTGCTTCCTTCTTCATGGCCACTATTCATCTGAATCCCTGGATGCCAAGTGCGAGGTGAGAGAAAATTACACCAAGAAAGTTTAAACTCTTGCAAAATCTAGGAGCAGTGCTGCATGGCTTTCAGTGTTGCATATACAAGCACGTTAGCTTCCTGTGCACACCTTAGCTCTGCAGAGTACTTATTTTTGCAGGGTGTTTAGCCAGCAGAAACAAGGCTGAGAAAACCACATTTTGGTATACACATCACACAATTTTATGATTTCTAATGCTTTTATACATGGTCTAGCAGTACGGGGTTCTAATCCGCAAAGGAGGTTTATTGACACTGTTCTAATAAAACTAGTAAGCAATAGCATTAAAAGGCAGACAGACAAAATAATCAAGAAGATCTCAAGAGAAAAGAGACTCAGTATTGTTACTGTTTCTCCCACATTTGAGTGAAAACCTCTAATTTTCACTCCCATTTATAATTGCCTTAGCTTAATTCATCATTAAAATCTTTTTTCCTTAATTACAATTTCTAATAATAATTGTTAAACATGCAATAGATCAGTGCTACTCACTCAGAATACCTACAGACTGAGATAGCCTTGTAACGAGGACAGAGAGGTGTCATGGTTTTACTTATGGCAAATAACATTTAGACATGGGTTTCTAGTAAAACCTCTCAGAACTGGGAATTAGGTTCCTCAGTGGTCTTTTTTCTTTTTTTATTTTAAGAACAATTCTTGCATTTTCTTTAAAGTCACTTTTGCAGCAAACATTTCAACAAGCAATTCTTCAGAGGAAGAATTTGTAAAAGAAAACACTAAGCAAACACTAAGACTTTTTCTGTACTGACTAAAAGCTATTGGTTTTCTCTAATGAGATTTCAAAAACCGACAGTGTCATTCATTTCACTCAAAAATTCTAGCAGCAGACAAAGTATGTTCACTGTTTCTTATGAAGTATCCAGGTAAGGTCAAATCTGTACCATACCCCCGTAACTCACTTAATTTGATTGACCTTGTGCTAACTCTGGAAGTGCTCTCTTTATACTGCAGTTTTGTCTCAGTTATCAGCATATAAAACACTTCCTTTCCATGTAAGAAAAACAGAGAAAAAAGAACTTATACAACTCTTCCACTTATGAGTGCTATCAGACTGCTCCAAAAGCAAATACTGTTAGACAATTCTACTTGTCTCTCTCATTTTGCTGTTGCCATACCAATGGTGTCAACAGAACTGTAACTATTGTTGCAAGACTGTACACTGAATAAGTAAATACAAACTCCTCTGACTACACTGTACACTGACTTCAGTATGGGGAAAGGGTCCAAAGTGAATAGCCTTTCCCAGTCACGCAGACACACACAATGTGAATTACGAAGAAATTTTATGTTTCCCCTGCAGAAATTTGCAATATTTGGCTGGCAGCACCACTGATTTACATCTCACACTGCTAAACTTCCTGTCCTGCATTTGGCCTGATAGATATTCATTCTGTAGAAGAGTGTTTCCTATCCTTATGCATCTGTAGCATACATCATGAAAACTTACATGGCAGTCTTCTGCTGATGCTGTCACACATTGAAATAGTCAAGATGTTGAAGACATTAACAAAAAAATTATCATAAAATTAAAATGCATTATAGATATTGTATTTTATAGAAAAATGGTTCAGAAAAAGAAAACCAATGTTTTTTCACCCAAAGGTTTATGTAGATACTGTTTATACAAAGCAATGAAAGTATCAAAACGCATGCAAATGTGTCAAACATCTGCAGTAATTTCATGGCATGAGTTTCCAATGACCTTCTGGGACACTGCCACTAATTTTTCTTGTTAAGAAAAATTATTTCCACATTCCATCATGCTAGTTTCTGGAGGTATGCAATAAGGAAATAGTGTAGAGTAAGTCAAATTAGATACAGCATATCTCTGCTTAATTTACTTCATGCTGTTAATTACCCATCTAGAGAGATTTTAATGATGCCACATTTAATAATCTGGATCTCTCTACATATAAGCACATGTTTAAACTGAGTGGAACTTATTTTATTTGGGTGTATGGCTGGCAACCTGGCAATTTCATGCAAAAGCATGTTGAGTAAGATGATTTTTACTAGTCCTCCTGCCAATTACAGGTTGATAGTCTAGAAAGCTTCCCTAAAAGGCAATTTTCCTGACGAGACACTTCTGCGGAGAGCAAAGTCATTTAATCCCTTCCTCCTCTTTGTTTGCATTCAGAACAAAGGACCCAGCCACATAGGGTCATAGATTTAATATGTATTCTGCAAAGAGCTGTGCTGAGGAGGCAAATCCTCCACTTTTCTCATAGCCCACCCTTGACTGTAGTGGTCATAGATGTCCTTTCCTGGAAAACAACATTGACTGATCAGAATAAAATGTACCTCCTTGCAAAGAAGTACTTGTAAGTTACAAGGTATTTGGCTGTGGTGTGAATCTCTCTAAACACCAGATCAGAAATTTCAAATTTCTAACGTTTTCAAACTTTGTTTTGATGGGTTGATGAGTTTTAAGTGGACTGTTCCTTTGGATCAAGTTAAATATGTATTTTGGTACTTGCTGAATTTGAGGAATGTGCCTAGACTGTCTATAAGCTATCTCACAAATTCCCATTTTTGACAATTCAATTCATTTTTATTGTATTTATCTATACCTGGTGTTCTACTGCCAGTAATGTGGGTGCAACAAGGATTCCTGCTTCAGTCTATGCTCTCCATGCCCAAGTACTGTAGCTCATGGTCTGTGGCCCTCCAAAATTGTCCTGTAAACCAGAGACACTTGGTGAAGTAATCATCCCTGCTGCTTTCAGGAATTGCAAATGGTCACATCGCAAAACTTCAACCTATAGGGCTATTTTTAAAGAGATAAACTTTGTATCATATTTAAATGCAGAAGATATGCACCTGTGCTTTTAGAGATTTAGTCTGATGAAGGCAGAACACTTGATCTCCTTTAGAAAGTCTCGTAAGTCATGAACATGAAGTTGAAGACTGTGCAGAGAGCAGTATTTTAACTACTGTATAAGGAAGTGTGGTTAGTTTCTTATTTAAATGTAAATAAGCAAGCAGTATGCAGTAAATAAGCAAGCTTGCAAATGATTTTACAAATTTCACAAATAATACTGTTAATCTATCCCATTTCCTTCTTGTCATAGCCTTTGCTTCTTTTGAATGTTTTGAAATCCATAGGGTTAGCAAAATGCTTAAGAATGAAAAAAGGAAAAAAAAAGTTTAGAACTTTAGGATAAAATGATGCCAAAATACAAGAGGGTTGTGCAAAATACCAAGAAATCGTTGACATTTCTTTATCCTGAGTATTGACATTGCAAACACCACATAGTATAAAATGCGCACTTATTGGAATTTACTTTCAAGCTCTTATTAACTATAATGAACTGACCACAGTAATGGCGTCTCAAAAGGGATCCAACCATTTACTTAATAACATCTTACAATACTTGAAAAAAAGGATCACAGTCTTATAAGTCTCATGAACAATTACCTTTCTCAGATCCTTTACATATATGCTAGGGAAAACTGTGCCTGTATTATTAAGTAATATTCAACAGCTTTGATTTTTATTTCTAAGGTAACAATTCAACTTAAATTAGTCTGAAGGCTTTCAATTTTTCCTTTTACATGATACTTTCCACTTACTCTATTATAACCTTTTTTGTCATATGAGAACATACATATTTTTCATCGTATACTTCATCTTCTGAAAGAATTACTGTCTTCAAGTTTCTTACCTGTGAACACTCTGTAACATGTTTTTGGCAACTTGTCTCAGTCTCACATGTACCAGTAGAGTATTGCTTTGCTCTTGACCTTGCCTACTGAAATGTCACCTAAAGGTGCAAATAAAATTTAACTAGACAGAGAATAAGATTCTGTTCTGTCATTCATATTCTTTTTTAACTTAGGTTTAAATTAGGTACTCATTCCAGGACCCCTTTGGCCAGCACATTCACAAATTCTGCTTTTTCAGTTGTTCACTTGCATTTGATCAATTAGGAAGTTCTCTTATAACCTCTCTGGAGGTTAGTCAAAGTTCATTGTCTCTCATCAGTGTTTAGATGACTTTTTTTTTTTTTTTTTTTTTTTTAATCAAATGTAGACAAAAAAACCAAAGCACTATTTAGGAAATTATGTGCCAATTTTTAGACTTGGAAAAGATTAAACTGTGGGTCTTGATATTTTATAATTAGGCTTCTGCAGAGTACTGATAGAAAGTGAAGTTCCTGGAAAGACTGAAATATATCCAAACATTTCCATAATTTAATTTACAAACCAAAAATATCAAATTGTGTTTCTAATCCTTCCAGTAGCTTGCTGTTATGATTTCTTCTTAAGTACAAAGATAGGACTCAGGGATATTACAGAGTTGTAAAGATAGTGAACAGATCCAAAGTTTATTGATGTGACAGTGATGGACATATCACTTCATTCTTAAATTCATTACATTTTATTATTCACCCAAAACCACTTCTGTATCATTATTCCAGCTGGGAAACCTACTTCAGAATCTCATTCTCTGGTAAACAATTCAAATAGAGCAATCAGGGAGGGATGTTTGGTCTAAATATTTCTTCAGGAGTATCTTACACATTATTTTTTTTAACACTGTTAAGCACAACTTAGTCAAAGTTTCCTTTAAATTTGGTATGGGCACATTTTCACATAAAAGGACCACCTACAAAAAACACCTAATCCTTGCAATTGTTTGTTTTATATGCAGACTACACTTAACTAATGGGAGCAAGGCTTTCACCATGTCTCTGAAATTGTCACAGTTTTAAATGTTTATACTTCACCATCCAAAGGACTTGACTGAGACATAAACGTTCTAGACATCATGCAAAAGCATGTTTAAAGAGTCCCTGTCAAAAAGAACTTAGCCTTGTTCATTATACTTATAAAAGATCCTGCAACTTTGTATATTCTGGGATTTGTACAACCTTCAAATAAACATTTCTGATTCTGTGTGGACTATAGACCCAATGGGTTGAAGATGCCTCTGTCAAGCTGTCAGGAAATAATTTATTCTGATAAATACAGAAACATTTTCTTTTTAAGTCTTCAAGGCTATACTGCTATCAGGACATTTGCCTTTGATCCAATATAAATGAAGATACTTGTTCTGAGGAGTAGCATAGTTTCATTATTCCATTCTTCCTCGTCCCCACTAAAGGATGCTTAACAAAATATGGGATTAAAAAATACATTAAATGTAATGAGTCTTTTTGAAAAAGGGTTTACTTACTTTGAATATGGTGAAACATCATTCATGGCTCTTCTGAAAGCATTCATCTTATGAGAAAGGCAGACTGTCGCAATGAGAACCCACACCAGTAAAAATTGATAGACCACCCTGAATCATGGGAGGCTCTGAACATCTGGCAGTTTCAGGACATATGAGAAACACTTCAGAAAGGTGTCTGTGCCTAAATAAGTTGTTTGTCACAGTAGAAGAGAAAGAAAGGTGGACCAGTTCCAGCCCTGGCAATATGAGGAAGAGATCACTTCCACTTTTCTGTACTTCCTTTCACATTCTGTTCAGCTGACAGACACCACCAAACTGAGTGGTACTGATACAAAGACCAACAAAGACCAATATTTTCTAAACCATAAGTGCTTAAGAGTGAAGTTTGGTGCTTCCTCACGTAATACTTGCTATTGCATGAATTAGGGTTAGAATCCAAGCCCAAGAGTCATCAAATAAAGATTTCATCAAATGAAAGTTTCCTTGAACAGATGTTTCTCTTCTAGGCACTTGTAGTGTTTTTCTGTCAACACGGTGAGAGATTTTGACCTACTGAGTTTCTTTAACCCTTACAAAACAAACAAAAAATTCTCTCATAAAAACAAAGGTTCATTATCAAGAGATGAAACTTTTGTATTTCTATTTTTTATCCTTCCAGGTGGGGGTGGGGTTGAGTGTAAAGAATGGTATACAAAAGAACAATCTTAAAGAGACTGGTTCACAGCACACAGGAGAAACATGAAAATTACTGTGTTTCTAGCTTATTGCAAGCTCCCCAGTTGTTTCATATACAAAAGCATCTACAATGACCCATCATTTAATGCTGACATTGTAGAGATACAGCAGTTTTCTGTGAATGGGAGATGAAATGCAGCACTGGCAGATCTGGCATTCAACACTGAAGAAATCAAAGACAATGTTAGCACCAATTTTTGGGTCACAAAGCTTCTGACTTATGCCCAGTCTGATTTAAAGTCCATTACTTCTTTCATGTCAACTCCACTTACAGTTTCGATTCACCCCTGCTGTCACAGAGAATATGTCATTCACACATCTTTCCTTTTCAGTCAGATATTTGAAACAGCATGCAAAATGGGTTTTGAAAATTGATGTTATCTTTCAGTTCCAGCAGTAATCCCAGACCAGGTCACTGATTTTTACAAAATAAACAAAAATACCCCATTAGTTTTCTGGTTAGTAGAGTTGGGAATGGACATCTCAGCTGAACAAGTAAAGCAGACTGAGTGGTATTGGAGAACACAAAGAAGGTTGCTTTCCTCCCTGACTTCAAGATCACCTACCCCATTGTGTTGGTTTTGCATGGCATGATTTTTGGTGAGGCAGGAATAGGCCAGCCATGGGAGTGATTTTCTGTCAAGAGCTGCTACCAGCTTCCTCCATGCCTGGCAAAACCAATGGCTGGCTCTGAGAATAGGCATGGTGCTGAGCCAATTAGAGAAGTTGGTAACATCTCTGTGACAACATTTAAGAATGAATAAAACCCATGAGAAGCTCTCCTTCCTTCTGCTCTCTGAGGGATTGGGAGGGGGCCACCAGGCCCCATCCCAGTGTAGCTGCTGGGGTCATGCTGCCAGGAGCCATCCCAACGCTGTAAGCAGCCACACGGCTGGGACCATGTGGCCTGGACTCATATGGCCAGAAGCGGCCACATGGCCAGGATCAGTGCAGTCGGGACCTCACCATGAAGCTGCTGCTATCTCGGAATGGCTCACAATCAACTTTATTTGCTTAGCAGCTTTTAGCCAGCCATGCTGAGAGCAGAAGGGTAGAAGTGATGACAGAAGTGTCTCCTTTTCAGTGCCCCACATGAGGAGAGGCTCTCAGTGCCGCCAGAGGCCGGTGTGGCTTGCACAGTGCAGGCTGGAACCACATGACCAGCAGTGAGAGGCATGGCAAGCAATTTCCTGATGCAGAGCCTGGACAGAATCAACTTCTCAGCGCTGTGGAACTCCATAAAAATTTTCAGTAGACAGAACTTGAGGACAAAAAACCTGTGGACATCAAGTCTCTCCCGAGTCAGAGAAAAAGGAAAAGGTGAAGACACGTGAGGAGAACAATATGGCGACACTAAGGTCAATGCAAAAGAGGGGTGTTTTGGTTTACATAGACAGGTATCTGCCAGGGAAGATTGGAGTCCCCCTTGGAATGTAAGCCCTTCCCTCCCTTTCCAAATTATTATAAATTTGCAATTAAAAGGTTGTCAGGCAGAGATTTTGGGAATAGGTCTAGCAGTTCTTTACTAGGGATATAAAAATACAAATGGTGTAGTACAGAAGAATAAGCAAGCAAACAAACAAACAAGAAATCCTAGAAAAAACTCTGACAGAGTCAGAAATACAACCTGACACCCTGTTGGTCAGGGTGTTGGAAGCAGTTCAAAGTAAACCCTCCTGGAGTGGCAGATGTGGTTTTGTTGGAGTAGAGATGGTCCTGTAGAAAAAGGGTCCAGTAATGGTGAGATGGGTCCAGTCTTCCTCCAGGAATCCGGTGGAAAACTGGATGACTGGTGACACTTGTGGCTCCTTTTATCTAGCTGAAGATGGTTTGGCTCCTCCTCCCTGGGTAGAGCATCTTACAATTGTATGATGTAATGTGTCATGTCATTGGTGAGCTTTAATGGTCTATTAACAGAAGATATCCCCATGGGGGTAGTGGAATAATGAATGGAGATGAGCAACACTGCTCCATCTGATAAGCAACACTGACCCATTTGAGCAACACTGCTACACCCGGTTTTCAATAGATGTAATAGAATAAACATTTTTTTCGGTTACAAAACCCAAGACAAGGGGGAAGAGGAGCTGCTCTGAGCATCAGAACTGAGATTCTTCTGCAAGCTGTGGTGAGGACTAAATATAATACAACTGCTTCCCTGTAATTCATGAAGTACATGGGGGGATGCAAAATTCACCCACAGCCCATGAAAAAACGGTGCTCACACTGGAGTATGTGGATGCTGAGAAGCTATGATCTGGTGAGAGGCTTGAAAAAAGAGAGGGAGAACTCTTGCTTCCAGAGGTACAGGAAGAAGACCCTTGCTTTTATACTAGAATAGGTCATCCTTTAAAAACTGCACCTCATGACTTAGTGGCCCATGAAAAAGCAGTTGTGGGAAGACTGCTTTGCCCTGGGAGGGATCCACCTTGTAGCAGGTTTGGGCAGGACTGCTGCATAGAAAAATGAGGCAAAAATGTTGTTGAGCACCTCAGCCCTCTCTTCATCCATAGTTATCAATTTTCCAGCATTGTTTATCAGGGTGGTACACCTTCTTTGACCTTCCTCTTCTGGTTAGAAGCCTGTAGAAGCCCTTCCCCTTATTCTTAGCGTTGTTAGACTGAGTTCAGTTTGAAACACTCTTCTTATGATGACTCTATAAAAATCTTAAACACTTAGAAGAGGAATGATGACAAATGGGTTGTCATTTCTTTAAAGAACTCTCTAATACACTTCCTTAAACTATTTCTACAGTTTCAACAGTGCCATGCTTATTAAAAATCAACTGCAGTGTTTTGTTACTTGCAACATACACTAGGAAAAACCCTATTGTTAGTTTTTTTGGTCAGGCACAGATTGTTAAACCTGTATTTCAGCACAGCATTTTAACAGCAAGGTAGTTGTTTGTCATTCTTGCCATTTTACTTATCACTTCTTTCAAATTATTTGAATAAAAGGATGTATGATTTTTGAAGACATTTTGCAGACTTTCCCTATGTCCTTGGATCTAAAACCATCATAAATTTAGAATAGAGAATTTTATATAATTATAAATAAATTCAACAGCCTGATGAACAGGCAGGATACTGTGATTTTAAATCAAGACCCCTCTCTGGAATCCATGAAGTGTAAAGAAGCCCAACCCCTCTTTCATCATACTTAATTATAAGGAATAACTGCCTTATGTTGTAAGACCTTGTACTGAAATGTGTCTTTGCTCTCTTTTCAGTCATCTATCCCTTTGTATTCTGGAACACTCTCTGTAAGTCTACACTCTTGGAAGTTGACTTTTCTGAAAGAAAATGCAACATGCTGCTTCCCTGCATCATGGGAGAGGTTCTTCATGGCTGGGATTTGATAGATTTTTTACTCGATTAATTCCTCGACCTGGTGGTAAGCATTAAGTCTGAATATTACCATTTCTGTCAGCTCTGAGGCCTTCATTGTCAAGGCACAGACCTGTTGGAGTGATTTCAGAGAAGGGCCACCAAGATGATCAGAGGACTGAAGAACCTCTCCTGTGAGGAAAGGCTGAGAGAATTGGAACTGTTCAGCCTGAAGAAAAGAAGCTTTTGGGGTGACACAATTGCAGCCTTTCAGTACCTGAAGGATGCCTACAAGAAAGATGGAGAGAGATTGCTTACAAGAGCATGTAGTGACAGAACAAGGGGCAATGGCTTCACACTGAAAGAAAGCAGGTTTAGGTTAGGCGTTAGGAAAAGAATCTATGATATGATGGTGGTGAGGCTCTGGGGCAGGTTGCCCAGAGAAGCTGTGGATGCCCCATCCCTGGAGGTTTTTAAGGCCAGGCTGGATGGAGTTCTGAACAACCTTGTCTAGTGAAAGGTGTCCCTGTCCACAGCAGATAGGTTAATAGATGAACTTTAAGGTTCCTTCCAACCCAAACCATTCTTTGATTCTATGACTCTGACACATTTTATTAAACATCTGATAATATATAATCTTCATTATTGTTAATGCTTTCCTTTCTTTTATATAAGTATGTAACATAAAAATATTTTTTTATTTATAGGTGTAAATCACAAACACATACGCTGATGTTTCAAGATTGTTTTACACTTTTCAGTAACAAATATTTACCTTCTAAAATGAAATGACACTTTTTCAATATCAATAAGAAGGAAATTATGTTTGCAGTACTCCAATCAGGAAATCCAGATGTTAAGCTCATTTTCCTGGAAATATAGTTCTTATTTTGTTTTGTGAGAAGAAATTATAATATATATTTTTTAAAAATTAATAGATGAATATGTTTTCCCTGTGTAGTACTAGCATTTACAGCAAAATTACACAAGCCCATATTTTTCTTGATTTCTGCCTCTTCTTACAGTCTAGAAGAGATTACCTGAAAGCTTAGAAATAAAATAACTTCCACACAAACATAGAAATTATAGTGGAAAGCTAGGCAGCATGTAAAAGTACTTCATTCATACCTGAATTAAATCCAAGATTAATATTTTGATCTGATGTATAGTAATAACTCAGTTTCCTAGAAAACCCTAAAGTTTTGCTACAGAGATGGCAAATACAACCTTTGGAAGTTGTACAGGAAGTGGACAGTGTTGCCTGTTTGAGAGGCTTTGGGGGATGTATGAACAGCAGTGGGATAAGCAGTCAAAAAAGAGGAACTGCAGAGTGTACTGCTCCAGGCACACCGTGGCATCTTCAGGTGGCTCCATTAGCAGTGTTACATTGACTACCCATCTCTGAGGCCAGCTCTGGTGCAGTCATCCAGCCTCTTTCTTGCCCACTTCCCTGCACCCCTGATGGAGACCAGTGCCTTTGAACAGCAGAGTTGTGGCTGCCCTCATTCTCTCTCCACATCAGGATGCCCTGTTTGGATAGACCTGGAGAGACCATGGTCAGCACCAGGCAATGTATAGCTAGTTCTGTTTGCAGTCACAGACTGCAGTTCTGTCCGGGTTCTACAGCCCATACAACAGTGGTCCTCCCAGCCCAGCCACCTACCCTACTTCTGGTGCACAGGACCAGAAAGTAGACTTGGGTCTTACACCCCTATGAAGTCTGTAGACCGCTACTTTCAGGAGAGCCTCTAAGGATTTGTGTGTGATGAGAATTTCTGTACAAATAATATCATATAGATGAAATGCATATTCCCATGGCTGATAGAGTATTGACAACCTGATAGAAAATGGGTGTTATATATACCTGTTTAAAATTAGGATTTTTAATTCCAAAACAGAATAATATTTATCTTGCAGCAGTTTGCCTATTGAGTACAAAATCATGCAATTAGTTGTGATGTTTAAATTTATGCCTTATCTTTTGCTTTAGGGTCACCTTTATACCTAATTTATCCATAAATCCGCTTTTACTGGATGTGAATTAAAATAAAAAGATTGAAAATCTGGCAACGTTGCAAATGCTCAAAAAATCTGCTGACACTGAAACCAAATTCTTACAGCTCACAATATGAGAAAAGTCTCTAATCTTCCTGAACCAGAGGAAAAAACTCAAGCGCTTAATAGAGGGAACCAAAATGAAGGAGACTCAGTGAGCTACAGAATGCAAAACACACATTAAAAATGATTATTCATTAAATAAAGGTACTTATGGGTGTGTATTATGAACCAGATTCAATAAACACTAGGGCACACATTCAAATTTAAGCAGTGACTGCAATGTCTTAGGTGGATGCTTAGGTGCTATGCTGAACAGAGATTTTGCAAGGAAAGTTATGTTTATTTGCTTCACTGACATACAACCTGCTAAGTTTTCTATGAAGAACATCTTACTAATGCTTTAAACTGAGATAGCTTTCTCATTGAAGTCATTTCTTTTTAATATTGAAAATGAATCATTATAAAGAAAACATTCCTGAGATATTTAAAATATTGGGCCCATGCATCCCTTAAAATCATCCTCTCATGCTGTTTGGAAAAAAAATGGGGACAGTAACACTACACAGCTCTTCAATGATTAACAGGGCTAAAGGGATTAACATTGAGTAATTTTTTTATAAGGAACACAATGGTATTTTGAAAGATCACATAGAAAAATCACTTGCAAAAAATCTGGATTTTTTACAAATCTAGGTTTCTGTTAGAACTGTTTGTCATTGCAGAGCATATGGCTGCTGGCAACCATTGGAAAATGACATCATCTTTGACCCCAGAAATACGACTGATAAGAGGATTATAAACCTTTTTCCATAATGCTTTAATACTACTTCCTAGCATGTCAGAAATGACTGCCTTAGAAGTAAAGTAGTAAATATTTAAAGTCTTCGTTGTTGGCAGATTTAGCTTGTTAACTGTGAAGGCAACATTAGCATAAATATCTTCTAAATAGTACCATTATCTCTCTCTGGCTGTTCATATGACCAGACCAGAGTTGAACTGAGCTCATCACCACCCACCACTTTCAAAGGGCTTACTGTACCTTTTGGAAACTACTTCTTTTCCCTGGCCATGGCTTAGCCTTGCAGCTTCTCTTTTCTCTAGGATTCCACTCCCAGCCCTGTGTATACAAAGTTCCACAGCTATGATGCAGTTACGCTGTATGTTGTAACCAAGAACGGGCTGCTTTTCCTCTGAGGGCCATGCCCTTCCTGCCCCTGGAGGCATGATTCCATCACAGTTACCCTTTGCACACATCAGCTCGCTGGTGCGCAGGGTTTTAGATCCACAGGTAACAAGTGTTAGGGAACAGCTGAACATCTCCATAGTCTGTTTCAGAGCGTTTCAAGGGGGTAGATATTGGGTTTTATACCGTGTCCAGAATGACTTTTTGCTGACTTCCTACAAGCTGCAGTGTGCAAACACCAAGAGCACTAGAAAATAGCAGTTGTCTGTCACAGTTTGATTTTATTAGTGTATGGCAATAATATCATCACATGTACTAGTACGCTGAACTGTCTGTCAGATAGAAACTGTCAGATAGAAACACCGCAAACCATGGTTTAAAAGGCAGAAAACTTAACAGTCTATTTTTATTTAATATATTTCATATATACATATATATATATATATACATATATATATAAATGTAAAGTGTATATGCGATGTAAAGTATATATATATAGAGTGAGGTATAAAATATATGAATTAACTATGATTTTGTAATTTTCTTTTTCATAGACTGATAGAATTAAAATCAGAGATATTTTAGAAATTTAGCAGCAGGGTATTTACATTAAGGCACATTTTCTGCTGGAGAAAAGGAAAAAATATGCTAATACTTTTTTTTTTTTTCTCATGTAAACTGACTTGTTTATCTATTCTTAAATCTTATATATTTCACATATCTGATCAAGCAAGCTGGTTTCTGGTATCACACAGTGTTGAGGACTTAAAATTTCAAGTTCATAACATTTTGTGCTGCAGTCCTGCGTGCAACAGAATGACTGTAGATGAAACCTAAGGCTTCTTTACTGGTTTTGGCTACTGTATATTTCACTAGATATATGGCTGCACTAAGAAAGATATAGGGAATATGATTGAAACCAGGATATCTGTTACACATTCCAAGTATGGAGACCTAAAAATACTTACTGTTACAAGGAGCCCTTACTCATTTTTAAGGGGGCCTATAACAAAGATGAAGAGAAACTTTTTAGCAGGACCTCTCGCAATAGGAAAAGGGTTATTTCTTTTCAACTGAAGGAGGCTCAGTTTAGATTAGATGTAGGAAGAACTTGTTCAGCAGTGAGGGTGGTGAATCACTTGGTGAGGGACAAGTTGCCTCAAGGGATGGTGGAAGCCCTATGCCAGGAAAGATTCCAGGTCAGGTTGGATGAGGATCTGAACAACCTGGTCTAGTTGAAATTGTCCTTTCTCGTTGCAGCGTGGTTGGCCTAGATGATTTTTAAAGGCCTATCTGGCCCAAACTGTTCAGTGATTCTACAATGTTATGATTTGGAGCTTGAAAAAGGACTTACAGCATTGCACTACTGATATGAAAGTCACAGCAGGATCAAACTTCATATCAGGTGTGCACTTGCTCAGGCAAGCACACAGTGCCCCTCAATTCAAAACTAAAATATGACATATAAAACACTTTGGAGAACTGGAGTTGCATGCAGTGAATTCTTTCCAAACTAAAAACCTCTGTGCTGTGTCTGTTCCTGTTTAAGAATAACTCACAGAAGTTAAGGGTTCTGTTATGGGTTCACACAAGGCTGAATAGTCATAAACCCAAGAAAAATGGTACTTACCTGCACTCTACAGGAGAAGTTGAGGACCAGTGGCACCTCTGCACTCCTACCAATTCAGCTTCATATAAAAACTCACTAGCAGTAAAGGCAACTTGCCTCCACAAAGATTAATTTTAAATAGAAAACATACTGCTCAAAATTCAATTTAAGGTGAATGCAATCTGAAAGAATTAATTTTCTTACATTTCCTGCTTAAAACTGATAAGGTATTGCAGTTTTTCACTGAATTACTTTAAATAGTTGATTGTTTACCAGTGTCAGCTTACCCTTTGATGTTTGTCATATTACTTCTCTTTTAGAAAGCACTTACAGCTGCATAGTAGGATTATTTCATCATCAGTCAACTGATGTATCATAGATTATTGCTAATACAGAGCTCCAATCCTGATTTTACCAGATCACCAGGAAATATCACATTAAATTCAATAACATTGTGACGGATATTTTCATCTTCTTTCAACATCCAGCCAGAATGCATACAGGATACCTACATCCACATGTGCATAGTCCATGGAAAATCAAACATTGCATTATGACTCAAACAATTAACCATATGTCCTCCTACATGTTAAAGGGAAAAGAAATCTCACAGGGACAGAACCACCATTATAATAGAATATAAATATTATTCTATTATTTATACCTATATCAAAAGAACAGGCAACTCAGATGTCAAGTTGTTATACAACCAATTGCTTCATGCTTTCACCTTTTCTACCAAAGGAGTATGGATTAGAAACTACTTTGATAAGCAGGGGGATTTTGTGTTATTTTTTATTTTTACTTGATTTTTATGTTAACATATCTTAAACACCAGTTTCTAGTTAAAACCTCACCTTATATTAAAAAAAAAAGTAATACTTTTATGTGGGACAAGAATGTAATAAAAATTTAATAAAAATGTAATGTATAAAAAATGTATAATGTATAAAAAAATGTAATGTAATAAAAAACACAACTACTGCAATATAGAAACCAGAAAAGAAACAAAAATAAGTCATTATCAATTACTCAGCATTTAGCACATGATGTTTTGAGGTCTAGCTTATTTTATTAATCATTGAGAAAAGCAACGCACTATTTTTTATCTAAATGAAGTTCTAAATGCCTTTTTTTTTTTGTTGCCTTAATTTTAGAGAACTTTGGACTCTACCAAAGTGATAAAGAATAATTCTCCTTGGATTATGTAGTCTTTTCTTAGAAGAGAAATGATGAAATTATAGACAGGGTCCAAAACCCACTCATGCAGAAGAAGTCTCCATGCTCACCTCCCCCTGGCTGGTCATCTCTTTCTCCTACCAAAAGTTAGCATGCTTTCAAATTTACCATCTGAGCTTCCTAACATTTCATTTCCAAATTAATCAAACTAGGTCCTTTTAAGCTACTCTTTGTACTTTTTTAGCTAACCTGAAGCATTTGGATCCAAATAGTTTACAGAATATTCACATAAACAGTTTTTCTAACAGTATGGGAGACTAGAAAAACCCCAGATAGAGGGTTAAGGAAGATGCCACCCTAAGTACAGGCAAGAGGGCAACTGTGTCTCTTACTCTTAGAACTGCATATAAAGCCCTCACATTTGTCTTCCCGTGTATTTCATTCTTATTGTACTCTATGTACAATCTTTCAGAGAAATAAAATTCCGTTCTTTTTTTTTTTTTTTTTTTTTTTTTTTTTTTGGAATACCATTTCTATAAATATTAAATATAGTAAAACATTAAATTATAAGTATTTTATTTCAAGGGTCTGAAATAATATGTGGGTGAAATTAATTTGCATTGGTACCTGTCAAGTTAGTTACTAATCAGGAAAATATATACAGATACGATCCTTTAGATAACTGAAAATGATTAATTACTATTGATTCAACTATTTGAGCTGGAACAGGTCCATCTCCAGATCTGTCTGTGATGTACACAGTTCAAGACTTGAGTACACGTGAGTACATGTTTGCATCTCCATGATCAGCCACTGGGATATGAAGAATCTGCTGACTAGAGTAGGTGGGAACCAACCAGATGAAGAGAAATAGCTAAGGGACCTGAAATTTGCCTGTGGTACCCTCACAAGGTTTGGGATCTTCAAAAAGAACAACAAATGATGCAAAATATAATACACACTTGAAGAAATTAAAATAAAAATTTATTCCCTGAAAGTTAAGAAAGGCAGTGTGCATATATGTTTCAACATCAGCGTTGGGTGTAAGAAAGCCAAAAATTTTGAAAGGGAGTAAGCTACTACCAAGATCAGTTGACAAATTAATCTCAACAAAACCAAACCCCAACAGCAAAAAGTGTATTGAGACAAGTGGGAAAGATCTGATGCAGCTGTCTGATCTAAACCAAAAAACTCAACTGAAAATGTACATCAGCTATGCCTTGTCAACATTAAAACAAGGTATGGAGTAAAATGCAGAGATAATTAGAGACTTTCAATACCTGCTGCCTAAAGATGATTTTAAATTGTCAATACCAAAAATGTTGTGGTGATAGTCAACCAGGCTATGTATAGATCACCATCTGGAATGCTAAGGCTGGTGGAAAACTTGAGAGCAGATGACTAAGCTCAGATCTTACATAGTAACTTTATAAGCAAGAAGCAAGAACATTACAGACATTGTCTATTATAAGAAATCCTCAAAGCAATTCCTGCAAAGGAATGAGGGGGAGAATGAGATGGCAGACATAATGAATTAAAGAAGCCAAGAGCATAATTTTTGTTGCCCACACCTTCTAGAAATCTATCACTTAGTTTAATTTCCCATTTCAAAGGCTAATGATACAAGTAAGAATGTAAATGGAGATCTACATGAAGAGCAGATCCTAAATCCGAGCATAACTAAACAAGAACTGGTTTTATGTTGGTATCCCACATGCTGCATTCAGCTTTCTCAACTTTTGAAAATGTAATTGTGCAACCTTATGCTGCTCCCAAATATCTTTTCTGTATTAATTACATTTTTTAAATGTTGAAATAGAAAGTTAGTAAGACTGAAAATGCAGTATTACTGACTTGGCAAATGGTTTTGCAGCTTCAGTGGTGAAAATAAAATTCTAGCATTTCTGACTTTTTGCAGGGGTTCAGTTTGTTTTGATTGACTGACAAATAAATTCATATAACTTCTAAGTAGAAAATTATATGTATGCTTTTGAGCTACAAAATATTCTTGCTAAATGTTCAAAAATGGCAGGCATTCTGCTGAAGTTTCAGTTGCCTAAGTATAATCTGCACGTTAAACAAACAAACAAAAGAACCTCATCTAAATGTACGGGAAAAAATAAAAATTTCATAAATGCAACAAAAAAGGTAAGACTATTTCACTCACCTAATGACAGACTAAACATTCGAAAAGAAAGTATGACAGACATTCCTGTAGTTGTGCTATTTGCAGATCTTTTTACAAATAGCTGCACTGTGTGTGCCAAGAAATCTCAGGGAGAAGTCACGACTGCTAGAGAGCTGGTGATGAGAGTTGATAGCTTGAGCGAATTCACCTGGCAGAAATGCATTATGAAGAGGGTGTATTTCTACAGAAAAAAAATACTTGTTTTGGGAAGCTGACAATGCAAGTGCACGATGTACAAAATGAGGGATCCAAAAGGGTTGGTATTTTTCCTCAGTTTTTTAGATGAGAACTTAAGTAACAGTGGAATTTTTCTCTGTTCCATGAAACACATCTTGCAATCAGTGGGACATAAATCTGTGCTCAAACCTTTTGCCAAAATGTGACCTGAAAAATCTGGTTGAGGTCATTCCTGGCATCAGTAATAGTTGATGCTGTGTCCCAAATCTCAGTCAAGTCTCTTACTAGAAACACAGACTTCCACTCACCAAAGTAGTAGGTGAGCATGATACAAAATGTCTGTTAATTTGACTATGCATACTCAGATCCTGTTACCTACTAACAAGTCCAATACTGAACTTTATAATTCTTTAGAAATGTTGACATCCTTTAGAAATACTTATAACTGATCCACACTTGGAAAAACTAGAGGCCTATTTATTTTGGGAAAAGCATTGCAGTATTTATTACAGGATACTTCTCTCCCCTCTTCCTCAGCATCCACTTCTGGAATGGCAAAGGTTTATTTACCCTTATTCTGGAAATACTATGATTTTCACAAAACAGGAATACACTTGCCACAGGAGGAGCTATGTTCCAAAAGCTACTCTAGTACTCAGTATTTTGAGGGCAGGTTAACTGACAAGGAATATGCTTATCTGTATCTGTACTTGTCCTGGGTTGTAGTATAGGATGTGCACAAAGTATTCTATCATCATCTTCATGAACTGTTGATTCCAGGTGGGGCAGTGTTTTCCCAGACCCCCTCCCTCTGGGCCATTATCTTCTGTTAATGGCCCATCAGATGCCTTGCCCATGACTCATAGATAACTCCCTCCAGGACCTATCTCTGTTTAATGGGCCATCAAGGACCCACTGCATGACTCATCATCCCATTGTGAGATGCTCTGCCCAGGGGGAGGAACCAAGCATTCTCACCTGGATATAATCTGGGGTTTGGGGCAGTACAGGGGGCCCTTACCCACTGGATTCCCAGAGGAACAGAGCTACCAGACCTTTCTACAGGATCACTGCTTCAGGAAGACCACCTCATCTGGACTGCTTCCATCACTCTGCTCAGGTTGTATTCTGACTCAGTCAGTGGTCTTTTGTATTATTGCATCTATTTTATTTTACTTTCTTTCCTTTCTTCCTATTAAATTGTATCTCTGACTTGGAGCTTCTCATTTGTTTTGCTTTCAAACCACTACAGTACTAAGAATTACAAAGTCCGTTTATTTACCTATGTATTTTTAAGTATTTTGCCAAGATCCAATTCACAGCCTTTCCATTCAGAAACACTGCATTATCTGTGGGAATGAGACAGAGATGAATAGCCAATTCCTGGCCTGGCATGTTAAAGTGATACCTGTTTCATGCCTTAACTTCTCATTTTTATTTTAACTGTTGTGAACACTTATGAAAATGAAAAAGAACGGAGCTTCAGTTCCAATAATCTAAGATTTCTGATCTCTGAAAAGGCACTTATAATTATTCACCAAATCAGAAGAGAATTGATTTAGTTCATGAGATGTCACACCCAGTACAAGCACTATACAAAGTTTTCAGCAGTTCTGCTGATTCAGTTGCTTTTGAGTTTTGCAATCCCAAGAACACCAGAGATGGCAAGCATTGAGAACCACAAAGTTCAATCACCTCTGATGTCTGTGCCCCATAAATACTCCCAAAATGTTGAAAACCAAGAAGTCTTCATAGTAAGAAAACCAACAACAGTAATTTGATGATATCTTGAGAGTAGAGCACCTTTGGGAAATAAATCTACTCCTGAATACATCTTCACTTCATACTCACACTGTGGAATATCATAAATTAATAGATTTCCAAATACAAAGGAACTGAGAACAATCTTTCTTTTCAGTTTCAGGGGATTATTTACATCTCATGTTCTCCTACTTTGAGAAAGAAATTACATAAATATTTACATGGAGTATGCAAGTGCTAAAATACACTAACAAGAAACAAATACAAATGCCATGCAAATAAAGTGTTATATAAAAGGATGAGTTCTCTAGACAATATAAAACCATCCTTCACATATAAATACAGATTTTCCCTGGACAGAAACCAAAGGTAAAAAAAAGATGGGAAAAAAAACCAAGACAAATTCTAAAATTTTTCAATATAAAGAAATTTCCTCTGTCCTTTATCCAAGATAACACAAAAATTCTGATACTCTGAAAATTCTCTTTAAGATCAGACTTTGGTTTTAAGAGCTGTAATCACTTCAGACTCACTTTTAGTGCCACTGTATTTCAGGACTTAAGATATCTAAGAAACAATGCTCAAACAGATGTGACCGAAGAGTGCACCAGAGAATGAGGCAAAAGTCCTAGGAAATCTGCAAGTTTTCAAAGACACACACAAATACACAGGTTTGCATGCACAAGCGAAAACACACTCTTTCAGTCAGAAACACTAGCTAAACTGCCTCATACAAACAATAGCAAGGAAAACAATAGCAAAATGAAAAGGGAAAGCAATACATTTGCTGAATAAAACTAACACAGACTAGATATCTGCCAGTCTAGAATGCATCCTGTAGCGGACCACTTTAGGCAACTAAAGGTTTCAGGTGGTAGCTAGATTGGAAACTGCAGTCTGAATGCGAGGGAAAAACAGAAATCCATCACAGTTCCATCTCCATCTTCACAAGGCTCCAGTTTACCTGCTGTAATAAAGATTAATCTAAGTCTCAAACTTGAATCAGACTTCTTTTATATAGTGCTTACAAAATTCATCTACCATCACCATTCCTAGTTCTATCTAAGAAACATAACCAGTTTGAATATCAGATGTTATGAGCTATTGAAAACATTCATCAAGGAGTCAGGAGTAATCTGAAGTTATTTCACTGCTACATTAGACTCATAGAATGGTTTGGGTTAGAAGGAACCTTAAAGTTCATCTATTAACCTATCTGCTGTGGACAGGGACACCTTTCACTAGACAAGGTTATTCAGAGCTCCATCCAGCCTGGCCTTAAAAACCTCCAGGGATGGGGCATCCACAGCTTCTCTGGGCAACCTGCCCCAGAGCCTCACCACCCACATACCATAGATTCTTTTCCTAACGCCTAACCTAAACCTGCTTTCTTTCAGTGTGAAGCCATTGCCCCTTGTTCTGTCACTACATGCTCTTGTAAGCAATCTCTCTCCATCTTTCTTGTAGGCATCCTTCAGGTACTGGAAGGCTGCAATTGTGTCACCCCAAAAGCTTCTTTTCTTCAGGCTGAACAGTTCCAATTCTCTCAGCCTTTCCTCACAGGAGAGGTTCTTCAGTCCTCTGATCATCTTGGTGGCCCTTCTCTGAAATCACTCCAACAGGTCTGTGCCTTGACAATGAGGGCCTCAGAGCTGGACACAGAACTCCAGGCGGGGTCTCACCAGAGCAGAGCAGAGGGGCAGAATCCCCTCCCTGGCCCTGCTGCCCACGGTGCTCTGGATGCAGCCCAGGACATGTTTGGCTGTCTGGGCTGTGAGCGCACATTGCTGGGTCATGTCCAGCCTCTCATCCACCAGCACCCACAAGTTCTTCTCTCCAGGACTGCTCTGATCTGTTCATTTTACAGCCTTTATTGATGCAAAAAGTTGCCCCACTTCAGGTGCAGCACCATGCATTTGGTCTTGTTAAACCTTGTGAAATTTCCATGGGCCCAGTTCTTGAGGTTGTCCTGATCCCTCTGGATAGCATCCTGCCCTTCAGGTGTGGCTAGTGCATCACCCATCTTGGTGTCATCAGCAAATTCATTGAAGGAGTACTTGGTTCCTTTATCTGTGTCATTAATGAAGATATTAAATAACACTGGTCTGAATGCAGACCCGTGAGAGACACCACTTGTCACTGATGTCTTTCAGGACTCTGAGCCATTGACCACTACCCTTTGGATGTAACTGCCTTATGCATTTAAGTCTACATAACAGTTCTGTCTTTTCCAGTTTAAAGAGAAGGATGTTGTAGGGGACTAACTGTGTTAAAGACTTAACAGAAGTCTAGATATTCTCTACTCAGTCATGCCAGTCTCTTGCCTTTCTTGCATGATTTCTTGCTTCTGGGGATTGCTAACTCTTGTTCAATCTATCAGGTCCCACTCTCATCCCACAGGGCAGTCTGTCAGGGGATACCACTGACTATTTCCCTGAAGATCTGGAAGCTTTCTGAACTTTCTTGAAGTTCAGACGCCTATGTTTAGGCCCTTCTTACCTGACCCATACCCCTCAGGAGTTCAAACTCCACCAATGCAGGGTCACTGCAGCCTGGGCTGCCTCTAGTGTCCAATGAGCTCACCTGTGTCAATGACCAACAGATCCAGTATCACATTCCTCTGATAGAGCTGTCAATTACCTGCATCCTGAATCATCAGATCATAGAATCTTCAAGGTTGGAAGAGACCTTCAGGATCATTGAGTACAACTATCCACCCAGTATTACCACAGCAACCCCTTAACCACTAAACCACATCACCCAGCAACAGATCCAGATTTCTCTTGAGCACCTCCAGGGATGGTGACTTCACCACCTCCCTGGGCAACCTATTCCAATGCAAGACAAACCTATCAATAAAAAATGTTTTCTAATATCTAATCTGAATCTCACCTTAGTTTCAGCCTAAGGCCATTTCCTCTGATCCTCTCACTGCAGGCACAGTAGAGGAGACCAGCCCCCACCTCACTGCACCCTCCTTTCAGGGAGTTGTGGAGAGCGATGAGGTCACCCCTGAGCCTCCTCCTCTCCAGACTAAACAAACCCAGATCCTTCAGCCATTCCTCATATGACATACTTTCTAGTCCTTTCACAAGCCTTGTTCCCCTTCTCTGGACACTCTCCAGCACCTCAAAGCCCTGTTCAAATTGAGGGGCCCAGAACTGAACACAGGATACTCATCAGTTCTGAGTAGAGAAGAATGACTTCCCTTCCTGATACACACCAGGATGCCATTGGCCTTCTTGGGTACATGGGAACACAGCTGGCCTGTGTTCGGTCTGCTGTCAAACTGTACCCCCAGGTACGCACAATAGAATTGCTCACCACCTGCTCAATGATGTCAGACCTGGGTAACTTCTCAGAGTTACTGGGCATGATGCTCTGTGGTGTCGAATAACCCTTTGGTCAGTTCACACGGTTCTCATTCAAAACACAGCTGTTGAGAAGAAATTAACTCCACCCTAAAAGAAACTAGGACAATGTCCTAGAGGAGCACCCCTCAGTTCCTTTCATGTATTTTCCTGGTGTTTTTCTGTTGGCTTCTCTTCCCTCAGGAGTCCCTGGTCCATCTCCATAAGACTGAAGGTCTGCAGCAATGTGGCCTGTTCAGCTCAGAGTCACCAGCTGAGGGCCCTTGCCAGCAGCCTGTTCCTCCAACCTTTGCCTCTTATCCCAGAGCTGGGATAAGAGGCAAAGCAGACAAGCCTTTCCCCCATCTCATCTAATTTAAAGGTCTGCCAGTGAGCCCCACTAGCTCCCAGCAGACTCTCCTCCTTTGCTGAGAACGGTGGGTCCCATCTGACACCAGCACACCAAGCGCTGCCTAGGCCTTTCCGTTGTCAAAACACCACAGATTTTGGCAGTCACACCTGCCACAGAGCCTTAAAGTCTCAGAAGATTCAAAAGGAGAAATGGGATGGAGGGGGATAAATAGGCAGTCGTTTCATAAACACAGCATATGGCTCGCATGGTAAAGAGATCTCACAAGGCAACAAAACTATACCAATTGCATACACAAGCTGGGCGAACAAGATCAAGATGGTAGAGATGATTCACATTAGCAAATTCATGTCTTTAAAAAACCTTTGATGACTTTTACAAATGGCTGAAAAAACCACAAAGCAGCCATTAGAAAGATTGAAAAAAAATATGTAATCTGAAAGAAAAAAAAAATAGAATCTAAATCTTTTAGTCAATCACAGCAAACTGGGGATATGCCGGGCATGAGGTGCCCCCAAAACACACTCATCCTTCTATGGTGTGAGAAGTCCATGCTATTTAAACTGGAGTATCACAGCCATGAAGGATAGCAGACAGCTGTATTTATCTACATACAGCCTGTATCTGTAATACATCCAGTTTGACAGCCCTGCTAAACATTTAAAAACACTTACAAACTTTTAATGAAAACAAAGTTTCAGATTACACAACTAGCCTGGTGCAGTTCAGCTTTCCAAAGAAAAAAATGTCAGTGTCTCTCAATTTCATGCAAATGTCTAATAATCCTCTTCTAAACTGCAAGAAAATTTCAACAATGTTAAAAACAGTAATGCAGCAATGCAGCATACAGCTCTGGGAAAAACAAACAAACAAACAAACAAACCCACCAAACAACCACCAAAACAAATCCCAACCTTACTCAATACAGAAATCTATTCCCTGAACAGAGACAACCCCTTAAGGCACACTGGAAGTCTGTCCGTCCTAGGTTGTTTCAGTTCTTTAAAGCCCAAAAGGTTTGACATGCTCAAGCTAAGCCATCCATTCTGTCGCTTTTACTCTGGTATGGAAAAGGAACAAGGGAGAGGATCTCACAGTATAATTTAGCAAGCTAAAATCTATCTGCCAAATTTTTCATTTTAAGCAGATGAAACTGAGGAGGCTGGGTGTTTTGAAAGTATCCCCTCTAATTTCTTTCTTTCGATTTAATCTTATAGTGAGTAATATTTTTTATATCTTATAAGTGATTACTACTCATAATTAAGCTCTTAATTATCTAAGCTCAGGTAAAGGACTGCTTTCTTTATTTCACTTTCAGAGAATATTGTAAATAATTTTACCCAATGTGAAGTGCATAAAATAGTATGTGACATACACTAAGTCCGAAGAATCTCATTATTTCATACTAGCAAAAATAAAGTTTCTACACTTTGAAATGCTGTTAATGTAATCCATGCAAATAAAATAAAATAAAGCAAAACACTAAAAGGATTCAATGACTGTATTTAATTAGTTTTCCACAAATCAGGATATATTTTCAGAGGCAGGTCTTTCTTGTGGCAACAGACTTTCTTTTGTGGATCCTTTTCATGAGCTGCCAAAAATATTTGTCCCTTGGCAGACAGCCAGCACTGATTTTAAGCCCATAGCAGGAGCTATTCTCTAACATGGTTGCTTTCACTGAGAGGAGCTTTCTCAGCGTTGTTCTGGTGGTTTCTGCAACAGTCAGCGCATTCTTGGAAACATGCTCTAGCTCTAAATTAGGGATGAAATGCAGTAATACATTGCTCTAAATTTTGCACACCTGTCAGCAGCAGCGTTTGAAGCTTCAAAGTGCTGCAAGATGATCCTCCTTCTCCAATGCGTTCCTACAATTCAAGGTCTCCTTGAAATCAGCAGCAAATGGTATGAGGGTTAGGTACTGACTCACCCAGTCCATCTTCTTGGTGGAATGACTCTTTCTGCTCTCACGCTGAATTTTCCCTAACAGTCTCTACAGGCAGGAATACCGGGAGAGATTTTCTCAAACACATTAAGAAATAGACTTCAGTTTTTTTTTTTTTTTTAATGGAGAAAACATGTAGCATATGAGCTGGGTAAAAGATTCTTTTGCTGGTGATTAAGAGCAATTTGAGGTAGAAAACAGATTTTGCATATTTTTATTACTCTTACCATGGGCAGATTTCTGCTACAACACATAACTCAGTGCTTGGTAGCATCTGGTGAGAGTCATAACTTGAGGTTTTGAGAAGAGAGATTCCCAGGATTCCAAATAATTTCTTAATAGAAAGTTTAGTTTGGATTTTTGTTTAGTTTGGGATTTTTGATGGTTCACATTGGAATTCAAAGAAGGCACTTTTCAAAAGCATTTTCATACCTGAGGTACTAGTTGCAAAGACATATAAACAAAGTTTTTAAAAGGTGCAATTACAAAGCCTAACTGTATACCCTACCCCAAGTTCTAAACATGAGGCTTTCTCCCAAAGCAAATAGACATAGAAGTAAAAGGTAATTTGCCTCAGTGAGACTAGATGAAAATCAAAAGACTGTCCCTTCAAGAAAAATATATCATCCTTTATCACTCTGAATGGTTGCATTATTCCTCTGCTGTTTTTGTGCTTCAGTTGAGCAAGTTAAGGTATTAAACAGAATTGCACATCACAATAGGATATCAAATGAATTGTATCATAATGGGTGAACACATCTACTGTATTCTTATGCACAGTCACCTTTTATATATTATGTAAAAGATTCCAACTTGAGAGATCTAGCTAATTTCTCATTTTAAAAATGTGTTATAGAGAATAGTTGTAGTGTCAGTTACTTCAGTATTAAATACCAGATCTTTTGAAAACTGGGGATTTTCAAAGGTGGGGAAAGGCCAAGCAGATTTAAGTATAGTCATATATGTATATACATAGATAGATAGATAGATAGATAGATAGATAGATAGATAGATATAGATATATCAGTCACTAGGATAGCACTGATCTTACCATTTCAGCAATGAAAAGCAGCAAGAACAAATTTCAATCTTGTTTTGCTATTCAGCACATAAATGCTCTGCTTGGGATAAATCTCAGGCACATGGTGGAACTCTTGGGGGTGTACTGTGCAGGGCCAGGAGCTGGACTCAATGATCTTCATGGGTCCCTTCCAACTCAGCTTATTCTGGGATTCTGTGATTGTGTAAAATGACAGCGCAATGTCAGGACACTGACAGGCTACACAGAGGTCCTAATAGTGTCTTGGGCAGACCTTCACAGTTATGCCCACCATCCTATTTTACAGGTAGCTGCCTATACTGCTGAGTGATTTTATTCAGTAAAACTAATGCCCTGTGGAAAATTAAGAAAAATAAAGTGGAACAAAAAACATTCCTTTTCAGGAGAAGTACATTCCCAGCAGTAGATTGCAAAAATAAAGTTCCCTGCAGCAAAGAGAGAGGCAGGTAAAAATTGATTGCATCTTTAAAAAGATATGACCATTTTCAGGGTTTTATTGCTTCTTCTCAGAACAAAGGAGCATCATATCTTTGGCTGTGGGACACATCCTCAAGCTAATGACTAAGCCACACATATACATTCTTGAACCAGCTTGATTCCAAATTTTGATGTCTATCAAAACTTCAGATGCTTATACAGAAGAAAATATTTTACCTTAATCACTTGAATGGCAATGTCTTATGACCTAGTGATGCTTCTGCTACCAAAAAAAAAAAAAAAAAAGCCATAAAAAAGCCATCAGAAGAATGTAACAAAAAATGGAACCTGTATATGATATATGGTATTTCCAAGTAAAACTGATAGCTTTTGTCTTGTTTAAGATAAAATATTTGGCTAATGCATACCATTCTCTTGTAGCTTATCTGTATGTGACCAAAAGGACCATTGGATAGGTGAAACACTTAAACAGGCTAACCACTTTTATACAGCTCATAGTGGTTTACCAACTTCAAGAAACACAATTCTCTTCAGAGGAATAATCTTTTATCTACTGAGAGCTAAAAAGATTTTTAAAAAACTTATAAATATTTTTTTATCTTACCATGATAAAGAGGTTTACTCTAAACAATAACATACCTAGTCACCACACATTATTTATAACAGAAGAGGAAGAGTTTTAAATGCTTTTATATAAACAATCTTAGGTTTTCCTAAAAGGCTGTTTGAAACTCTTTAATAATAGGGGACTTTGGAAAAAACACTGTTTCTAGCAAATCTCCATGTTTTCCTTTAGTTTTTGCACAATATTTACCCTGATGACACCATTTTTGTCTCAAATCCTTATAAAAACAATGTCTGTAATAAAAGCAAATATATTTTTATCAGTCTCATGTAAAGTAGACCTTGAAATAGAAATGCAAAGATACTAGTGTAAAGTAATGGAAGCATCTTATCAAATAACTTCAAGAATCTCCACTCACATAAAATGCCACATTTATCATAACTGACAGAACAGAAAATATACAGGATTCCAAATATTAAACAACCAGACTTCCATAACTACTACCACCTGTTGTTATAACTGATGAGCAACGATGGACTCAAAAGGGAGACACAGTTACACACTTGCTCTGTGCCCCTTATTTACATAACAATGCCTGGAGAAGGCTTTCAACTGCAATGCAGTCTTTTGTCAAAGTTCACCCATCCAGAATCTGGGCTCAGGAAAGGAGAAATGAGACTTCAGTTGTGATAATCTATTCATTAGCAAGATATTTAGAGGCTCAGAGTAAGCTTACTGCTTTGAAATTCTGGTCTGTCTGGGAAAACACTACAACCAACCCCCACCCCTCAACACGAAGTCCTCATAAGGGACTCATAAGAGCAACATCACAGTGCTCAGCAAACACCAACTGGCAGTCATTACGATATCCCTCAGGAGGTACCTCATTTTATACATGATTCTGCATAATGAGACACAACACGCAAGCATTCTGGGTTTTTGAATATCTACAGGTGTGTCAGGTTTTCACACTAGACTGTGTTTTGATCTCAAATTTCCTGAAGCAGCATGTTAAAAATATGTTTCTGTCCTTTATGTAATCTTTCATGGAATAAATATTAAGTAGGTTATAAATGAATCCCTAAGTAAAACATACTAGTTACACTCCCACTTCTAATCCACAGATAACAAAATATCTCCCAGAGAAGCATGCTTATCAGCTACGTTTTACAGGCGATAAAAGCTAAGTTAGAGCAGCATCATGCAGTAATTTCCATGGATATCAACGGAGTACACTATCAAAATATTGGACTAGGAGCCACTGTGAAAAAATAGATCTGCTACTCATTATAGAAAAGAAGAAACATGATTTACATCTGAGTCTAATATCCGAAATGATGTTTTCTGTTACTTTATGGATGCCTACAACACTGACTCAAAATGGAGTCAGTGTTGTAGGCATCCATAAAGTAACAGAAAACAACAGCAAACAGCTTTTCAGCTTGGTCAGAAAAGGATTTTAGGAGTTATTATACCTCCTAACCCCAAAGACCGCAAAAAAAGAATCCGAGACTCACCACAATGAATTGATGTTTATTAAAAATATTAACTGCTAAACAGATTAAAAATTGGCAATTTGTTCAGAGAAACCTTTGGGCCCACAGTTCAGCCTACATCCCTAGAACCAGCAACAAGGACACAACTTAATTTGTGTTTCAGAAGTGCACAAAGATCTCAGAGAGGCTCAGTCACTGTACACACAAAAGAGAAGGCAATCCTGTATCCAAATAGGCTGCAACCAAGGAAACAAGATAGGAGACACAGACACACAGCTATGCATCCAATGGCTAGGGTGAATAGCCTGCAATATTGGCAACAGCCAACACACAAGCATTTCCACTGAGTCCGGAAGAGCAGGGGACTGAACATGAGCTCCCCACTTCACCTGTAGCTATGCCCAGGGTGTTCTCATGCATGAAGGGAGCTCATCATTTTGGCAGAACCAGAGTTCTAAGTCATGAGAGAGCTTCCAGATAAAAAGTAATCTGAAATGTAAATCTCAACTTGAAAAGTTAATTAGTATCAATTATCTTAGACTTTTCATGAAAGAACGTATTTTTTATTAACTTTTGGGTTGTTTGGAGGCTTTCTTTTTTTATTTGACTTTTTTTTTAGATTTTTAACAGTCTGTAATTCATAATAAGAGAATCTCATGGGTTGGAAGGAACCTGTGGGGTTCTCCAAGTTCAATTCTTGACTCCTCATAAGACAACATAAAAGTTAAACCTTGTATCTAAGAGTGTTGTCCAAAAACTTCATGAACACTTACAGGCTTGGGCAAATGACAACTTCCCTAGGGAGCTTGCTCTCAGTGCTCAACCACCCTCTCAGTGAAAAACTGTTTCCTAATATCCAATCTGAACTTCACTTGATTAGATTTAAGCCATTCCCTTGCATCCTGTCAACAAACAACAGGGGGAGATCAGTCCCTACCACTCTACTTCCCGAGAAGAAGGAGAAGTTGTGAGAGCATTGAGGACATTCCTCAGTATCCTTTCCTAGTATCCTCAGCCACTCCTCCTAAGGCATGCCCTTTCACCCTCTTGGATACTCTCCTTTGGACACAAAACCTCCCGTTAATCAAGGAAGGGTTGCAAAATGAAGCAAAAGACCAACAGAAAAGCAATGATTTATGCAGTCAGGCTAGTAAATGGGACTATACAGCATACACAGTGGGACTGAGCAAGTCAAATAGCTAATCTGGAACAAAAATGCTTTTTCTTTTCCTAAGAAATATCTTGCCACAAATCAACACTGAGCACCAAGCAGAGATGCAGAGTAAAAGGCAGAAAAATTAAATTTTTTCCTTTAGCTTCAAACTCATATTTTTTGAACAAATTCAGTAACATTCTTAAGGAAATTAACTGTCTAATACTTTGCTGTTTAATTATACCACAGAAAGAAAAAAACAATAATGAAGGATTTCAACCTTTTACTGAGCTTTAAGTACAGGAAAACCAGAAATTGTAAATCTGCAAGGAGAACTTTGCACAGAACAGAGAGAGTTGCCCCAAGAAGATGAAGAGCCTACATCACACATTTTTTGTGGTTTTTTTTTTCATAGGAAAATGATTGTCAAGAAGCACTGTAAAAGACAAAATTCTTTTCTGAAAGATTCATTGAGACTCATAAAAATTGTCAATTGTCATTGACTCATAAAATCATAGAATGCTTTGGGTTGGAGCAGATCTTGAAGATCATCCAGTTCAAACTCCCTTCCCCTAGATACCTTCCCCTAGAGCTGCTCCATCCAGCCTGGCCTCAGACTGAAATGTTAATGACTCAAAAAAACCCCAGCCATTTGCAAAAGCACCAGGTGCTCTGTTGAGGCCACTTTTGTGACCCCAGCTGAAGGGGAGAAGGAGTTTTTGGGTGTGTGGGGGTGAAATCTCTGGTCTACAACAGAACAGACCCAGTGCAGAAGGTGCACACCCACCACCAGCGGATGAGCAGGACAAACTGAACTCTGTTTATCAGTAAGCTGGGGTTTGAGTCAGATAGGGAAGAAAGCCGGTGAGAAGCAGATCCTGCAAGATGAGATAGTACTTTTATCATGCTAATTTCTTTCTTTACACAATTGGCTCACGTGTAAAAATCTCCAGGGTGTCAGGTCATTCACATTCACACACAGGCCTGAGGGTATTCATCCCTTCTGAGGGGCACAATGGCTTAACTATGAGGCAGAGACAGCAGTAATGTCTTAGGAGGGGGTCACTGGCCACCAAGGACCCCAGAAGCATTCCCAGAGTAGTTCATGCGGCCTTTGACCAGAGGACTGCTCATGATGAACAGTGTAACATCAGAGAGTGTACCTGTCTGGCCTCAGGAGGTGGTACCAGGATGTTCCCACCTGAACCTAGTACCTGAACCTGGTATATAACCCATCACACACATGATCTTCCCCCACCCCCAACAGATCTACACTGTGACCATCACTTTGACCAGTCTAATTTGCAACAATCAAGTCTCATCCTTGGGCCCACAGGTGCTGATATCTTTCCTCCCTGTGACCTACTCTTAGCCTTTCATTTTTTCTTTTCCTTATAAATTTTCTTAAGTGATATGTTTCTACTTTTTTTGTTATTTCACTTCTATGGATAATAACCAAAAAGGATACATACCTCCTTTCACTGGCAACCAAATTGTTCTAAAATAAACATGCCATGTATAATTCCCTCTCTCTCACTCTATCTCTCTCTCTAAAAGCAATAGTTACTCAGTGTTTTCTCATGCTACTCTGCCCCAAAAGATCTATTAACAAGAACCTCAGTTATCCTAGCATTTGTGGAGGACTGTAATGTGGACACTCTTCCAAGGCTTAAACATTTCCAGAGGTGGGACATCCACAGCTTCTCTGGGCAATCTGTGTCAGTGCATGCATCAGCACCCTCATGATAAAGGATTTTTTCCAAGTATCTAAAACTACCCTCTTTCAGTTTGAGACCACTGCTCCTTTTCCTGACACCACATGCTCTTCTAAAGAGTCTCTCTCCATCTTTCTTGCAAGCTGCCTTCAGGTACTGAGAGGCTGCTATATGATCTCCCCAGTCTTCTTTCAAGGCTGAATAAACTTTATTCTCCTAGTCATCAGAGGAGAGTTGTTCAATTGCTCTAATCATTTTGGTGGCCTCCTCTGGAGTTGCTCCAACAGGTTGATGTCCTCCCTTGCTGAGGACCCCAGAGCTGGATACAGCATTACAGCTCAGAGAAAGGGCACATATTTAGATGATGTGGAGGTGTCTGAGAAAAAACCGTTGCAAGGACTCAAAATTGCTCCCATTTAACAACCTACTCAGGATATTTTAGATTCTTAAGGGTGAAGATAGATTTTCTTGCTTCTCATGCCATTACCACAGTCATGGGAATGCCTCTTTAAATCATAAAACTACAGGAGAGATGCAGTGAGAATAGATAATCAGATTATATGAAAACCATAGTTATGTCCTGTAGTTACAGTTCCTCTGTACCCAGACAGTTAGGACTGCCCGCCAGGAAAGAAGTATGCTCCATAAGTCTCAAATATTTAAATGCCACAAAGTGGCTCAGTATTTCAGTAAGAGATAACAAGAGAACCTAAAATGCTCCATGATAATTTCATGTGTTTTCTTCTCAAGAAATCTTACTTCCACAATGTGAACAAGGGGCTTGGGAAATAGACTACAATCATGATTAATTCAAAGTGTAGGAAAACAGAAGATTATCTTTTGAATTGCTGAGGGATTGTTTGGGGTTTTTTTAATGTGACAGGTAAACTCAGCCTTTTCAGAGTTTTCTACAGACAAAATTCAGCCAGTCATTTGTTGCATTCCTTCTGCATGTTCCTTTACCAACCTGCTACAATCCAGCTGGGTACCATTTTGGGTACCTAACTTTAATTGCATCAGACTTTTTTCCTTCCTGCTTGAAACTGACATGAAGCCAGGGAAAACTAAGTTCACAATCTCTTCACATTGTTAAAATTGCATGTTGATACTTGAAACAAGTTCTTAGAAAAGGTGTGCAGGATGGTCAACAACGATTTCTCTGATGGACTGAAATCCAGCTTCAGAAAATACAACATTTGAGAAGAGGAAAGAAGTGGAAAAAAATTAAAAGAAAGTAAGGTAGTTGATACGAAATAACTCTCACGGTGGTCCATCAAGCCTGTACATCCATGTTCACATTCTTCCAGCTGCAGACATACCCAGGATGAAATATACAAACACTTGTTTCAGGATCAGAAATTTTCCTTTTACTAGGCATTGAGAAAAGAAATGCCTGGTCTAGAGGCCAAGGCTAGTAAAATCCAGCCTGATGAGAGAAGGCTGCCCATGTCTCACGCAGAACAATTTAGTTTTTGATACCATTTCCCCCATGCTTCCTGACAGGTAAGTGAAGGAACCCTCAGCAATCCTTGTCCTCAAGCCACATCTCTCACAGCAGTGCACAGTAGCAGTCAGTACAACTGAATACACAGAGCTGTAATTATCTTGCCTCCCTCCTGTGTAGCCAAGATCATCTTCCCTCTCTTCCCCTTGAGGTTATTCTGAGCAGCTTACAGCTATCAGTCTGCACAGCTGCAGTCTGGAACACTCCACTGAACCCAAGTGCTATGGACATGACCAGCAACAGACAGGCAGGAAAAGCACCTGCTGAATCTCCAAGCTCAAAATCCCAACACTTTCGACTTATAAGAAAAAGCAGATCATCTGTCTGGGCTGATGGAGTACAGACCAGTGAGTCTAAGTAGGCCACAGCACACTGCATTGTTATGCTTGCATTATGTGCAGTTCTCTTTTCTACTATTGTTTTCAGAGAAGCAGTGTCATAATAAATAGACCTAGGGAGAACTGTGCATTTTTCAGCTGCACGTAAACACTCCGAAGAGCTTGTTTTCTGTTTGACAGCCCTTCTCTTCAGCTCTCTTCACTCATCAAGCTTCTTTCCAAAAGAAACCCCCCTTCATTCCATTACGATAATACATTATTTTTATACGCAGATCAAGCATGTAAGGAGGACTGGGAGAGACTCATGAGCTATGGACACCAATATCCTCCAGTCACACACACATCTTCATAAATGTATCATTCTCTGTCTTAAAAGCAGTCTGCTTTTTCCTGGTCATCTTTTCTATTGGAAAGCCATTGTAGTCTCCTTTTAACAGACCCTCTTTAATTCTATGTTACGCTGTTTTCTTCACTTGTTTGGTTTTTGGTTTTTTGGGGTTTTTTTTTTGGGGGGGGGGGGTTGTTGGGGTTTTTTCTTGTTTTTGTTTGTTTGTTTGTTTGTTGGATTTTTTGGTGGATTTTGGGGGGGGGTTTTTTGTTTGTTTGTTTTTTGGTTTTTGTGCTAGATTTATCTTTCAGTGGTAATACCATCACCCTTGATGAACAGACATTTGAGGTATTTTTAGATGCCATTTATATCTGCTCTTAGTCTGCCACCCTGAAAGATTAAAAGGACATAGGCTTTCCTTACATGACACGTTCTCCATCCTCTTGTTTTTCCAGTCTGCCTGGTAAAGTACACTCTTCTCCCTATCAGTCCCATATTCAATTAAGATCTTTGAACACTGGTGACCAGGTTTGTACTCACTATTCTAGGCAAGGTCTCACCAGTGCCTTGTATAATGAATGGCAGCAATACTTCCTTGTTTCTGCAACAAATGCCTCTCCAGACACATCCTATATAACATTTGTCTTTTTCATGGCTGTCTCCCACTGGCACATTGAGCCTACGTAGAACTCCTAGCTGCTTCTCCTCCTCTGTCATTTCCAGATGATGAGCACCTGTGAAAGAACTTGGTAAAGCAAAAGGGTCAGCTGCACAGAGGATTGCTCTTACTGCATCTCTTTATTTAAGACTGCTCAGAGAAAGGAGGAGGCATAAGTGAGTCTGTAACAGCTGCCACAGCAGTTGTTACAGTCAGCAAAATCCTGTGAATGCTTCCCATTCCCATTCACAGAGTAACCCCTGAGAGCAAGACCAAGCCACAGGCAAGAGCATCTTTGGAGCACTGAACGCCGGCTTCAGGAAGGTTCTCAACAGGGGAGGAAAAAGTGAGAAAATATCATTGGAGTCACACACAACCTGCAAGAAACCCTAAAACTGATATGATGTAGAAATACTATTCTAATTATTCTTAAAAGCTTGGATGAAATAAGGTAATTTGCAATGGAGGTGGGAATTTTTTTATTCAGGCAAAGACATGTGCATAGGTAAATGGGAGAATAGCATAAACACTACTTTAAAAATATATTTTCATTGAAATATTAACATCGCTGCTCACATGAGGTTATAAAATGCACAGATTTTTTTTCAGTAATATTACTTCATGTGCTGGAGACGAGAAAGCTGGTAACCTCATTCTTTCAGCCACTGTTTTTTTATTAGGTGGCCAGACAAACCATCATTAATATCACAAGAGGATTCATGCTTATTTATTCTAAAATGAGTGCAAATTGGACTTCACACCTAATACCATAAAGCCATGCTGAAACACAAGACAGGCTATTATCTTTGTATCATATATTTTAGGGGTTTTTTGACCCCACTCTAGCAGAAGACTGACAGTTTATAACACAGCAGTGTGACTGCCTCATTTGCACATTTACAGTGCTTGATAAGGAGTTGAAATGCTTGATTCCCCAGAGGCCCTCCTTGTTCTTTTCCCAACAGAAAATGTCTCCCTATATTTCAATACAGCTGTGATAAATTTTTCAAAATAATGGATAGCTAGCCTTTAGATAATGCCTTTCGTGAAGAAGAACATAAAAACACTTTACACAGGGCTCATGCAAATCATTTCACTAGGTGTCAGGCAGCACAGAGCATAGGCTGGAATCAGAAGCAGAGCAACCCATTCCACATACCACCTCTTGCCCATAGTCCTGGGACGAGTTGTCCTTAATTACTGTTTTTTCATCAAATGTGTCCTAAATTACAATAAAAAAAATCAAGACAGACTTGCTGAAACCCCTTTAAGTTGAACCCCCAAGCCATACTGGACAGACAGCACATTAAAACATGCAGCTAAAATTCCATATTGCTTTTGCTCGGAAATGAGGCAACACCTTCGTCCAGCAAATCAAACTGTTTTCCCCCATTCACTAAATCCAAACCAATAGCAGCTGTATCACCTATTCTCATTTATAGCATTACTGTGGACTGTACTACAGGACATTTGTTATAAAATTCTTCAAGTATAATGACAATAAACCCAAGAAAATGACTTCTTCAAGCACTAGCATTGGGTATTTTTTAGACAGATAAAATGAAAGGTAAAGATTAGCTCAAAATTCTTCCACCCCTTCTTTTATTTGAATATGAAGAGAAAGTGGAATACAGATGCTTACCTTGATACGACAATAAAAGACTTTTTGGGTCAATATAATTACTGTAGAACAGCAGCATTTTATTTTTTTTTTAATCCTTAAATACTTGTACTTACTGATTTTAACCTCCAGATGCATTTTAGCATTCTGGGGTAATCACCTAGGTCCAAATCACAGACACGAAGTAACTACTAGGCAGTTCCTCCCCTTAATTTGCACACTGTGCATATGATATCACCGGTTAATCTCTCCCAAAACAAGGATAAATTTATTTCTGCAATGTTTTAGAACATAACCATGTGAATCAAAGTGACCCCACAGAAGAGCTTCTTTGCACTCCATGGCAGGTTTATGGACATGTTGTAAATGTCAGACTACACCATTTTAATAAAAGAAGACACTATAATACTGTTTCCTTGTAACTGGGACAGAAAATCATTTGGTAAGAGTAAGAACATTTATTGGTTTTGACATAAAAATTTCTTGCTGTGCAGTGGAAATGCTGTAGTCCAAATACTGGAAGAAATGTGAAATCTCAAAGGCTATGTTCAGTAACTCTTGGTTCAAAAGCAGATGTGGCAGGTGCATTATTTAAGAGCTTGTCAGAGATGATCTTCTACAGCACACCACTCCACGATTCATCTCCTGGTATGTCTGGGAAGGGGATTCTCATGTAAGTGTATGGCAGAACTGGCTGGCTACACATCAAACCCAAACTGCTCAACCCTCATCAACACCACTGTGGTCACTGCAAAACGTTAGTATCAGAAAAGCTCTCCAGTACTGAAGGCAACTACCCTCCTACACACCATGTGAGAACAGCTCTTTAGATGAGCTATTCAGAGTGCATTTGCCCTGAAAAATTCAAAGTGGCATTTTTCTCACTAGCCACACTTGATATTCTAAAGTGTTTTCGTATTGCTGTATGCAGTGTAAATTTGGTGCCACAAATACACAGTATATTCAACATAAATGAAAAACAGTGCAGCACAAGTTCTGCTTTGAATTTGACTTCCGCACATACAGAAACTGTAATTAATTTAATTTTATTCTATTGTATTATATTTTATACTTTTATTTTATTTTGCTTTAATTTTCTTTCACAACACAAGTCCTTGAGTAGAAGCTATCACATCAGGATTTCAGTTGGCATGATCAGAAATAAATAGGGTAGTAACAGAAGAAGCATTTATTTGTGCCAAGGACATGTTTTTGAAGAATACAGTCCAGGAATACATAGACCTGCATAGCTACTTTCCTGTTTCTCACACACACACCGATCAACATTTCAGGAAGAAGAAATTTTATATTTTCTTCACGTGCCAGAGTTCAATGCAATACACAAAATCCAATTTGAACTATCCCAGTACAGACTTAAAATCCCTCACACATGAAAATCATGGCTAGTAAAGTAAATCTTATTTTCTTTTTATGTAATGGAGGTTCTTAAGAAACAGAGAGAGAAATCACTTTTGGCTAAAATCAGAGAAATATAATTAAAAATTGCGGATCTTTAGAAAACACTAGTTTGATAGGCAGTGTTCCCTTCAAATGTCCCTATACTGGCCAGTCAGAAAAGATAAAAAAATAAAAAGAAATGTCTTTTTTAATCAATCACTGTACTAAATAAGATTTGAGAAGGAAAGAATACAGAGAAAGAGATGGTTGCACCTTGAATTTGGGGTATGTTTGCCACACGTTTGTGTGGCAAACACATCATCATCAAAACACTTTAAAAAAAATAGTGCTGTGCAGTTGCAAACAAAACTAATGAATGAAAAAGGATGTATGCATAACTGAAAAACATAAAGTAGCTTTGTACAATCTCTCACTTGCACTCAGCCCTGACGGGGAAAAAATCAGGATGACTACACATTTAACTGCAGTAATCCTGGATTAAAACATTTGATTCCTACAGTGCTTACAAGCCATCAATACAAACATTAATGAGCAGATATATGGCAGGCTGCTTCAGAAGTATATTACCTTGCTGTCAAAACTAGCTCTGTTACAAAATTCAGCTGTATGCAACATTTTATTCTTTTTCAAGGAATGCTTTATAACAGATGTTTTAAGTAATCTCATGCCTGAACTACTATATAAAAATACAACATCCTCTACAAGTGCTAAGCAGGTGGTTTCTCTTTTTTTTAGCAAATGGTGTACACTGTAGCCTTTTATATTTTTTAATGGCTTTGAAAAGATAAGGTTTCTCCAGTATGTTTTAATCAGTAAATTCTATTTCTTCAGACAAGAATAAATATTAACACAAGGTATCTGTACCATGTTTACTTTTATGGAGCATTATTGTATTAAGCAGCACAGAACCTTAGTACAAGTGAAACCTTACATTATTCTGGGGGACATCTGGAAAGCTCTTCACTATTAACTCTAAGGAACTGATAGCTCTGAGAGAAACATGCCTCTACACTCTCCTTCATCAAGCATCAACAATCACTCAGAGTACAAGTGAATGACTTCAACTTATGCCTTGTTTTGACATTTCAAGAAAACCCAAAATATTTCTAAGTTTGGGTTCATGTACCAGCAGTCACCACAGGCTGCCATATCATGACAGACTTGCATGGTCGGGGTGGGGATTTCCACAGCATCATTTCAGAAATGGGTTACAGAACAACAAAATTCAAATTTTCCCTTGGATTTTTTTCATTTCCTTTTTTCTCTATTACAGACAGCATAACTCCTCCCTCTGCCACCCTTCCCAGCAGTGCATTAATTAATTTTCCCTAGCTTACTGTAACTGGTGTGCCTTAACTTCATGGAAGCTGGGCTAAATCCTCTATCTAAACGCAAACGTCAGTGAGAGATGTCTGCTTGTGAGTGCAAACAGACTTTAGGCCCGGATGAGGAACCCTGGTGTAATGCTGCAGTGCAATAGCCCTCCCAAATCCTGCTGAGCTCTACATACTCACTAGGTATGTAAGCAGTAATGGTCCTCAACTTCACTCTCTTCCAAGGTATGGGATAACCCAGGTATGTCAGATGAGAAACCACAAAACTGGGAAGTGGCAAACTCTTAGGTGACAGGCAGTATGATGCCTCCACGTGTTCAGAATCAGTGCAGTCAGGTAACTTGAGAAACTATAAATTCATAGGTTCCACTATCTCATCTGAAACTCTACATATTATGTTTCAGTGGCAAAAACACAAGTATCTGTAGTGGTAAGTTCCGTGACTGAACAGCTGCACATGTGACTGAGATTATCGCACGCAATGAGGGACAGGGAAAAAAAAAAGAAAAATGCATCTTAGAAGTTACTTATGTTTAATGCTTAAAAGTCTGAATGAACAAACAATAATCTACCATTATAGAAGTACTGGTGGTCAATACAATGCATTAGAACTATGTACAATGACACAGTTTAGTATCAAAATCTTTCTACAATGTAGAGTATTACGAAACTGTTAATGACATCAAACACTAAGCACTTAAGACACCATTTTTTGCTACCACATTTGGAACTTCAATAAACAGTCCATTTTAACTTGCAGCATCAATCCATTTCTAGTATGAAATTAAGTAATTTTCTACTTATACAATAAGATTTATCTACACGGGTCTCTTGATTTTCATCCATAGCAGCAAAGGCACTGTACATCAGCAGATCCACAGACTTAAAGTTTTTGTTTAAAGCATTCAAAAAAAAAAAAAGTCACAGATCATAGTTTAACAGCAACAACAACAACATAAAAAGATAACACGTTGTCTCTGGCACAATGGCTCAGTCTGCGTCCGTTTTAGGGACGTCCAATCAAGACTTGGATTGAACTGCTGGCGAACAAAGCAAGTCCTTATCCCAGTGAGAATCCATTCCTTTTCGTATGTCGGAATGAGTATTCTTGTAAATCCTACCTCAGAGGTCATTGCTTTTGTAGTTTGTATATTGGTAGGCATCCATTCTTATTTCAGTGCAGTTTCCAAAGAACATATCAAATATTTTTCATAATCTTTTGTAATTGAAAAATTGCCCAAAGACACATATCCCCATTTTCAAGGAAACATTGCAAAAGTTTCCAGAAGTAACAAAGGTGATTCTTTGAGGCAACTTATTGTACTCTCTACAATATAACAAAGAGAGGTGTTTATATTAAAAAACCTAGCTTGACACCTAAAATGCTTTATGTTTATCAACAGAAAAGCATTGAGAACAAATCTGTTCACAAGATGCTATATTAACATTGCAAATATATAAATTAGCACATTCTTACTTAAAGTGAATTTAATTTAGATGTGAACTGAATTTGCCATTCATCACAGGCATGTAGATCACTGGCTACAGTTTGCAATTTCCTAAGTTTCCAAGACTGTCTAAAATAGTTAAGATACAGCATCTTCCCACCAAATAATTATACTGTAATAACACTTAGAGGTCTCATCCAAGAACAGGACTAAAAAATATAACAAAGTTTATTTTTTTAATAGAAACTACAAGTCAATTTAGTGTAATTTTAACTATCTCCTGAACATCCTTCTCCAAGATCCCCAATTTATCCACCTGCAAAAACACAAGTATATGATGAAACTTTCAAACTAATGCCGGGCCAGACAGCTTTATTTAGTCAGTTCATTGTTAGAAAGCCTTCTTTAAACAAAAATAAATACATTACAGCTATAATACATAATTAAAGAGTCAAGGTCGCCATTAAGTTTGCTTATTCTATCTTCTTCCAAGTAGATATCTGACAATTTGGTATCATAAGTTCTTAATGAACATTCACAAATCAAAAGGTAAAAATAAATCCTACAACTGTGATGAGCATTTAACTTTTCAGTTTAGAACGAAAAGAGAAGGAAAAAAAGGAATATACAGCAAAGTGCTAGGAGAAGGAGTTCTGTCTGCATTCAGATTTGTCTCTAATAAATAACTTCATAGACTGTAGCTTTCTTGTCCCCAGAGCCAGTGACAATGTATTTGTCATCCACAGAGATATCACAGCTAAGCACAGATGAGGATTCTTTGGACTACAAGAAAAAAGAAAAGGAAAGAGAAAATTACATCTTTCCAATCCTTCAATCCTGAAGGGCTTGAAAATTAATTGGAAGAATTTATAGATAGGGAATACATGGAAAGCTCATTATAGTATCAGTACCATAGCGGCAACTTTTTTTAAAAATACTTTTGTTCCACAGAAAGATCTATTGTAAAATAAAGCAGTGGTAGAAAGGGAAGTGCATATTATGGACCTAGAGGTAATCTATCAATCTAACAAACAGAAGTAGTCCTTTCTATATACTTTACAAGGAATGAGCATTTATTAATGTTTTCTGCATTTGATTTGCATAAAAATGAATAAAAAGCCATCTTCTTCCCACTTCTTTTGTTGTAAACAAAAAATTCACACAGGGAAACACTTCAAAGCCCTACCTAACCACAGGTATGAAACAAAGAGACTCCACTGAAATAACTGTATCTCATCTCACTACTTCCCCAACAAAAGACAAAAGCTTTGCACAAAGGAATTTACATTATCACAGAGGATGCAAGCAGGAAAAGACACCTTGGTGGAGCACGGGAACAGGATAACCAACAAGTGCGTAGGGGCTGGATGAGACACAGGATACAGCAGGTTGAAGTAGCTCTGTCTCTTCTGGTTTTGCTGCCTGTTCTAAGATGAAGTGTATGCACTGTCACACTTACCTTGCTGTTTCAGCACATATTTTCTTTATATAATATATGTCCACATAATTTTCTGCCTGTTACTACAAGAGCTAAACACTTCCCAGTCACGCTGTGTTTTGGCAAAGACATCTCTATTCACTGCACTAGAAATTTCCTTATCTACCCCTCCATAAGAAAACTGAACTGGAGTTTTAAACATCACTTTTAAGGGGGATCTGCTCCTGTCAGGATGATTTGGGCTTTCTGTGGGGGTTGGCTCTAGAAATAATAGTCTCTACTAGGAAAACTTAGACCCTACCTTTCTCAAGGTAATATATCCCTACCATATCAAGGTAAACTGCACTGTCTCCAAGAGTGGAGACATGGCAGGCATCAGTACACATGAGACTGGTAATTTAAACTAGAGCCAGTTAAACAGTTTAATTTAATTAAAAAATTCCCTATCTAGAGGTGCCTGCAGGTGAAAGAACAGAAAGACATGCCAAAAATCTGACTCTTCTATAGTGGAACCAAATGCCATTAAAACTGGGCACAGAGGGACTATAGATAGGTTACAGCTTCCAGTTACACTTCAGTGGGCCCCTCCATATGGCCTCAGTTCTCAGCTCAGGAGCGTGCTGGTCCAATCCCTCAATACATCTCATCCAAGAAAAATATACATGTTGAATATGACTTTCACTGGTTTAACTACATTTTGGAACTTCAGTGACTGACATGACTTGGGTATTGTATTTCACCAATATGCAGAAGGTTAGAAAGAAGGGTATTAAGAACAACCTTGGAGTAAAGGGCTACTTTACTGTTAGAGCTAAATTATTGAAATAGTAGAAAGGACTAAAGCATTTCTTTCTCTAATTACAGACAAACTCTTTAAGGACTACAGTAATTAGCTGCATTTCCACCTGAAAACTCCTTAGGCTACTGACAGACCCTAAGATGTGCAGCTCTACTGCACTGTAATGTATGTGGAAAATAGCTTTTAGGAGATTATTACCTGGAATATACTGGCTCCATAAGGTGTTCTCCAAGCATTAAGAAGATTATCTTTTCCAGTGCTTACAAACCATTTGCCTGAAACAGATTGTTTAAATGTTATTGCTCCATTTTGTTTTCAAGGAGGAATTCACCTCAAGAAACAGATGATCATAACAACAAAACATTCACACATATCCAAAGAACAGTAACATTTTCATCCAGTTGCACTATGATGTTCCACCACAAAATAAGCAGTAGACAGAAAAAATGCAGTCAGGTTTTAAATAACCTTAATACTTAAATTTAATACCTAATATTTAACTATACTTCTGTAGTTTAATAACTACATTGCATTTCCATTTAAAGGTAACCTTAAAAGAATTTTTTGTGAAGGAAAACACTGATACAGAAAGATTTGCTTACCACAGTGAGCAAACTTGAGTGACAACACACAGCTCTCATGAAGATGCAGCTGATACTTGTCTGGTTTAGTAACATGCAGCACCTCGACATTGCTGTTCTCCATTCCTACTGCCAACCACTCACCAGTTGGACAATAGCCCAGTGAGAAGATCTGTAATTAGCACAGCACATGCTTCAATCAGTAAAGGAATGAGCTCGAGATATTGAAAACTGACCCTTGCTACACTGTTAGCACTATGCAAACTCACATTTTTGGTCTACTGCAGTTTTAAAAACATGATAATCCAATTACTACAGTAATCAAGATAAATTAGTTCATGCAAACACAGCTGCAAAACCATGCTATTAAATGCTATTAAAACTTCAATAGTGAAGTACTGAATCAAACTATAAAAGTTAATGCCCAAGCTTATCTGACAGCATTTAAAAATATTTTCATAAAATATTTTTGAACTTGAATCTACAGAAATGGGAACAGATTGCAGAGAGGAACATTTTAATCTGGCACTTGTTTTATAAAACAAATTCTCCCGTATCACATGGGAGAGGTACAAATCTGTCAAACAGTCATAATCCAGATAGACATTTAGCTGCCACAAGAGAAAAAAAAAACAAAACAAAAACAAAAATGAGAGTATGGAAGAGGAGACTAAGTGAGGAATTCTTTGGAGTTCTCTTTGAGACTGCTCTTTTTGCTTCTAAAGGAGAAAAAAAATTAAAAGTGCTTTTCTAAAAAACTGTAAGAAAATTTTGTTAGCATGCCAAAGGTTTTGAGATTGAACCTGTGATGTGAAGTCATGTTGCTGTAGCTGTCTCCCTTCTCTGAGATCCCAGGATCTGACTGTATTGTCCAGACCTCCTGTCCATAATTTGGTGCCATCATTAGAAATATCAATACAGCTTGCTCCATCTGTGTGGCCCTGAAATTGCCTGAAAATATTAAAAGAAGATCAGCACATTGTGAGCAAAAATACAAAGTAACTTCTTTCAGGCCCTGAGTTGTAACTTAGATTCTAACAGCAACCCCAGATTAACACACACTCTGGGACAATCATTTGAATTTTGTGATGAATGGATGATGCAATCAGGACAGGCAGCTAATTTGATTTCAAAAAGAACACTTTATGAGTCAGGCACTCTGGAAATCTTTGCTACTGGCTATGTGATACCCACTACTCAACTTAAAATAGTAATTTCCCCCTGAAGACTGTACCATGATAAGCAAAATTACCTTCGTTTAAGAAAAATGTGCAGGTCACTGAAGTTAAAAAAAAAAAAAAAAAAGTCTAAATGGTAACATCAGGTAGTAAATGCTTTACTTTACATGCAACATTGATATCATACGTAACAACATATACACAGTGCAGTGCACAGAGAAGCTCTGTGTGACCACCTCTTAACTTACTGTATATCAGTGTTGAGCATACTCATGAAAGCTTAAGTCTGCAATGCAATAATTTACACATATCTTTACCCAAGACATATTTGCTGGCTCTCTGATTAAAGAGATTAGAGTGAGAGCAGTGTATTGCATGGAAACAAAGAAAAGCATCTGTTCAAGGAATCTACACCAGTACTGACATCAGCTGATATTTAGGGAACTATAGCTATGGGCTGATCAAAAGGCCTGGAACTTTGAAACTCTCAAAAACTATAAAAATACCTTTTGTCAAGGTATTACCATGGCTATGCTGAATAACAAAATACTAGAAGCTTCTATATGTAGAGAAAATAGAATATATATGCAAAAGGACATTTATGGTTGTCCCTAAATAATTCTTCACTACCGGATGATCCAATTTGGTCAACCTACCTTACTAAAGTCTGGTTATGCAGATCCCACACTGCAATGTTGCCATCGCTACAGCAAGAGAAGCAGACCTTGGAATCAGGGCTGATAGCTAGGGCATAGCAAGCTGGAGCAGAAGATGTCAGCTCTGCCTTGATGCGAGGAGTTGGAGCTGCCAGGTCCCAAATGGATAATGTGCTGGCTTCCCCACCAACAATCAGGGTGCGGCCGTCAGGGAGCAATCTGCAGGAACGGATGTAGTTGTCTCTGTTCTGTGGAGACAGAAGCCATCAAGAGATTAGTCATGAGGAAAGAAAACAGCATTAACATGAGTGCAGAAATCCATAAAAGTATTGTATTCCCTCCTGGTTTTAATGAGCCATTTATACATATGACAATGATAAAGTGTATTAATGCCAGAAAATTACATGACATTAGGGAAGTACTTCAACTTGATCTACAAAATTCAGTAGTGAGAGATATTTAATCTTAATTAGCATCAAAACACAAAGACCTGAACCCAGCCCAAAACAATTCAAGATGGTTGAATTTGACAGCTGGTGTAGAAAGTTGTATTTTCATACTCTGTTTATTTCAGCACATTACCCTCTCAGCAGGGGAGGAGTACCAATTTCCCTGCACACTTTCCCCCTTCCCATTCCAGTGAGACTTGCTGCCACCATCTAGGAGATGTCAGAGGAAAATATTTGGGAAATTTCCCTCATTTGTGTAGCAACTTGTGCAGCAATTCATTATAGTCTACACGTGTTGCACAGCTCTCATTTTACTGCCTCTGTAACAAGCAGCAACATCTCAACAAGAACTGGTAAATGACAAGAGAAAAGCTGCTAACAATAGTTCATCTTGTTAGCACATTCAAATAATTTGTGAATAACACTCAGGGATATTTTTAATTGCCACATTAAGACAGGTCAGTGCATTCATACACATACACAGACACAAAATACGTGACACAATCCCCAAACATTCTCAGAGAATACAGCCTCAAGACAGCAATCTTTAGCATGATAGGGTATCAACAAGCTGTAAAATTGCCAGCAAATGTCAAAGTTTATAAACAATATTTGCTGTGCTGTCTTTGATCTTTCCTCCTACCACAATCTAAGGATATTAAAAACGTTTTGACTCATTGTGGGGGAAAAAACCCAGAAGTACCGTGAGGAACATACTTAAACCTCAGTTCTAATAGAAACAACAAAATTACAAATGCAATACCAACCTGTGATACCACACCAGAAATCAAATACCTGCTTGCCCTTTACACCTTAGTGGAATCACTGCAATCTTAACACAACATCCTATCTTCTTTCACCTACCAGGCAGTCCAGCTGAGAGACAGGGCTCTTGTTGCCAGGGTGGCTAATGTCCCAGACCTTGACACAGCCCTTCCCACCCGTGTACACGTGTCTCGTGGGGTTGCTGATGGTAACAGCACACACAACTTCCCCATGGTTCAGGGTGTTGATCTGACGGGCATGGCGAGGGATTCCTGGACCAATGAGGGCATCCGGTGGGAAAGGAACTGGCTGCATCTGACCATCTGCACTTACATGAAATGAGTAAGCTCTGAGGGGAAAGAAATTAAGAGGGTGATTTAAAGAGTTTTACTTCAAGCCTGTTTAGAAAAACAGAATCAAAGATGTGCTTCCACTGTAGGCATTCAGGTTGTACCCTCAGCTCAATTTTTTCACAGATATTTCACAGAATATTCTGAGCTGGAAGGGACCCTCAAGGATCGTAGGGTCTGACCCTTAAATGAATGGCCATATGGGGACTGAACACATGACCTTGGTATTATTGGCACCATGCTCTACTCAATTGAGCTAATATCAGGTATTTTAATCACATAAGGAAACAATATTTATTTATCTATAGCATGGTCCTCAAAGCACAAACATGCTCAGCTTTTAATGTGAAAAGTCAAGCACCAATCAGATGAGCTTTTACAACCCACATTATGATGATTACTGGCATGAGTGAGGCTATATGACACCACCCTTAATTTTGGATGGGGATATCACTGCATGAAGAGAAGGGAAAGAAGGTTGGGTCAGGGCCTTCTGGAAGGCAGAAATCTTTGGCTGGTGGCTGCCAGAGTTTGGTGGGTAGCTATGTGCCAGGGGACATTTGGCTGCTCGCTTTACTGACTCTTATGTCCAGCTTCAGCTGGACTGTTGCCAGTCTGTCCCAAGTGTGCTGTGGGTCCCAGGCCCCTTGAGCAAAACTGCTCCGCACTGTATCTATGGATGCAGTGAAACTTCCACCAACACTGAGGAGTTAAATCCTCAAGGCACAGTTTTTGACAGCTGACATGACAGACCAGCAAAAATGCACTGCAATGGAATTTTTTTGTTTCATGGGTTGTTTTGGGTTTGATTTTTTTTTTTTTAATTTATTTTTTTTTTTGTGGACTTGACACAACTGCTACAGATCCCAATTTCTCTTGCCAAAAGCAGGCCTCTCACTGAGAAGGAATCTGTTCTGTGATTGCCACTTATGCCACCTGTGAATAACCTATCAACAGCTTTATCTCAAAGTATTTTCCAGGGAGAACAGTTAGGTTGTAAAATTGCCTTGTTCTGAGATGCTACCTGATACATCACATCTATTACAAGAGCACAACATTTTTAAGAGAGTTTACCTATACATACCAAGGTATGCTTAATGGAAGGCTTTAATTTTCTTAGACCTAAAAAATCATCATAGTGCTCACGAAAAATCCATTGTCACAATGGTGGGATGAGAAGAGCTCACAATAAAATTGTTTCATGAGAATACTTTATAAGTTCACTTCCTTAACTGATACTTTGAAGTGACTAAAGAAAGAAATCACAATTAAACTACTGAATTTGTCATTTAAGATTCATAATGCATTAACACTGGATCAGTAATTTTCAGTGGGACAAAATGCATTAGCTATCTTTCCTATTTATATACCATCTTTCAGTATCTATATATTGTACAATACTCAAGAGTTGATACAATACCAAAGTGAAAAGAGAGTTATTAGGGGCCAGATCCTGAATGTACCACATGCTGCCCACTGCATTTCAGGACACTCAATAGTGCTGAGAATTTACACAAATTTCCCGCTAAGATAAAAAAAAGGAGCATATGAGAAAATAACAATCCTGGAAGATATAACAAGTATCACACTCAAGACAAAGTCATTATAATCATGCAAAAAGAACTACAGATTTTAAAAGTTTTAAGCCCTCTGGTAGACAAACAACAATTCTATTTAAATGTTTAAAACAGACATCAACAGAGCAACAATATTTTAAAATCTTGGAAATATACCGGAATTGAAGTGATTGGATTGCAGTCTGCCTCATGTTTTATTCCTCTGAATTTTAACGGAAGTAAGATGTGAGTAGGGAAGCCTCTGAATCCCCGCAATTGCTATTTTTCTCACCACAGCAAGCAAAGCCTAGTAGACCCAGAGAGACTTCTTTCCAGGTGACTGACTCCATCAGGGATGAACTTAAATCCAATGAGCATTTAAATATTACATCAAGACATTTCTCAGAGCCCACTGTATATAATGGATGAAGATCTGTGCCACACAGAGTTTTTAATGCAAGCAGCTGGTCTACAAGCTGCTGTACATCAATTTCCATACCTGCCTTATGCATTCACCTAACAGGGTGGCACAACTAGCAGAAAAGTAAATTCAGGTGGTTACCAGCGTGCAACACCTGAGAGATCTGGACCTGGCTCATGATCTGTGTGACGTGTGTACATGAGAAGTTACAGACACTAGGCCTGATTCCTTGTCACCATATGTTATTAATCCTGTGTGTCTGCAAGCTCACTGGCAGGTAAGCGTATGCATTTACTCACACAAATCCAAATGCGTGACTAACCCAAACAACCCAAACAACTCCTACACAAACATGTTCACACATAAAAGAGCTTGAGAAGGACTGACACAAACACCTCTTGACCGTCAAACTCTCCAGTATGAACTGGTCACAATCTCCCGGAAGTGTCACAAGGAAGCGGAATTGGATGAACCTTAAAGAAAATCTGGATCAATATGGTTTGTACAGTTGCTTTAGTTTTTCTCCTCTCTACCTCAAGAGGAATGTGAGCAGAGAATTCTTCATCTCTGTAACTCTTCCAAGGCTCACAACATGAAAAGCCTGGTAAAGCAGGTCACATTATACAGGTCAGTTCCATCAAGGATGAATCTGAATATTACCATAAAATAATTCTTTCCAGTATTTTCAATCAAACAAAACATTTCAGTATTCGTTTTTCTGCACAGAGCTGCTAAGCTTGCAAATAATTGCAAGGCTTTTGTGAACAAAGAAATAATTTTTTTAAACTGAGAGGCAGAGTACAGTGGAGACGAAGAGCTGAGATCCCATTCCAGCGTGTATTTCCATAAACAACTAAGTTCATCTCCTTTTGAAGTTCATCTCCTTTTTCCATTTATTTCCGTCTCCTTTACTTCATATCACCCAGTCCATGTCAACTGCTATTAGTCTTCGAAACAAATTTACAAGTGCAACTTTAAGATTACACAGTGATTCTCCTGCTCTTGCTGAATATCTATACTTATTTCTATTCACACCATAGTTTTCAGTAGCTAAGGGGAATTCCAACCAGCAAGGGAACATGACTTCCAACAGATGATTGACTTTTAAAGCTGAATGTTCGATACTCACGGTTTTCCTCCTGGGATGCCTGTGAGATTGGGTGGGATGCCTGGGACTCGCATGTGATGATGTGGATCAAAACCAACCTATAGTTTTCCCCAAGCAAAATAAAACGCGTATTAAATTAAGAGTTAGGCAAAGGAAGACTGTTTAACGCACGTTCTCCACAGCATACTCCCCAAACCACAAAGTGAGTGAACTAGAGTTAACCCCACAGGCCTTATATTTAATATAAACAGCTCTCAAAACTAAATGTACAAATGGCAAACACTTACCACTGGAGATCGCCCATAAGCTGCTGCTGCCGCTGCTGCTGCAGCTGCTGCACTCATCTGAGGGGAAATATTGTGCAGACCAGCATAGGCGGCTCCAGGGCTGGTCAGCTCCCCGTTCATACCAGCATGGGGCACGATACCAAATGGAGTAGGGTAAGGACATGGTACTGCCATAGGTGTCCTTAAACCTGAAGCTATAAGAAGATGGGGGGAAAGTGATTAGTCACAGGGGTATTCTAGAGCTATCAGATGAAACATGACTTTGGAAAACTGCAAAAAACCCCACAAATAGTCCAAACCAACCAGCCAGCCAGGCATGGAAAGCCACACAACACTGTACTACAGTGTTGAAAAAACAGCTCAGCACCCAGTTTAAGCATCTGTAACGTACTGACTTGTCATTACAGACTTAAAGGGAGCCTGACAAGAGACAAACACTCACTGTTTCACACCACCAAAATATATGGACACTAACCTATTGGATCCACACCTGGGGGTTTGCCGGGCACTGGCCTCAATCCGGGAGTGGAGTTGCTGCCTGGAGTTGGGGCATCAGTCCGTGGAGTTGGGGTATTTGATTTAGACACAGGCGTGGTAGATTTCTCATTCTAATTACCAAGAAGTAAAAAGATAAAGATAAAAGACTATTTTATTTTAAAGATAAAAAAAAATTATCTTTATAACTAGGGATTAGTGATATTAGTGATATTTAGCTTCTAGGTTTGCATTTCAACAGTCCCTGGCAATGAAGAGAAGATGCAAAGACACCGAAAAACATAGAATGGCTTTGGTAATTAACTACAGCCTTCACAGCTTTTCTCATCAGGAGAATTTGTATGATTCAGAATGAGGTAAACGACTGAAAATCATTGCCATCTGACAACTGGTAGCATATGTGAAATCTGTCAGTGGTCTCACTATGCTCATGGACCTGCTCCCATTATAATTTTCTGTGATGGATGGACAAGAACAGCAGAAAAAAAATCCCCAAACTACTCATACCCAAGTGTGATGCTAGGAACTCAGGATGAAGACAGTGACAGGTATAGAGTCAGGAACTGTGCAGTGCTGCTCTTGTGACAGGCTTGCTCATCAGACACACCACAGATTCCCAGGTCTGAACCCATCATTACATCACCTTTCCTGAGCACTACATTCACTTTAAGCTTTCTTTTTGTTTATTTTATTTCTTTAAATAATTGCATACCCTACCCTGTAAAGAATCGAGAGGGGAATTACTGTGCAGCACAGGTAGGTGATTAACTGTGGCCACAAACAGGAAAGTAAAGAACACCCCTTGCAGGCAGCTCTTTTCTTTTGCATTATGATTTACGATGCAAGTCAAGGAAGGCTCTTGTAAATGACAGATTACTTTTTAGATAGAAAATAAAAATTATTGTTGTTGTATATAGCCTGGTAATTCAAACAAAGCTAACAACCAAATCACATCCAAGCAGGGAACTGAATTTGCTATAAACCACAACACAGGAAAACAGCTCAAGAAACCTCAGTGTACTTTTATTTATTCTCAGAATAACAGTTCTTCATATGGGGGAGGAGAAAAATATCTCTCAGAACACCACATCTATCATCTACTCACACCACCAGTGAAAATAACCTCTTCCTATCCCAAAAAAAGACTGTGGACTTTCTACTATTCGATTAGACTCCCTTGAAAAGATAAATTAAACTAATATTAAATTAAATGCTTTACAATGCTTTATTGACAGCTGTGGAAATACAAATTGTGTCCAGACAGAAACTCCATAAGCATGTATTTCAGCCTATGATTAGGGGTCAGAAGCATTTTGTAGCACTTACAAGGCTAAGTTCTTTGGATTTGGAGGAAGGAGTACTGCTAGAAGATGCAATAGATGCGGGACTAATTGGTGCATCTTTTTTCAGCAGTCGAGTCTTGTCCAAGCCATTTTCCCGTGGAGAGTGTGCTGGGCTCCCACGGGGAGAAGAAGGATCCTAAATATCAGGAATATGGGTTAGCATAAAAACTTCATACTAGCCACTAGTCCTTGTCTTGAGCAGTCCTCAATTTGGAATTAAACTCTGTCATAGCAGGTGACATATTCCTTCCATTTTTAATTGATTTAGCTGATACAATTGTAAAATTGAGAGGGATAGTGACGGACAACTTGTTTTTCTTTTTAAACTCTTAAAATTTGATGCCATTAAACTATGAAAAATAATGCCAAAAAAAATAGGGATATTGAAATAGGCAAGGTTCACACATCAAGTCATGGTCAAAGTGAAAGAAAAGACAAACACTCTTACAAACTGCACCCCCTCTGTTGTGCTGGGCTGGCTTCAAATATCTCAAGAGAACTTTTTGTTCATAGGAGAAACAAGAAGTACTTTGTAGAAGTAAGTGTTTCAGATCTGATTTGCATTCTAAAGAAAGAGGACATGACCGGACTCCCTCAGGCATTTCAAGTTCCTTTTTGAAGGCAAATGCCATAATCTTATTCATAAAATCAATATGCACAGAAACCACTGAAGATGCCCTCACTACCATTTCTGTAGAAAAAACACCATTGTGTATACCTCATTGGAAACATCAACTACCAAGTTGTCATCACTCTTTTCACCATCACTGTCCTGCAATGACAAATCGCAATGTGTTAAAAAATGTCTATTTAATATCCCAATGTCTCTTAATAACTATGAAAACAGCGGAAAGCTGCTCACAAATTTGCAGTGTACCATTCACTTTTACCAAACTTTATGGGGTAATACAATAAAGTCTTTCGGCCACCTACAGGGCTTCCGCTTAGCAGGTTGCCACAACTATAGCATTTTTCCCAGTTTTCACACCAGTGGAGGAGGATATGGGATGAAAATCTTCATCTGAAGTGGCATTGTACTATGAAGAAGAGTCAAAATAGACTTCACTAACAAATCCCAGCCTAACTAAAACTCAGCACTGTAATCACACGACTTCCAGGTGCTTTGCATTTATATTGTTAAAAACAGTATCAATCACATGCACCAAAACATTTGCTCCAGCAGAGACACTAGAGGTAGGCAGCAAAAACCAGCAAAATTTGACCCTCATTTTAAAATTAGTTATGCAGCAGAAATCAGGTGAAATTACAGAGGAACACCGAAGTTCAACAATGCACAAGGCAGACAATCTACTCACGTAACGAGCTGCTATTTCCTTCTCTTCTGTTTTCTGTTTTTTACTATCTGAAGAATAATCTGTTGAATTTCTGTGCTTTTCTGCAGTTCTGAAACTGGCTGAGGGAGATACAGAAGAGCTCTGTAGTCCAAAAAGAGAAGAAAGCATCATCAGGCCCTCATTCACAACAGTGGTTCATTTGTCACTACACCCCAACACATCTTATGCTGATGGTGATCTGGAGCTGTTCCCACAGACAGCACGTTGAGTTTTAACCAGTGACAGCTACCCAGCAAGCGTCTCATATTAAAAACTGCACTATGTATTGCAAGAGAAAGAAACAGGTGATCAACTGACAGATCATAGGGGCTATCTGCACTACCAATGGGATGAATTCTATGAATACTGTGCACTGGTCTTGTTTTGGTTTGTTTCCTCTACCAATATGCAGGTTAAGTCAATAGTCCCAGAAGAGGGGTGTGTGTTTGCCTGTGTAAATTAAAAGGAACAAAGAGGCTCAAGGCAAGTCACACTTCAGCAAACATTTGAATGAAGATTTCTACCAAACAAAGAAGTAAGCTTCTAAACACTTTTGAAGCAGGCAAGAACAGGAGAAAACACCTAAACTCATTTTATTTTGCTGCCTTTTACAATTACAGGCTATGCCTGCAGCAGACAGAAACAATACACAGACTTGCTCAGTGATTCCCTTTATATTCTACAGTTCTCACCTAGTAATGATTGCTAACGAGCACACCAATGGACAGGAGAGAAAGTAAGATAATGTGTACTTTATACACTATCATCCAACAACTCCACTCTACTCCTTTAAACAAGGCAGGCAACATTTATCAAGTTCTACCATATTTCCAAAGTTTTGTGGAGCCGGTATCTTTGTATACAAAAAAGGGAAGCAATGAAAGATACAATGTTCCCTCTGGGACCAATTTTAGTAGCAGCAGCAGCTTTTGGCCCTAGTTCAAGAAAGCATTTAAGCATGCACTAAACTTTATCTCACTCTGAAGTCAGAAGTTGAATGTACATAAGTCGGGATGTGTTCAGGCTTTTTGCAGAATTGAAAATGACAGCAATGGAGACAAAAATAATTGTCAGTTGAAATCCTGCTGACTGTTTCCATGTCTGTCCTTTTTTACTGAGGTGGTGAGGAACAACCACAGAATTCCTGACTGATGGATTTTAGTTCCTCCTGTTCCTCCAGAAAAACTTGTTTGAGGTTTTTTCCTCCATGCATGATGGACAAGTTAAGTTCCACATAAAACTGTACAACGTAGCAATTTGGTTTTGGGGTTTTCAGTGAAGCTATTAACACTAATACAAACCAAGAAATTAGCATTTATGCTGAGTAACTTCTGTTCCATCACTATTACAGAATTTCTTCTTTTCCTTATTATATTCACTAGCTTCTGGTAAGGATTAACAACACTTAACCACAGAAATTAAGCTGTGGTTATTATCCAAGTCACATAAGAGAATATTATTTTCTACTGGGACACAGGTCCTCCTCTCCTATTTGCTAAAATTTCCAGTTCTGAGAATAGCAGCTCAGATTAATGAGTAGTAGAATTTGCAAATATTTTCCATATTTTTGACTGGTAATTGTTAATTACCCTCTAAGAACACTGAGTGGAAATAAAAATTTTAGAACAAAGCTGGTGTTGAAGGCACAGCCTGTGCCTTTCCTATACTGTGCAAATACATCCTAAAATACTAATTTAGTTTTAAAGTAGGTCATTAATCAACGATTATAGCAAATAATGCAAACTAACAAAGTTATTTTTTGCTCTGAAGCAACAACACATGTTAAGACATTTGGAGACAGCAGTGCCAGGGTACAGAAGCCCTTAAAATAAAGGCCAAGTAGAAACACAACATTAAATAAACTGATGACTTGAAAAATGTATTTGTTTCTGCAATGATATAGCATAGCCTTTTGCAAAAGATTTTTATACTAAGCTCCTACTACATTTATATTCATTTACAATTTGGAAAGCAGTAGCTTGTAATGTGAATTCAATTCATTATTTCTCAACTTCACCCTACAGAAAGCAATTTGCTTTAAAACGAAGAAAAATAATCACCAATAAACTACAAATTAAAATGGTGTCTAAGGAATTAAACTACTGCACTTATTTAAATAGAAGTATTTATTTTCATAAATTTGAAACCATACGGTTCCATTTTTCACAATCTGGTTAGCTATGTGCTATAGATACTGTTTTAATCTTTGATTTCACTACTTAATAAAGTAATAAATTGAAGGTCCCTACTAGAAAGATAAAGTAGCTAATTATCACTAGCACATTAAAGGATGAGCACCACATTGGGCATTGAGGCAATGCACACGGCTTAATGCTCTTACTGCATGATGGATCTGACCTTATACCAATATGAAAAGATCCTCCTGCAGTATTCTCACCTGACATTAGCAGAAAAAATGGAGACAACTCACCTACTGACAGCAGGCAGAATCTTATTTCCCAATCTGAAATTAGGCCAGTGTACTAGGACTGACATTATTTTGCCTCACGAGTCAATTATTACAGAACAAATCTAAACACTCCCACTTTCAACTGTCACATCCATTTCCTTGCACGGAGCCAGCCTACCAATACCCCTGCAGAACTGCCTTCTTTTCCCTTCAACTTGAAATGCACCTGCCACATAAAGATCAGTGACTTCATGGGATGGATCTCTGGTATTTTGCTGACAGATCTAAATTTATCTCTTATGCTAAGTAACATAGATATGTCGCATATAAAAACAATGAGCTATGGTCTAGATCTTCCTATGGACCTAATGCCCACTATGTTCACTGTGTGAGAGACTATACTATTACTCATACTGAGTTCCCTCTATTGCTTGTAACAGCTTTTCAGTCTATAAACACTGGTAAGGACCTACCCTCATTGAGAAATACTGGGGTGTAACAATGTCCTCATGGTTTCCACTGACTTCAGATTCCCGCAAATAATCCTGTACCCACCCAAACCTTGGTTCCTGAGAGTGCAAGCCCACAAACTTACATTTGCAGACTGTGAAAGAAAAGCCATTAAAACACACTGTTCAGCTGACAGACCGCCCTGTTCCTTGATTAAAACATCAGTGCTCTCCTAACAGCTGCCTTTAAGAAGTTGGAATAGGATAATTACTCAGAGAAATTAAGTGATTCAGCACCATGACTTGGCAGGCCGTAACTTAATGGGCTAGAGTCCTTGTTTCACCGACTATTAAAATTTATAGAGATATAAAGTCTTTTTACACTGCTATTTTCTTCAATAAAATGCATTAATCTACTAGAAGAGAAGCATTTTCGTGCTGCACAATGCTGAGTTTGTTCACATTTAATAATTGTATCAGACATGGGAAAAAATACTCTTTGGTGAAAGTAGGTTTTACTTCATTTGTGTTTGAGCAAAACATACCAGTTTTTCATTTTCTGCTTTGGTAGAACATTGTTATTCATGGCAAATACATCACAAAATGCTGACAAAAACAATAAACATACACATTTATAGAAAGGCTGAGCACATTGCCATGTTCACAAAATTGGCTTAAGAAGTGGAACAGTGTATTTCTCGTGCTGGACCCACAGTAATTTTCGCACTAGGCTACAGAGCATAGCATGCTATGATTCAGTCTCTGTTTTGGGCAGTGCTGAACACAGTGCTATCTGAAATGGTCTTCCACCAGAAGAACCATGCCATCTTCTCTCCAACATCATCAGGGTACTACTCCTGGTAGAGTATCAGTGCCAAACAGGAGCAAATTAAATCAGTATCAAGAGAGACATGCAAGCCTCCCATGCAGCCATAAAACTCTCACCAGCATACTCACTGTCTATTTAAGATAATTAATAGTTCCAATTTCTACGGGGGGGGGGTGGGGGGTGTGTGGAAAAAAAGCACACTGTTTTACCCCCACCTTCCATTGAAATTTAGCTGTATCAACATAGCTGACATTGTAACGTGGCAGAAATCAGTGTGGAAATCATAAATCAAATTTTACAGCTATCCAGCTGTGGGCCCCAGCTCCCCATATGCTGACTTCTCCAGATAAGAACTGGCCTGAGCACAATAAGTGATAATTAAATGAAATCAGTGTTAAAGGTAATGACTAGAGATGACAAGACGAAAAGCCTTCCTACATGCTGAAACTGATAACTCTTTAAAGGGTTCACAAGTATGACCATTCCCCAGTGTACCCTTACTACTATGCCAAAATGATGTATTTGGAGTGGAATAATTAAAACAGTAATTCCCAACAAAGTGGGAATTACAAGGTAATTGACCATACTGAAGTATTAAGCAAACTGCAGTAAAAACCAAGGATGCTCAACACTAAGGTCAATTACAGTATAATTATCTGAATTACATTATTGCATTATAAAGACTGTTGAAAGTATAAAAGAAACTATAAAAATGGATAAGCCTGCAACGCAGGAAACAACCAGGCAGTAATGCTGCTTTGTTGGCTGCAGCACTGAGCATGGACTCGGGCACTGCCCTAGGTTTGGGCTTGGAGAACTAAGCTGCCTAATACTGTAAACTTAAATCAGAAATGGGAAAAAAAAAATAGGGTTAAGTAGCATTAAGACTTCTGACACCGTAAGGATGAGATGACAACTGCTCTTGCATGAGGTGGGAAGATGTCCCACCAGACAGGTGAGAGGCCAGGGCAGAAGAAAAAGAGGCAGCGCAAAAACAGCTCAGAGAGCATGTGTTCAGGGAGGAAACTGCAGCCAAGGGCTCCCACAAAGCAAGCCTAAGGGCTCCAAGGTAATACCAATCTACCTGTCAAAAAAATTAATTCACTTACATATATCTGTATGCACAGATACATTATATTGATAAAACTCAGGAAGATGGCATGAAATGCTGTGGGTTGATCTACAGATACCATAATGGAGCACTGGCATAGAGACTCTGCCTCCTGAAGTCACCCACGCTCACATGGCCTTTTTGTTGCTGGCATTTTATTATTATTATTATTATTAAATTACTATTATTGTTATTACTGCATCTCAGTATCTGCATGCATGGACATGGATTTTGTCCTCTTTGCTTTAATTATTCAACACACACTCTTTGCAGCCCTTAGGCAAGCAGATTTTCTTCACCATGCCCTTACCTTAAGGTTTACACAGTAGATCATCAACACTCTTTGCAGCCCTTAGGCAAGCAGATTTTCTTCACCATGCCCTTACCTTAAGGTTTACACAGTAGATCATCATCAGGCTGACACAGTCAGGCACTACAACCTGAACCACAGCTCTTCCAAAACGGTTCATCAGAGGAGGCTGGTAGTCAAGTGTTAATCCCACAGGTATCACTCACTGGGCATGGTGGACTTCTTTAACATTTTCATGATCCCCTTTTCCAACTTGTTTCTCTATTCACCCAAACTAAAACCCAACTTCCACTCAACCATACCACGATTTTTTTTTGTCTTATTCACTGCCTTTTCCCTATTTTCAGACACCTGGAAAAACCTCAGTAACTGTCAGTGGAGAACGCAACTAACTAGTTAGGAAAGACACAGAACAAAGCCAGTTTTAATACCACATGACCCAGTGTGAGCTAACTGCACTGAGTTTTGTAATCAAGCGTGTGATAATTATTTCAAATACAAACTATGATTAAAATGCAAACTTTGAAGTTTTATATAGCATTTTTAACCACTAATTAACTTCACTAATTGCAAAATTAATGAAGTTAATTAGAGGATAAGAGTGCTATAAAAAACTTCAAAGTCTAGACGTGCAGTGCTGCCTGCAAGAGCAACGAGAAGGCCATAAAAAAAGTCCAGAATAAAGAGAATATGTAGAGTCAGCAGTCTTCAAAAAATCCAAGTGTTCTTGTGTTATGTCAAGAGAAGTACAGATATATGTGTATACTATGTATATCTTTGTGTAACTTCATAAAAAATGTCCATGTAACTGCTTACACTTGTGATCTGTTTGCCATTGGTGGTACCACTGGAGTATTTAATCTGAGCTAAGTAAAAGCATCAAAGTCTAGATGCTATGAAATGGGTGATAAAACAAAGCAATAAACTATACGATTGCACATATTAATTCCAGTTGTATTTCAACATATACTTATCAATTTGCTGGAAAAGCTGAGAGGGCCACACAGTAACAGCTGAAGACACCTAGCAATTTTGATGTATGATCCTATCAGTGTGTGATGATCCTTCTCTGGCTCCTCCTGGTGTACAGGTTCATGTTGGTGACAAGAAAAGTAGATGTTTAAAGCAATGGTGAGCTCTGCTGGCTAGTCTTTCGCAGACGGATTTTTGCAATAAACCCTTTTAAAATACAGCCCCTGCACTAATCACTGGCTGAAGGACATAACACACATAAGGCCTAATCACTACTTGACACTGTGAGGGTCAAAGGATGAGGAGAACTAACACAGCTTTGGGACAAACAGTGGAGCAGTAGAAGAACACAGATGAAAATGAAAAAAAGGAAGGCCAGGTTTAGGCTAAAGTATATCCTAGCACAGGCACATGAAGAAAGCGAATCAAATGTGCCAAGAGTAACAAGCACCCTTTGGTAAAGCAGAATCTGGTTTCAGCAGGGAACAAAAGAAAAAGAAACAGATGGCAGGAAAAGGAGTTAAACTTTTCTGATAGGTTTACAGAAGCCTCAAAGTTCACATATTACATTTACTAGGAAGTCTGTTCTCACCCACATTTTGCTACTTGTTAACATTGAATTTAATTGACAGTATGACAACCCGGGCACTGTCAAACATCCTCTGCCATTCAATCTATAGAGCATTTCACTTGATCCATTCTCTTCATTCACCATCCTGTGATTCTATCTCCTCCCTTGATCAGAGCCCAAAATAAGAAAACATGCTTCAGAACACAGCAGATTAGGTAATTTGGATGAAGTGAAAAGATCTGCAAGAAGGTGTTAAGGCACAAATTGCAACTGGAATACACAATAGCGCAAGTGAGGCCCAGGGCGTATGCAGGCTGCAAAGGAATATCAACCCTAATGATCCCAGAAAGGAGAAGTCTTCCAACACCACAAGCCTCGAGATGCTACCAGAGAAAAATGTCCTGCTGGCATTTTAGAAAGTAAGTGTGAGAATCCAAGATACACCTGCATGTTGGTTATCAAAGACTGCAAGCCTCTAAATGTTAAAGCCAAAATCAGAGTCACTTAAAGGGAAGGGTCAAAGGTCATCAAGTTACAGAAATTCATAAGAATTCAGGGTAAATATCTTTGGAAACCCAAGGAACTGAGCAGTGCCAAGGAAATAGGAAACTATATGTTGTGGGTTTTATCTAAACCAAGACACTATAGTCCTCCTCTCCTCAAATATTTATTTGGGGTTCCAGTTACTGATCTTTCATGTTATTTCCTTCAGCAGAGACTTGAAACAATTTGAGCAGTTCTAACAAAACAGAAACACAAACACAGACTAGAGAGCATGGGCAGTTAACTAGGGAGAAAGAGCAAGGGAAAGCATGTACTCAGAGAGTAAGAAAAAAAGCTCAACTAGCTGGAGCATTCAACACAGCAATTTAATTGTGAGCTCACCACCACGAAAGAGAAGAATAGCCACCAGCCTGCATTGCAGGTTTTGAGTCACTGACATGCCATGAGGCAAGGAAAAGCAGTAGTACCCCATGAGTGTTCTTCAAAAGCCAATGGTGGACATGCATAAATATTCCAAACATCCAACATAGCTCCAGAATATCAATACTAATTATGTTTTCACAACAACTGCATTTAAACAGAATACACAAGGATGCTTGGTTAGTTTTCAGAATTCTAAAGAAACACTACAGAGGGAATGTTTCATGATAGCCATTAAAGGCTTCTGTCAGTATGCTTTATTTATGTGTCTGTTCCTGCAAGAATCAGGAAATCCCTCTGAAGAATAACCGGGTTTTGCTCAGAGTTCTCTTTTCAGACCAAGCACTGTAGTAGAACTGTTATCCTTCCACTTCGCAAAGTGATTAAAATGGACTGTAAGGCACAGAGCCAAGCTGAATGCAAACACTTTTCTGTAGCGTCTCAAGGCACAAGGGTTATAAAACTCCCTTCAGTACTGGCAATTGAATTTAGGAGGTAAAAAATACACACATCTACACCCTCTAGATTTTCCATGTTCAAGCAGCAATGATCAGGCTTTAAATGTTGCCTTCTCCAGGGATATTTAAGTGGATTCAGTTTTCATGTGACAGGTCCTAACAACTTTCTCCTGGGATTTACATTCCCTGTCTATTCTACATTTTGACCAGAAGGATCTAACTTAGTGCTAATGAGCCTTTTTTGTTGTTGTCGTTGCGTTAAAATCACAGAGACCACATCTGAAGACAGTCCCAAAAGACACCCAATTTAGCTTCCCTCCATCAGGTACTGTGCCCTAGTATCCTACATTTCCAGTTTTGGTTATATCTAACAAAGGCTATATTTATGGCAAAGGCATAAGTTTTGAGTTTTCACATTTCTGCTCCCTTCCAATATATCCATATGTATCAACCCTCCAGGGAAAAACACTTCCATTTTCTTCCCTTCTGTTTGTCTCTAAAGGATTCTAGTTGTTTTGCTGCGGAGACGACATAGGAGATGATAAGAAGACAAAGCAAATTATTGTTTTAACTGAATAATTCACAAAAAGAGCTGATGATCTCTTTCAACACGTTCTGACTAGTTATCTCCCTTACCTCTATTATTAATCTTATTTGTTTCTGACTTGATCAGTAGAAAACTGATGGAAAAAATAACAGCCTTCAAAATGCCACCATGATTACAAAAAGCCCTCTAAAATTCAATAGAAATACTCACTCCACATCCTGACTGTTTCTGTCAGCAGAAACATGTTCACATGTTTTTCTCAGGTATTAAGCAAATATTAATTAAGGAATTGGACCACCAATTTGGTCGTCTCTTCTCCATTAGATTTTTTGTGGTTTCTGAAGACTTTTTTAGTACCCTACATAATTTAGGAAGCCACAGCCACTGGTAAGCATCCACTGAAAACAGAATTTTATTATCCAACCAAATTCTTAACTGGGCAGGTGAATAAAACATAACTGAGTGCTATTAAATGTTTGTACATTGCCGGTCATGCTGATTCTGAAACCAAACATTCTCTTAACTATCTATTAAAAATATCTTCCTTAAAAAATCTTTGAGAGCTACTATTCTTCTCTCTGCCCAAATAATATCCCAGCCCATTAAATCTCCCTCACTTCATCTACCCCCACTTACTTGTGTTCCCAAGACCCTTGTTCAGGAAATTATTGCATTTCCTATTCAGGAAAGCACTTGAGCAGATGCCAGATTTGAGGCACACACTTTGATCTTACGGAAGTCACAAAGCAGAAAAAGAAATCAGAGGTATGTACGTATGTGTTGAACTTTAGATACCTACTGTGCACTACTCTGAATCTGGACCTCAGCCTGCTGCAAAAATAATGGTCCCCAGTTTCATTCTTCAAATCACTGACTCTGCCAAGTGGAATGGATGGAGGAGCGGTGGGAACACAGATTCTGCAGACAGCCTTAAAGCAGTTACATCAGTATATAATAGCACATCACAAGCATAACACCTACTTTGAGGACTGAAAAAAATGAAACACATGGTCCTTTCTGTCAGATTTTTAGATGCATTACAGCTCCTCAACATTGTAGAGCTTTGCCAAGAGAAGCAGCAGTAGCTTTTACTTCTCTGAGCCTTCCATTATTTATATTAGATAGGTCACACTGTTAATGTTTGAAATGTTAAAAGCAGAAACAAATAGTCACTTCAGGCTAGCTGGAAATGTTTTTCTGTTAGCAATGAGTAGCCAATACATTTTTAATTCAGGTTAGAGAAAAGAAAAAGCAAGAATCTGCCTCTTGTACTCCCCCTGCACTCTGCCAAGTAGTTAAAAGTGATTAACTTGGCATGCACGCACATGACCTTCTATTCTTTTCAAATTAGTTATTTTAGGCAATTTCTGAAGACTCTTGTCTCTCATTGAAGTATTTTATAATATGATTCATCTTTCCACTTGCTTTTAAGGGAAGACTACAGTAATATCCCTAAAACAGCATTCTGGAAAATGCTACTGAATTATGTAATTCGCTAGGTTCAACTCTACTGTTAGAATCATTTTCAAGCAAGAGATATAATAAATTATTATTACATCTACACAATCCTGAGTTGAATTTTCCTTTGCTGAATTACTAACACTCTAATGCTGAAATTGATAATGTTTTAAAAACTTCACATGAAAGGTTTTTTAAATACCATACATGCTCAGGCTCTTTATTTTAAATAGTTTGGAAATGAGCTGCTGGAAACGAGGGACTAAAAAAAAGTCTTATGTTCTCTAATCCAACCTTAAGTACATGTTAAAGGACATCAAACATGTTTCCAAGCAATACCTATGATGTGGATTTAGATCTGCAAAGACCTTGTATTTCATCTAGGTTCCAGGAAACTATTTTAAAAATTTATTTATAAAATAAAATGAAAGATGTTTATTTCCATGTGGAATGCCTCTAGAGAAGCTGGCAAGCAACAAGTTTATTAAAATGACAAGTTCAAGGTACTTTTCTTGTTAACTGTAAATAATCTCCCTGTGAGCCAATTAAGGGTGTGGAGATCAAAGGCCCAAGAAGCACTATAAAAGCTGGAATTACAGGGTTAAGGGAAAGCCTCCACAGGCTTCTTCAATACATATAATTTCCTCTAGGCATTCACTGACTGGGTGAAACAGTGGAGACAAGCATTTTTTTACTTGCTTTGGAGTACACCAAAACCAACACCCATACTTTAGAGGACACCTAAATAGGCAGCTTGATCTTATGCACAGCCAGGAATGAATTTAGTTGTAAAGACTGATCCAGGTGAAAAGGCTAAAAGGTAGTTGGGAAGAATGCACAGGACGACTTATAGAATGGGCTTCTCTGTTGGGCAGTTATTAAATCTCAAATTACAACAGTTTGTCAGTGCATTTCTTCTCTGTAACAGCTTGCCAAGATCGCTCCTTTTCAAAGCACTAGTCAGAATAGCTAGCAAAGTGTTTCCTAATGCAAGGCTTGACTACAATGATGATCTCTGCACACACCACCTTCAAATCTGAAGAGTGAGTGGGGCTTTACATTGAGTACACAGAGCACTGCCAGCATGTCTTTAGCCAGAACTTCAGAGGTTGAGTTGGAAGTCACACCATCATCTACTGTCCAGCATCTGGGTTGCCTGAGTTTCCATGCGCTGCTACCTTGCTTACTCTCAGTAATGAGCTAAGTCCTGTTTTAAGATAGAAAATCTTGAATTTTAAAGTGGGTCTTCACTGCTGTTTCCTGCTAACATGGGGACAGATTCTGAACCTGTCCAGTCTGTCCCCCCTTAACTCACTGCCTTTCCTTGCCTCTTTTATATTACAGGGCTTGAGGGCAGGACAAGCTTTCATTATTTGTTGTGACAGATAAGACCACCAGAATGCTCACTGTGCATAGCCTTTAGTTCTGACATTAAATGAAAATTTTCATTTAAAGACACCTAGAGCACCAGATAGAGCCCTTACAGTAAAAAAGTGTAACAAATTCTTTCACAGCAGGTACGATTGTACCCAAAGCTCCAGCCCACATATGGAAATCCTTCTTCCCTGCCCGCATATACTCCCCACTGGGAACTTTCACTACCAGCAAAAATCACATTCCCACATCCACTGCAAGGGCTGACCCCCCATAGCAGCCTTGCAGAAAGTCTGGAAGAGTCCTCCAGCTGTGCAGCAGCCCTTGCTGGGTACCTGGCTAACAGTCAGTGGAGCACTGTGCCCAAAATCCTTATCTGTGGCTGAACAATCTTGCTTCACGTATAGGAAGTGGCAGAGCCTTGCCTGTGCAGCCCTGGGCCGGAAGTTACACAATGAAGAACAGCTGAGGCACAGTGCTGGGATCTGTAGAGTCACTGCTGCTGGTGGGTGGCGTGGTCCTAAGGTGGGCTAACATCAACCCCGGGGCTTCACCATTGTGCTTTGTGGCACAGTGTATTTATTTATGTTGTGTGACAGCTAGTTAGCTCAGGATAAGCAACACAATCAAACACAAAATCCCCTTGCCATGACTCTCCCAAAGGTGCTGTGGCTTCCACTGATTCTGCTACATATCACAGAATCACAGAATATGCTGAGCTGGAAGGAACCCACAAGGATCACTGGGTCCAACTCCTGGCCCTGCACAGGACATCCGCAAGAGTCACCCCGTGTGCCTGAGAGCATTGTCTGAATGCTTCTTGAACTCTGTCAGACTGGTGCTGTGGCTTTTGTGGAAAGTTGTTCCAGCACCCAACTGGAACAGCTCCCACTGGGAGAAGAACCTCTTTCTAACAGCCAACATAAATCTCTCTCGTCACAGCTGCAGGCCATTCCCTCAGGTTCTGTCACTGGTCAGTCCCTGGCCCTCCTCTTCCTCTCATGAGGAAGTTGTAACTGCAATGAGGTCTCCCCTCAGTCTCCTCCAGGCTGAACAGACTGAGTGACCTCAGTCATTTCTCATACAGCTTCCCCTCAAGGCCCTTCACCATCCTCATTGGCCTCCTTTAAATGCTCTCTTAACAGTTTCATGTCTTTCTCATATTGTGGCTCGCAAAACTGCCCCCAGCACTCGAGGTGAGGCTGTCCCAGCTCAGAGCAGAGCAGGACAATCCCCTCCCTTGCCTGGCTGGTGATGCTGTGCCTGATGCCCCCCAGGACGGGGTTGGCCCTCCTGGCTGCCAGGGCACTGCTGCCTCATGTTCAGCTTGCCAGGACTACCAGGTGCCTTTCCACAACACCACTTACAGCAATCTCATTCCCTGGTCTGTCCATACATCCAGGGTTGCCCCATCCCAGATGCAGGATCTGGCACTTGCCCTTGTTGAACTTCATATGGTTGGTGATTGCCCAGTCCTCTGGTTTGTCGAGGTCTCTCTGCAGGGTCTCCCTGCCCTTGGGGGAGTCAACAGCTCCTCCCAGTTTTGTATCAACTGCAAACATGCTTAGTACCCCTTTTGGTCCTGTGTCCAACAACCTGGTGTGGAAGGAGCCACAGAAACACAAGAGCAATGAATTGAGCCTGAAGGAAGGATGAAAATTCAACCAAAGCTTGTCACCTGCAAAGACATGCAGAGATTAGTCAAATGAAACTGGAATTAGCTCAAAAGGACTGAGTGGTCAAACTAAAAGCATGCATGCACTTGTCAAGCACAGGACTCAAAACCACTGTGAGGTTTCAAAAGGAGGAATTAGATACAGAAGGATCACAAGGTAACTTTGATGCTTGAGCTAAAAACTAGAAGTGGGGAGATTGGAAAACTGTATGTATTTTGGAAATGTAGGTTTAGTAGTCTGCACTTTTGCCTGATCACATGAAGTCAATTGAGCCTCTTCATGCCTTCAGTTCAATATCTATAAAAGCAGGATAATTTCAGAAGTATAGAGTGTTTCTTTCCCTTACAGGGTCGTTGTGAGGATTCATGGATTGAAGATTTGGAGGTACTCCGGTATCACCAAAATGGATCTATTACATAAGCTAGACTGAAATTTAAAAATGAGGAAGAAATAATCAGTATTCCTTGTATCATTAAAAACACAACTAGAAAATTAGAACAATCCAATTACTGTAACAGAATACCTGCACTAAACTCCAGAAACTACACAAACATAGAACTTTAGCCAATTCTCAGTTTGTATAAATCTGTACAACACAGACATGAGAAATGTAAAAGAGGAAACATTTCTGCATTGTATGTAACACCCATCAGCCAAACTATGAGAACCTAAAGCCACTACATCTGAGATACAACTAAATACTCTGAACACAGTTCCAGGAAGAACAAGCTACGGGTGGTTAACGCTGTTGTTTTTTGAATTACCCATGGGTAACAGAATTAATCAGGAAATGTGCTATCTGCAAGTCTGTCTTTGAAATTATTTTTTTCTCAAATTAACCTTATGTATTCAAGACGTATACAAAGCCAAGCCTGAAGCTACCTAATAAACTCAAACCTGTACTTCAGAATGAGTAAGACCTTCTCAAAGACAGTCAGATGTCAGATGAACCTCCATGATTTCTGCAGAAATGCAGAGCCAGTCTTTCCGTCATCACTTCTTTTACTATAACCCACCAGGTACAATGTCCTTTATTGCTTTTTGCTATGCACTGTTTGCACTTAAAGCACTACATAAGTATGAAAAACAAACACGGTCTGTGCTTATCTGAATAAAATCCAATATAAATTATATGCAATATAGGTGCAGCCCACTGGTTCATGGCAAGCTTGCCAGTAAAGACCTTCTGTGGCTGAAGGAAGTGCACCACTGATTTAGGGCTTCATCTATCTGCTATTACTGTTACTTCTGTCTTATTTTACTATTTCATATTACTGAATGTTCTTTCCCATATCCACTCTTCTTCCTAACTGGCCAGCTTAGAACTCCAGTTGCATACTGACACCAGACAGCACAAAAAAAATGTTGCCCCACAATGCACAATCACTTTGTGACTTCAGTGAGTCCAATTCAATCTCAGCCTACGTAGTACACCAGTTCTCTCCCTCCTTGCTTCATTCAAAAGTACTGTTACTTCAATGCAAATTCATTTCAGAAGCACTTTCTTGCTTCCTGGTCTCAGCTCTCTGAAACTCCAGGTAAAGCAAAAAAGCCTCCAGGTGCAGCCCTTCTGCAGGCAAAGGAGATTACCCTAAGGAGCTCTGTGCAGCTAAGTACATGGAAAAGTACATTTCACATGAAAACACAAAACTATCCAAGCCCGTCTAAAAAGTAAGGCAATGCCACAGAACATTCGCAAGTTAGTTTTTCTGAATTCTCACACAATTTAGATGATCCAAAACTGGGTTTCCCAAATGCTGTTCAAACATGATTACAGAATACATTTGTTTTGATTGTGCTTTAAGTCCCTGCATTTCAAAAAGTTCTCACTTTACCTTCAATCAAGGTTGAAATTTGCTATCATAATACCTTCAGCTCCCTTTAGAATTGTTATGCATATTTCCCAAAGAGAAAAGAATTGGGGATTCATCATGCACAAACTGATAAGTACAGTAACACCACTCCTAGCACATTTACTAGAACTAGCTTGGTACTTTGTCTTGGTTTAGGAAGACAGGTATCTGCTAGGTAAAATTACAATCAGAGGCTCTTTGGCAAAGATTTGGGAAATAGGAATAGCAGTTCTTTACTAGTATGTAATACAAAGCAAACAAACACAAAAAAACCTCCCCCCCCACCAAACAACTACAGCATTAATGACAAACGACAACAGTACCAAGAACCTTGAGGGCTTTGTTTCACAAAACCCAGGGCAGTTTGGTTTCGGTGTCCCTGCAGGATCCTCAGAGCACCAAGCTGGAACAGTGGAAAAGTCCCGGGCTGGTAGCTGGGATGGCAGGGTGTCCCGGCAGGCAGGGGCAGGATGTCCCGGCAGCGCAGGGGGTGCAGGGTCACGCTGCAGCAAGAGGAGCAGCGCCGAAGAAGCTCGAAGGCGAGGCAGAAAAGCGGCCCAGCTTCTGCTCGGCGTGCTTTGCGGCGGCTGAGATCCTCAAGGAGCGGCCGACACGCGTCTCCCGAACGCCGGAAGCAGAAAAGCACGCAGCTGCCTCAAGCTGTGTCTTTTACCTGCGTTATCTTCCCCTTCCACCTTTTGTCCATCTCTTTGTTTCAGCCAAGCACTCTCAAGTATCCAACACCCGGTCCCCTTGGCAACCCGTGGGGAAAAAATTCCCCAGAGAAAGAAGGAACAAACCCAACCCCCAACATACTTCCACCCTTTCTTTGATATTTGTAGGATTAACCACAAATTCAGGCCTGATCTCACAGTATTTAACATCTGGGCAAAACACTAGCTGATGTCAACAAGGCTATGGTTTGACACAACCAACATCCTGCATGTTACAAGAAACTTCAGCAGTGACAGCAGTAAAAGGCAATTTCTTATCTCTTTTTGTGCTTCCCTTCTTTTCTTATCATGATAAGAGCAGGAACAATATGGCAACCATAACAAAGGGGAATAATGAAAACATTCACAGATGATTACTCAAAATGGGTCTATAAATACCACCATTACCTGGGGTTTGATTTCAGGACAACCTGAAGATCCATAAAGGCAGGGGTATATCACAACTTCGGTATGCCAAAACCCCGTGGCAATCTCAGATACCAGCAGGTGCACAAGTTACAGCAGAGGCAAGGAATACCTTTGCATGCCTTCCAACAGCAATACTGAACAGCACCTTCTTCTTTCACTGCAGTGGTGTCTTCACCACTGTGAACTTTATTTGCCACTTTCCAGCTGACCTGCACAACACCCTGAAGTTGATTGCTTCAAGAACACTACAGTCAGAATAACAAACACAAAGCACCTCTTCTGCCAAGCAGCAAGACCTTCCAGATCATATGCTAACTTCCTCCAAAACCAGCCAGCATAACCATATTTCACAACACATTAGATACATTACAGGTCCCAAGCAAACAAGACTCAGGCACAGAACTCAAGTGCCAGAGATGACTGGAGTAAACTTGCAGCTCCTCCAGGGCCAAAACTGCTTTTTCAGTGAAGATATCCTAATCTGATGGTATTCTTCTGCATCTATTCTCTACCATCCCTCAAGACAGACTTGAAAAGAAGGACAGCCAGAAAACTATGAGTCAGAGAGAGGTAGAAAGATTACTCCCTGGGACCTGGAAACCACAAGGATAGGTATCTCAGTCATGTTTTTTAAATGCTTTCTTTCTGTCTCCTTCTTCTCTTCCTGAAGGACTAAATGTAAAATGAAATCGTCTTACAGAAGGACAGCTGCTTCCCCCCTGTGCTCAATCATTCCAGTCACACTATGTTGTCCAGTAACCTGCATTGATAATTCCTCATGAATAAAATGCCAACATTATCATCCACAGCTATGCTGTTGACATGCGTTTGCTATTTCACTAAAAATACCATTAATTTTCTGGCTTCACAACAGCTGAGCGACTTCCCAATTTGAATATACAGAAGAGTATTTTGTTTAAACCAAATTAAAAGCGTTCCAGTAAATGACTTCAATTTTGCTGGCTATACTACTTAGTGTATACCGTCCTATTTAAGCCTCTCTTTTCTCATCTCTAGCCCTTCTACACCCCTGTCCTTTTCTCTCTGTTTGTTTTTTTCTCCCCTTCCCTTTATATACCTAATCCTTTCATTTCAGGAACTGGATTTGCCCAGCAAGACATCCACAGTCACAGAGAGCTTCAAAAACGTAGTGCCAAGGAGTTAAGGCAATAGCAAAATTGCCTCTGCTCTCTTTTTATTCACCGGTTTGCCAAAACATATTTAGCAGTAAGGAAAGAAAGTTAAAGGGGAGGGAAAAGCACATACATGCTGAATACACCTTCCCTTACCCATCCAGACAAGTGCCGACATTGCCCATTTAAGCAGGAATGAAAACCACCATTTCTGCCAAGCCCTCCTGGCATCTCACCACTTTATTTGTTCCTATTTGTATCTAATGCTTCCGTCAACAGTTCAAAGTCAAAGCAAACAACCCACTACAAACACTGAGGGTAACAGCAACAAGCACGAATCCTTCACAATTATCCAGCCCAGCTGCTCAATGCCTGTCCAGACTGCTTTCATTTACAACAGTGTCAACAAAAGGCTGAAACCCAATAACTAGGTGGGTCAATACTAGCCCTGTAAAGCCTCCAGAGAAGAAAATGCTGTTCTGCTGCTTAACTGCTTCAGCAAACATGCAGAATAATTCAGTTAGAGAGACAAGTGCTTGCCTAATCATTTCTTGTGTGAATTATTCAAGGCTTTCCCTTCAAACTGCTAAATGAAGGCTCTTCAAATATTTCCAAGGATCCACCAGATGTCCTACAGGAAAAGACGGAACATAAGGCACATTCTGATGTAAGAGGGCAATGGTAACCTGTGATCTTGAAAAACATTAATGTTTGGAGGATTAATGCCTTCTTACACCTTGCTTCTGATGTAAAGAACACACACCTTTTAACATGAATGTGTTGGGCACACATTCAATTTACTAGCTGCGTCATCTCTATACAGCATAATCAAGGCTGTTGCATACAATTTTTCTTCCTTTTTTTATGTGAATTGTTAAAGAGTTCTCTCCAGAGAATATGTGAAGTGTAGGTAAAAATAAGCACAGTAGTTGGTCAGGTGGATGTAGACAGGAAACATGCATTTATTCCCACATATCTTTCTCTTCCTCCACTGGTCCCCATGTATATTTGACACAAGCCAAATGTTCACTCGTCTTACTCCAGAGCTTTCACACAGGTTCGTGTTTAGTTTCAAAGAGCAGGACAATGTAGTCTTACTGCACAGAACCCAGTGCTAAGCATTACACATTTTACTTCAACTGCCATTTTAGTATGGGAAACAGCCACCTCCAGATGTCTGCTTCCCTGATTTTGTTGGCTTTTGTCACAATCACTCCACTACATTAACATATTATTTCTAAACTTTTAGCAAACTTAAAGAAAGTGGGCAAATTAGGTAACAAATGGTGCTTGTTTTGATTTAATCACATTACTGGCAAGAACACCCCTGGATATGAACAAATGTTTTTCCTAGGACCGGTTTACATATACATCACAGTGCAGTGTTGGACCGATATGTATCTTGAGCCAGAATACAATATCAAACACACTTATGAATATTTTATTTTTTGACATCTAAAGTAACAGTTGCACACGCTGAGTAACTAGTATTCCAGAGAGGATTCCTGGCAGTTTTAAGACTTAGAGAAGGAGTAAGAGAAATTCTCTCTGTATGTCAAATTAAAGAACATATTTTTGTTTTTATAATTAGAACCTGCAACATATTTTGTTTGTAAAACATTCAGCTTTGCAGCGATTGCACTGTAGCAATCTCTGGTGTTGTGTGTTGTCAACGTGAGAGACTTCTATCAAATAAAGTTTTCATCCTCCTTCTGTCCAAAACGATCATGAAACATTTGTCTACTAGACAGCAGCAGCTCCATCACGCTGTGATCACTGCAGCTGTTAGTATCCACTACAGCCCTACACTACTTGGTGGGAAACTTCTGTGAGATTAACTATTAAAAATCAGGTTATTGCTATTAGCAACACTAAGTTTGTTTATTAGTATTAGCAGGATTTTTATAGTCATTAGCAGGACTTGTAAAATCACTTAAGGTCCATGGAGAGCAAAGACACAACAGAGGTACTGTACAACAGAAAACATCTGGTATCAAGAGTTGCAACTTGCGCTGACTAAATGGGAAAAACCTCTGATGCTAGATATACTAGAAGCAGTCTGATGATAGATACTCTTGAAAGAATATGGAAGAGAGATATCATCAAAATTTTTGATGGTGTCTCCTCTTCATCATCCATCAGAACAGGAAGAAGCGCCAAAAAATGGTACCCCCAGCCTTTGCCACAGCTGAAGGTAACACTGTTAACCAGAAAACCTTCATAAAGCACATCAGAGTCCTACAGGTCTGCTAAATTACTGCTTTCAAACACCTTCAGTGTGATACAAAGCTTTTAGGCTACCTAGATGGTGAGCACACATTGCTTTTTCTGAGGGCAACAAACCGATCCTGGAGAGATGCCTTTATGCTTAAGGTGGGGTACCTTTGCTACTCTCATGTCAATTATGCATACTGACATGGCACTCAGAAAAACACTATACTGCAAGGGAATGGCAAAAAAAAAGGTTTTTCTAACCCCACAAGGTTTACTGTAATTGATTTTAAAGCGATTATTTCTAAATTATTCAGACCCTGAATTCTTCTCATAAATTGCAGTATGGGACAGTAAGGCTCATTACAAAATAGTAGTTAGAGGTCATGGCACAAAGCTTCTCAAAGCAGGAAAGGAAAGCAAAACATAATTTCTTCCAGGGCTAAAATAAATTGCGGTTTGATATTTTTAAAAGAGATGGAGAGGTGAGACAGAACTATAACATCAACAGATATGGCTCCAACAAATATATATCACGGAAAGGAGAAATAGAAACACACAGGTACAATTGCTACAAGCTAGATACAATGATTTCCTAAATGCCTGGTACTGGAAGATCATAAGGAAAAGGTTTATGTTATTTAGGTCAGCACTGGCTTTTCAACTCAACGCAACCAGTGATTTCTATACAGTCTGTCCACTTTGTTAATATAATAAAAAGAGCAAAGGACTCAAAAATACATTGCCACAGCTGAAGAACTTTATGCTGTGTGTGGTCTGTGCCAAACACAAACAAACACAAACACAACTGCAAAAAACCCTTCTGGGGTCACTGTAATTGGGAGACACCTCTCCTGGCCTTTTTCTATATTCCCGCACTGCACCTCTGCAGAACATGCCAGTCTGACAAAGCAGGACCCTGCCAGCAAAATCAGTGTTATTGTTTATTTTGATCTGTCAAGATTAATATAGCAAAGAAAATACAGTATGCGCTCTTTCAAACAATATAGAGGCTTGAAATATGCCAGCTCCTCTATATGGAGAATATATGATAGACAGCTCAGCCAGTTAATGGAAAAAGGAACAAACCATGTTGAATCTTTTCCTTCACCCACCCCTCCACCTCACTTACTCATAAGAACACTCCCACAGCTGCATTCACTACCTCTTGAGTGGCAGAAAAACAGAGGTGCAGCTGTGCCTGCTAATATTCGTATGCAAACAAGTAGCACTGGACTGGCTGCTGTACCTCACTTAAAAGCTCCTCAGTACTCTTTGATAAGTTTGCAGATCAAAAAGAAATTATACAAAGTAATCTGCTGTCCTTTTAATGCAATTAGCAGATTAAAGTGGCATTTCACTTCCAATACTTCATTAAAACACTGATAGTATCCAGCAATTGCTGATGATACAACATTCATAGTGTTCCCCCTACAGTCCTCCCTGAGACTTGGTGGAGAGTTGGGGCAAGCTCTGAGCTGGCAGCCGGCAGTCAGAGCCAGCAGCCAGTACAGCCAGACATGAAACCTGTACCCTGGTGCACTGCATCAGGAGTGAGGGTGGCAGAAGGCAAGGGAAGAGAGGCACCTTCCAGGGAACTGACAGGAAGTAAAAAAACCCCTGCACTAGTGGTCTCCATAATTCCTTCAGGAGGCAATGGAAAATACCATCCGTACGATTTGCATCTCTTATGTGTGGTTGTGGCTGGGCCTCTTGCTGGGTCTGCTGTCACAACGCTGATTTTTTCTACACATCTCGATTTTATGATTTGTGTGAGACTTTCTACCCCCTCAAGTTCTGTTCCTTCTACAGTCTTGTGAGAGTGAAGCATGTGAGCAGTGAAGTCCAGTAAAAATGCCACGTGGACATAAGAGCTTATTTAAATTTTCCTCTTAGATTATTTTTTCATGTAAAAGTGACAAGCCAAATGATACGTCAGCTTAGGAAAATATTTTTCAAATTTCTTCCCCCCACGCACCCAAAAGCAAGTTAAAAGCATCCCAGCAAAAGTGTCATCAAGCTAAATTCCTTCAACCCCTTCACTGTGGGAAGCACTGCAGGGGAAGGACCTGGCTTCACCCTCTCTGCCAGAAGCTTGGGGTATCCCTGGGGTACCCTCCAGCTCTGGCCCTGTTGCTACCAGCCAGCACAGCTCCACTGGTGCCAAAGAAAGAACAAACTAAAAAAGATTAATTCGCAGATGTTCATGCATTTCACACACAGGGTGCCCTGTAGTCCGTTGCCAGGGTAACGGGAGACCACCAGCGCGCGCTTTATTGGCTTTATGAAGTGCGTCTCGGGGGCTATAGTCCAAGAAATGCTGCATGATAATCTTCAGGCTTTTCAGAAGCCTTGTTTTGTGTTTATCCATATTTAACCCTCGGAGTGTTATTAAGAGCACCACTATGTCTGGCATGACAAGGAATGTAGAGACAAGACATGAGGAAACAAACACATCGTCTCTGTTTCCAGCCTAGAGACTCTGGAAAGCTCATCCTCAGCACCTGCTCCCACTTGCCCTGCACTGAAGTTTTCACCCACAGCCTGCAGGCTAGCTGTTGTAGGGCAGACCTCAGCACAGCCATGTCTGGGAACAAAACCGACATCAGAAAGTGCAAACGCAACAAAAGTGTCACACTAGACTAATAGATGAGCGATGGCAAGCACATTTTCTCAGCAACTTCAAAAGAAGATTAAAAATAATCAAGAGCATTCTATCAACTTTTTAGACACATGATGCAAAAAACCACACTTTTATATGGAACTGCAACACCAGCAAACCGGCATGCCAAAACCTTTACCAAAATTTGTAAATTCACACAGAGAACTTCCCTTTCTCTCCTCACACCAGGCCAGTGTCAGGCGTCTCCCCTAGCTTTCCTCTCACCAGCCAAGGCAGGGCTGCAGATGGGGGGCAGGAGGGAACAAGGGTTAAAATCATAAATGACACAACATCCCAAGCAGCAGCAGCAGCCGCCACTGACATCACGCACTAATCCAGCAGGAGAAGAGAGGGAGAAAGCAAGTGTGGCAGAAGGGATCAGTAGAAGAAATGGCTTGCATTCAGACTTGCAGGAAAAAGAGCATGTAGAGACAATAATTTCCTGGGAAAAGCTAAAGCCTAATGAGAATTTACTCTGCTTCCTTTATTCAGACAACCAACCCCTTTGTGGCAGGGGCTTCCTGACTGACAGGAACCCAGGGCTCTTTAATAGGATTTCCATTTTATTTCCAACACCTGCCTATAAGTTATTTGTTTATATTGAAGAAGGCAAGATTCGTAAATCACGCATCTGCTTCTGGTTCAGGCATATTTTAGGAAATGATCTAGGAAGAAGCTTTGTTGCTATGGAGACATTTTTATTTTCTTCCCTTAGCTGGATGAAAAACATTAACATTTCCAATTTTTGTTCTTCAAAAGGCCAAATGTCGCTTAAGAAAAGACAGAAGTTTTCAAATTGCTATGCAGAATAGGCTAATTGAGCTTTAGATAAATAATTAATTATTCAACTCAATTAGAGCTGAATCAAGGAGAGGCAGGAAATAGTGCAACTTTACTGCAAACGTCCCTCAATGGCCAATTCCTGCTGGCTAGTCTAATTGCTTCTTCCCTCAAAGCACAGCTAAAACTTTATAATTCATGTTGCACTCAATAATCTTGTGTAACAACTTGCATATATGTCAACTATCCATTTCCCTAAACTTATTCTAAATCAACCTAATCATCTTGGACTAGGAATGTGATCCTTTCCCACTGACAGAAAAGAAACAAGAAGAGCAATACTAATACAAATATACTATTAGCAATCAGTTACTTTACCGACATGACAGAAACTTCCAATGCATGTCATACATGCTGCTGAATCCAGAAAGTGCACCTCTTCCCTGCCTTTAGCAGATAATCTGCATGCCCAAGGAATCCCTTGATTCATGTAAAAATAAGGGATGTTTCAGGTTACTTTGGACCTAAGAGTTTTAAAGGCAAAATCAAAATATTACATGTTCAAAAAAAAAAAAAATATCACAGTGTCAAGAACAAAAACCTAGCCTGTGTCCCTCTTCTGACAAAAATTGAACCGTGTTATTTTCTCCCATTACACTGACAAACATCTATGTAATTTGACCTGCAAATGTGTTCTTCATTCCAATTCATCCACCATGTGTAAACTAGAGTAAGACATGAATTCCAGCAGCTAAAGTATGACTTTAATTGCATGCTTACATCGAGGAGAACTTGAAGAGATAGAACAAACAATTAATTTCCTCCCTTTACTTCTTTTCCCCCAGCTATTATATTGTCAAAGCCTTTGCACTGGAGACCTTTCCACCCACCTCCTCATTCCAGCAAACTTCCTCTTCCTACTCTATGATGTGAAATCATAATCCTGTGTTATCAACATCACAGTCTGTTGCCATGGAAATAATTAGACATGACTGCTCAGGTTAGAAATTACAGCCCATGTATGTATTTGCCTTCTGGGTGAAGGGAGCATCTGGAGAGAGAATATTTGAGTTACCCTAAATCACCAAGTGGCAATATAAAAGTTTGACAGTGGGACTCACTATGATATTTGACCAAATGTGAGCACACCACTGAGTAAGAATCACCCTGGGGTAAAGTGCAAAAAGATGTAAGATAAGAGGACAGTGTGCCATTAATAGACAGAAGTGGGTACAAAGCCACTGGGTAAAAGAGGTAAAGCCATCAAATCCGGCAGAAGCAGCTAATTCTTTGATAGCAGAGTATACTGTTACTTTTGAGTATGAGTACTCTACACTCAATTAAACTTCCCAGATGACCTCCTGAAAAAGACTAACATTGTGATACTGCATGAATGAAAGAAATTTAAAACTCAGTTTGGGTGGGGGGAGAAAGAAAAAACACAGCAGGGAGATATACACCTGAAGTTTAGTTTCATGTTCCGGAAGTTTTTTTAAAAACCACAACGAATGACATACTACAAGTTCAGACATGAAAAGGTTATTAAATAAAAAAAGCAGTGCCAAAAAATCAGCTCTATAAGATAGACTGAGACAACAAACAGGACCTTGCTAATTAGTATTTGCTCTGCTTCAGCAGACAGTTACTGGACGAGACTGTAACAAACAAGCATGTCTCACCCGATCACATCAATAATCCACTCACGTTCACCACCTGAGGACCAGCTATACCCCACAGATATTTATTCATCTGTTCCACAAACAAACAATTACAACACATTTTCTGGAATTAGGGCACCTGTTACATTCGGCACAGCTTACACGCCCAGAGGCAGACATCAATTAATACTGAAAAAATTACTGTATCAGAAGCCAACAGAAGTTACTCATTATTATTTGGTAATGCTACTCCCAGAACACCCATGAAGATCAAAAACACAGCTCTGGTAGAGCAGTGGTTCAGATCCGCTCTTTTTAAAACTACCGCTTCGTCATAATCAAAAGTAAAATACATGCAGTGTATTGAATGGCAAAATGTACAAACTGGATCCACGACATGAGCCTGAAATGTCTGGATTTTAAGAAGCCTGTGAAGTGCTTTTTAGCTGAATGGTGATTAATTGGCCAAGTAACAAAATGATCAGGAAACAAACTTTGCAAATTTCCTTAAGTTTGTAACAGGTAACCAATTTTTTTTTTAGTTGTTTAATACACAGTGAATGCAGAGACATTTGGCAAGACACTCACACCTCTAGAGGAAGTCCCTTTTAAAAGGAACCTGACAATAAGAACAAAGTCCACAGAATACATAGCAGCAGCTTATGTGGTGTGCCTCTATCATCAGAAGAGCTAAGCTGGCAACAAAATTCCATCTGGTAATATCCAGAAGTCTTACATGTTGGGGCATTTTTATTTTAAAGTATCTTGTACCCTCTAGAAGAGCATTCACACAACTTCTCCAAGCATCAAGTTACTCACAGATTTGGGAGTAAGCAGCCTACTCTTACTTACAATTAAATGAAAAGTGGCCTAAATACTTAATAGTGGCTAACAGCTTGAGAAGCACCAGAGCACTTGCTACCACAAATGTAAATGGAAAGTGGGAATTGCATCCATCCTCTTTCCCTGTATCGCCCACATGTGTAACTATTAGCTTTCATATAGATTAAGGCAAAAGAAATTTTATTTCTAAATTCACCTCAATTTGCCCTGACAGACTTCTCCCAGTTCACCAGCATGTTGGCCGAAAATTCACCCTAAAGCTGAACTTGATGCATTATTTCAGATCTTTTCTTTTAAAATTCTTTTTTCCCCCAGAGGTATCTCAAACCAGCTGTTTTATTCCTGTCACAAGACTCTAATTTTCAATTATTGGCACCTGTTGCTGCTGAAATACATCAAAATTAAAAAAGGTTTCATCATCTTGGCAAGCCTTACTATAGGCACAGTCTCTGCCCCAAATAATTTAAAAATCAGACGAAGGAAAAAACCCCAACAACCAAAAAAGAATCCAAAGAAACAAACTAACCAACCCCAAAAGAAAGGCAATGCAAAACAGGCACATGAAGAACAAGAGATCTATATTAGAAGTGATAAAAAGTTACACATGTTGGATCCTGTGCTTGAATTCACATGTTTCAGAAGCCTCTGAGGTTCTTGAACAATCTGCTCAGGGATATCCAGGCTACCTCTGGCAGGCCCAGCCAGCATCTGGGAGCTCCTTCCTTCCATTTGCTGCACTGAGAGTCATGGGAAGAGAGTGCTAGCACTACACTACTTTCCATCAGGTGGAGCTTTTTTACACAAGATGTTCCCATAGCTTCTCCAAATGGAATGCATTAGAAAAGGAACATTGTTAGGCACGAGAGAAACTTTTGCCACATTCGTCCCAGAGATGATACCAGGGCTGGAAAGAAGGACATGCCTTCCTGCACCAAGAGTTCTCACAGGTGATGGAAAAAATCTTGTGCATGGAATTAGCAAGGAAGAATCCACTTAAAATAATTATCCTTTTTCTTTTTTTCCTCTTTAAAAAAAAAAAAAAAAGTTTTACAGCTTAGAAAACAAGACACACCAAGTCCTCTGTGAAAAGCCGTTCAGCTAACTGCACAGCTGTTTGTCTTTCTGTCTAAATACATTATTTTCCCTCAGAGCCCTTAAGCCAGGGCTGCACTCTGAGCACAGCCCTGGCGCATGCCACCCTTCCCTTCCTTTTGTCCGCTCTACAGCCTTGCGACTGCACAAAAAGCACTCCCATAACCCAGTTTACTGCATTTACAATTTTCCCACACTTCAAACTTTTCAAAGAATTTGGATGACTGGATTCAAGAAGAAATCAAAGAGCTCCCAAAGCTGCCCTTCTCCACAGAGCTTGCCGTGTTAATGCTGATCTATTATTTAGGAATAGATCCTGGACAATCTCATGTTACCTGAAGGTGACTACTCAGTTTCAGCAATGAACTACTCACTCCAGGGAGGTGCTGGGGAGGATCAGGCATAATACATCATGTTTGGTAGAGTGATGCAAACTGCCTTTCCCCTGGCCAGAACTAAGAGAAGAGTAAGGACCAGTACAGCTAGAGACAGCAAGTTTCAGTAAGAAAACTGCCCAGCAAATCCAAAGCGCTGTAAGTAGTGGCAAGAAATGGGTCATTTCAGCCAAATTCGTTTCTTTGTAGAAAAGGGTACTGTACCTTTGTTATCTGAATTGCAGACTAAAGCGTAAATTTACACTTCATGAGCTATTTTAAAATCCACTCTGCTTAGTAATCTGTATCAGCAAGAAAACATTTTAAAGTGTCTCTCACAATTAAACACAGGCACAACCTTATATAAATCAAAATTTTGCTACCATATCAAAACGTTACACTGGGGCTGTATAACATCGCCCATATCCTCATTACATGCTACACTAATTACTACCAGCAGATTCAGAATTTTCTGCACATTAGAGGCTTTTAGAGGAGCTATAAAAAATTTCAGGCATCATTAATTTAAATTTGTATTGAAATTTCCTTTTGACAGATGGCCAATAATTACTTACTGTTTAGAGTACCAGAGTCTGCCTGTTTGCACATTGGAAGAGGAAAGGGAAAAAATAAAAGGAAGAAGGAAATTTATGTCACGTTCATTACCTGTTAAATGTTAAGGAGCATTATCTTGCATGAATAAATTATTTCATACAAGCACACAGAATCCAGCTAGTTCTGACTGACAAAAACTGTCTCAAGTGACACAGCAGACAATCATAAAAAGCCTCTCTTAACCAGGAACCACTTAAGGGAGGAGGGATCGATTGAACAAGCGACTAACTGCTACTCTGGGCATCACTGAAAACATTTAAGGAAATTAGCAAACTATTTCACCTTGCAAAGCTGTTAGTAAGTCCCATAACCCTGACACATAAGCCAATTCACAACCTGGGGACCGTGCAAGACACACAACCACTTATCTTTTCAAAGTAAACTGCACAAAGTAGATGCCCTTCTTTCCTTCTGGAAGCTTTATGAGTAACAGCACTTTTGAATCAATCCCAGACAAAATCAGCCTTTTCAGTACAAATGCTCCCCCCCTAACACCCATGCAAGCAGAAACACCCCAACACCTCACAAATGTTACAGGAACATGACTAGCATACATTGTTTAGAAACAGTGAAGGGTATATATTAGCAGTTCTCCTCAGTCACTTTCTTGAATGAAATCATCGTGGTTCCAACTGTATAGGTAAGCATACTCAAGAAACCACGTGGGTTTGTGCTCTCACAGTTAGGTATCTGCCCCACTTGCATTTGTTAGTTTGAGTGCAGGAAAAAGGAAAACAGACTAAACTTACCTCTTCACAGTGAAGAGTGGGTGTTCTAGGGAAATTGTCATTAATCTGCGCTACCACCTTGTCACGTAAAGCAGTTATAGCAGTTTCCAGACCTCATGACAAAGACGCTGAAGTGAAGTCCAACACGCTGTTGTCTTATGTCAGCAGATAGACAGCTTCAGTGCCTTTGCTGCTCACAGTGAAAACTGACAGTTCCTGTCAGCTCCTGGTTGTTATGCAGAGCCATGTGTGTAACAGCAAAACTGACAACTATTGGCTCAGTTGTGCTTGGCTGGGACATGTCAGGAGTGCCAGTGGCAGAATGGATGTGCTGGGATAGGCTGTGGGACATGCCCCCACCCATAGCTGCCAAAGAACCAAGGTGTCAGCCCTCGTGTCAGCCCTGGATGGGCAGGTCTCTGGCGGGGGCAAAGCTCGTGCCCAGAATCATGCTTCTCCCAACACCATCAAGAGCACACTAGTAATATCTGCCTGACACGTTCCTGCTAATCTTGTCTAATGCACACCAGACTCATGCTGTGAACATCTCTTCCTTCACTTCCCCAATCCCAAGAATGTATTATATTTTCATAAAAAATGCATCACTAAAAACCTGACAAACTGTTTCTAAGTGCTCAGTAAGGTTGGTAAAGGTCTTGCCATTTCTAAGATAAGTGTATCTCTTTTTCACACTCAGAAGAACCTAATAGGGCTTGATCTTGTGTTTCTGAAAACCACGTAAACTAGGAGAGCAGACCCACCAAGGAAGAGGACAGGGCTAACACACATCACTCCATCTGCAGTACTAAAACCCCAGGAGTCTCTAAGAGACTCTGGTGGCTATCAGTATGGAAAAGCATGGAAAAGCACCACATGTCACTGAATCATACTTGTATCTATTACTGAATGCTCAAAATTATACAAGCTGCAAGGTATGTTATTACAGCTACTTATGAATACCACCTTACACATGATACAGGTATGCTGCAGAGTCACTTAGAACCTGAAAATTAATTTTTGGAATAGGAAGGCAGAATCCTTAGTGCAAGCTTCAGTACCACATTTATCAGGGTAGAGGGAAGGGCAGCCCACTCCTCTCCACCTACAGGACAGTAGGCAGTATCCCTCATCTCCCCCTGAGAGCAACAGAGCACTTCTTTCTCAACTTCATTATAAGGAAATATCAGAATTACAATTTACAGCCTCCAAATTCCTCAAGACTACTGGCTTATTCTTTCTGTCTCAAAAGCTTGGAGAGAGACCCTGGGCAGACCCTTTCTTTCCATCCAAGAACAGCTTCAGTGCTGTTCCAGTAAACTCACTGACTGGCATGTTGCTTGCAATCCTAGCTGCCCCACTACCAGCCATCACCTAAATGTGACACAGGCTATGCAGGGTGCTGCCAACCAACAGAAGCATTACAACCCAGTTCCATTCTGTGACTTTTTCTACCACTCTGTGCCACACCTCAGATAAATGCAGCCTTCACACAGCTCTATCGAGCTACCCTTTACACCCACGAAATGGAATCCTACCTTGATGGAGTCTCTGTCTGCATGTAGAGCAGCCCCCATGCATAAGGAGGGGGAAATATGGTATCAGGGAATGGGCATGTGGAGGAAGAGAGAAAGAGAAAAGTACTAGTTAGTTTACATTAAATTATACATTTATCATGCTCTGAAGAAAGAATCCTGATGTCTGTTAAATAATAAATTGCACAGATGTTAACTTTTCTGTACAGTTAATTATTAATGCTCTAGAGCCAGATTTATAAAACTGGATTTCTAGCATTTGAACACAATTTCTGGCCACTGCTAGATAACAAACACTAAAGTAATTAGCTAGGAACCCTTCTGAAAACTCCTCCCCCTTGCTTGCTTTAAACAGGAGGATTTAAAAGAAAAGAAGGGAAATGAAGCCACACACTCCTCTGGCAGCACCTACCTCTTTGGTGATCATTATCATGGTGCTTCTTCTCATCTTTAATTGGGAGGTGGGACTGCCCCCCCAGGGCACTGGAAAGTGCCAGGAGACCAGCACTGCTGCCAATGGGAGGGATGGATGGAGGCTGCAAGCCCGAGGGGTGAGGAGTGAGTGGCACAGGGAGACCATGTCCGTGTGACAAGTGCTGGGCCTGGAGTTGTTGCTGCTGTGAAAAACAAAACACAGATATTGAATTTGTTCAGGGAGCTGGGGGTTGTCTGATTGACCACCTATGTCAACCATGACTGATCAGATCAATCAATGCATCTGATCGATCCAAGATATCAATGCTCACAAATATCCCGGTGCCTTAAAAATGTCCAGATGTTTGGACACAACATATTTGGTAAAACTCAGACTAAGCTGGAAAACAGCAATGACAAAAATTAAAAAATAAAATAAGAAAGCAAACGAATGTTACCATTTTGGGTGATTTTTTTGTTTTTTGACAGAGGAATTATGCTTTTCTCTTTCTAGTAAAAACGCACCATGTACACATCTAATCAAAACATATGTAACTGTAAAAGCAGTTATATAATGAAAAGAAAAAGCTGAAAATTGAGAAAATTAGTGTTAAACAGTTCTCCCAGCGCTACTGCACAGCATGCAGTGAAAGTTAATTTGAAAGAGAAAACCTGAATTAACAGTCCAGAAAAGGAAACTGGTTGCAGCCACCGTTTTAAGCCCTTTAAGTGTCCTCAGCGGTACTTGAGCAAATTACTAAAGAAAATCTAATGTAGCAAGGCTTGGATCCTCCTGTAGGCTTGCTCAATAATGCTGAAATAATTGGGCACTCTGTGCACGTTTAGTGATGCTCGAATGAAAAGCTAGAGGCCTGCCCTTGTACTCTTCTCTAGCTGCTGACTCTGTGTTGTGACAGGTTTATTTGAGTGGGACTGTGATGCATGCACCAGTAACTGCACTGACAAGAGTTTAAAGTCATTTTTACCAGTACACTGGCAACACATAGAGAAAGCCCTTGAGAGGTTCGAATTGGAGTGCTTGACCTCAACCAGGGCTGCATCAAGCTCTGTGCTATATTAACCACTGTGGGTTAGATAGACTGTTGATATTCATTGGGAAGGCAGGGGGAAAAGCCCTGACAAATCAACAACAAAAACCAAACAGGAGAAAAAGTTTAGTTAAATATATCACAAAAGAGATCTGGTCAGGCATAAGGCTTACACACTAACTAACCAGCCAACTAATTTCTGTTCACAGAATAACCAAATTACCCCTGAAATGTTCTCATTTTCAAGCAGCTCAGGATAAGTCAAACCCTCAGCCCTCTAGGATTGTTCCCTCCAACCTGCCTATCTGTACACAGGACTTAGAAGAAATAAAAATTTAACTTGCTTTGCATGAAACCATTTCACTTTAAACTTCCAAGATTTAAGACCTTAGTTACATAAGGGTGAACTGAAAGTAAAAGGCTGCAAGTCACAACACAATAGATAACCCTTGCAGCATACTGCACACATACCTCCCTTGACACCCTACCCTGAAAGTACAGACCCTTCTCTTCTGCTTGGAAAAAAAGCTCATGCAGTGGAATCAGACTGGCCGAGGCATGCACACATCATCTAATCCAGATCAGTGCCAGGGAAAGGAGGACAAGGATCTACAAGAAAGTTATGGGGGAATGAAAGTACAAAAGAGGGCGGGGGGCAGACACCAAAACCGAAAGCAACCAAACAAAAACCCAGAAAGAACATTCCTCCAAGAGGAAGAACGAAAGGCTAAATCCTTTTCCTGCTTGCAAACCCAGCAGGTGTTCCTTCTTGTAGAACGTATAAAACCCATTTTGCTTGCTTGATGCTCTTATGGCAGTATGCTTCATTCTTCAGAATATTAAATTAACTACAATGAAACAAAGCAAGAGAAAATAGTGTATTGTTTAGCTTCAGGGTTTGAACAGGGCTGCCTTTCAACAATCTGCCATGCCTGACTTGCAGAGGGACGAGAAGAATGAGCAAAGGAAAAGGGATGAACAAAATATTCTGTGTTCTGCTGCCTGGTTTTGAACAAGGAATTTCCTATTCCTATTTGAGAATGTGCTATAAACCACTGCATGATGATCTCTGTCTGAATCTGCCAGTGGCTTAAAACAAAGACTTTGAGAAGAGCTGAGAATATCAAGAGTGAGCTTTCCCCTTGTTAACTATTACACTGTCAACCGAAGAGCAATATCATTACACACTACTGTACACTCCAAACAGATCTGCCTACTGACCTATCCAATTTGCATTATATGACCTCCTCTATTGATATAAGATGGTTTCCAAAGAGCTGGAAGAAAACTGCACTGTGAATGTAATACCCTTTTTTATTGCTCTTTGTTGGGAATCTCTGTACATAGCTCAGCAAGACAACATCAAAGACTGAAGCCTGGATGTACAGAACATCATTAATGACTCTCAGACATAATATGGTCTTTAAGAGCAGTAGCCTAGCAGCTTGAGATCACCCTGAACAGCTGGGCTGCCCAGTCCCTCCTGGCCAAGAATCGATGTGTTTTCACTGCAAGTTGAATTGCAGAGAGCTCTGAAAGTAACTGCAGAGAGTGGGGAGCTACAAAATCAAACCCAGAGCCTTCCTGCCATACAGAACTTTTCTGAAGAGAAAGTTCTTCCACTAAAAGTAATGGGAACCTAAAATACGGTAAAAACATGGCCTCAGAAGTGACAAAGTGTCATTCACTGATGCAGCAGAATTTTGGTGCCATTAAGTCACCTTGTAATAGCAGAAAGAAAATGCTTTGGTATGAAAACTAGACTGTTAAATAAAGCTAACACCCAAAAGTCCAGCATATCCCCACATGCCTGTGCCACACAAGGATAATATTGTTGCATGCTGTCGGATGGGGTGGGAGTAAAATTTCAACACCAGAAGGAGGGTCGTGGATTAGGACTGCATTGGTATGGGAAAGACTATGACCTCCTTCCAATACAAGGAGAAATGCTGAACACCAAAAATGAGGCACTGGTCCAAAACCAGAAAGGAAGCAAATGCAAGTGAAACACTGGGTAGACTTTTGCTTTCAAAATATAGAAGCAGAAAAGGAAATTAAAGGATATAATCACATAATTAGTGCTAGTTGCTAAAGTAGGCTTAGTCAAGAAGGTAAAGACAAAGTGACATCTCTGACAGCCATTTCCAAACTTTTCAAAATTATTACTCTATTCAATACCCACACAATGACAGCTTGACTTTGTTTTTCCATTTCTTATGGGCATCACTGGTGGCCTACATGCAGCTATTTCTTTCAATGGAAAGTTCTATAAAAATGGGCAATTCCAGAGCCCACTGGGCATCAGAGTAGTGCAACAAAGTGGTAAAAAAGGTAATCTCCTCTAGTCATCAAAACGCCAAAGTTATGGAGGAGTTAGAGAACTGATACACAACTCTCCACACAAAGAAATATTCCAATACAGAAGAAAGTTCACACTTGTTTCTGCAATCTGACACAATTTAAAAACTTGTAAGGAAAGCCTGAAAATGAGCCAACTGAGCAACCACATAATTTTTTTGAAGTTGCTGTAATGTCTTCTTTTTCCCTTCTTCATCTTCTCTTTAATTTGTTATCTTTGGACATGTTATTTATGAACTCTTAGCATGTGTAGCATGTAGTTGACTTCAGACAATCGCATCACAGTTGACTACAGTATACGTAAAGTCAAGCATACATCTTCAGCATTAATGCATAATAGGTGAAAACTTGGAAAGGCAGACTTTATGGTGCTGTAAATTTTCCAGAATTACTCGAAAATAAAACCAGCAACAGTTAGGCTACTGAGAAATACACCCGATGGAATTACAAAATAGACTGCAATGTTTTTAAGGGGCATTCAACACACACAAAATATAAGAGCACAGGGTAAACACAGCAATCAGAAAGAAGCCAAAAAATAAGACTGCATTCTTTTCAGTAGTAAGTTTAGGAAGATGATAATTTAAATCAGCTGAGTAGTAAAAACTGAAGTAAAGTTTTCAAAACACACTAACACATGTCAAATAAAGATAACATCTGGCTGCTACTAATGGTATCTTTCTTTTCTGTATATTCTTCTAGGCTGTCTAGAGTAAGGAATAAAATAATTCCAAAGTCACATCTACACAAATAGGTAGAAAGGATTTGCTGAACATTTTTATCTGAGTAACACTAATTTTTAGAACCACCATTCTAAATGTTGATGCTTAGCTTAATTCTTTTCCCAACACATCTTAAGAGATCAACTTTTAAGTAAAATGTGATAACAAACCCACTAACAAATTAGCTTTGAATGCTCTCTTATTATAGTCAGCACATTCAAAGCCTATTTTCCTGGAAGAGGTTCAAGTTTTTACTGGAAACTTTCCAAGTAGCTCTGTGTTGCAGCAATCTACCACTTTCCTTCTTACAGACCCTGAAAAATGAGAGCCATTACTCAAAAAACCTGAACATACTACTCTAACCTGACGACATCTCTAACGTCAACAAACTAATGTCCCAAAAAGATATTTTCTCTTTTACATTTTTACACATGTTCACTACACATACCTGCAACAATGCTGGGAAAGGACTTCAAAAAATCTCAACCAAATAGCTTCACTATCTGTTTGAAATGAGTTAAGTGATGTGGTTGGTTGCACAGAGTGAATCATTAGTAAGATAGCTACAGACAAAACAGAACCCAAGATGAAGAGGAAAGAAAGACATAAAAACAATGGCTCAAGAGTAAACAATATCAATGTCAGTGGTTTGAAAACCTGCAAAGGCAATTCTCTGGCACACACAGTTATAAGTGTACTTAAGATGATATGAATTTTTATCTATCATGCCTGTTCACACCCTTGATGTGATCTGCACTGTTTGTACTTCCTTTGTACTGTTCTCTCTCTGCTGATACATATTAAAAAAAAAGTTTTTTTGATGTTATGATATAAGACAGCGAAACAGCCTACAGAGAGAGTCATATAAGAGTTCCTCCAGCGAAATGTTTCTGGAGCTATATGGATATATACCATTTAATAGAGTTGCGTAAAGAAACAGTAGTACTGATGTAGAGCAGAACAAAATACTACTCTACTACTACTCTTCCAGGGGAGAGTGAGCATTTTGAAAATTATTACAGTGCTCAGAGTAAAAGGAAATATCCAGGTGGGAGTCTCACTATAGACCACCAAGATGAAGAGGCAGATCAAATATTCTATAAGCAGCTCATAGTATTTTCACAGTCACAGGCCCTTTCTCTCATAAGGGATTTTAACTTACAAGATGTCTGCTGGAAATAAAACACAGGAGAGAAGTAATAGTCCAGAAAGTTCCTGGAGGACAAATACCTGACACAGTAGGTATGATGGAGACAATAAGGGCTGGCGCCCCACTGGACCTGCTGTTTGGGAACAGACAAGGATTAGTGAGAGAGGTGGTGGTGGTCAGAGGCCATCTTGGCCCAGCCAGTATGGGTTTATGAAAGGCATATCCTCCACATCCTGTGGATGTCGTCTACCTGGACTTCAGCAAAGCTTTTGACACTTTTTATCATAGCATTCTCTTGGAGAAACTGATTTCCCATGGTATGGGTAAGTGCATTCTTTACTGGATATAAACTGACTGGATGGTTGGGCCTGCAGTGTTGGTGAATAGAGTTACACCAGCTGGCAGCCCAGGGCTCAGTGTTGAAGACAGCTCTACTGAACATCGTTATTGACAGTCTGGACACGGCGATTGAGTGTCCCCATAGTCAGCTTGCAGATGTTGGATAGGAGGGCAGGAAGGCTCTACTGAGGGCTCTTGACCAGATCAATGAGCCAAGGCTAACAGTATAAGGTTCAACAAGACCAAGTCACAACAGCCCCATAAAGACTGGAGGCAGAGTGGCTAAGAGCTGACTGGTGGAAAAAGACCTGGGAGTGCTGGTTGACAGCAGTTGAACATGACCTAGCATGTGCCCAGGTGGCCAGAAAGGCCAATGGCATCCTGGCCTGTATCAGCAATAGTGTGACCAGTAGGAGCAGGGCAGTGATCATTGCCCTGTAATCCCACTGGCGAGGCCATGCCTGGCATGCTGTGCTCAGTTCTGGGCCCCTCAGTTCAGGAAAGACATTGAGGTGCTGGGGCATGTCCACTGAAGGGCAAAAAGAGCAGGTGAAGGATCTGGAACACAAGTCCAGTGAGGAGTGGCTAAGGCAGCTGGGGCTGTTTGGACTGGAGAAAAGGAGGCCCAGGAGACGTTATCACTGTCTACAACAGCCTGAGAGGAGGTTCTAGTGCAGTGGGAGTCAGTCTCTTCTCCCAGGCAACCAGCTATTAGATGAGAGGAAATGGCCTCAAGTTGTGCCAGGGGAGGTTTAGATTGGGTATTAGGAAAAACCTCTTCACTGAAACACAGTCAAGCATTGGAACAGGCTGCTCAGGGAGGTGGTGGAACCACCATACCTGGAAGCACTTAGAAAAACTTCTGGATGTGGCACCTGGGAACATGGTTTAATTGTGAACACAGTGGTGCTGGTTGGATTCAATGAGCTTAGAAGTCTTCCAACACAAAAAAATCCTGTGATTCTATGAAATGTACCAGCAATTTGTGGGAACTCTAAATGCTCAGATGCAACTGATCTGGTACTAGAAAATTTGGATGTGTCTGTCCACAAAGGTAAATGAATACAGACCTTAAAAATCTAGGAATAAGAATGAAAATGGATGAAAAAGGAGAGAGAACAAGGAGCAGACTAGTGATGATAATAATAATGATTACAATACTGCCTTTTCTTTTTTTTTTTAGGAATCAAATGCCACACCACTTACTCTCTAAGATTCAGCAATTTCTGTCTGTGAGGATGCTGATTCCACAGAAGGAAAGCAAGCTCTACTGAGTAAACTATGTGGGGAAGGAAAAAAATCAATAGCTGTCATTAATCAGAAGAGAAGCATTTAGAGCTCCTACATAAATAACAAAGAAACCATCAGAATCATATCTCTACAAATTGCTTCAAAGATCTTTTAAGTGATCTAGAAACAAAAAGTCATCTCCCAAATCATATTGTGGGATGAAAGGCAACATATGCAGAGCACATTTCCGTTCTTAATCATACATATGGGAACATCTGTCAGGATACATGTTTCACCATTTGTCCTCCCTTCCACTCTTACGACTATTTTTCATTCAGTGAAACAGCATAGACAAATTAATACAACTTACTAACAAATAAAAGATTCATGGCCAAAAATTGGACAGAATCTTAAAAAGGGAAAAAACAAGTGCTCTACAAAAGGCTAAGTTCACTTTCCCAGAGAATATTAAGAGTTCAGAAGTTCCTCCTTCTGATTGCAGGACTTCCTCCATTTCACGCTGGAAGTGGAGGGAAAAAGAATTAAACTCTTCAGAATCACTTTTGATTATCATTTAATAAAGGGCAGAATTTCCTACATAAATCATGCAACTTAAAACACTTTTCTTCCTTCTCCCCCACCAATTTCTATCTAAGGTAAAGAAAATCCCCATCTGCCAGAGAAGGCAGAAAGCACAAAGGCAGTAAGCTAAAGGTCTTGCCATGAGGAGTGCCAGTGGTGTGATGTGTGCCTTGACATACCAAACCTCTACTTCAAAATATTTTCACACAGACCAGTGCAAAAAGTAACAATGGCAGCAAATGGGTCTTTTCTGCTACATATAAACAGATGGCAAAATTAATCTCTGGCAAAGTAGGTGCACACTGGTTCAGGTACCTTGTTTACCAAATGCTCCATTTATTTCCCACCCATAGACACTGGGAAGAGATTTTTTTTTTCTCCTTTGGATTAACAGTAAAAAGACAGCTCCTCTGTTAGGACCTTGTAAATTTTGATCCTTTCCTTTAGAAATGAGAGTAATGTCTGTGCTTCTCCCAGCAGAGTTCTAAATAATCTTCTAGGATCACCAGAGTAAGAAGTTTCTGAAACCCTTGGCTAAAAAGTGAAAAAGTTACCATCTGAGATGTATCACAAATCAAACAATAAAAACTAGAAGTTAAGCAATGGCTCTGGTCACAGAGAGATTCAAGAGGCTAAATCTATAAGCAATTCTATTACCAGAGCTTTTAAATGTGGCAACTATAATTCACTTCTAAGATTCCTCATACGGTATGGTTTTAAAGCCATGTAATACCAGCATAAAATAGATGCATGTTATGCATCTCACAGATCTATTTCTCTAATGCATCTTATCAAGTCAATCCTTAACAAGCCAATTTTCTACACAGCAATTACTGAGAAGCAGAGGTTCCTTAACTCATGGCTAACACCCTATTTCATCATGCATACAGTACACAAGTACACACTGTGTTGGTTTTCAGCAAGTTGTCTTTCCTTGGGACAAAAATCTGGGCTGCACATACTGATTCATTCTTTCCAACCCATCCTGTGTCCTTAAAAATGGTGCAGCTGTGGTCCATTGCAAAGGACTGCAGTATCTGCTCTTCTCAGAGGCAAGTAGACTCTTCCCACAAGTGTTAGGACACATGGACACCAAGCAGATTTCACTGTGAGATGTGGTGTTCTGTCTCTTTAACGCAGTGCCCCATTAGCCAGGTAACTGAAACTTAAAGTGAATTCTTTTGCTTTCGTGCAAAGCCCAGTTACAGCAACTTTGATAAAGGAAGGTCTTGACAAGGATCAAATCTCCTGGATTTAAGTTGCAGCCCCAAGACTGTGGAAGGACCACCTGTTCTTTTTGCCTGAGCCTCTTTAAAAACTGTAATAGGGAAAGCAGTACTCCCCTGTTCCACAAACACTCCTTGAGTTAGTTCATTAGTGTTTGTGATGCATTCATGTAACAAAGGACATGACTGAAGAATTCATCAAGAATTCACCAAGCAATAAGCAAGTAACTGTCTTGCTAACAAAAATCAAACATTCTTGAAATATCAGACAATGTAAGAATTTAAGACCTCCTAAATTCCTTCTTCATTAATGGATTTAGTATGTCAAAATAGTCTACTTAAGCAGTACTTTAGTGTCCATCCCAGTTAAGCACTAGAGCCCTTGCTCTGGTCCTACATTTAAGACTGAAGACATGAAAAGTACTATCCACCCACCTGAAGCAATGCAAACACTTAAGTGATCCACTCTATAATACACTCCTGGTCCTCATTCATTGCTGTAGCTAGCAGCCTACAAAGTGTGGCTGGGTAGAAGGCAAATATATGACCTTGTTTAGAGGTGGTATCAGGACACTTGTAGTATGAAAGCATGATAAAATAGCACCTGTCTTTAGGCCATACAGTACAGGTAAGGTTAAGGGTAGGTACAGTACACAGGAACAGTAAGGGTACCCATTTAAATAGACAACATTGTCACTGAGTACATAAACATTGCTGATTTTACAGTCAAGAGGGTTTGGAAAATCCTGGCCTTCACAATACTTTAAAACCAAACAGACAGACCTTTTTTTTTTTTTTTTTTTTTTTTTTTTTTTTTTTTTTTTTTTTTTTTTTCCTCCAGAGAACTGGTATAAGGCTATCACTGAAGGCAATATACAGCATATAATAGACCAAGATGTATTTGGTTATCAACAGCTTCCACTTACTGGAGTACAGACTCCGCTGGCAACAGAATTATCTGCTTTCTACAGTATGTGAAATGAAACCATACAAATGTAAGCCATAAATAAAATGTTGCATATATTCATGCTACAGAATATCACAAAAATTCTCCACAGGAGTCTTCATATCTGTGCTGATTAACCCTAATTTAAAAAACAAAGAAGATACAGTGGTCACATAGCTTTGATACCAGGGTGTAAGAGACGGTCTGAAGATCCCTCATCTGCCTCACGACCATCGTCAAGGACAGAGACTGAAACCCCTAAAAGGGACTTCAAAATCTCAATGCAGGAGTTATGGCCTGGCTGAGGTGGGATGTTGGCCAAGTGCTGCCTGCAGGTGTGTGTGATGGAAAAACCCAGCACCCGTATTGGAACATCAGAACCTGAGCAGAAACAAAGAGTAAGTCACGGCGAAGTGACTGCGCCTGCTGACTTGTACTGGTTGACACTGCACCTGCTGACGACCTACTTGTTCTGAGTTCTCTAAATGAACACACTGCAATGGTTTCCCCCACCTGTTTGGCCAACTGCCTGTCGCTTCGGAGAGGACTATAAGGACCCCTGAGTTAACCACAGACTTTGTGATCACCCCACTGGAGAAACTCGCGTCTATAGGCATCTTCAAAAGCCTTGAGGACTCGATCCTCCATGTTGGTAGCTATAATCCCCTTCCCCTCTTTTTCCGTCTTTCTTACTATTCTCTTTTCTCTCCCCACTATCGCATTTGTTGGCACTAAATAAATGTGCATTTGTGATTGAATAAATTGAGTTTGTCTCCCGCTGTGTCTTTTGCACTCTGAGATCCCTAAAACGAACCATCACGAACCCCGCTTGTGTGAGCAGATCGTGACACAGCGTTAGTAAAACCTTGAGGAATATGGAAGCCAAAGTCAGCTCTTCTGTCTGATGAGATCAAGTGTGCGAGCCACAACATTCATGTCATATGCATTTACTTAAGCATAACAAGCAAAGGCCTCTGGCACCAGCATATTGGCAGTGAAATGCCCTAAGTGGTCAGCACTTCACACTGCAACACTACTGACTGCTCATACAGTGATAGACCAATATAAATTCAAGTAGCTACTACAGCTACTGAAAATAGGATAAAGCAGAAGACAGTGGCAGCCCACTCCAAGTGTAGCAACAGTATTTAAAATCCATCCTCGGAAATATGGAACCTGGAAATTATTTACATTCCAATTATTTCCCTCAAAAAATCCCTAAAAAGATTATTTTCAATTTCTTTAAATGAAGACACAGCATACAGAAGAGATTTATTTAAACTAGACCTCACCTTCAAGGTCCTCTCTGAGGCTGGTACATGGGAATAAGGGAACATGATGAAAAATTCCTCAAAAACAGCTCTTTGCAACCAAAAAACAGGGTGTCTTTAACTTAGCCAGACGTCAGGTGAATAATTCAAAACCAAAAGTGCTCATCCAAAAGCCTTCTCCAAATCCATTTCAGGCACTGGACAAGACCAAAATATTTGCAGGACCATTATTACCACTCAATAAAAAAATCAGCAAAAAACAGTAATTAAATGGGGAGCAGTGAATTTCAGTGTTTCTTCAGGGTACACAAAAAAATATAACTCGAAGCACCTCTAAGTCAACCTCTGCCATCCCACTTTAACGACCTTTGTACAATACACAGCAGACCACCAATTTGTTTTACAGAACCTAAGCTTCAACCACTGCTTAACACACCTTGAATGAGCAGTACAGGAGGGCTGGAGTAACAAGTGACTGTTGTCCCCATGCTACAACACACTTGCTCTAACTGCCCTTGCCCATCCTGCCTGACATCACCATTTCTGAAACCACACACATGAGCAGGAACTTTTCCATCCAAACTGAGTGTACTGGTTCAAGTAGAAAACCCTCACTCCTCACAAGCACCCACACAGAGGAGCCAGAAACAAGCCACCATCTGAGAGGAGCACAGGAGATGCCTCTGCATGTTAAGCAGCATTTGTCATCTGCAACCCTGGACAAGGCACCATAGCCATGATAGCAGGCACTGAGGCCAACTCTTCATTTCAAGTTGTGTGTACTTATCTGCACCACACTGCTTTCAAAGGCTTCCGTGCCTATTTTCTAAACAGCTGTGTCCTCCACAGCTGTATAACAACCATGCTCTTGAAGGCAAACAAAAATTACGGACCTTTGGAGTCGGGTCAAACGAGAACCTTGGCCTCAAACACAGGGTAGAAATTGTGACAAACAGTGCATTTAAGAAGAAACATCTTAACATAGTAATTACATGTGACAAGACAGAAGGAATCCTTTCTTCCAGCAACTGCCATCTGCTTATTTTTTAAGAAGATAATAAAAGTGGCATAAGAAAACAAAATGCTAAAAAATTAAACCAAAGCCATTCTTTTTTCACTCAGATGCATAGAATGGTAAAGAAAAAGAATTATTTCAATCATTTCCTTAGTAATACATGTAATATTTAAATATATTCAATAGTGCTGCTCCAAACCAATGAATTATGAGTTTAAAACCTATTAAAATGTAATGTTTTTTTCTTTAGCTGAGGGGAGAGAGATTTAAATTCACTGAATTTTAATATTTCAGCTTGAGCTGCAGGAGGTAGAGAAAGTCCAAATGAACTATTCCATCAGCACCATTCAAGCATGAACATTTTAATCAGTTTTACTTCCTTGGAGTTCTCCAACACAGTTTACGCTGTCATTCTGAAAGCACTTAACACAGAGGGTGTGAAAAACCACCAAGGCTTGTTATTGCCTTCACAATTGATGGCAAATAATTTTGCAGACTTCCTATCATTAAAATGTCACTGCTAAAAATTGAGGTTCAGCATTTCTTGTGCTAAACTGCATTTTCCTTGAACACCATCACATACCTGTTTTTAAGTTTTTGGTACATTTATCTCTCTCCATGTGATAAGCAGGCACATAAGTCTTCATTTCTGCCTTACTGCAGTTGAAAAATGACTATTTTAAACAGATAAAATTCTTTAAAAGTTACAAGTTAATTCCCTGGTTCCTTTATTAAAATGTAACCACACTCGCATGTTCCATTTGTATAGTATACTGGACTAAAGAAAACAAACCCCAACACTTTAAGAAACTTAGACTACTCAATTTACTAATACAGGAAATGAAAACACCATTCCCAATTAGATTATATTACTGATTTAAGGCTACGATTTGTGTGCCATTCCAACAGTGAAATCTTGCAGGTTCTAATCTAAAACTACAGCAGCACGACACATAGCAAAATCAACTGAATATATCACACCGCTCAGCCCGGAAAGTTGCTCTGGATGTGAACTACAGACTGCCCTGAGCAAGAATGTTGCACCACACTGCCCATGACAAACACCAGAAGTAGACTCTGGCTGCCTGCAGATTTATAGTCCTCCTGCAGCATCCTTATGATATACCCAGTTTTGGTTTAGTTTATCTCACTGCATCTCCCCAGAAGATGACAGATGATATTTAACTTGTTTGAGCCCATCAACAGTTTTAAACTGAACATGACCTGTGAAAGAAGTCATTATAACTGTTTCATTCCATTAAACATAACTAGTTTATTGTCAGTAGAACAGGCATTCTGTCTGGGTTCCGGGCTCACTTCAGTATTTTGCATTTAAACTGCACGGATCAGTGATTTGGTTCATTTACCAATGAAGAGAGAATAATATTGCAAAGTTAAAAGGTGCTTCATCAGATTCCATTAAATCAGAGCACATTCATACAAAAATACATACATGTGAAACACAAAGAGAGAGATGATCGGTGCACCTTCAGTTCTTTTCTTGTGCCACAGTCCATTCTGGTAGCACGCACTTTTAACTCAAAGCCAGAGTTACTCTGCTCAAACCAAGGGAGTTTAGCATGAGTGAGGTGAACCAAATACGATGCCCACAAAACAAAGAGACTTATGCTACAATTTTATTTCAAAAACACAAATACTGCTTCTGTTTTTGTCTGATACACAGTTCAATGGGTTAAACAAACATTGGAAGTTTTTAAAATACCACAGGATTAAAAGAACACAAACCCTGTCAGATTTACTAGACAGAAATATAACGCAGGACAACATAATCAGATACATTAAAAAGCCATGATTTCCAATTATGTTCTTTATTTTTCACTTTACAAAGTATGACTGGCCTTTTCCTGCCCCATGTTACATTTTCAGACTTTAAATCTCTCTAAGTGCGGACCTAACACTGTTGTGGGATTCTTGCAACATAATCTTAAGCTTATTAGATGACTTGCATTCCTGTTTATTCCATTTAAAAAAAATAATCTCTAAAAGACTGCATGAGATTACTTCTCTTTAAACCTAATGAGTACTCAATTTCAGTCTGTATTGCTCCTGTTTTTCTAAAATTAAAAAGGAATACACAGTATTTCCTAAGTCAACATAAAGCAGCTGAGTGAAGGCAAGAGCAAGGTAAAAATCAGGCTTGTGAGGGAGGCAAGGACTGGCCAGCTTCAATGCACAAACCCGAAGTCTGACAGTTTAGAGAAGTTTGAGACAAGAGAATTTCAGTTCACATGAAAAGACAAACTCAGACAGGAAGAGAAAAGAAAATTTACTTCTGTCTGGTGGGGGGAAGACCAACAGAATTTCTGCCAGGCTCCCAGACAAGTGTCTCATCTGTTTTTTTAATTCAGTGTGGTTTAGTGGTTGATGAAAGCAGGATAAATTTAAATAACTAGCACAATGGCCAGTTTCTGTAGCCTCACACACTTTACACTTGCTTCCTTTGCTAGAAATCAAATTCCTTTGGTAGTCTCTCTAATGCAAACAAAGGTGAATGGAAAAAATGTGCACAGGCAGAAAAATATACAAAACCACACATGCATGTACACATACACGCCACAAATGCACATGCAGCACACATGAATAAAAGCTTTAACAAAGAAGCCAACCTTTAGCTACTTTCTTTATGCAAAGAATGTTAATAAAAGGCAGTATTTTTGGTTAGGTAATGAAAACTAATTGGGAAATTATTCATTTCCCACTCTCCCCACTGGAGCGTAAAAGATATACAACAAATGTTATTCATGATTCTACAGGATGCGCTCTGATTCACCCCCTTCCTTCTAACAGGCACTTCAGAGGAAATATGGGTTACTCTTTTCCATTTATAATTTCTAATTGCCTACCAGTGCTTTCTTGTGGTCAGAGGTATACAAAATAGAGTTAGAAACAGCCTATTAAAAACAAGCTACAATCAGACTGCTGCTCTAAACTACTGTCAGCAATGATCAGAAAGTCCTGATTTCCTTATTAAAAGACAGAGCCATAATTGAAGCAATATCTTCACTCCAGATTGATTATTCGGCGACCCTTATCCACATCTTCATTCAGCAATTTGAATTTTAATGAAAGTAAATGGAATAATTAGCATTTCAAAGTGTGTTTGATACACTGAATAAAAAAAGAAAAATACTTTTATGTATAATCTATACACAAAAGAAATAGCATTTGGGAGGATGCAGAAGATACGAAGTACAGTTTTAGTGTCTTCATTAAAATAACTAAAACAACTGCTTGCTTCAGCTGCACAATTATACAAGAGAATAATGTATTATTAAGCTATGACTTCTCACCTTTATTTTATGTAGTGTGAACAGCCAGGGCTTTCACTGTTACGTCTATCTCCTCCAGTTATAAAATATAAACACTGTGGCTGCCCACACCTATAAAATCTCTGTACAGGGCTAATACCACGGCCAGTAAAGGTTTTACAAGAGGGGCTCCACACACCTGTATTTATAGGTGACTAAGAGCAGGACAGCTACAAGCACAGTGGGGATGAGTTTTTCTGCTGTCGATTTTGGTTGTATGTTTGGGTATTTTGGTATCAGAGGGCACGTTTTGGTTCATTGGTTCTGCGGTGGGTGGTTTTTTGTTGTTTTGTTTTGTTTTTTTTTTTTTTTACAGCAACAACTATTTTTTAATGTAAAAATAAGAAGTGTGGTTAATATTGAATTTAAGAGTCTTGAACCAACATGCAGAAAAAGATGTGGGCAGCAGGGATGGGAAAGGAAGTCCATCATATCAAGGGTGCCTGTTACCATGACTGCAGAAGCAGACTGGCAGGTGGTATGCAAAGGAAACAATGTCAATTAAATAGAAAAACAAAACAAAACCAAACCAAAACAAAAAAAAAAACACACAAACAAAAAAAAACCCCACAAACCAAATACTGAGCCTGCTTTGGGGAATAGATACAACACAGACATTAATTACCCCATTAGTCTTCTTGGTACAGTGCAAGCAAAAGTCTTCAGGTAGTAACCAGCTTTTATGATGATCAAGCTACTGAACTTCACCACTGCCCACAACTTTTGCCCACCTGATGGAAATGAGTTCATACAAGACAGAAAGAAAAAGAAAAGCTATTTACAAACACTATCAGAGCTAAAATGGAAAGACCACATACCCCAATGATTGCGTTCAGTTCTGCCATGGTCACTTGTTTGGCACGCTCCACAGCCTGCACCACTTGTTGCTGGTGCTATAAATGAAGATCAGAAACAGAACAAAATTACTTGTTTTCTAAATTATTAAGCACAGATTCTTACTTTTACTGTTTTCACTTGTTTTTATTAGACATGCAGGATCTGAAATAACTACTCTCTAATAAACAGTCACATTGCGTGTTGATAAGCAAGAATATATAGGCAAGGGGAGGATTTTTGTTTTTATGCCATTTCATGCTGGGAATTATACCTTTGCTTCCCAAAGAGCTCTTTCACGACCTGGCTAAATGGGAAACTGTCTTCCTTTTGTTCATCAGCACAGTGTGCTTTTGAATTTAAATGCCATCTTCAAATGTAAACCTCTTTCCTTACAGCCATGGAAACTTTATGAATAAACCCCACCCAGTATTCTGAAAAGAAGGGTATGTATTTTCAACAAGCACATGGCAAACACATCACTGAAGAATACACATATTCTCCTCCTAGCAAAGGAGCTCAACCATAAGAAAAAAATTTAAAATGACATTCACAAATCTGTCAAACATGTGAAAAAGAACTAATTATTTCAATCCTCAACAAGTAAATTTTAATAGCTTTATAATGTCCATCAAAAACACATGGTCTAATTAACAGCACAGTTTACAAGCTTCAGTGGTTGTATCAGTTTGAGTAATACTGTATTCCTGCAGTAAATTCAAAATTGCTGTATTTGAAAGCTGACTGGTATTTATCTGAACACATGAACTACAAACGTAATAAGGTTCTCATCTTGCAACCAGATCCATGCCTATTCAGACGTCCACCAGTGGCAAATTAATCTCCACAGGCAGCCTCCCAGAATCAGCATGACACAGAACAAAGGGGTGCAAGGAGGAGTCATGGAGAACTTCGAGTAGGTTGTGTGATCTGCACTGAGACATTGTTGATTTGCAGCTACAGGTTGAACAGAAAAAGGAGTCCCTTGAGTACCTGGAGAGGTGCAAAAACCGTAACAATGAAACATCAGTTTTGCATAAAAATCAACATCCAGATGTTTTCTGGCAAAAAAGTTTAAGGGAAAGGTTGAGAAGGTCCCTTTAAAGAGTCAAGTTTGCCTTTCCATAGCTGTGTATATGGGCAGAGTCAAGCAAAGATACAGACCATCTTGTACAGCAACTCCTCCTGTGCATCCTTAGCAGAAGCAAGAAGTTGCATAAAATAAAATGAGGACCCAAATCCTGAAGACCACCTCCAACACAGAAGTTAGTTGAAAGGAATCTGGACTCCCCTGGGAGAACCCTAAGCCCCACTCCAGGAAGGGCTTAAAAGAGAGGGGCTGTAAAAAAGGATGCTGCTATTTCAGGGGCTTGGCAGGCTCAGATTTCACAATTCTCAGTGCAACACACAAACAAAAAAGGCATTTTCACTGACAAGCTCTTTTGGGTAAAAGTTCTCAGGGCAAAGAAAAACAAACCTAAAAATCCACTCATAATCCACTCCCGGTTTTGGCCTGTACAGAGTTAATTTTTATGCAGCAGCCATGAGATTTGTGTGCGTCTGGGCTGTTCTACACCACCCCACCTCATTACTTCAGGGCAAAAACAAGGGATTCTTGGACTTCCAGAAGAAATGGCTTTTGGCCCAGGAAAGCATAGCAGCTAGAAGATCTGTCTTTCCTTGGCTTTTGGTCCTGGGTTTGGTGAACAATTTTGCTTGAACATCAGCCTCTCTCCACACATTTTTGTTACTAGCATTGTTGCTATTACTGTCTGTTTCCTTACCTCATAGCTGTTTCCAGTAATTTGTTCTTATCTCAACCCATAATCTGACTTTTTTCTCCCATGGAAGAAGGTGGTGGGGGAAGAGGCTGCATGGTTCTCTTTTTAGTGGGAACACTAAACTGGGGAGTGCCATTCCTAACCTAAGAAATTCCGATCCCAACTAATAAAAAGAGATAAATGAAAGTAATGAAGGTCACAATATAGAAACACTCCCAGAAGGAAGAAAACGGTTTTAGAGTTTGTTTGCTTTTGAGCAAAGAATTACATGAAGGAAATGACTGGAAACCACCTAGAATAGTGCTACTTTGTGGCTGTAAACAGAATCACAGCAGTCCCATTCGAAATTTTGTAGAACTACAGCGCCAATATAAACCAATCTGCCACTTATAAGACGACAATGTAAAGACTAAAAAGCAGGCTGAACATCAGTAAACATGTTCTTGGTAGTCAAGAAAAAAAACCCACCTAAAATTCAAAGTCCAGTGTATCCCTGCCACAGATACCAGAAAAAAAGGAAATCATGGTATGGAAGCACCAAGTTCCTGATAATATGTTATCAGCTCCAGGTTGTCACTTGTTAAAGATAGGTACAGCTTTCATAGGATATATAGCTGAAAGCCTAGAGACACACAACTTTATGTCAACAGGGTGATTATAAAAATTACACCACTATTTTCTGGTAGAAGTCATTCACATCATGGAAATTTTCATCAAGTCATTAAAAAAAAAACCAAAAGAACAAAGCAGAGTTTTTAAAAATTTTGCTTTTTTAAATAAGAGTATTTACAAAGAAGTTTACAGTCATCTTCTCCTTACCATTTCAAAGGCAATGCTTTTTGCACTGAGGTAAGGAAAGCTCTTATGAATATATGAATGTTCTATTCCAACATCAATTTACTTAAATCCTGCTCCCAGGAGAAGAAAAAATTTCTAAGGCATCTACAAAGCTGGCCCAAACCTATCAAAATTATTGTAGAAATTACTTCAATTTGCATCCAAGGTTTGGAAAATAAGTCAACTCCACAAAAGCTAGAGTGTTTTCTGATCCCTTACAGTAAACACATAAAGAATAGCTCTCAGAAGAATTTGGGAAAATTCATTCTTAGGTCACAGGAAGAGAAGGTGAGGGGATGGACTACCAAAACCCCACTTTCAGATTTTTGCCAGAGCAGCCACACAATCCATCTTTCACTGATTTTAATAGGTTTGGGATCAAGACTTCAAAGAGGAGAAAACCCAAGGGCCTAGTAACATTGAACCTAAATTAGGTACAGGAGAGATGATTAAAACTCTCCTAATGCTAGCTGCTTTTACACTGATTTAATCTTCACTGGCTTTGAATGCAAAAGACTCAGAATAAATGGTCTGTAATTAGCCTTTTCATCACTTCCAGCGCATTACAGCAAGTGAGGAGGCTCCTCCTCAGCTCCCAAAAAACTCATGGAGGCCATGCCTTGAGTGACCCTGGAAGCTACTTCAAGTTACATACAAAACCACACACTTGAGTGAAAAAAGGCACAGGAAAGACATGCAGGGTTTGAAGACCTATCTACTCACAGCCCTTCTGAAGCTGGGGCAGGCTGGGGGTTCCATGTTACCACCCATGGCTCTGGGAACAGGTGGGGATCTTTGCACATAGAGAAGCAGCCCAGATGGGTCTGGGAACCCCTGGAACTCAAAACCATGGTGTGGGGCAGGGAGCCCAGGGGCCTGCTGAGCAGGATGGCAGCTGGCTAGCCCAGCCTGAATTGGTACTCCAGAATGGATGGTTCCAATACCTGCCATGTGCCTGAACACCTCCTGGGCCAGCAGACCAGCAACAAGCAGCACTATGTTAAAACCAAGCAGTACACATCCGCCTGTCCATCCAGTGACCATAGATTTATAGCCAAGTAAAAACTGCTACAACAAAAAAGGGTTACTTTTTCCCCTAACCAAATATAGACACAGTGTTGCAACTTTCATACACATTTAATTCTGGCCTTTCTCTGGGCACACAAGCAAATGAGAGATCTGGGGTTTTTTCAGCTATGGGAAAACAGTATTTTGTAGTGCATTTAACATGCTAGAGCAATGAGCTCAATAACCTGACCCACCTGTCACGGCCGACTAGTTTCTCCTTTCTAACTTCTTTTCTTGCTTCTTCTCCCCTTTATGCATTCTGCAATGAATGTTTGTACTTGCCTCAATTTGGAAAATCACTTCTTGTAAGTCAGTGGGTAGCAACAGCTACAGAGACCACAAGAAGAATCTAGGCTCTTTCACCATCGAATTGGCTCACTACACAATTGTCACCTAGCCCTGGCTTATGCACAGGCACTACAACATGGTGGAAAATTCCCAGGCTTTTTATACCATGTCAAAGCTTTCCACAACTCCCAATGACAGTGGCGCTGTGCTGACAGAAGTGGCCAAAATTCCCCCAGGCACAGACACAATTACACTGGTGTTAAAAACCCCTAATTACAGCCTCTCTTCAGCATCACCACCAACACCCAAAGCAAAACTCACTGAAAAATTTGCTGTGAAGAAGGAAGCAGCCTCTGCTATTCCTCACTTGCGTAATTTTGTTGTTATATGCTTAGAGGAAGTACAGGTCTTGTTTAAGAACTGCAGCACTGCCCTTCTTGGAAGCCCTATCTAGAGACAGCATAATGAGACAAAGCCCTGCCAAAAATTCTAGTGAGAATTGGAAAGCAAATACACATTTACTGTGAAGTACAGCACACACTGTAAAAGCTAGAAGGGACAAGTTGGGTCACTGCATCCAGGCACCATAACTCAGACAAGATATAATAACTACTTCAGAAAAATATAAGAGCATTATTAGCAATATATGCATAAATTGCTAATGAGATGCATTCCTTGGCAGAAGGATTACAGACCTCTCTTGAGAGTCTGTAATACAGTCTCCTTGTATTTACTGTTAAGCTCTAGTCTGGGGCAAGTCTTAAGATGGAGGCAAATAATTGTCTTCTCAACCTCACATCCCAGACCAAAAGCTAGCTTCTCTTGATGAGTATGTAAGAACTCCTGCCCTACTTCTACATAATGGATCTCACACTTCTCATTCAAATTTACCAGACTTTAGAAACACCTCTAGGGAAAGTATGTGCAAAGAAGAGCAAGCATACTATGGCCCACATCAATCTCTTAAAACGAAAACCATCAGCTGACATCAAAATGTCTGAAAAGAGAAGACTCCAAGCAGAATTTCCTTTTGATGTTTGTTTACATATATGCATGCCAGTGCTTGACATTTTATCACACTAGTAAGTATATCTGACCACCTTAACATGCACAGGGAATTGAAGATGCCTGTTAAAAAAAAAAATAATAATCTGGCTTGTTATTAGCTAGCTCACTGGCAGTTACAGCCTCCCTCAGCCTTACAAAATGCTTACACTGAGAGGTGTAAGTTCACAGGGATCAATACTGGCTTATCAAGCAGCTTTTGCAAGTAGTGCTGAGCTCCATGTTGCCACAACTACAGCATTTGCTGTACATCAGCCAGCTTACATGTGTTTCATGAATATGAACACAGACAGTATTTACTCAAGGTAAGTGTGATATCTCCAGACACACTGAAGAAATGCCACTATGCAGTACTTGAGGTCATTCAAAACTTAGCCCACAATGACAGCCAAAGGTTGCAACCAGCCATACACACCACCTTGAGCAGACAGGAACCAGACCCAACTTGAAAGCCACAGCATTGTGAAAGTGCCATACTCTGCTGAAGCTGGTAAATTCAGTTGAGAAGTGTCAACTAGCAGAGGCACTGTCTATGGCTATAGACACAAAATTAATTGCACTGTACTGGCTAGATCATTCAAGCACGGGAACATTGAACTATCTACCAACTGCAGCAGATCAAAACTAAATTAACTGAATGACCACAACCTACACCCTTGCAAGGCACCCCTTTCATCTTATGCAACACAAACTACTTTGAGTACACTGGTATCTCACAATATCACATAGAGGTGGAAAATGACTGTTGCAACACAGGAAGCCCAAAGCCACAGCAGAAATCAAAAAACACATTGCCCCTGAGGTCCATCTCACATTTTTGACCAAAGAATCACTCTCACCTACAAAAATGGGAAGCTTGTATTCCTTTGTGCTGTTTTTTACTGTCTGCCTAAACTGGAATAAATGTAAAAACAAGGTACCAGCTGACTCTGTGTTTAGGCAGGTTAGAAACTTTGTTTTAAATACACGATTAGATGATGTACAGCACAATAAAACTGACTGAGGCCTGGAGAATTTACTGAATACTTTACCGGACTTCCCCCAGAAACAAGCCAGTATTACACAGTAAGCTGATGTATTATAAATGCATCCTTTTCACAAGATCTCTAATGATTTTGCCTGCAATTCCTTACTTCTAAGTGAGTTATCACAAGCCATTGATTCCTTACAAAGTTAACAAGCAATAAGACAAGTTAACCTGGTGCTATTATGAGGCAATAATGTTGCCATCAGTGCATGCAACCACTGCATTTTCTTCATTTTTCCCTCAGGCACAATATAAAGAAGCCTGATCACATTTTTCAGCCACTATTCCACAATTAGACTGTATGTAAAATGCATAAACAGCAAAAGCATGCTGCAATTCAATTCTCTATTAATCTGGATGATGAAATAAAGACTTCCATTAAGACATTAACTTTTTAAAGACATAAATTAGAGAGAAACGAAGACAATCAGTATACTCAAACATGAAGCTCAGTTCTGTTTTGACACATCAGTGTACGCCAATATAGACTGATTTAAATATGTATCCTTGCTAGAAGAGGTCAAACAATCAAGATTTTCCTAAACCCATTACAAAAGCAGTCACTGGCACCTGCACTGTCAAGATACATGAAAAGCTTCCCCTCTCAATCTTTCCCTGCTGTCTATATAATGGTATGCTATCTCTGCACAGCAAATAAAAATGTGTAACTACACCTATAGAGACACTGAAGCAGTCAAAGTACAAAACAGTTACTTGTTTTAGATCTGTGCAGGACTTGAATTCTAGTCCTCCAGCAATGGAGCAAGAACATTACACATCGTTTAGGTTCTACAAATCCATCTTAATAAGCAGAGAGTAGAGCGGCACTCACAAACACTGTAGGTTCTAGTTTTGACAGCATTATTCTTGTTTCAAACACACACAGATACACACATATGTGGCACGCATAAAGCTTATTAGCTGAACAACATGGAGCACACAGCCACTCATTTGCAGTGGGCTGAGCAGCTCTCCTGAAAAGCATTGGCATTCTATGTAACAACTGAAAAGCCAGGAGAAGGTCACATCTTGTTCTCAGGCATGATGTTTTACAGATGCAATACACAAATATACACCTTCCAGTTCTGTCTTCACAGCTACGTATTGTATTGAAATGAAACCACGTGCTAAACTGATGCACATTAACCTGCATCAACAGATCCCAGTCTCCAGTCCCTTTCGTTCAGAGGGGAGGACAAGTGAAATGATTATGCACCCAAGGTTTCCTTTCATGAACCACACTTCCTATTTATTTCACACACTCCAGTTGCTCAGAAGTTTCGTCATTAGCTCCCATCAACTCCCCCAAATTCCAGTGCCTCTTAAATTATCTATGTATCATGTTCGCACAGTAATACTAGCAAATCATAATTTGGAGAAAATTAATGCTTAGAGAAATTAGCTCACAGTGAGTTTCAATTTTCTGTTTATATTCCCCAAATACAAAAAAACATAAAAAGATTTAAGGTAGTAAATAATCGAGGATAGAGAGAGAAAAAAGTCAACATAAAAACTGTGTTTCTATACCTGCTGTGTTGAACATCATTATTCACGTATCAAAACAGAAGTTTCTGCTGAACTTGTATGTTCATTGCCAAGGATGTAGCACAAATTACACCTTTCTAGCATTTTTGCAAGCTGTTTTTGATTTCAGACCCACAAAATCATAATTGCAAGAAAAACTATATTGTACGTTAAAGAAAAATATTTAAACTAAAATTCTGCTTTGATGTTACAACACATTCCATCTCATAAATATATTTAAATGATATTTTAATAGTCTTGAAGAAGATAATAAAAATAAAGTGATAACAGCACAATGGAAAAGTCATCTACAAGCACCAAGAGATTCATAAGGAAACAGTCTCAACACAAAGTCCCACTTTTGTAATAGATAGAATGATGCAATCATTCAGATCAGAAGCAGTACAAATGACTACCTACCTCTTGGGACAGGAAGGGAATGACTTGGGCACATATAGCATTCAGCCTCTTGACAATTTCTGCCTGCAAGTCACAACAAAAAAAGTTCAATTACATTAATTCTCAAATACGACTGTCACCCTTGAACCCTAAAGAGACATTTGTTTGTTTTTTTTTTCAACTCTGGCCATCCTCTGGTCAAGAGATGTTCTCAAAATAATAAAAGTGTTTGCACACAGATCCAAATGTACTTAGGAAGCTAGTAATTTCTGGCTAAAATCTTTTCCTTAAAAAACCACTATTTAGAACTGATACAAAGAGTAGTTTATTTTGATTACACAATCACAGGAATTTAAAGAACAGAATCTTCAGGAGATGTAACAAAAAAGATTTACAAAATTAAGTGTATCAAACTGAACTCTCTCCTACGACACAAAAGGAAGGATCATTTCAAATAATAGCAATACCATTGTAAGCAAAGGGAGCAAATACACCACTTACTTGTAACAGTATCATGAGAACACTAGCACTGTAACATACAGCATATCATGAGAACGTTAGTATTTAATATACAATCATACTGATAATCATTCTACCATGTATTTCAGAAAGGAATACTACAGTCTAATAACACTTCTGCTGTTATCTATTCTCCTGTTTAGTAGTTGTTACTTTCATGTGGCAACTGTAACCATAAATTAATAATACACATTTCATTTTCATACAAAAGATGAATTATTACTCTCTGCATTTAATTTAAATATTTCAGTAGAGACAGAGGAGATCTGTTTAGATAACACAAGAATTACAGCTCCAGAAGCAGAATATCCAAAGCCACACAGACTTTCCTACCATAAACCATAATTTTCTTACAATAAATTCTAACCAGGATCAGTTCCTCATTTTACAATCAGACTGAATGCTCTTCCTCTTGCAAAATTACAAATGACGTGATGAACACGTACTAACATGCCATTTAGCATTCCTTCTTCTAAAAGCAAACCTTCCAGCCTTTTTGCTATGCTCTCTTTTAAATGGAAAACACTTGGAAAAGAATCTATAGATCAGAAAGTCTCACAAAAAAGTAGCAGTAAAAACTGTTATTTTATATTTTCATACAAAATAAATCTGTGTTCTAGGAATATTACAGTTAGAGAGCTATGTAACCAGCAGACATGGTTTGCAAGAGGTAAGAGCACATGTGAAACTAACTCTGCCCCCTTGTGCATATTGTGTGATACACACGAGTTAATACAGGCTATTCTGGAATACTTCCTCCTTTCTCTGAAACCATCTAGATTCCCATATACTATTTATATAGCAATTTCTACGTTAAGCTGTCCTTGTATCTCCCCACTGGTCTTCAATCTTTATGCCAGTTCTCATCTCACTAAATTTATGTGTTTTAGTAATTTTTTTTGTATTTGTCTACTACATCTTTTCTATTTATTCAGCAGCACAGGTACTTTATAGGATATTTATATTATGTTCTGTTCAGCAAAAAATCTAAATTATCCACAAATTTCGAATGCACCTATAATATCAGATATCCCACAAGGCAAAACTTAAATATTCCTTTAAACAGACAGCATTCACTATACTAGTTGACAAGGAAATGTATTAACTGCTTGTTACACAGAGCAGCACAGGAAGCAACAAGCTGTGTGCACCTAAGCTTCAGCCAGGAAGGCTGCATAATCCAATACAGCATTACTTGAATAACAGCATTACTTGACTACGAAAATGTAGACCTTAATACAAGGCACAGCTGTAAAGTGTCTTTTCTTAGTGGTTTGAGCATCACTAATCTAGTAATTTCCAAATTTTGAGTTCCAGCCACACTGCTATTTTTTTTTTTTTTTTGGAGAAACCTCCGAAATGCCCTAAAGCCAGAGAGAAACCACACATTCCGTTCTTCAAGGCTTTTCCACATGAGCAGAAAATTCCCAAGCTGCTCCTGCCTTGGCATAAGCTGAAGCCACTCTGACCTGCCATTTAACACACACATGTGCCTTCATAAAAAATAAGGCATATCATGCTTTCTTCTGCTGCAAAACAACTCCTCATCCTTAAAATGCCTATCACAGCCTTGCCCTGCAACAGCTCCATGGGGGTAGCCTTTGGAAAACCACTCTTCTGCCTCAGCCACATTAGCTAGATACCTTTACTGCACTGCCAGTGAACAAAACCAGCTCCAAGTGCCATGCAGGAGCTCAGCATCTAATTTTAAAAAGCTTGTAGATTCATAGATTTTAAGGCCAGAAGGGACTGTTACAATTGTCTTATCTGACCTCCTGGATAACACAGGCTGTAAAACTTCACTGGCTTCCCCATCAAACCCGTAAATTACCGTTCAGCTAGGATATAGCTTAGTTAACAAAATTATTTTATTCAATTCACTTTAAGGCATTTCTTCTCAATTAAGGTACTCAACCATAGATATTTCAAGTTATTTCATTGTTTAATTTTGATGACTTCTCTCCCCCCTCCCCAGCGGAAATATGTCTCTCTTCTACTGCTCCTCTGGCCAAAATGTGGCTGAAATATATTTGCTTGGTATTTATATAAAAATTCACGTCTGGCAGATTCTGAACCTCGGAAATGAACAACTAAAAAGAGTTTTCTAAAAAGCTGTAAGTAACTGAAAAGAGGTGGCTGAATATGCAAAGTTACATGACTGTAATAAATCTCTTGCAATCAATCCCACTGGAGTGCAGAATGAGTCCTTTCAAGCTGTATGCAGGGAAGCAAGCTGATGGAGACAGCACCCAGCTCAGCCTATGGAGAAGAGCTAAAACATCTTCATGTGATGTCAAAAAATTCCTCAGCAGCATTTTTCTGCTAGGCCGGTCAAAACAAAGCCAAAAAGCCCTTGCTACGTCAAAGTGTTAGCATTTTTTCCTTATTAGAACAGCCTTCACTCCCCCTAACACAGAGCATTCCCAGTTGCTTGGTTGTGCATACAGTTACCTTTTATCATCCTCCAAACTCAGGCAGTAAGGAAATAGCCCAGCTGAGCAGCAGCAGACTGCAGAGACACAGCATGACTGAGACACGGCCTGCCTGCTTTTGGAGACCGCATGCAGTCTGAAGGCATGCAGGAAAACACCATGTACATGCACAAATGATAGGAAGGTACACATTCTGTACCAAGGAAAGTCTCACGCCAGACATTTTCACACGGTAAATATGAAGTACATTCTGTCTCAATACTGCAACTGTTTCGACAATTAACTGCAGGAGATAATGCCACAGCAACAGGCTTGATTGTCTTCCACAAAACATACAAGAGAAAGGAGTTAGCTGCCAGAAGCCAGTTGAGTGAGTTTCTTGAGATCCTGCCCTAAAGCTTGTTGGTGTAGGTACTGATGACATAGATTAGCATCTCAATAGACCTATTCCTAGTACCCCTGGAGGAAACTCATTCTTCTTTGCCTAAGGTACAAATTCTGACACAAGGTAAAGCACAACTCCACATTTCTACTCACACACATATTAAACCCTGCATTGGAACAACAGTTTTGGGGGGGTTTTTTGGTTTTTTGGGGGTTTCTTGGTTGTTTTTTTTCCTGTTAGCCACCAGGTCGATGGGTCTTTCATGATCAGTCTAACTGCCAGGAGAAGGAAAAAGTATGATTTCATAAAACCAGCCATCCAATTCCTCACATGGAAAGTCAAAGTTGCCTCAGAAACACGGCTGCTTCCACAGTCATCTAATTTTACTTCTTTTGTCCCACAGGACCAGGCTTTAGAGAGGCTTCATTTATTTACAGGCCCTTCCACTGGGCTGCAGTTATCAGGCAGCAATGTTATGGACAAACACACTTTCCAATGGCCTATGTTTTGAAACCAAGTCTAATCTGATGGCGCAGTGCCCAAACTCCTTTTCCAGCACAGCCATTAAAGGATGTAGGTTATTGCTGTTGTCACCATTGATATTTGTCATTGTAATGTAATTAGGGCCCTAAAGTGATGCATTACAGCCCTTGGCACAGCTTCTATTAAAATCTTTTCTTCTATCTTTTCGCTCACTGAACTGCGACCTGCTTTCTGATGAATAACAGACAGACAGCTTTAGGGTAAGGAACAGATTCATCAAAGTAGTATTTTTCAGCTCTGGAAATAAAATAAATAAATAAATGAGTAAGAGGGCAACCTAAAAAGAAAAACACGTGGTGGGGTGAGGAGGAAGGAAAGCAAACAGCACACTTGAATTTCATCCGACCACTTGAAATTCTGATTGCATCTAATGAATCTTTCTTAGGACAATATATTCCCAGCCTGTGAATCACATGGTTAATCAGGGCTCTAATCTGCTATCCATCAGCCGATGCCAGCACTGTAAATTCCAATTACATTTATAGGTTATGTGGGTCATGCATTCCTGAACAACTACATTTACGGATATCCCATGCAAACTGGCACATTTTCTGAAATGCTGTTGTTAGTGCTACTGAATGTTATAATACTATTCAAAGCTTTATGAAAGCTCCTGATAAACAACTGCTAAATTATTGCCTGTGGATACAGCGTGACGTTCTGAAAGAGCATTAATGGCCCAATAAAAGGGCGACTGTTCATGCCAAAACATAAAAAAGATAGCTTTTGCTGCCACAGTTTGTCAAATCTGTTAACAAACACAGAGACTTCTATTACTCCTTTCCCTGAACACAAAAGATGCTTGGTTTTGCCTAAAAACACACCAGCATGGAACGAGAAAAGATGAAGGAAAGGCAGAAAGGAAAGGCTAGGGCTTGAATCGCCTTTTTCCTTATGTAATGCAAGCTTGTATTGTTTGCATCCTTTGGGAGACACCTACAAGACACTGTTTTAAAAATTTTGATCTCTTTTCATAGCCACTTACGTGACATCATTTTTTAAAAAGATATTAAACATTTATTAACTGCATGTTTACTTTTTTCTGCATATCAAGAGATGATAATAAAATCACTGTGCCAGAATCTGATTCCAGTAAAGTTATGAAGAATCATTTAAGAGTCCCTTCAGCATTTTGCAGGGATTCAACACAAGAGCAAAAGCTTAGGTTTCTGATTCAGACAATGAAATCTTTTTGACCTGATGTTTAAATGATACTTTATTTCCTAAATACACTCAAAAACCTGACACCTTTAGCTCACAAGTGCCTATAAAGTGTTCTGAAAAATGTTGAAAGATGTCTGTGTACAAGACTATAACTTGGGCCACATGTAGTGACCCAGACTATGAAGGGGGCTCAGTAAACCTGGTTCTTGGACTACAACCATGGCTTCACCACTATCAGTTGTAGGAACAGAGGAGCATGTGGTGGACCATTAGACTCCTAAATCCCTTTCAGGATGGCAACGTAGTGGTTTAATTCAATTTACCCTTGCCACACACAGCTAAAATAGGACAGAAGTACTCGGTTAAATATGTTCAAATGCCTTAATTAGCATTTTAGCTTATGTCCAAATTCTTAGCACTGATGGGGATTAAAAAAGAAGCAAGAGTCATATAAACTCCCGATATTAAAGTATTCAGAAATGTTCTAACAGATAGGGAGTTCAGAATAAATCTGTTGCTCAAAAATATCTATTTGCAGTCCCTTTTTTCTGGGAAAAAATCATAAATGATCGTGTGGAAAAAAAAAAGGGATTTTATTTATAGCACATAAACTTTGGGAAAATATTTCCACTATATTTCACAAAGTTCCACGGTTATTACAATTACAAAAAATTGCTTGCAAAGAATTACCACTGGAGGTTCTAGGTTTGTCAGTGGAATGGAAACAAAACTACTGTATATGTACTGTTGAAATAAACCATAATAATAAAACATTATTGGGAAACCCATTTCAGCAGCCAGTAGGAAGAAGAATATATGCAATTACACGTTCAGAAAAATAATCTGAAACAACTGTTATTTCAGGTTTAATTTCTTCTACACAATGCAGCCTTTGCCAAAAAGATCAATCTAGTTTATTAAGTGCTTACCAAGTACACATGCGCACACCCATAACAAGCATTTCACAAATTAGTGAGAACAAAAAAATATTATTACACTGTATGAAACATATCATGATTTTGAATAAAGCAAGCAAAAAAGCTAATCTTAGTATTTCACAGAAAATTAACTCATCATTCATAAAGAAGAATGTGTTTTGTTTTAATCACAGACTTTTGTCTGGAAGTGCTTACTACAGTTCTACAGAACTGGAGGGAAATACTACAAGCCTTGAATATGAAATTTCTCTTTAGCCCTAAAGGAATGGTGTTTGGAAACCAAGACAAAAAGAGGCTAGCCTTGCAGTTAGAACAAGTGGAGGGAAAAGACCTTATCTTCTCTGGTAAGAAGGACATTAAACAAAAAAGACCTTCTTCACTAAGCCAGTTGCTGATGTTTAGGAGATACAATCTGAGTAATGCACATACAAACTGAATTGTAATCACCAGCACCAGACTGCCAAATAACCACAGGTACCATTCTCCATCTCACTTTCCTACCAACTTTTTTACAAACATCCCAGCAAAGCTTATAAAGTGATTTAACTTTCCCTTCTCAAGTTAATTTAGTGTTTTTAAGTTAATTTAGTGGGCCATTTTGCAAAAAATACTACAAACAGCAGCATAAGCAATAAACAGGAGTGGCAGACTTCTCAAAATCAATTTTCTAATGTACACACACTCCGTAGGCTGCTGAAGTGAATTGATAAGACACAGCTTTTATTTAATGTCTCAAGAATCACATAGAGCAGAACTGAGCAAAAAAAGGATACATCCTGAATCATTCATGATTAGGACAACAAAAAGCAAGTCAAGAAGGGCAACATATAAACATGCATCAAGCCTGTCACCTGATGAAGTCGATGGTTTTTTGTTAATATCAACTTACATCAGCAAGTAGGGGAACAGAAACGCACAGCCTGGAGATTACCAAAGTTCTTCAGTTGCTCAGACAGCCACGATGCTGCATCCTGCCCTGCCCTGACATATGTACCTGCAGAGCATACAGAAAAAAGGCTGCAAGTAGAACTTGAAATGACAATGACTGGCTTCAATTTCAGTTCCTCAAAGGCAGCAGGAAACACTTGCTGAAAAATCAGACAGAAATGAGTAAAAGGACACTGCCAAAAGGAAATGTTGTTTCTGTCAGTAGAGCTTTGAAGTCCTCTTTAAGGTACTATGCCTTCACCTACAAGCAATCCTCAGCATTTCCCAGCAATACTTTTTTTGAAATATGTCTCCATTACATAGGGATGAGAAGTTTCTACCACACTCTACCAATTTTTAAACTGCGACTTCACAGTTTAAAAAAAATACAGGAAAAAAACATTTTAAGCTTATAGACCCATGGCACCACACTAAGCAGCTTCAGCTCGAAGTTCAGTACTTTGCATCTGACCCCCAGCTGCAATTAAGTCAGAATTTCCCATTTTAATCCTTCCCACAACTGCTGAAAGACAGCAGCACATGCACAATCTCTTACTATTCAATTTCTGCCCTCATGCACTCTGCCAAAGAGTGTGACCACAGTTCTGCAGCTGCTGCAAATGGCACAAACCAGTCTGAGCCTGTCCTTGCAGCTATATGCATACATTGGTTTTAGACTCCAGTTTTAATCTAGTTGGGGGAAGAAAAGTCTCTTATGTATTTATTTATGTGACAAGTTTTTTTATACTTTGTTTCACAGGGGTGACAGGAAAACTAGTCAGAAAGGAATACTGCAGATCAGTAGTTTTAATGTTACACCATGAAAAATTAAACAAAGAAAAAAAAGGATTGAGAGAGTAAAAACCTGTTCTCTTAAAATCTGTGTTTAACTTGAGGTGGTGGCCTTAACTGCTCTGAAAAAATATTAAAGGGGCAAGATTTCATAGAAAAGGTGAAAATATCTAGCATTTTCATCTAAAAGAATCCATGCTTTTAAAATTTACATATACTGTGCATACAAAAGAGGGGTCTGATTTAAAAAAAAAAAAAAGAAGTTACCGTAAAATAAACACTGCAATAATTTTCCCACTACAAGATAGAACTGTCAATGTCCGCTTCTGACCCTTGCCAAAACTTCACTTCCGACTGCAAATACATCTAAAGGAAGACTCAGAAATAGCTCTAAGTACCTGTTATCCTACATCCACTCTCTGTATTATAACTACACTGCTTACGCTGGAGCAGCGCGCTTCAAAAGTTATTCACTCAGAAGCTGATGTGCTACCGGAGTTGAGAACTGCAAAGATTGTGACAGATTTCCAGCTACACCTAAGAGGTATACTTTACAGTCTTGATACTTTCAGAAAGCGCTGCAACCAGTGACAACAGACAACAGTCTGCCAAGAAAGAAAATTTAGTTCCTCCAGCAAGTATTGTGCTCTTACAGGTTTTAACGAACTACATAAAACCAAACAACAAACTGATAAAAACAGCAAACAGAAGTCACCCATAAAATCAAGAAATACAATGTGACTGCTGGACTCAAGTTTATTTTCTTTCAAACTCATCGGGAAGTCAGGAATCAATCCTTCTGCATCAGGAACAAGACTGTTTCTCTTCCACCTTTGGTTTCCTTTGTTTAACTGCCTCAGCCCTGCAGGTTATAAAAGGAGGAGCCCATAGTTGGCCTGATTCACTCATAGTCACACTTGATTGTGTTTGCTTCCAGAAAAGAAAATACTAGGAATAAACAGTGATCTATGTGGTGGACTTGTTAATTCCATTTACAAGAATTCCCGAAGTGCTCAGAAACTTTGTTGTGTAGTACCTTCAACCATTCATCTCTTCTTCCTACCCAGGCATTTCACAATACATCACAAACAGCAATCAACTAGCTCAATAAATAAAATACAAAAAGTATTTATTCAAAGGAAACAACCTTTTAACTCATTTTCCATTACCATGAAAATGAGAAATAGTCAGATGTAATTTCTGCAGATTAACACAACAGATTTTAGTATTTGAAACAACAGACAAAAAAATTGCCCCTTTTAAGTCAATACAGAACAGCACGATTTTAACATCCCTGAAAGAGATGAAAAAACAGTGGACTCTGTGGCAATGATATCATCAAGTTTCAATTTTAAATCCTTGCAAAGACAGAAATTCAAATAAAGTCTTTTACTCTCTCACATTTAAAACCAAGTGAAGTATGATACCTGTTAATTCTTTCTCAGGATAAAGAAATATTCCACACTCTATCAAATCCCACTTGCTGGAACAGAGCAATCATCTGAGAAGCAGAGTACATTTAAAACACCTTTCTCCCTTTCTGATCTAAAGAATTTTTTGTTTGTTAAATCAACACGCTACAAGTGAAACTTTACTAAAATACTGGGAGTGTATAAGTAGTACACATTTTCTTTTACTCCAACTTTAAATGCATGTTTCAGCTGCAGGTGTTGGCTCATGGTTTCCACATGGTTGAGATAGCAATGCCACAGACCAATAGAAGCACCAACTGAAAAATTCCAGTACCCTGCAGGTAAGGGCAGCTTGTCCCTAGGAGCTTACACCATGGATGACAGAGCCAGGGAGGATCCCAATTCCTTTTCTCTGGAGCATGTCGCCCTCAAGAGTACAAGGGACAGTGCCATGGAGCCGAGCAGAATATCCAACAGGCAAAGACTGGACATTCCACACTTCACATGTCTCTGCCACCACAGACATGATACTGATTCCTATTTGTACTTTTTAAGAAAAAGACTTGGTACAGCAACCAACTCTACAGGAAGGGATTCCTGATGCGGCAGAATACTGCCTTCCGAATAGGAAGAACAAAAAAGAGAGAGAAAGAAATACTATAGTTCCAAATCCTATTGATCCTATTGAGGAGAAAATATTGATATAAATTGTCATTGCTCATAATTTCAATCATCGTTCATCATAACTACCTCTGTTGAAAATTACTATTCCAATTTCAGCATTTCTGCAATTAGGATTTCTTGCTATTTTTCCTCCTAAGAAAAGGACAATGAAAGAATAGGTAATTTAAGTCTTTAACATGTGAATATCTAAGAAGTGGTAGTTTCACTAGGGAAATACATCTAAAATAATCAGGTAGTTTACAATTCTCTTTTTAGCCTATCCAAGAAGACACATTTGCAAAGCAAATGCCAAGACGTTTGTAAGACATGCATGCTTAATATGTTCACAAAAATTCCCTTGTCCAGGGCAGTTGGATACACTAAGTGTATCTTGATGTTCAATTCATTTGAATGGCATTCCCCCAGTAAAACTCCTACCAGAACAGACAGAATCTGAGCCAAGCAACACCTAATTGCACTTATCTTTAAATTACATCAGCATTATTGAAGTTTTCACACACTCTTCATCTAAAAGGGATTTCAACATAAAACAACTTTTTGTAGAAAAGCAAAGTTTAAGACAATGCCATAAAAAAAGCAGAACAGGAGGAATGGAGCAAGAAGAACTCTCTGGTTAGGAAATGTAGTTTTCATGGAATATTTTCCAGTGTGTAACTTCTGTGGGATCACCCTTTGTGGAGAGGTACTATGAACTGCCTTAATTTCAGACAAATGCTCAAGACACACCATCTGTCAAATGTGCTTTTCATGATACTATACCTACAAGCTCTAATAGGAACATCCAGAACATGGAAAACACATCAAATGTAAGCAAATAGAGAGAGTAAATAACTCTCTAAACAGATTAACCATGCAATCAAAGCAGTTCTCCTTAAACATGCTCTTATCAAAAGAGGCATCAGTCAGAACAAGATTCCTTCACAAAGGAGGGAACAGTTTCACACCCATGATCCTCTACAATAAATATGTCTGGGCCAGAAACGTGGATTACACACTCACCAATTATGATGTACTAGGCACAGAAGAGGCTCCCTCTTTACTGAGCTACTCTTTCTTGCCCCATCCTTCTATTGGTAACATTTTTAGGGCAGGTGATAAACAAAGCTATGAAATTATCCTCATTAAAGCAGAGCCCACTTCCAAATGAAACTATTATTCTTTTGAAATACAAACACCATCCCAAACACAGTTTACCACAGGGTTGACCCAAAAGCAGGATCACCCCTTTCATTACCACTGCCATCTTCTGCCTGCTCAATGTGCACAGAAGCCTCCAGTCCTAGACATACAAAATCGTCACAATGAGACTTTTTCTGAACAGTCCTTCAAGTCAGAAAACAAAAGCACAGTTAAGGGAGTAAACCACACAGCAGCATTTCTGTCAAGCTGTTTATCTTATTAGAGATACCAGTAGTTCTCTGGGTAAGATAAGGCACCCTGTTTCACTTTCTCCATTACACTACCACCAAGTCATATTGGTATCAATCATATCCTAAATTTTCACTTCTCAGGTTAGTACTATGATTGGTTTAGCTTGAAGTTTCAACTAGCCTTTAGAGCCACCTGTTAGATATCTGGTAAATCAAATCACCAATACCCAACATCCCAGTGAATTCAAAACAATCAATAAACATAAACTAGTGCAAATTGTTGGCGTGCATACCAAGTCAGTACTGGTCAAATGAAGAAATTAAATACTGTGGTCAAAACTGTGAGGAAAAAAAACACATTCACAAAACAATGTATTTTTTTTCAGTTATAGCAGACAGAATGATAGAAAGCAAAACCCCATTTCTGTGCCCAGTTTCCTCTGGATTTAATGTATTTCTGGCTTTTTGACATCGAATAATTCTATGGCTTACCAAAATGCAGTCTCTGGGCTTGTTAATTTCATATTTAGCTTGCTAGGTCTGTGATCTTGCTACTCTTTTAAACAAAAAGGTTTCAGGCAAGCATTTACATGAAGAATACTCATTCAAATCCTAATATTTTTACCTACAAAAATACACAGAGGTTGGATATATTCCGGTTTATGAAAATCTGTTTTGCACAAACTATGATAATTATTCCTTTATGTAATAGCAGCTTCCCATGACAATTCGAGACTTGGATGTGCTATTCTGTTTGCATTAGAAATTTGCCAGAAATACAAGAAAGGAAACCTTAAAATTACTGAGCTACCTACCAACGGTTTGCAAAGCTGCTTGTGTAAAATCATTATCTGTTTTCCACATAAGCAGAAAATGCTGGGAGGAGTCGGATGGAAAAGAGGTTTGATGACAAGCAGCTTCCTTTGTGTGAGCTTCAGTGAAGATGAGAAAGTTGGAAAAATAGTATACTTCAATATAAACTGAAATCAGTTTAAAATTACTGATTTATTTATTGAAATATATCCATTTTCACTATTATAACACACCAAGTGTGGGTGAAGGCAAGGGAAAGAGAAATGAGAAAACATTTCTTTTTTTATGTCATCAACAAGGGATACAATTACATTTAATATCACAAGTATAACTTCTGCTCCTGAACACAAAACCAAAGTTGCCTTAAACTAGCTACAAAATAACCCAAGGAGCTGCATAAATAATCAGCACAGTAAAGCCTTGCCAACTCCATTATTAGGACCTGAGCAAGTCAGTTCAACAGCAGTTAAAGCATACCTGTGTGTACTTCAGTCGTACTCTTAAATACCATCCACATGCAACAAACACCACTTTATCTTAACTTGTACCTGTAAACCACATCTTCAAAATAGATGCCATTTTTCTGCAGTCTAAAGCAATAAAAAATTACTCTCAATATCCTCCGCAGAACCCATGTAGGGCTCATGAGATATGCTTGTAAATCAGACTTTCTCCAGCTCTACTAACTAACCTAGACTGTACACAGAGAGACTTTATAGTTTTGTTAAATTCATAGCTGTTCTGCATCCAAAGTTGACTCCCTTCTGAGGGAGGGTAACCACAACAGGTAGAAGCTCAATATATAATGCTCAAATACAGAATGTGACCTGCTTTACCACTTAAAATCTACTGCTTCACCGAAGTGGAAAAGCAGAGCAGCTTTCCACTGGAGAGAACAAGATATCAAACGTTTCTTTTATATTGTGTTGAAGAGAGTCCTTAGACTAGTACTTCTTTTCAAAAGTTCAACTCGCATTTATGCTCCAATTACATTTGCAGCTTCTCTCATGTAAGGTATTCATACACTGAGGAGTGATGATGATCCAGTCAAAGCTGCGATCCTCACTATTGAATATGAAGCTGGTTTGCCTAATCTTTTGACATCTCACATTGTCATTGCCTTCCTTCCTTCAACCTCTGCAACAAATAAATCAAGAGAGAGCCTTGAGAAATTCATTGTCTAGTGGGCAGGTAAAAATACAATCGTGGTTAAAGAGTTTAGGAAACTAGCTATTTGAGGGCTACACCAAGTTCCTGCCTCAGATTGATTCTGCCTGGTTCCACACAAACCACCCAGCACAGAAAAGTGTATCAAAACCCCTATTTTCCCTAACTTTACAATGTAATTGCTTATACCAAAGAACTAAGACCTCACAGTGCTCCAGCCACTGTATGTATAGCTATACATGCACTGTAAGGGTTTGGGCACACAGGTGGCATGAATACTACCGCAAGGTAAGAAATTTTGTTCTGGTTTTCCCCAAAAAATCCCACCCTAAAAAAGCAATATTACCCCACTGCCCAAATGGAGGATGTAGGCTGAGAAGATAGACTACCACAGGCAAACTTCCTCAATACAAATGAAAGCATTGACTGCATTACCACCACTGAAAGGTACATTTCGGGAAGCTGTTAACTGCAGCTGGGATAGGAGACAGCAAAGTTCTTATGGGAAAAAAAAAGGACAAACCTGTACTGGGAAAAAGCAGTCTGCCCCAAACATACTACTCTATTAGACAAACACAGCTACTTCTAAGTGACTCCCATGCAATAACATCTCACCTCCCATTTCTCAACACACTACTCTCCAAAGAATCCCCTGTGGTAAGGGCAATGCTTCAGGAAACAATATTACTTGCACTTCCCAGACAGAGATCTGAAGCCGTGAAAACCACAGGCGAAGTCTCCAGAAGATATGTAATGGGACTTTTAAAAAGTCTTAGCAGACTAGACAGGTAATTCTGCAGAAAGTTAGCAAGAGACAAAAACTCAAGAGGATTTTTTAGAATACCTAAGTACATCGGGCTTCTACCCTTACTTATAGCTATGTAAATGTAGCTTTGCACCCTAAAAACCACAGTACGTTCCTAGAAAAATCCTAAACTATAGTCTTCAGCCCCCAGTCTCTCCACTCAGGCATGACACGGTGATGAAGTCACCAAAAGGGCATACAACTTTCCATCTTCAGCACTGAAGCTACCAACTAACCCTGCTGGAGTCTTTGGCTTGATCAAGTTCTTTTGTCACAGCTCACAACTCAGCCCTGCAAAAACCTTAACCCTGCAACTCCCACAACTCAGTGCTTCTCCAGCCATGCTCCCCAGAGAGCTGAGAATCTCTGCATTATTCACACATAAAATACAGCAGAAACACATTTAAAAAAAGAGACTTCAGACAGACTTCTGTGTAACAGCTTAGTGGTGAAAGAGTTTAGTCAGACCAATATATAATTACTTATATTCTTTCTTTACTTTCCCTGTGTAATAGGTTTCTGTGAAAAGTGGAAATATTCCTAATTCCTCCCCTGGAGAGGGAAAATCTCATTTCCAGAAATTTACATTATAATGTAAATTTCTCATTTACATTAGAACCAATGTAAATGAAAAAACACCACAGGTTAAACCATGTAAATAGGTTTCAGGCAGGGAGTGTAACCAAGTACAACTCATCCAGCTGACCAGAGTCTTTCCACTGGGGACAGCACAGCAGGCAATTCTCCTCTATCAGCTTTGCTGGGCCATTAAGAATCTCACACAAACCAGAGTGTTTTTTGCTGGGTACACCAATCATTTTCCTGGGAGAGATGAAACATGGGTCTTGCTAGTAGAAAAAAAAAAAAACAGCTGAATTAAGATGAACCAAGAGTCCTGCCTTCTGCAGCTTTTTTGTTTAAGAAAAATCCATACTATGCTTATACTTTGATATAAACATCAGGTGCCACTCTTCAAAAAGTGATTCTGAAACTAACTAAACCAAGGCAGTGAGTAGTGACAGGACCAACTTAGGTGACTTCAAGCAATGAGAGATTTCAAACACTCCTGCAACTTCAACATTCCCCTTTGAAGTACCCTCCATATGTGCTACATTTCTCTGGTACCATGCTGAGTCCCTTAACTTACATCACATCCATCCACCATTTGTCTACCCTCGTTCTGCAACCCACTGGTGCAAAAGTGCTCACAGCATTGCACCCATCTTGCTGCAGAGAGCAGTCGAAGTAGTTTATCCAAGGTCTCACAGGAATCCCTTGACAGTATGGTACAGAAACTTGCACTAGCTTCCCTCCAAGCCCCAGATCCTGGCAGCTGCATCTCTCCACTTGAGAGCTTTCTGCCTTGCTTTACGTTAATACAGAGAGGCATTTCCTGTGTCTACAAATTTACAGGCCCTCCAGGACTGTAACAGGCTTAAAAAAACCCCTCTTGACCCTTAATGCAGTGCATACTTACAGCTGCAATTTTCTTTCAGAATGTGTAAACTAAGATTATCCCAGGATTCGTTCACCTACACAAAGAGATGTTAAAAATCAAGGCTCCAGACAAAACACACCTCTGAGTTCCAAGCACAAAGAGAGAGCTAACAGCAACTAAACAAAGGATGAAAGATAATTCCCTACATTCATAAGGCCTTTATGTCCATTTGACTGAAAGAATATTAAAAAAAAAAGAAAAAAAGTTGCATATGCAAAGAAATTAGACATTTATATCTGCAAAGAAAAGTCTTATGTGTTTCCAGGGAAGACGGTTCCTTAGGTTCACCTAAATTGCATTAATAGCAAGGATGCTAATGTTAGTTTTAAAAGCATCTTGTATACATGCTAGAAAACCCGTCCTCAAAGAGAAATCGACAACCTCAGAAAGAAAAAAGCAACCACATGTATGCTCATGGGAGCCCTCTTCTTGTACAGTCTTGTGGTGTTGTTGCTTTTTACATGATCAAACCCAAGAACAAGAACAATTTTCATCCTTGGTAGATTGTGGGTTTAAAAAAAATGTCAGAAAGAAACCATGACCCAGAAATTTCTAGGATGTCACAGGCACACAATTGTAAGACCTTTTCTTATGCTGCCGACAACTGAAAAAGGATGCATTTTTTGGTGTCACTAGTCTGTAAAGATAAACCAGGGAACTTTGTGGGGGTAAGAAAACTAACTGCCTTGTAGACGTCAATGGAAAATGTTCTGTTTATGTTCTTCACATTCAAGACACATTATCAGCTTTGTCTTCCACCTCTACAAAAAAATGAAAACAGAGAGATGCAAAGGAAGCAGGGTATCACTCTTGGAATTAATTAAACCAAGAACTTCTACACAATTTACTTTTCAAGAATAAATACATAAAACATAACTCTGACATAAAAAGTCCTTTGACGTCTGGATGAAGTTGGCAAGGATATTTCTTTAATATAGTAAATAAGCAGGAAAGCCTCATCAATGCTCGATTTTGCTGCTGTTGTAGATACTGTTCAGGACGAACCAAAAAGAAAACATGCATCTTGCCACCAGAAATTAGGATGTACTGATAAAAACTGTAAATAAGCAACATGTTCAAACCGCAACAGCAGTCTGCAATTAGGACAGAAAGTCTACTGGTCAAATTGAGTATAAGAATAGACAATCTATCCTTTGTTAACACACTGACACAAGCACACAGGGACTGTTTTATGCCCTTAGAGTCTTTCAAACCTTGTGTTATTCAAGACTGTGGATGTGCATTTCAAGAAGAGGCACCTACTTTGTATCTAGTCACATGCTCTACAAAATTACAGAAACCTGACATTAGTGTGGTGTTGCAGCTGACTCTCTTTTACACATCAGCACAGTGCTATCTTTCAAAGAGGACACTAAGAAATTGGATGGTTCTCATACGGAGTGAATGGTACTGCAGGAAGGCAGGAGATGTGAGAAGAAAACCAATTAAACAGTTTCCTCCAAATACTCCTTTTTCTTTGCCTTCTCCCTGAAATGGAAAAATGTAAAGTGTTTTGGCCAGGTTTGGCCTTACTCTCTTTTTTTTTCCTTCTCCTTCTTCAAGACCTGGCTCCACTATTTCCAACTTCTATCTCCAAATACAATTAACAGAATAGCAGACAGGAGGACAGCTCAAGTATGAGTGGTGTTATATCTCCTGGTAACCTCTGAAGCATAAGGACAAATGAAACTCCATAGCAGTTATGGCACTGCGGCACCTCGTTACACAGAAAACACGGGTTTAGAAGGAGTCATCTTCCTTCCACAGCAAACACATATTCATTCAATATTCAGTAATTCTCTAGAATCTTTCATTTAATAACGGATATTATCCAGCTAAATCTTACATCATGCCCCATCACGTACATATCACCACCATTACAGCGAGAGACAGAGGCACAGAAATGTTACGAGACTTTTGCAAAGGGCTGCAGAGCTCACAAACTTGCCGTCAGAGAAACCCCAGCCCATAACATGTCACATGCCCTAAATTAAAAATGGCCTCTTCCCCAAATCTGAGACAAGCAAGCCCCTAGATAAACATCAGCAGGTATTTAGAGCATGAAACAGAACAAACAGCAACACTGACTTTTCTCTGCAGATCCACAGTGCTTCATGAAGGTCAAGTACCGAACTTTTGCCTCCTGCAGCCGCCACAAAAATCTAGTGGAGACCCACATCCCTCTTAACCAAAAACACAACACAGTTTGGCTCAGCTGCTGGGCTCAAACGTCTACACAGAGTCCATGCTGCCATGGACTGGAGTCCATACTAGCTTCTTGGCTGCCAAGTAGGAAGATGGTGTCTTGTCCACTTCCAACCCAACACAGGATCTCTCTCTGGGCAGTCATGTGAAAACACATAAACAAGCACTGTCCGTCAAGTGTGCTCCCTACCCCAAGCCTTAGCTATGCTGCACTAGCTATTTTTGCACCTATTAATAGGAAAGTGTATGGAAAACAGTAGTGTGTCTTCAAAAAGAAGTCAAGAATCATTTCACATATAAGGCATGGCTACAAACATCTTGTTTACCCCTGGAAAAGGGCAGAAAAGGAGAAAACTGGCTATCCAAGATAAAAACTTTTTTCAAAGACTTCTCTGTTTTCCCGCTCATTTTAAAAAATAACATTTGAACTGCATGATAAATAGGAGAAATTGGTTTACCAGCACATAAAAGTTACCAAGAAAGAGAGATTAACCAGATTTCCAAATATTTTAATCTGGAAGCCCCACTGTCTAGCTCATTATAAGAAATGTGCAAAAATGAAGATCCACCTCTCCTGCTAAGAAGCAAACAGACTTGAGAAAGAAAAAGTGTGATCAAAATTATTTCTCTTCCTTAACTCCCAGCTAAAAGCTCACTCAAGTTTGCCTTATGAATTATTTTAAACAATACTGTCAAGTTAACATGGTAAACGACAGCTTCAGCCATGGAGCAAATGTCAGTAACATCCTCTAATCCTGACTTTGCCAACTCTGAGATCTGTGCACCATCACTCAAGCATTCTCCCAACCTCTACAAGGATCTCAACACTGTACCAGTTCAATGGGTTTCAGGTTACCTGCTCCTCCCTCATGCCCAGTGGAGCCTGTTGCTGTAATCCCAAGTGTAACCCTGAGTTCTGAGGAAACCTGCCTTGAGGATGCAACAGACCCAGGATATGCCTTTTTGCTGGTTTACCTTTAGTTCCCGATTTTAAAATTGTCAGTGTTAAATTTCAAAGCATTTGCTGTCACTGCCTACAAGAACCACAATACTTTATTAAGTTTTGCAGAGAAACATGTATTAACCCAGCTCTGATTTGTTGATTTAGGGTTCAAAGTCGGAAAAGACAAGGGGCAAAGATCCCATTTGCTCTCTGAAGCACTCTTCTGCTATAGTATACGTGCACACCTGTAACTGAATAATATGGGCTACACCTGCAACTGAAAGGCAGGTGATGTCTCAGCAGCAGCTTTGTCATGCCCTCTCTGTGGTGTTACTCCATCACTGGCTCCTCAGTCCTAGGGCAATCACTTCTTTCTGGGGTAAGCTAGAATGGGGTCAGAGGGGGGTTTTCTCATCTGCAAAGTCTCCAAACAGCCAAGCCACATCTGTAAGCGGACAGAATAACATAAAAGAGGCTTACTATACTTTAGATGGAGGAAAGAACAGCATCTTTAAAAATTAAATGCTCTCAGTAATCATACAGAACATGTGCACAGTATGTAATACATACCAAACAAAATCTAGCAGCAGCAGGGCCTAGTATTATGAAGACTCTTTATAACGTGAAGGGGACAAACTTTTACTTCTGCTCAATTGTGAGTTGTTCCACCAAGAATTTTTAAGCAAACACAAGAAAAAAAAAAAGCACGTGTTCTTACTGCCAATGTTACACATCCCAAACATAAAGTGAAAGTTTTTCTCCTTTGAAGAATTTGAATCTCATGCAGCAAATGTCAAAAACCTCTGGCTGTGTAAGATTCTGCAGAGAAGCTATTTAAATAGACCAAAAGAGAGGCCAACTTACAAGATCACCACTATAAACTATATTCTCTGTTTTCTTCTAACACACGAAGAACTGTCACCACCATATCTCTGCCACCTTATAACATAAAAACTTAACAAGCAGTTCCAGAAAGATTCTTAAATATATCTTCAGTTTGGTACCATTTTTCCTTAGAAGAGTACACCTCACACATTTTATGAGAGCAGGAAATTATGACAAAAATTGTCAGCTGTACCTCATACCCAGCTCCATTGACTTTATCTTGAATCTTGGTATGTTTTACTCCTTGCAAAAAAAAACAATTACAGAAGAAGGAAAAGAGAAATCTAAGCACGAAACACGAACATTCTGGCAGATTAAAATTAGAATGGAAGTAAAAAGAACTCTAAACTTATTTTGTTTATCCCATGATTAATTTTTAGCCAATCTCATGATATTCCAGTGACTGGCACAATGTAACATTTGGAGCTGGCAATAGAGCATGCCATACAACTACGTAACTATAGAGGCCAATTCAAGTTTACTATAGGGACTATAACTTTGAGTTGCCTGACATGCGCACATTTAAGTGTCTTAGCCATAACACCACAGTGTTCAACACCATTATGTACCTGTCCTGGGCTAAGAAAGATGATTTTTATGTCTAAAATCCTACCCACACAGGCAAAAAATAACTATTTAGAGTTCTATTTGTAATTTGTGAAATACTTCAGTTATATTTAAAAGCTATAACTTAAACGAAAGAAATATGGACACATGCTGTTGACATCACGCCACCACCATTTCTGCTACACTGAACTACAGAGTTTGTGTCATCACTAAGATAAACAGTTATCAGGGGAAAATATTCAGAGAAGTACTTAAAGTAGAATCAGAGAACAGACTGGGTTAGAAGAGACCTTTAAGTTCATCTAGTTCCACGTCCCCTGCCATAGAGGCAGAGACATCTTTCACTAGGTACCACTGGAACTGTAAAACTATTACCTTGAGCCAAGACAAAATCTGTAAGAATACAGAAAAACAGAAAGACAAATAGGTATTCTTAAAATCAATCCATATTTTTGCATTTTAAAATAAAGATTATTTTTTAACTTGAGCATTCAATTTCTGACAGAACAGCATTTCTTGACTATAGATAGGTTAGGCTTCCCGATACACTTTTGTCACAAGCTAGTTAATGCAAGTATCAGTTTATATAGTCCACATTTCACATTATCATCTTTGTTCTGCTACCGCTGCACCTTGTGGCTAAACAGGTTTTCTGAAAGGCAGTGACAAGATGTACACAATCTGCAGACCACAAAGGTAACTTTTTTAACAATTATAACTGCACTATTCACAAACAGACCCACATTTTTGATAAGCCAAATTCTCTATTACATTCATAAACAGTACTCTACAATTATCCATAAAAGAAAGAAAGCAAGACCAAATTGATAATTTTGAATTCTCCATGTCTGACAGCCCTGATATTAAATTTTTTTCACCAGTTTTAATGCACCAAGTCTACGATATTCAGTGTGACTGACCGGTGTAAGCACCCCCTTAACATTTTGTAACATAAATCAAAATCAGAATCTTAAGGAGCTTACTTACAATGGCAATTATTTCACACGCCTGAATCCTTATGTTTGAAGTTATTTCCTTAACTGAGACAAGCAGCCAAACGTTTTTAAACCAGCTGTACAATCAGGTTTGCAGTCTCAATTCTACTTTCCTAATGTTATTTTGCGCAATGAAAGAGCTCCTCTAGGAAAACTGGTAATGAGTTCAGCAAGTGTATAACTAAAACCTGCACCACAATGCACATACACAATAGAGCAGGATCAAGTTTACACAAATGCTGTAAAGCCTGGGCATCCCAGCAAAGCAATACTTCACTCTGAAACCTATCTGCTAATTAATGTTTTTTTCCTGTGCTGAATGACCTCAGCACTTCTTTTTTGCCCCCAGGACAGCAAATCTCACTACACAAAATGGTGCAAAAGCTATGTACAAAATGGTGACACAGTTTGTCTCTCTCTTGGTGGATATTAAGTCCTGATTGCTCAGAAGGAGCTTCATGCCTGTGTCATATTTCCAGCCACACTGGACAACCCAAAGAGCAGTGGTGTCAGGCAGGAGGGGAGCTTCTCACTGCAAAAGGTGCACATCACCTTTCTCCCTCCCTCTGTCTGACCTCACCTCCACTAGAGAGGAAACCCCCAAAGGGGCTGGGGGTTCTCACTGGAACAGTCCCCCTTACTGCAAGCTCCTTTCATTTAAAAAAATACATTAAAAAATGCAAGGATTTTTTAGGTTGCTATAATCACAGGGTCACCACTGGCCTCCACTGTAATTGCAAGTCAGCCCATAAACTAATACAGGCAGTGAGGCAGCATCATAGCAATTAGTATCTTTCAAAGACAGAAAAATGCTTTTATGTTTAAGCACTGTGGAGCACAGCCTTTTGCCAGTCAAAACAGAGCATATGTCTTAATTTAAACATTTGCTCAGCATGTTTTGTGCTACTTCCCGTGTCTTAAGCATCTGTCTGAATTTGCCTAAAAAGTGGGAGCAAACAACACTTCACTCATGAAAAGCAAAACCTGGATGATATGGAAGTTCATGTCTTCACACATGCTATTCTGCTCTTGCAAGGGGAAAGGTAATTTCAACAGTAACTCATGGAGCAGCAGCAACAACAAACCTCCCAGTAATTACCAGGACCTCTCCACAGAACAGCTGCCTAACAGCTGTGAGGAAAAGAAAGCAAAGAACCTTGTTACAGAACTTACCAGTTATTACCAAGTAAAAGGTTTCTGGTTTAACTCCAGAATAATAGATTTTCTAACTTTTCATAAGCTTCTAAGCTTTTCTGCTGGCTTCAGAGGCTAAATAACCTAAAACTGGGACAAACAAGCCTCAGCTGTCAAACTGATTTGACAGCCTATTTTTTACATTTTGTGATTTTAATCAAAATGCCACTTGTTTTTCTCTTCCTCCTTAACAGTATTGTGTGAGCTGCAGTCTTCAAACTTTCTCTTCTAATCTCTGTTATTTTGAAGTTTTTCCGTTTAGTTCTGACTACCCACTGCCTGTATCTCTATTAAATCTTTCCCACTGTTTACAATAGAGAACAAATTCAGCCAGTATAATTTTAGTTGGCTTTCCAGCTATTTTTCAAATGCAAGACAATGTACACTCAGCTACTAAATGTGTCAAAAAAAAGGTCCACACATGCATGCGCACGTTTTCATGATAAGCCCAGGTTGTCACCAAAAAACAGAGGAAAAAGAAGAGCGTATTTTTCTGTTGCACAGGTACAGTTTATAAAAACATTTCTCTGTGATGTATGTGTTTTATCACCATAAAGATGAAAAACAGTCAAAATTCTGCCCTAAATTAAACAAATTGATTCCCATCTCTAGCCCTGTAGGAAAATAATTCACTAAGTCTTAAGAAGCAAGTGGAGTAAAGGCTGGGATGTCATAGAACCCATAAATTAACTCAGTCAGCAATAAATCTCCCCTTACTCTCCATACTACTTTCTTATATAGCTCACTATAAAGCCCTAACCTAATTAAAAACAGCTTTCTCTGCAACAGTGGCCTTGATTTCACTTATTTACACATTAACTGCAGTCTCCATTTGGCCAATCCAGTCTATTCCCTGTACCACACAGGGCCTTTTATCTGCCCTGGACAGCATTTTCTCCAGCAGATGAAGTAGATGCCAATTGATTTGCTGTCGAGCATGGTAAATTAATAGCAACAAATTGCTGAGGGCCCCATCTCACTGCTCCACTATGCTTCGGCAGTTTTGCTTTATTTGGTCCATGATGGGCAGCAGTCAGGCCTCTTCAAGTCAATTTCTTCTTAACAACCTGCAATACTTTTCAATGGTGAAAATAGAGCTATTCCTTGTAAGACAGAAATCAATATCCTATTGCCCTTAGAAAATGCTAAACAAGCAGTATTGGCAATCCACTTGGTACTAGAGGGTATCAGATATAATGCAAATCCATACTACTTCCCTCCTCATAGTTATTACAGCTTGCTAAAAGGTTCCTAATGCCATTTATCATCATTTACAATCGACTACTGCAGCTACGATTGTGATATCCTATCAGCTACCAGAACCCTTTCATTTCTATCCAATTAATATTTTAGCAGCACTCAAATGGTTGCTGCCCAAGTCTTGTAATAAAATTTACAAGGATTGGACTGATTTTTTTTCCTGTGATCTTAAAAAGCGATTTCATTTTTTTTAATACCCAAATTCTTAAAAGACCTAATTTTTTGTCCAAAAATGCTGAAATTCAACATCCTAGCACATGAATTAGTTTAAAGATGATGGTCTAGGCAAAAAGTGTGAAAAAGAATTTATGTACTGACACCTCCAAAGAAACATAAAATAAAAAATGAATGCTGTATTTTATTTATACTTTCTATTAGTCCCATTCACAAATCTCTTGTCTATAGCCAAATACAGATACTTATTTTAAGCAATAATTACAATTCTCAATTAAACATTCAGCAAGCGTGTTTGATTACAGCAATTTAAATAAACTGTTTACCGTAACATTAAAACAGTCTAATTTCAGAAATTAAACCAAATGACCACTTCCAAGTACCAACAGTATGTTAGAAACACAGACGAGTGAATTAACTATTCATTTATAAACTATCAACTGAGTCTCTTAAAAATGTTTAAGAAAAGCAACTAAGTAAGAAATGGGCATCTTTAGCCCACACTCAAGCGTATGCTAATAATAAATTTTAAAATTGTAGGGACATATCTGCTTATTATGCAATCCAAAATTCCTAATCCAGTATCTTTTTCTTCTGGAACGTGTCAATTTTGAAGCTGTATTGATCCTAATACAGAATATCAAAAAACAGCTTAGTATATAAGGCTATAACGTCACATGTGACAACACACCCTACACTTGTCTTTTAAAAAAATACAAATGACTAATTCTACCAGTCTAATGCTATTTACTCAGTTACCAAAATTTAAATTAATTATGTTCTCAAACATAATTGTTAAAAATTGGCAACATTATGCAGGCTTAATTAAGATTAAATCCAATTTACTAAATGTACTTTAATTGGTACTAATTACATTAGCTTTCCTTTCAGAATGACAAATTCCCCATAGGTTTCACTTTAATAGTCTTCTATCAAAATCAACACAGGATGACTGATGATGAGCATCACACAAGGGGTGGGAAGAGAGATGCTCTTCCCCCCTCTCTGCCCCCAGCCACATAGGCACACTCACTACCACTGCTTTCTGCACGTTTATCCTTTTATCAATTTGCTAAGTCACAGAGTCATGACTCTATCACACATCATTTTCTGTTCCAGTGAAAAATTTCTCTAAAAATAAATACTCTGTGGCTGGAAGCAGCCAAGAAGAACAGAAGCTTTAACAGAAAAATACACAAAGGTTTCAAATATCAGGGCCACCAATTACTAGGGTACTTCCAAGGACTCTAGGGAGTCTTGCTCTTGAACCCTTTGAGACGCAAATCTAATAACTGAATAAGCCTAACCTGATCTTGAGAACTAGGCCAAATTACGCCGAAGGGCAACTTCACCGCATTATTGCCTGCTTTCCATTACAAGGGCATCCATTGAGTACATCTGGAAAAGAACCTGAGAGGAACCAAGGCTGTCTGCCCAGAAAAACAAATACAGACAGATATGCCTCTGTGCTAAAGTGAAAAAAAGAAAGAAAATATAATAAGTAGGTGGTTTGCAGGGCTGTCTGTATTTCATAATGTGATAAACTGCCCTCAGGATTTTTTATATGATTGAATTTAGAAAGCTGGGGAGGGGGGGCAAGGGAGAAGGAAAATAAAAAAGGGTGAATTGCTCAATTTCAGCCGAGTGAAATTCAAAGATGGGAGAGGAGGAAAAGGGAATTTAAGGTGGTAGACTAAAAAAAGCTTTGCACGCATCGAATGAAGCAAATAGTGCCATCTATACAAATACCAAACTGGACCGTAATACAGTGATCATAATGGAAAATGGCAATATTTTGCAATCGCTGAGGCAAGAGAAAAGAAAAAATACAACACTGTGTCAAGAGAAAGGGAGATATGAAAGACAGGAAATTGATATCAGATTTAAGAATGAGAGTGAAAGAGTTTCTTAGCCGCAACTAATTCGATTCATTGTCTGACAAAATATTTAAGCGTTTTGCATGAGAGTACAATACTCAAAACTTGAATAGACTGAATGCTGATGGAAAAAGGTGTTCAATTAACACCCAGTCCTTTGTAATCCCCACACTCAGTTGTCACTAAGTATTTAATTTCTGCAGAGTATCACTGATGACTCCATCACCATAAATGTATGAAATTTCTGAAGTAAACCATTTAGAAATTAAAAGTTAAAAGTCTTTTGCTGTGGGTTTTTTTTACCTTAATACAATTTCATTACACACTGCACTTGCAAGCTGATTTTGTTGCAAAAAATTTTGTGCAGTCAGTGTAAGTCTAAAGTACTGCTGTAAAAACACGGTATCTAGAAATATAAACAAGTCTGACTGCAATGCTTGCTTTCAAACGTCTGTAAGAATTTGCTATGTAGGTGGCCTGTAAAGACTCTGGTCTTGTGAATTTTTCCCTGTACCTACAGCTTTACTGATTAAGGGTTTGTTTGGTTTTATTTTGGGTTTTGTTTTACTCTAATGGGACCTGAAACAATCTGGATATTCATTTGAGAACAGACCCAACACCTCTTAGAGTCAGTGACCCAATCTTTCCACCAGCACACAAGACAAGGATCAGGTCCAGAGAGTCAGCATGTGCATACAATCTGATCTGCCTTTTCCTGTCAGCCATTTGTTAAATGCATTTGTTGAGTTTTATGGTACCTGCGAAAAGGACCCGTAGGAGAATTAAAAATATCTATGTATGTCTGTAAAATAACTTGTATGTACAAAGTTTTATAAGTTTGGAGTTGTAGATGCAAAATGCTTTGAGGTGGAAAATCCCAGTGTTTCCATATGTATGCCATCTAGCAAAAATGGCCCTAATTGGTCCTGTGGCATTGAGATGCTAATGGAATACAAAACATAATAAATAACATGAAAAAACTTTGGAGTTCTATGACTGCTGTCAACAAGATCTAAAAAATCCTGTTTCCAAACCCAAAGAAGTTCCAAATCCCTAACTTTGAACAGCAGTGCACACAAACCAATTTTCAGGCAATCTTTCTTCTCCTATCCATTACTTTCTTTATTTCTGCAGTTTACACTCCCCAGCAGCGCTGGCAAATTGCTCAACCATTTGCTAAAATGAGTTGTCAGTATTAAACTTCACTACATAAGAAGTTCCCTCACTGGAAAAGAGGTCAGATGTTTAATTCATTCTCTTCTAGATAAGGTTAAAAAATACACATTATCAAATAAGAAAGTCTAATTTACACTAGCACGCTCTAGCTGACTAATCTCTGCTAATCTTAGCCTAAATACTAGAGTTCAAGGCACAGAACCGATAGCAGCCCTCCAGTATCTAGAGGGGGACTATGAGAGAGATGTAAAGGGCCTTTGACAAGAGCATGTAGTGATAGGACAAAAGGAAATGGCCTTAAACTGAAAATGTGGCAGGTTTAGTTTAGATATTACGATAAAATCTTTACTGTGAAGATGGTGAAGCACTGGCACAGGGAGGCTGAGGATGCCCCTTCCCTGGCAATGTTCAAGGCCAGGCTGGATAGGGCTTTGTGTAATCTGGTCAGCTGAAAGGTTCCCTGCCCGTGGCAGGGTGGGGTAGAACCACACAATATTTAAGGTCCCTTCCAACCCAAACCATTTTATGATTCTATGTTTACACCATCACAGAAAGCCCATTTACTCCTTTGTGTTTGAGATGCTAACACATTGGCTCTGGACAGAAGTCCAAGTAAACAGCCTGAGAGAAACATCAACATGGCTGTAACATTAACTGCATTTGTAGCTCCAGCTTCAATCAGCCCAGGTTAACCAAAAAAACCCATTTTTTTCCACACACTCCTTTCCCTAATACACAATCATGATGCAGCTAGCATCCCAAAAAGTAAACCCCAAATGTTTGAGACCAGACAGAAAGGAAGATACAACCCATAAACCCATCCATACTCACAGACACACTCCCTGTGAAGGATAGGAGTGCCTGAATGTGTGAAAATAGCATGTGGAATGTCAAGCGAATAATGCACAATTGACAGACAAGACCGTAACCTACAAAGAGTCTGCGCAACAAACATGAGACAGAAGATTCAGGGCCAGGTGAAGAAAAAAAATTTCTGATGCACTCAAGTGTGCAATTAAGGCAAGTCACACAGAATACACAGAATGTTTTAAGACTGATGGGAGAAATTACACAGACCATTCTTACAACAAAACAAATTATCTACCTACCTGTTTATGCATCTCTATATTCAGCCCATAGGACATCTCGTAATACTAAGAAAAAAAGAAAATTACTCTATTAGACCTTGCAATTGTGAAAACTATTTTGAAATTTACTTTGACTGAAACATCATCTGTACAAAGACATACAGACCTACACACATTTATTTGCCTTGAATAGTCCCTGGAATTGCAAAGAGCACATTTCAGAATGAACTATTTTTTTTTTCGCTTTATCTACATTGTTTCATGTTACATTAACAAAGAACAACTGTAAAACAAGGCAAAAACAGGCAACAAAAAATAATGAAAAATAATCACAAGCAGAGTTAAGGATTAGAAGCAGAAAATTATCAAGATTCTATTCACTAGCACGCATACAACGTGCCAAAAAAACACTCAAAGTGCTTCAAGCGTATAAACATACAAATTAGCAACGACTAACAGACAAACTAGTCAATATTTTAAATTTAAAAAAATGAGAACACCAAAAAAAAATCCTGTAATTAAATTGCAGGAATAAAAAAAAGGGAAAGACCACAGAAATTTAGGGCCAGAGCAGACACACCAATCTAAGTACGTCCTGCTGTGCCCAAGTACTGCAGGGAACTCTGCTCAGTGTTAAATGTTAATACCAAACAATCTCCCAAGAAAGACTCAGGCATATCAGGCATTAAAATGACAACTGCAAGCCTTACAATTTGCTTGTGCTCTTCAAATTTTTTAAAGGTTATTTACTCTTCTTGTGTATACAAAAGTATTACTAGTCATGTGCATATGGAAAACAGCTAATCCTTCAGAGATGTACAACAGAAGAGATAGCAAGAGTTCCTCTAGAGTTATCATGATCTATCACACAATTATCTATTTAGAGATGTATTTCTATGCATATTATTTAACCAGGCGAACCACAACAACTGAGGAAATCCCTTTCACAGCTGAGATCCCTAACAATCTCAATTTAATGAAATAATTACTCAGCTGCTGAAGAGCAATAGTTCTTCTAGGAAGTAGGCTTTGGATTTCCATGTGTTTATGTACAATTTTGTCTTCCTCCCATCATAGAAAAAAATACTATCCCGAACCATTTTACAGAGATATGACCATTGGGACAAGTCAGCAAAAGTGAAGAAAGTGAAAGCATCATCCCCAGGTACACTACGGAAGTTACACACAGCCTGAAAGGGCTAAGTGATTTGCTAGTATTTAGAAGAAACATCGTCAATTGCTTAAAACGTTAAAAAGCCGGTTTCAAACAGATACTGACTGCTGCAAACAAGTTAAAAAACCCCAGAAACTACTGATTTATAATGGAAGCACTGATGCAACCTCAACAACAACAGTGCTACTACAATCTCCCTGTTTGCCTCCAGCAATCTGAATGTATGTCCATCTCAGTACACCAGGCTAATAGACATTTTGAATTTATTATGCAGCTTGCTTACCATGACATAATGTCGCTGCATCTCTGTCTTCTCACTGGCCAGTTTTTCACATTCTAGCTTTAAACTGTTCAAGAGACAAAAATAAAAAAGAATGGGTGCTTCATAACACTAAAGTGACATTCTCCTGAGCACCAGCTGCTCCCCTTTTCAAACATTTCCCCACTACCCAAATGTAAACGTGTATTCCAGCTCTTGCTTGAGAGTTTAGGATGGGGGTTTACACTTCTCCATTTTCAAGGGATACTAAGCAACATACCCACCTCCTAGAAGAACTGCATACACACATGTGATATACACAGAAAATTATTTTTCTGACAAAAAACTAAACACTGACACCAGTTCACAGAAGAAGCACACAGGGGTACACATTTTTAACAGCCAAGCTTGAGAAGCTACTAACAAAAATGCAATTTGGGTTTCAGAGTTTTTATTTAGATGTTTTAGAAACACCTCTTTCTTCTATTCAACCCACATAAGAACCAAAGGCATATTACCACTTCAAGAAGAAAAACTTGTGGATTGGAATTTTTGCTCTTCGCTATAAATGATTATAGAACTGCAAGTAAAATAATGCACGTAATTTAATGAATACCGTGGTAAATACTAACACCTCCAGTGTTTATTTTGTTTTCAGAAGCCCGCTAAACAATCCTGCCAGAAGTCACTTGTCACTTTGAGGACACAGCGCCGTTCCACCTAAGGATAATGAAATAGCTCGCCGCCTCACTTCCAGGTTATCAGCACTTGACATGTCAATGAAAGGCGAGAGGGGGCCGAGCCAAGACAAGATGCCTGTCCTGAGCGGCATTTCGAAGAAAAGCAGAGGACAAGCCCAACCAGACACATATTTTTCTATCAACACCCGCCCTCCCGCACTTCGCACCCAAAAGTAAACAAAAAGACCCAAAAAAAAAAAAAAAAAAAAAAAAAAAGACAACCAAAAAAAAACCAGAACGTGGGGAAGACAAGAAAAGAAAATCCGCTCGCACCGCTAGGCTCGGGCCCCACGGGAGCTCCTCGTCCCCAGGGTCGGGAGCGGAGTAGGATGTGGAGGAGCCGGCGAGGAGCGCCTGTCTGGGGAGGGTCCGCCCCGCTCCCAGGTTCCGCCAGGGGTCCCGCACCTCCACCCCGCCGCCTCCCCGGGCGCGGCACTGGAAAGGGAGAGAGGAAAGACCGCTCGGGGAAAGTAGGCAGTTTTACCTGTGGTACTGAGCCTGCAAAAACTGAAACTCCTCCTTAATCCGATCGCAGGATTCTGAAATGGTGAATTTAAAGGGCTGAGCTGGCTGGTGAGGAGCCTGCAAGCAAGGAACGGCAGCTTTTTAAATCGCCCCCTCTCACCCACTCACCACCTCCCGCCCGCCGCCGTGGCCCTCGCACCCGGGCTCCGCCGAGGCGCAGCCCCCCCAGGTCCCCCATCGTCCTCGGGCGCAGGAGCGATGCCCGAAGCGCCCCGAGATGCTGCCCCGACGTGTCCGCCGGCGGTGCGGGACCGCCACTGTAAGACGGGTCGCCTGCTCGGACCCTCTGCAGCGGCCGTAGCCGCGGGACGTGGGGCTGGCGCCGGGACCGCCGCGCACCGGGCAACTCAAACAAGCTAACCCCGACCTGGGGAGGCGGCGGCAGCGCGGCGGACAACAATAAGAAAATGGCTACAACTCCGCGGTGCCCGCGCCGGAACGCTGCCCGCGGGGCCGCCGCCGCCGCCACTCACCGGGTGCCGGGTCTGCGGGTACATCTTGCTCAGGTCGCGGATCATCCACACCGCTTCGGGGGGCGCTGGCGGCCGGGGCGGCGGGGATCAGGGCTGCAGGCGCGGCGGCGGAGACGGCAGGCAGGGACGCCCCGGCCCCGCCGCCCCGGGGCTGGCGGGGCACCGCCGGCAGCAGCGAGGCGCGACGGCGGCGGCGTCCGCGACGCTCGGGGGCCGCTGGCACATCCCCCGGGGGCGGTCAGCGGGCGACGCCGGCCGGTTCTCCCGATCTTCGCCGCCGCTCCACGGGCTCCGGCGGGCTGCAAGCCCCGTGCGGCGGAGGGCGAGGTGGAGGAGGGCGGGGAAAGCCCCTCCGCCGGCGCCGGCGCGCGCTCCACCGGAGATTCCCCCCGCCGGCAGTTTTCCTCCCCTCCTGAAAACTTTTACTGCTGCTGCCGGCGGCTCTCCCGGCGCCTGGCGGAGCGGGACGCGGAGCCCCGGCGGGGACGGTGGCTGCGGCGGTCGGGCGGCTGCTCCGCTGCCGCGGCGGGGATGCGTACGGTGCGGCGCCCTTTTGTGCGGCGGTCCGGTCCTCGCTGCTACCGCCCGCACCACATCTCTACCGCGAGTGCTGCTCGACCGCCTTTTTTTTTAATTTAAAAAAAATTTGAAAGAGCGAGAAAGATTAAAAAATACGGTACAGTCCGGGCAGCTTTATTTATGTCTTTCTTTCTTTTTTTTTTTTTTCCTCTCTCTTTTTCCCTCCGCGCCTTTCGAAACTCTGAGAAGTGGAGGCGGTGGCAGCGGCGACGCGCAGAGCGCAGCCCAGTACTCGGGTCGTCAGCGCAGCACGGTCGGGCCCAGCCCAGCTGTGTCCTGCCCAGCCCGATCCAGCCCGGCCGCCGCTCCCACAGCACACTCTGCCGAAGTGACTCCTTTGACCAAATTTAGCAGCGGCTCGTCATTAACATTCTGATACATATTCACAGCAGCCGGAAAGCCGCCGCCGCGGGGCACCCTGGGAGTCGCAGTCCTCCCGACGTGGAGACTTCCCGCATGCAACCGCTCCGAGGACTACTTCTCCCATCAAGCATCGCGATGCCGTCAGCCGCTCCCCCCGCTTCTCGTCCATGAAGGGCGGTGGCGACGACCAATGGGCGGCGGGCTGCCATTAATCGCCGCCCGGCACTAATGCTCATCACTTCGCCGCTGACAAATGGGCGCGCGGCCCCGAGCAGAGGGGCGGCCCCGGACTCTCCCCCACGTGGGGTCCTGACGCCCCGCGGGTTCGCAACCAATCAGAAGACTCCCCGCTGCCTCCCCGCCCCTGCTAGCCCGCCGCCCGAGGCGGGTCCCGCAGATCACCGGCGTTCCGCGGCGCCGGCGTTCGAACAGGGGAAACATTTGTTCAGCCGTCAATCAAAGTAACGTGGGGCCGGTGTCGGCTGTCGCCGCCGCTGCCGTCGCTGCTCTCACCGCCTCCTCCTCCTCTGCGCGGGGCGGTGGCGCGGCGGGAGCTGGGGGCGGCAGGGGGCTCCGCCTCGCGCCCCGCCCGCGGGCAGTGCCGGAGACGGGCCCTAATGAGGGGCAACGTCGCCTTAAAAAGGAGGGTGCGGCGAAATCGCTGCTTTCGTGGGTTGGCGGCGGGGACGAGAGGGGGAATTGTCCCTGTGCTGCTTGGTTCGAGGGCGGGGCGCTCCCGCCTGCCCTCAACTCCGCAGGCCGCGTCGTGCCCGGGCCGGGCGCCTGTCCCAGCGCCCGTGCTCACGCGCTTGCACGCGGGAGGCCCCGAGGCGGTACCGCCGAGGCAGCCCTGGCCGCCCGACGGCTCCCCCAGCTCCCGGTGCCGCTGGGTGCCCTGCTACAGTCGCCGAATGCGACGTGATTTAAGTTTTATTGCCTTCTTTTTTTCTTTTTGTTTCGGTTTTTTTTTTTTTCTTTTTCTTTTTTTTTTCTTTTTTTTCCCGCTTTGCTGAAGGAACTCTGCTTTTACTTGAAGAAGCGGTGACAGAGACAGGGTGTTCTCCACTCGGAAGAGGAACGCTTCGAGACCTGGTCGTTAAATGGTGTATTGTCCTAATGCCGCGTTTGTGTTCAACGGGGCGTTTTGTCCCGGCTGCACAGGGCGGCTGTGCCGTCTGCGTACTGCAGGTTTTGGAACGTACAGTAAACACACCTGGAAGCGACCTGTGGGAAGGAAAGGATAGGAACTACGGCTTCCTCTCTCAAGCAGCTAAAGCTGCGGCAGCTGCGTTTTGCAGGCCGGGTAGCAGGCGTCAGAAAGTGTCTTCCCAGGCCTGAGTGTCGTATGCTTTCTCCAGGGTTGTCACTGAAGGGCTGGAACGTGAACACCTGATTCCACACACACTCCCCCAGAAAAAAAAGAAAAAAGAAAAAAGAAAAAAGAAAAAAAAAAAAAAAATTTGCACGTAGTAGTGCTGCGTCCTAAAAAGCCCTCAGAACAATTTTTCTGCAGAGCCCCGCTCTAGACAATGTTGTGCAGTGACGCATACGTGAGGGATAGGCTCATAGATTGGGGTGGGTTTTTTTCTTCTCTGTGTCTGTCATGCTTAGATTTGCCTTCAAGCAGTTTGTATTCCTGATGAGCTGCAGTTTAAACCTGCATGCAAAATAGATGTGGTTTAGTCATGTCATTTTTGATGCCTGTATACCAAATCTATAGTCTCAAAACATACACTCAGCAATTAATACCCTAACAATGGCAGCTAAATTATGTCTGTTTACAGGTTTCTCTTATTTTTTTTACGGTAAGGAGAATTTACAACCAATAAAATTACAACAATCTATTGGTTGTAAATTCTCTTTACTGCCTACAGATCTCTGACTAAGGCCTGCAGCTACTGAGCACCTTGAGGCCTTGACAGGACATGCCACCAAAGTTTTACCATTGAGATTTGCCTTGCTTAAGTGACCTTCAAGGGCTGATCCAGTGGAACAGTCATAGTGGGGATGATGAAGGTGGTGATGACATCCATCTTCTGCCACTCTAGGACTGAGCTGCAAGAGGCACGCAGTAGAAATTCTATCTTTTTCTGGAATTTGTAACCAAAATCTGCTCCCCTATGGTGAGTGCTATGATCACTAGCATCTGGAGCAGTTTGTCACAACAGATTCTTAATCCTTTTGAAGAAAGATTTTGCCTAAAGTGGCAAGTGCAAAATGGGCCAAAATATGTCCATCCCTCTCATCTTCTGTTTTTATATCACCAAAATATCTACATGTTAGGCATTACAGTACTCAGCCCCTAGCCTACTTGCCTGTGTAGTTTCTGCTATAATTTTCATATCTGCCAAGGTTATAATCAGATTTATATAGGGATTTAGACCTCTAAATATCGTTTAAAAATTTCATGACAAAACACCTGCCTAATTATGAAAATGCTGCATCTCATGTGTCTAAATCTTCCAGCACCAAAAGTGCTTTTAAAAAAATCAATCATGAGCACTGCTCACTAGACAGAGGAGCACATCCAACTCCTCTGAAATAGAGGACAATCACTATATGCCTGCACCACATCTTGACATTCAGAAGTATGGCTGCCAAATCTAGAAATGCTTAAGTGGCTGTCACCAAGAGTGTGAAAGCTGTGCAGTAACAGTACAGAACAATTCACTCTGCAGAGCTGCAAGCATCTTTGGAAACTCGATGAGTGTTTACAGTGGGTATCACTATCAAATCCACAAAGTGGAGAAGGATAAGTCCAGTTATGAAATAAACAGTATATCTGAAGAACCTGAATTCTGAAAGCAACAGCAGGATTCATTGTTCCCTGTTGCCCTGCATGAGTTTGGCATTAGGTACAGAGCCCCAGACGTAAAGGTATTCAACACCTTAGAAGGCAAAAGTGTACAGCTTTTTGGTCAAAGCAATCTCCGGTCTTCTTGCACCGGTCAGTTTACTAGCAATGTTCATCAAAGTTGCACCAGTGCTTGGTCTTGCTTGCCCATTGGTCTTAAGTGAATTTGTGTAGCTAAAAGTAAACGAAGAGCTTGGTTTGCAAAGCTTTAGCAAGATGTATATATCCATATATTTAACTCTTTATGTAACTAATCACTGTCTCTTTTTGTATAGTTTTGCAGCATTCTGTCAAGATCCATGAGACTCAGAAGTTTTAGGAGAAAGTGTGTTATAACTTGCCACTTTTAAATTATGTGAATTAAGATCAGAATGTCATTGCCATTATGTTTTCCTATCTTTTGTCACTTCTGACACAGCTTTGATGGATCTTTAAATATGGGCTGTTTTGTATTTAAAGTTCCTTGGTTTTTTTCCTTCTTTTATTAAAAAATCTTTTGTGCTAGGTTATATAACCTGTATTGTTACCTAGGACGTGGAGAAGCTAGATTTTAAATGTTTTACACATATGCTAAAGATTTTTCATAAGTGAATTGACTGCAAGAAATATTTAGGCAGTTTTGTATGCACAGTAAGTGTGCTGAGTTTTGACTGGTGTAGAAAAACCCTTACAAAATATCTCAGAGGACCCAGAGGTTGCAAAGTGTCACATCCATTCTTATGTCAAGAAACGCAACTGGTTATTTCAGTCCTAATAGTTCAGAACTAGCCTGTTTTTGTTTACATTCAAAATTTAGAGTCTAAAGTGAACAGAACAATATGTGCTTAAATATGTACTTTACTGAATAAATGAAAAAAACTCTTTTCCATTCTAAGATTTTCTAACCCACTTTCAGACTCCTGTGATTCCTTTTTTTTTTTTTTTTTTTTTTTTTTTTTTTTTTTTTTAACAGTCACATCATAACCTTAGTACACATTTTGCCAGCACTAAAGGACCTTTAAGAAACGGTCCAATCCTGAGGCTGTTTTATATGTAACCTTACATATTCCCTGTCTGGAATGACTGCAGCTGAAGACCAAGACAGTTGTGCCTCGCACTGCAACTTATTATAGTTTATTTTGGGACCAAGTTACAAGGTCACCATACTTTGTCAGCTGTATACTCACACACACGCAGGCACAGAGACTCACAAAAATAAAGTGTTAAACTGATAATCAGTTCAGAATGCCCCGGAGTAAATCTTGTATCTCCACACATATTTAAGTTCACTGTGTAGCAAGTGCTCTTAGCTTTCAGAAGGATAAACTCAGTGAGGTTGTTAGTTTAATTGAAACTAAGTTTTCTCTGCTTAAAAATTTTAATTATGGTATTAAGTCAGGTTCTACTGGAACAAGAATGTAACAGTATGACACACCATTTATGATCTGGTGTTTTACAAGCACTATGGAATGACCCTGTCTCAGCAAGTTTTTAAAACACTCCCTAGCTACAATTAGTCATTAGTGACCTTAGGGATATATTGTTGCTGGTAAGCACATAAAGAGAATGTATGATACTATGTATACTGCAATGATTTATATGCCAATTTATAAGTAGATCCGTTGCAAAACAGGAATTTTGCGTGTACCAAACTATTTTTCATTGAAGTCTTTACTTTTTTCTTTTCTATTGCCAAAGTCACACTTATTTAGTTATTTTGCAGGCATTGGTGGTTTGGATTTATGGTTTTATTTTAATTCTGCTTGATTCACTACATGCAGAATTCTTGTAATGACACCGTTTTGCTTACAAGAACTGCACTTGGGATGTGGCAGGAAAACCTGTCTTAAAGTACACTGACATTCTTTTCTGCAGAAAGAATAATAGTTTAGTTATCCTGTACTAGAAGCTGGATTTGCAAACTTACATGGTGCAAAATGGCTCAGGCAGATATTTGAAATTAAAGTAATTTTTCCTAGTCAGTGCTTCTTTCTGCATTAAAATCTGTAAACCAGCAGTAACGAATATTTTTGTCCATGGCTGAACCACAACAAATTCTTTGGGAGGAAAACTTCAGCTCTCTTAGAAATCTTGCAAAGTCTTGTGCCATCATTAAGTTGTGTTTAAGCCTTTTTGATAATATTTGATATGTGAGTGCTATGTAGTCAAGCAACAGAAGTCCTGAGGCCCACCTGCAACATTTGCTAAATGCATATAGCTATAAGGCTGCTTATAGCTTATTATTATTTGTGGCAATACTCTTAGTTGCAATAAACATGAAATGAATGCAATTAGGCTTGAACTGAAAAAAACTTAACCTGAACAAAGCATTTTCTTACAGTTATACCTTATAGTCAGATTGCGACTACATCACAAGTTATATCCCTGATAAGATTAGTGTTTCTTACGGCATTTATTCATAGGCAGCACCTTAGTCTCAGTTACTAAAAATCCACCACTTGATTTGCAACATCAAATAGAAAATTTTCCTAGCTTCCGGAAAACTAATCAGATGGTTTCATAGGAAAATATATGGGCCGGGCTGGTCTAAGTGCTAAAATCCAGAGTTATAACGAGGAAGAAGTCAACCACTCACACAACACAGCCTCCCTTGCCTTGACCCGCAGTATAAGAACAAGGATTTTCTTATCAGGAGTGATAACTGTAGTAGAACACATGGCTTATCATTCTACCTCACCTTTCAATCTATCTAACCAGCTTTCAGTGCTTATTGCAATGTTAGGAGTTTGCTAACCACAGAGAAGGTGAGGTGAATGGACTTAGCGTTCCTTCTTGCTACTCAGGATACAGTCTATGGCCTTGAATGTAAAGGAAGTTTTCCCAGCCCTTGTAATACCATTAACAAATGTCACTATTTAGTCTCTGGCACATATTAATTACTAAATAAATCCAGTTCTTTAACTCTTTAACTCATGTTTTCCTAGGTGCAATAAATGGTATTCCACATTTTTCAAAACTTTAGCTTTTGAAAAGTAAATACTAAGTTGAAAAGGGGATTTTTGTCATATAATTTTGATGAAAGAGAACCCACCAGTTTGGAACTTAACATTTTCAAATTATTTATATTTTGACATGCAAGAGAACTTTCAAACCAATTTAATTCTACAAGTTCAAAGTGCTTTAAGTAGGATGAGGAAAGCGTACTTCATACTGAAGGGTAAGAGACCAAAAGAAATAAACATCATTTTAAATGGATATAGTATGTCTTTAGCTTAATGTTCTTTACAGTGGCTCTGTTACCATTAACTTTCGCAAAACTAAGTAAACTGAGCAGCACAAAAATATTATCTAATTCAAAACCTCAAAAAATACTTTTAATTTATTTTCAGTGTGTAAATAAGATTTTGGACTTCTCCTTTTCTCATCATATACTGCAAATTTCCTTGTTGCTCTGAAAAGGTGAAGACAGCATTTCTTTTAATTTTTAATTATATATTGAAATTGAATTGTATGCTGTCATTGTACTGCAGACTTTGTCAGCACAGGAATCAGGAGTTTAGATCTGTGTATTGTAAAGCAGCTTTATTTCCTTCAGACCCTCCTTAGGAGCATCATTCAGAAGATGTACATACCTTTTATAGTAGCTATGGAATTAGTGTATGATAAAGATAAATGTGTTTAGCAGAGACTGAATTCAGCAAATAGTGTCTGTAAATATATTTTTTCTTCTAAACCCCGGAAAACTCTAATTCTATGGCAGTGTGCTTTTATCTGATGAACAACCAGGATTATTTTCTAAAAACACTTTTGCTTCCTAAGGAATGTAAAGAAGAATTTGTCTCCAGTTTTATTCAGAATGGAAATAGTGGAGATGATGTTCTTCAGGTAAGTTTATTAGTTGAAATGTGAGTTTCCTGTCTTACAGTGCAGGCAGTTTGGAATTTTTAGTGTATTTGAGCATTGAAGCTTTTGAACAGTATGTGGATTTTGAGAATCACTCAATGCATTCTGCTTCTTTTTCTGTGTTTAATGGATTAATCTAGAGTGACCCTGTATGGACATGCATTCATGACCTGGACATGGACATATTCACGGAGTCCTTTCTTCAAGAAAATGGTCAACATTAGGCTTTTGTGGCTTGTATGTGTATTTTGCAGTGATGCAGAGAAATATTGCCAAGACATCTGATTATGTCAAAGCCATATATGAGGTTACCTTTCTGTTATTCCTGTTCATACAGGTTTGGAGAGTTGAGAGTTCATGCTCTCCTGTGTTACAGCCTTGTTTTTCCTGACCTTGCACATTTTTCTTTCTTGCCCCCAATAAAAGAGAAGCCCAGTGGGGACTCCACAGTATCTTCTGTGGGATGGAGAGATGTTGTCACTCTCCTGGAGCAGAGAAGAATGGGTTCTGTACGTGTGAGCCTTCATTCTGTCTTCTAGGTATGCTTTATAGCTGGAGTCACAGTCTGGTCTCCATGAAAACTGAACACAAATAATGCTGTTCTCTTCACTGGGTACTGACAAATGGACATTCACAAACCATAACTAAAGAAAGTAACGAGGAAATGATTGTTGTTTGAAGGACTCCTTCTATTTGTATAACTGGGTATGCATGCAGTGATTGTCACTCCTGGTACTCCAGGTATCAACCAGCCCTTTAACCCACACCTGTCTGAAAGGTAAACAATGACATTTTGTTCCTGATAACATATCCTTTCAATAGGCCAATCTCATGAACCTCTGTAAAGTTTACTTAAGGAAATAATTAATGGAGATTTACACCCTACTTGCTTGTAGCTCAAGTGACTCCATCAGGTTAGATAGCACTGCTTTGGATGAACACTGGTATAAAAGAAGAGAAAGAATACAACCCATAGGGTCAAACTGATTTGAGCTAAATTTGAGAGGCAATTAAATTGCTTATTTTGAGAATAACTTGAAAGATATATTGGGTTGAACTTGATATGAGCTGGCTGAAAACAAAACAGGGAGTAATTTACTAAACAAACTTTTTTTTATTACTTATTTTCCCTTAAATTTTATAACAGCACCTGGCATAACAGAGTCCCTATCAGAGAAAGGAGGGATGAAGTTGAAGATAGCAAATTAATACTATCCCATTTAAGAACAGTCAGTCACTTCTTGCAATCAAAACCACACTAACATGTGGCCTGTTCAAATAAAAATTACTGGACTAGAGCCAAACACTAAAAAGTAATTGATAATAGATTTTTTCAGAACCTACTCATCTATCAAATGTGTCCCTCCTCCATAATACTTTATTAGCCCTTTTTGAATGAAAATTAGGAAATCTGGGAGAAAATAAATACTCTTGCTTTCCAGCTGGTCCTCAGAGTTCTGAAGGATTGGGTGCGAATTGGGCATAATTTCTGGTTAGAACTAATTTGGCACTATGAAGTCTGGTCACATTCAATAGGATGTTCCATGACCACAGATTCACAAATAATGTGGTCCACCAATTCAATGCTATAGGTCAGGTCATGTTCGATAAGAACTTGTGCAATCACAGATTCATGAATAGTGCAATGAACTAATGTGACCCTCTAGTCACATTATTCGAGAACCTTCGGAACCATTCTAGTCACATGACCTCTGGTCACATTATTCAAGAACCTTCAGAACGAAGATTTACGAATATTGCAGTTTATTGGAGCAAGGATTTGGAATTGCTGTTGACAAATGTATTAGCTGGCTAGAACTCTAACAATAATAGTAACATTGTGTTAATCTGGGTACTAAGAATTAGAAACTTACCAAGAGGATAAGAAAAAATCAGAAAAAATGGAGGAGAGTAGCCAGTCTTCTGTCTCAAGTCTTTTTTGGGTTTTCCCCCTAAGTAAATTTTCTACCCTTCCTATATACAGTGCAATCTTATTCCTCTCCTCCTGTATATGTAGCAGATACAGGTAGTGAGTTGTGTAAAATAGCCATACATGTCATAGCATGTAATTAATTGAGTTTGTTAACCTATGCAGAGTGTGCATTTTACATTTTAAATAACCCTTAGTCAGGAAAAAGTTAATTTTTCTTTTTTATGGTGTCCTTCAAAGTTCCAGTTGTAGGACTCTGCCATTCTGTGTCATTCTTCAAAGCCAAAATAGGACCATCGTCCTGTCTCCACAGGACTTCCTCCTTCAGTCATTTCATCCCCTCTTGATGTTAACTATGCAGGTCTCCATCTGCAAAGATAACACAGGGAGTACACAGTGTAGGCCCTAGATAAGCCTTAGCCCTTCCCGAGCTCCTTGGTCATCATCCCATTCACCTTCTAAAGAAAGATCTTTAAAATTCATTGTGTGCACTTAAAATGAAGTGTCCCTATCCTGGTTTATAATGATTGTCTTTTAGATTGGATTTGTTTTGTTATTTAATTGCATTCTCTTATGCCATGCATTTTTAGACAGTTGCTGGAAATTTTTGCTGCTCTTAAACAAAGAATATTTTGTGCTATTCTGGCTTGCATTTTCCTTGGATTGTGCTGTGCTGGTGTCTTTTCACTGACTTGAGCAGTGGAGTATTGCAGTCATAGCTTCACTAAGTAGACTCTAACAAACAGATTCTTTGACCCTTTCTCTATCTTGCATCATATCAACTATCTGTGAGAAGTGCTTTTTATGTTGTTAAGGCATATGTGCTAATATAAACAATAAATTAACCTTAACTGGAGGAAGCTTTGAGACTCATAATACAGTAACCCAGCAGAAAACAGAGTTTATAAAAGTTGTGTACCTACCAAATTCCATGGATGTTCTTGTTTAAATGTTCTGCACTTATTTTCTACACCAGCCTTTAATGTTTGGCTTTACTAAATAGATATTATGAAAAATGCTCTGTAATTTCTTAATATGAGATGGCAAGGGAGAGGTAAATGCTGGATTCATTCAAATGCATTGATATATTTCTTTTTTTTTTTCCCCTACAGTTAAAAGAACAACAGCTAACACAATTGTAGAAAGATTATTGCTCCGAATTAGAGGGCAGTGTGTACACACCTATTGTACTAGTTTTATAGGGTCTACTAATGATAACTGTCAAATTATAGCCTGCAGTATAGTTAAGAGGTCAGGTACTGAAGTGCTAATTGATTCACAGAGAAGTGCTTTGGATTCTAATGTTTAGAATGCTATTTCATATAATAAAGTGTTAGAGCTTACAACTTGTATCATGAGAAGAATGCAGATTCTCATGAGAATGCAGGAGTAGCTGCATTTTAAGCAGGAAGAGCTGATGATGGAGGCACAGTTCTGGTAACAGATAGTATCGAGAAGCACACTTGAACAAAGAACATCCACACCCCCCTCCAATAAGATGCGTGATGTCTCTGCACCCTCGAGGGAGAAATATGTACTCACACACTGTCTCTAACACATTCTTTCACTTAGGGAATCCTATAAATTGATACTATGTTTCCAAGTGAAAAAGTTCATGGCCTACTTCCTGTTCTGGAAAATAAAGGCAAAAAAAAAAAAAAAAAAAAAAAAAAAAAAAAAAAAAAAAAAAAAAAAAAAAAACCACACCAACCCCAGAAAGGATTTTAGAGCTACTCCATCTATGGCTAATTAGCTTAAAGCCTCAGCCCGAAGTCTGATTTGTCATACAAGAATGTTTAAATCTTTGAATCAGATAGCAAAGCAAAGTGAGGATCAAATAAATGGGTAGTAAAATCTCGATACCAGCTTTGTCACTCACTCTGTGGCTTTGGACAATTTATTTTCAGTTTGGCTAAGGAAGTGTGAAAATACTTGCTGTAATTGGCATTAGTACAGGGCTGTGGAATCTGTAAATTACTTATATTTCAGAAAGAGGCTCCAAGTTTAGCATATGTAAATTCAGGAACCCCTGCAAAGGCATGCAATTTGTGTGCCCCTTGGCTTTAACAGAGCTTCAGGGATTTTTTGGACATCAACCCTTATTCTAATCTCACAGTAACTACAAATCTGAGAGTGTTTGAAAAGCAACACTGGGAAACACTCATCTGATAGTTAAAACTGAGTCCATAAAATGATTTAAGCATTTGCGTAACTTTGAGCCCATGAGTTGTGCTATAAATTCAGTGGAGTTAATCACTAGGTTACAATTAAGTTTCAAGCTTAAATGCTTTTTTGGACTTTTAGCAGATTGTTAGGTTTATGATTTTGGTATCCTTTTCAAACTTGCTGAGGTCAGATCTCTTGATTTAGGAACTTACTATCCAGCTGAAAATGGTGGACTTAGATTTCTGTGCAAGTCATTTAGGGGCAAGAGATCTCTTAACATTTAGAGATACCATCACTTATCCAGCAACTGAATAATTCCTATATAGTTATCTAAACTTTTCAAATTCTACTGTGTATAACCTATATTCTTGTATCTCATATTTATTCATTTTATTTTCCTCAAGGCTAAAATCTATAGTGCTATAAACCACCATGCCTCAGGCAACTGCAATGAGGCTACTGCATGTTACATTTTTAAAGTTTTCTTTCATGCTCATCACTACTTTTAACACCAGCTTTATCACTTGTAGTACAGTACACAAGAAATGCATGTAAAAATATATGCTGCATCTTCCATATACAGAGCAGTCTCCAATTAATTGCAAGGAGCCTACTGGAGATAGCAGGCATTACTGAATACTGCATATTGCCTTGTAGAGCTGGGCTTACAGTCTGGATTTTAAAGCAGAAAAATAAGACTTTCACTTTAAAGAAGATATTTGGGGTTTTATCTCCATAAAAACAAATCTCTGCATGGCCTTAAAATTTCAAGGTGTAATTTAAAACAATATAAGGTAAGAAGTATCATTTTTGGGGTAAAAACAATCCTCTGGAGTTTTACCTAACACCATTTCAAGCAGTGGTCTGAAATTTACCATCACAGGTCAATATTCAAAAGACGGGTGGTTTATTTGTACTAGAGGTTGCTTTGTTTCCTATTGAATGGGTAAAGCATGAACATCTGTGATACAGGAATATTTTTACTGAAAAGTTGAGGATTCTTTTTATTAACACATTAAAATATTGATCGCTCAGTATGCTGTGGGCCATTTCTCTTTTTTTTTTCTGATTAACTTATGGAAATACATTATTTACATTCAATATGACAGTTTAGTTTTTTAGAAATGTGCGTTATGGCCACAATGAATCTTTCAGTCTTTTGGGATAAAGGATTTTATTATTATCCTAAATAATAGAACAACATTTTTAACAGAATAGATATTTTTCCCCAATAGCAATCTCATTTGAATGTTTTCATTTATCAAAGCATTTCATGTTTACTTAAAAAACACATTTTCTCCTCCCTAGAGAAGTCTATAATGTACTCAGTAAAGGCTGAACATCAGAAAAAATGCACCCAGTGACAGAGTAAAATTCAGGAAAAACTGTTCTCATTTTGTTTTGGTAGAGACACATGTTGTTGAATGTTAGTGATATAAAATTTTTGCCTACAATAACACAATTCCTTTTGTGGTCATCTGAATAACATACCTTTTATTTAATTCAAAAGATACCACTGCTGTGTATTGTAATATTAAAACCTTAGATATTTAAGATGATGAGAAGTAGTAGAACTTTAGAGAACCATGATCCTTTTAACCAGTGAAACTGCCTGAGAAGTTACACATGACTAAGCTGGAATTAGAGCATTTTCTTAATAGTTCCTTTGATAAAATCCAGATAGTTTATGTATGACAAGCTTTGCCTGAGTGGAAAATGGCATCGTTCATTAATGAACAGCAAATGTACACAACATCTCAGGACAGGGTTTGGAAAATTCCATATCTATATGAAATTACAGAAGAAACTCAGAGAGCTAAAATCAAATTATTAGAACTGGAACATTGCCAAGATCCTTGGGTTAACTTCTCTGTTCTTTTCAGAAGCTATATATTAGATCGCATTTTTTGCCTGTCTGTACTGTACATTTTCTCTATTTTTTTTTTAAGTTCTGATTTTTTTTTTTTTAAGAGAATGGTAGTTTGTGTGGCTGTACACATATGTGTAAAGACATGTAGATAGGCTTGGGTCTCCAGTATTCAAGAAACTTGTATTTAAACAGTTGTTCTAGTTTAAAAACACTATCACTGAGAGGTTTTCAGGGCTCTAGTAGGCAAGCTGAAATGAGCAGGTCAAGATTAACGTAGTTTTATATCAGCTGTAAAAACATAGCATGAAGTCCTTCACCCTGTCAGGTCGTCAGTAAAACTCTTGCCGACATTGGTCAGCAAATTATGGTTAAATTTATAAGCACCAACTGTGTCATGCTGAGGATTTCAGCATGATACTTTTGTTGCTTATAATTTTAACACCAACCTTGCAGTACTTGGTATTTTTATTATATTCTCAGCTCCAAGTCTTGTCATGAAACTCTCAACTTTGCTTTTCAAAAGTCTCTGCTAGCACCAAATCTACAAAAAAATAGTGTTGGTCCCAGATCCTGCTGAAAGATTTCATGCCCTGTGATGATGTGTTTGTGAAATATGTTTTTAGAGGTGCACACCTTGTATATTACTCTGCTGTTACTCTGTAAGTAACAGATCTGTTACAGTAAGATCTGTTACTCTGGATCAGTTAGCTGAGCACTCACGCAGCTGAAACCAGAGGTGATTCTGCTCCCAGCTTGCTGTGGCCATGGTACATGCACACACAGACACACACAGACACAGACACACACACACACTTTCTGTCTGCTCATAGTTGCCCCAGATACACTAAGCAGTACCTCTGTAGTGGCAGATCTAGAGAAGCTGACATGCCCATTCCACACAAACCTGAAACTTTCTGAAGTAAAATAGCTGCACATTACTAAAAGAAGTAATATTTAGGACAGTTAGGCATTTGGCAGACACTCTTTTTTTTAAGATAGTTTTGTCATATTAGCTATTGTGAGCATCAGGATGGCCAAAACACATCTCCTCTGTAGGCATAGAAGCAGTCACATTGCCCACTACAACTGGAAATATAAGGACACAAATTATATAAGTACAAATTCAGCTCTGGTAATGCTTTGGAAGAGTGCTGAACTGTGCCAAGTACAGTTACAAGGGGGGGTTGGTATGAAAGCAAGATCTCAAGGCTCATGCTCCCTTCCTTTAACCTTCTCCACATGCTGGAGACTAGGGAACACATTCAGAGCTGTGGATCTGTGAAAGTGACTACAATTTTTTTATGGTGCAGCCTTTGATTCTGTAGTTGCAGAAAAGAAGTTTCCACCCAACGTTCCTTCTCTGAAGGAAAAAACTCATGGGCCATCCAAAAGGAATCTGAATGGTGCATTTAAACAAAGGCTCCAATAAATCCTCATTATTTTAGCACTAGTAGATAACTTTTTAGCCAAAGTAATGATTTTTCAGTGTTTAACATGGAAAGTAGTTACCCCCCATGAGGCTGTCCCTTCTCCCTGAGCTGAAGGTATAGATAACTGGCTATAATGAATATAATCAGAATCCTTAAAAGATCTTCCATCTTAGTACAAACTGTCTTATGAGATTTCTTGGGATCAGGAAAATGTTGGTAGAGTATGTCTGGTGTCTTTATGTTATTGCATGAATCTCTAGTTTTAGCAGTAGTGAGGATGGGGAGATCTTGCACCTTTACTGTAAGTGCTTTAAAAAAATGAAAGTTCCTTTCATCTTGATGCACTTGTGGACCCCAACCAGTAAAACTCAAGTCTATATATAATAATGTTTTCTTCTAGCCAGTAATGAAAACTCAGAGTGTATACAGGAATGCCGTTACAAGCTCAGTTCACTAATCCAAAATAGTTGCTTCCATTTAATCCAGTTATCTGTACATGTATTTTTCCTTTTGTGACAACTGAGGGTATCTCTCTGGAGTGCAGTCAGGTTCCTACCATTGATATGCATATCTGAAAGGTCCGGAAGTTTTTAGTATTCCTCTAGCACTTATTTCACTTTTAATTGATACACATCTTAGGAATGAGAACATTCGTGGTTTCTTGTTTAGAGAACAGACAAAATGAAGGATTGAAAATTAAAGAAAAACAGAAGCACAGATTTCTTTATACCTTATTTGAGTGAATGTGTATGGTTCTTTGATCATATCAAAAGAAAACTGTTGATGACGTGCTGAAAAATAAAACAACATAACATATGGCTGAAAGCATATCAGCATAGTACTTCTGTTTTTACACCAACCTCTACAGAGTTTTTCTAAAGCACATTTGCTAATATTTTAGAAAATATATTGAAATGTTCAAGTTTTTGCTATATGCTGTTATGGCAGCTTTGGTAAAAACTATTTCTTTTAAGAGTCTACCATTGTTATACAAATTTTTTAACTTCTTTGACAATGAACTGCTTGCTGTGTAAATGGCAGAAAGTACTCATTGCAAGCCAAAAATTCATTGCATGAGTTTTAAACAAAGTATATGTCCTATACCATATTCCCAGGAATGGCTGACTACGTAAGCGCAAGACAAATTCAGACACTGTGATATTCCTGCAATCTTGGAAAGGTTTATGTGACAAACACCATATCTTAAGCTGGGTTTTTTCACATTCTTATGCTGGAGGTACTAATTCCTGTGAAAGTATGAAGACTGTTCCCAGTCACTGTGGTTAAGGATGTCTTTACCTGAAGCTGCAAGATATAGCAGGGATCTCTGAACTCTGTGTATAACAAGCCTCTGGTCTATGACTCAATACTATGGGTTTTATAATTTTATATTGTTCTCCCTAGTCTAAAGAACTTAATAAATAATTATGTACTGGGTGAAGTTCACAAACATATTACATTAACAGGCACTTTTTAGAATCTATCACCACACTAGCAGACTTTCAAAGACATGGCAGCCTCCAACAACAGGACTAAATTTAGATGAGAAGTTCATTTTGCATTACTGTCAACTTTAAATAAAGTTATGAAGTAGAAATATTTTATACATTTAATGAGAAGTGCCAATCTAAATAAATTATACATAATCATCTGCATTTAAATTCTTACTAGGAATAATATTTATTATAATGAATTATATTTCAGTAGAAGTATTTTTACAAATTTCAGTCTTGAATTTCAGAATAAGTCTAATTTTTTAAAAAGTAAATCCAATTTTATTTCCTCAGAAGATTTTAAAACATGGATGACTGGTCTTGTTGCTCTGTGCAGAACAGGGAACCAGAAGTGGCCAAACAGAATGATCTGTTTGTGGCAACATGGGGAGCTAATGACATAGCCTGGAAAAGAAACAGAGCATCCCAAAGATCCAGTGTCCCAGTGCAGTCCATGGCTGGAGACATTTTGCCATCTGACTGGAGAGTGTCTCTGGGGTTCAGTGTCTTTGATGTTCCCCTGCTGACTGCCTGTCCCCAGTCAGACACAGACTGGTGGCCAGGCTCCCAGAGACAAGGCTTGTCTCCCCAGAGACAAGGCTTTCCTCCATCTTCTCCTGGCTGCCTCCTGGACATGGCCCATGTGCAATCCCTCCCTCACGTGCTTCTGACAACCATTGTTGAGGCATAACAAAACTCATTGGCCCCTCACAACAAGCCAACAAAAAAACTTGAAACCCAAATCAAATAAAACAAAACAACAAAACAAAACAAAACTAGAAAAACATGGATGAGTATAATTAATCTTTAATTTCTCCATTGAGATGCAATTGCATAACAGCACAAGACAAAATGAGGTAATTGTTAAGCCATTCAGAGCTGCACTGCATGGCCATCCTGCAGTGAAATGAAGCAGAGAACAACCTCAGACAAACCACATGGGGAAGTTTAGGGAGACCTTGATATCCAAGCTACAGTTTAACTTTGACACTGACATTCACAAGCATCTCCATAGAAAGTACCATAGTGTCTTTAGTGACCACATACAGAGATCTATTTTCTCTAAGCTAAAAGACCATGCATCCACAGCAGTTGTTAAGAAGTTGAACAAAGGAGTGGTTTATATGACCAGATACAACATTTCTGTTTCTACTGAGAGCTCCTTAAGTGGTTCTATTTAGCAAGTTGAAAAATATTTACATTATTTCACCTAAAGGAGGTAAATTTTTGTATGTGAACTCATATGATTGCAGAAGAAGAGACATACCACTTATTCTCTGTTATATAGTTGTTGCACACACTCTCAAATATACTGTGGTGATACACAACACATCCAGTTTGGGCATGAAGATGAAGAAAGATTGTGTAATATTCACAGACTGCATGAAACTAAATGCTCATTTATAAATCATTTAGGCGCTTCCTTCATAGTCTTTTCCTCTGTTACTTTTAGTTCATTAATATGATTAGGTCTCTGCCCATGTCTTTTCTTCTCTTCTGAATGTGGTATATTTTCATATGTGCAGTGCCAAAATTGCCTGGTTTTAATGTTCTAATGCAGGATCGCACTTTGCCTCCTGACTTGCCCACTTATCCACTTTGAGCTAATGTTAGTAAACATCCCTTAGAAACAATCGCTTTTAATCTTGTCAGAGATGGCTGTGTTGTGAGGGTGAAAATTAGTTATTAGCTTAGCTTTTCATCCATGCATAATAGGATGTTAAAATCAGAGATGTTTGCTTGGGGCCATGAGAGGCATCTCACTCTGAGCTTACAAGTTTGAATTTATAAAATGCAACATATTTAAAATAAACAAGCAGAAAGCAAATGCCAGTTTAAAATTAGAAAAATCTGTTTTGTGTACTTTTGTCTTTGTTCAAGGCATCTTTTTGATTGCAGAAAAAGAAGAAAAGTAAGCTGTATATTTGCTGGTTTTTATCTCTCTTCCACCTTTGTTATAATAGATAATCTACAGAAAAAAACTATGCCATGTGCTTCTCATAGTGAAGACTTTCCCCCTGAGTGGGCTTCCCATCATCTTGGTTCTTCAGAATTAATCATCCTATGTCCTCATGCTGTATCTTATCAAATTAAGCTCTTAAAAATTAAAAATATCAAGACAAAATCAGACTGAATACCAAAAAAAAAAAAAAAAAAAAAAAAGAAAACCCAAAACAATAATGACAAAATCACTTTTCACCTGTACTGCAAAGTAAAACTGATGTAATTTGTAGATTTCCCCTTCATTCTGCACAGAAGCATCTGTGGCAGCATGGGAACCCAGGATCCCTCTCTGCAAATACCTACAGAGCACTAACTTCTTGTTTCCTTTGTCTCTTATTCCACTTGTGCTAAATCGGAGCAAAGGATGTTGAGCAGGTGATGGTTCCCTTAGGACTATCTATGTTAGAATCATGGTAATTGGCAATGAAAGCAATCAGTAAGTTCAGGCACTTTCAGAGAGACCTCTCAATGTCTCAGTGCTCTCCTTTGTCATCTCCAGCACCTGCATAGCAAAAATGACTACCACAGAAACACAGGTAGGCATCATGGTTCTGAATGGATAAATAATGCAAACTGCAGAGTTGTATACCAGTCTGCTAGATGACAGGCTTGAGTCTTTGGATTGCCTACCAAGTGTTGATGAAAAGCCACACAGATTCTTAATTCAGAAACTCCAATTTTTCCTCTGTTCCTGTGTTCATTTTCTTTATCAGCAGGGGATGGCTTACACTTTCATAACTGATTAACATTTTAAAACTGTGGGACCACTTTGTGTGGCATTTCAAATTATTTAACTCTTTATCTCTTTGCTGAGCACTTCTTTCGTTGGTTGGTTGGTTGGGTTTTGGGAGGTTTCTTTCTGCTTTTTGTTTTGTTTTGTTTTTGGAATACAGGTTGTGCCAGCATGTCAACACTTCCAGAAAGTGTTTTGCATTGTGCAGAAGATATTGGGGATTTCAGTTAGATTAACTAAATTTGGGCGGTACAAACAAGTGGAAGTTTACAAGTTTTCACCTCATTGTCTAACCTCCCCACATAAGTGGAGGAAACAGCCTTGCCATAAGGCTTTGAGAAACCAAATAGATTTCTTAATCCTCTTGATGTCCTGTTTGTCCTCAAAATAACGTTTTCAATTGGCTGTTTGAAATCAACAGGACCTATCCTTTTTCGCTTAATCTTTTTTTTCTTGTTTTGCCTTCCCTCACATGTGATGTATGGGCAAAGTGAGGACTTACTGGTACACAAAGAGCAGTCTTCCAACTCTGATTTTTCTCTCAGCCAATTGAAATTCATCCTAGAGCATGAGGAATACTATTCACTTAAATACGATACTTGAAGGCATTTTTCCATGTCCACAGTCAAACATCTAGCTGCAAGGTACAGAGAATCGTCTGCAGCTGAGGAACATTATTAAACAATGGCTACAGACTTGTATTTAGCCCACTCACAGTGGCTGCCATCTGTAAATTAAAAAGGCCAACATCTGTTGAAGTTCAGTAATTGAATTAATAAGATGGCTAAAGATATATCAAAAGGTATCAGTTCCAAGGTCATTTGAGTAAGGACAATCCCTACTGACCTTGGTGGGACTTGCATTTGAGTCTCGTGACTCCAAGCATGGATGTGGACATTACTCTCCACCACTGTTCTGCCGTGTTCAACTGGATACTCAACACTGTAAATATTAGTTTATTTTTTCTTTTTACTATATTTCAGCAAACAGTAGTCAGTTTATAACAGGACAGTCTAGGACAGTTTTCCTACCTCCTTACAGTTAAGAGTGCACAGACAAAACTATGTTTCTGGTTTTCTACAATATATTGTGATGAAAAGCTGGGCATAGGTATCCTCTTTTCTAGGTTGTCAGTTTTAAGAATTCAGAAAAGATATGAATGGCCCAGTAGTGAAGGACAAGAAAGAAGAAAAGACAAAGATACATTTTGTCTGCATTTGAAGATGGAGTATTCATTTCCAAACCTACCTTTCTTCTAACTTTTACTGCTTTCCCTTTCTAATTCTGCTTTAGGTGAGATTCATTCCCCTATTCCCAGATTTTCCCACAGGATTCCTTGGGTTGGAGATTTCTGTTAGTTCCGTCCCTGCATTCAGTCACAGGAGCATTGATTTTAGAGTGTATTCCTGTGAGTGATTGGTAATGACCTGCTACCACTCTTTGGCACAGGTTAACCAATAGAAATGGTAAAGAGAAATTCTTTACAGTCATGCCAATAGAAAAATTAAAATGGAAAATGCAAAACACTATGGAGAACTAATCAGGAATGTATTTAATGTTCTCAAAGCTCACATGTGCTTCCTGAAACTGTAACTGTTTTGAAATTAGTATTAGAAAGAAATCTCCTTCAATTTTACTCTTTTCCCTGTAGGAAATAGACGACACAGGACATTTCAATCACTTGTCTTTGTGACATTAAATAGCGTCAAGCAAGAGCAAGAGGAAATGGAAAAATTGTGCTAGTAGCATTGGAAAAGCTGGTGCCTTAAAAAGTCTTGCAATATCTGAAAATCATGATTATTTCTGAAAAGACTAGTTGTTCATTATTTTGTCTTATAATTAGTATTCCGAAATATTTTCCTTGCAAAAATTAGTAGCTTTTTTTGACAATGGATTAACAGGTGCAAACAGCACATTTTAAGGTTTGGAGGCAGGTAATTTACAGCTTTTTGTAGGGGAAATGAAACCAGAGGAAAGAAAAGTTGGAATGCTTCATCTACATTTCTTCACCCTTTCTTTGAAGTTTCCTGTTAATATTCAGGAACAATTTCCCTTTTCTAATGTCCTTCCACTAATCGTATTTTATTTATCTTGGTTTCCCATTGTAAATAAAAGGTAAGAAACATGCCAGTTCCCTTTGATCATGGTTCTGTTCTTTTCCCCAACAAAACTTACACACAGAGAGTTTTTGTTTTTTTCTTTCTTTCAGAGGTGAAAAGCATTCCTCATTAGGAAGAGCAGATGCATCCTATCATAAAGAGTTGAGGGTTATAGATTCTTTCAAGTAGTTTCCTTTCGCTCCAGGTAGAAATTGTTTAATCCCCAAGATTTGTCAGTGTTCATGTATTTAGAATATATTGTCACTGGAAGCTTCAGGCAAACCATGTGTAAAAACAGAAAAAGATATTAAAGCATAAAAACTAATGAGGACACAGTGCAAGTATTTCTCATAACCATTGCCCAGAGTACTTACTTCCTCAGGGGAGTCAGACTACAGTAGTTGCACCAGGAAAAGAGGCATGCTACAGGTGGGTTGCAGCAGTCTCCCTTCATCCCTGTATAGAACAGAAACACAAAACCCAACAAAAATTCTTCCTTTACCTTTTTGATAATTCTAATTTGTTTGAAAAAAGATAATAATCCATATTCCATTTCATGCTGATTCATATTTTGAAAGTTTTTTCTAAACTCCTTTAACTTTTCAATTTAAACATATTTTCTGGGGACATATATATCAATTATTTTGAAAGTTTACAAAAACCAACAGTGAAAATATTTCAGGCATTTAATAAACAGAGGACTGAAACAATACACAGAAATTACTTGTCATACAAGATCTTGAAACAAGGGAAGTGTTGTACTCTAGTCAGAAATGTTTTCTTGAAGTCTGCGTATATCCCCTTTCCTTTCCTTGTGAAGTTTTAAAGTTACACACACACATACACTTGCTTGAAGCCCTATGAAACTGAAATGTCAAGTGAGAGTTGCTTTATATCATGTTCTGTCAATCAAAGTAAGCCAGGCTTTATGCATCTGTTGCTAGTATATTGGCACTTTTTGAAGAGTGTTTTGGAAGGAGCGAGAATAAATAAAGATCCTTCAGGCACTTTCTCATTTATGGATGAGGAATCAAAGCAGTCTGAAACTTCATTTTCAGCCTGATACCCTGAAGATTGTTGGCTGATAATTCTGGATGGAACAGCTTATCGGGGAGGATTAGGGAGAACACTGACTTCCTATTACTGCTGGCTTCAGCCTATTCAGCTGGGCAGACTGTCACACATTATCTGTGCCTTTACATATGTCACTAATCTTATCTATATCTTTTCAGCTCCTTCTGTTGGAGCTGTGGTTTCCTGTGACTAAATCTCCCATTTCTTCATTACACCAGCTGTATAGGCATTAGCCTTCTCTAACAGCCTTTCTGCACCATGTCATCCAGTAATGGCTAGTAATGCAAAGGTATGAGAAGGTAATGGCTGTGCTTTATCTCAGATCTTACAGGCCTCACATCAATATATTAACTGCACACCTCCCTTCCCACCAGCATACTCCATTTCCCTCCCAATGTTTTTGACCAAATCCACTTGATAAAATAAAATCACCCCAACAACAGAGTATCTCTGCAATCTTTAAAAATAATGGAAGCAGGTAATTTGGGGGCAGGTTTATATGCTGGAAGGGTCAAAAGTAGTTTGTAACTAGGAGAACCAAAACATCAGCACCTGAACTAATCTGGAGCTTCTGCCATTGCTAAATGATGTTACAAATTTTGTGGTGTTCATCACTAGGACAATATAGCACAAAAGAAAGAAGTCTTGGAGTCTTCTGAGAGTCCCTGTCCTTTTTAAATTTCACAGGGAAGCCCCTTTCCCACGGCAGCTCTAAAATACTTACCTGGCTTCATCTGGCTCCCTACTTGCCAGGTGAGTTCCATCCTTTCTCTGCTATTCTGCTTTTGACTTTCAGCCACACCTCCACTCTGGTGTCCTCTTTCCTTTCTAATCAATTTTCTGCTGTTTCTTCATCTCCCTCGGCCATTTTATACTTCCTCATTCCCCGTTACTGTAATAAAAATGACAATAAATGAATTTTTAAAAGTGAAGAAAATGAAACCACTGAGACACTACTTACTACTTTACCCTTTTATTATCCCACTAACTGTTTTTGACTGTAAGGTCTTTTGGAAAGGGACTGGTCTTGTTATGTGTTTTCCTTATACACATCAGAAGGAAAATGGTAACTCAGTCCTTATCTTAAAGACTTTTTTGGATACCATCAGAACGCAAGCTAGAAAAACACATCATTGACCTCTGACTACCAGCTTTTGCAACAATACTATCTGACACTTTATTTCTAATTAGTAACTCAGCCAGCTTCTTATATAATTAATTTTAATTACATTTAAGTATAATTTAAATTATTTTAAAGCAGTAAAATTTTCCTTCCTGTTTTTGCTGCCCTCACATTTTGTTTTACTTTAAATTGCCAAGTTATTAGGGATCTGTATCTTGTCTGTTCTCCTGAGGTTAGAACAATAAGCTTTATCTGAAACTGACAAACATAATTTCTCCTCTTCATAAATGAATGCCTTCAATGTAATGGTTTCCCCACCCTACCACCACAAGTCCAGTCAAGGCCACGTCACTTAACACAGACACATTTTTTATTCAGTGACAAGCAGAAGCAAGACGAAGTGTAATGTCTATCCCAGAGCTATACAATTATTGCTGAATTATATAGATGAGACTGAGAGTTATGTTAGCTTCAGCATTGATGGCAACTGTAGGAAATGATGTCTTGCAGCAATGGAAGATTTTCTTGACTATTCTCATTCTTTCAGAGATTTAGAAAAATCTCACTGTGGACCCTGCAAGAACTTCTGGTTTTCAGCCTACACAAGGCATTCATGGTCTCTTAAAGATGGAAGTAAGGATTTAATTTCAGATGCGCCCATGGAAGTTGTTTCCACTCTTCTAATCTAGTTGACTTGTTCTTCCCTATAGTCTTGTACACAGCCTTTTTCAACAAACACTAGGATCAACTGAGTATTTTGTGTACAGTTCATTTTGCCCATACAAAATGAACTGTATACCAAATTATGCATTTCACAAATTGGACAAGGCTGTTTCTCAACTCAGAGAATCCAATGTTTTATCAGGTGCACCTGAACCCCTTTATGATACACACAATATGAAGAGATATATAAAGAATCTCTTAAATACTTAATTTATAGTCAGGCCTTGTCTGAGTATGTGTCATCTATGAAAAGACAGCACGGAGCATGCGGACTTGTCATTAGCCCGAGGTAACACAGGTTGTGACTTCTAATTCTGTTCTCAGCCCTGCTACAGAGTTAGTACATGACCTTGCACAAATGACTTAACCTTTATATGACTAATTTTATCCATCTATAAAATGGGGATAGTAAAATTTTTAGCTACACACAGCAGGATGATGAGAATTAATTAATGCTATTGAAAACCCTGAGAAAGAACACTTTATATACAGGGCCTAATTCCACAAGTATTCACTCCATGACTCTGTCTTGAGCAGCTACTTCCCTAAGCAAAATTACTGTAAAAACCTAGCATCTGGATTTATTAGCATTGTTCAGATTCACTGTGCTGAGATATGAAGCTCCCCCAAAACACTCTAGAGAATCAACACAAAAGAAAACTCAAGTGATTCATTACTGATATTAGTTGAACATCCATATACAAAGTGTATAATCAACCATGTTTGTGCATTCAGAATTTCATAGCAGGGGCTCCAAGTGGCAAATGCAAAAATTGACATCTGACTATGAGTGTCTGTCCGTGTTCCTGGAGCTGCAAGCAACAGGCAGGTGAGCAAATGCCCACGTGCGTGTGTGAGAGAAAGTGCACACTGTTCATGTAGCTCTTCAGCTTCCCTTTTTTCATGACTTGACCCTAAAACTTCACTTCTTCTGGATTGTGGATTAATTTTCCAAAAACAAAACCAATGAGATTTTTATTAGAAAACTTAAGTTGGAAATGTTGTTATCATGTCACCTACCAATAACTGGAACTTTATGGGATATGACTATTAAAAAACACAGCAAAAAGAGCTAGCTAGTATCTCTGTCTAGTAGTTGGGATGAGGGGGGAACAATGGAGCACAGGCAACCAACCTCACTTCTCTCTGGCACTAGCATGCTGATTTACACTGGGCAGCCCAAATCAGTTCTAATCCAATTTCAATTCCTACATATTGAGACATAAAGAAATCCTTATATGATATAGAACAACCAGTCTTCCATATTCTGATCTGTTGTTTTACTTAGGCATGCATGGATTTGGTCAAAACAATTACTATATTTCTTTCTACCATTAAGGCAGAATTTTCAAGTTACTATGATTGTTGCAAACTTCATCAGATGAACAATATATTCATATTCAAACCTGGAGATCAGTCCAAAATTACAGAACTGTCAAGAAGGCAAAAAGAACCAATCTTGTCTGTAAGTATCAGTAATACAATTGTCTTATCCTAGACTAGCAACAAACCAAGAGCTTTAAGGTTCAAGTTCATGTGTGGTGTAACCTGAAGTACTCCATGGCAGACCCTAACTCAAGTGCACTTTCAAATTAACCTCAGAAGATTCTTCATCATAAGGAAAAATGAATTCTTTATGCAATGGAAGTGATTAACCTTGAACCTTCAAAGTCAAGATGATCAGAAGGTGTGTGTGGGGGAGGGATTCTGCAATCTCCAAGGTGTTTGGAAACTGATACATTATTGAGAAAATAAACAAAATAAATACAACTCTCTCCTTAGTCTGTTGCTGCAAGACATTCCAGTATATTTTGCTGTAAAAACCTTTTCTCTTTTAAATGATCAAAGCAGCATGTGATCCAATCAGTTAAACAACTGCAACAAGCCAGAACAACACAAATACACTTAAATGTCCTGTTTACTAAAGATGTTCATTGAAGATAATGATTCAGAGGGCCCAGGAGATTTGGAGAAAAATAAGTAAATAGAAATTAAACCCAGCTTAATGATGCCTAGGACAAAGTGTGTAGGGTGGAGGAGAGTGGTGGTAATTGAGGAAAATGCTCAGTGCAGGTAGCTCTGGGTGCAGCTGCAGTAGGACCTCCAGATTGAGCTCTGGTGGGGGAGACCCCTGGGAACTGCTGACTCTTTCCCTAACAAAGGGCTCAGGGACCTGTGGCCTGGCCAAGTGGGTGGACACCAAGATACAGCAGGAGCAGATGAGTCCCAGGTTTTCCTTTCCTTAGGCTGTGAGGGTATAAAAGCCCCAGGGAATCCTTTGTTCAGGGTCTGTTCAGAGGGACCCATCTCAAGCTGTTGTTTTTTAATATAGTTATTGCACCATGATTAAATTATTTTAAGGATCAAGATGTCTGAGACTCTGCCATGGAAGTCTGTGGTCAGGAAACCTCTTTGGGCTACGTGAGTATAGGGGTTGTAGCTGCGAAGGGGCCTCAGCCCCAGATCAGGTAGTATGGGAGTGAGTTCCAGAGTGGTTCCTGCATGGTCGGACAGGGAAGTTTCCGTAAGAGTAGTGACACTTTCATCTTTTGTCTTTTATTAGAGCTAAGAAAAATTTTACACTGCAAAAATAATTTTGCAGTTTACAGATTTAAATTAATATAAGCACAGCAGAAGAATATGACAGAAAGAACCAAACACTGACAAAATAGCTTACCTTTAAGCATACCTTCCCCTGGGTCAGGGAGAAAAAATGTGCTTTTTTGGAAAAATGAAATAATAACAAACTAATAGTAATAATAATGCAACACAGATTATTTCTATAAGAAACAAGTAAAGTTAAGCCATAAATAAATAAATGCAAGGTATTCTTGGGATGTTTTGGCTTTGCATGTTTGTTGGGACAGTTTTTTTGATAAAATAACCAAGGCATATAATTTCATTGACTAATTCCTTCTCTGCCTTCTTTATTTATTGTCTGTCTGGGATTGTTTATTTCCTGTATCCCTTGACCCGTTTCAAGAAAGGACTTAAGGAGGTGTTGATTATTAAGTCAGATGAATTTTTCAATTGACTCACATAAAACATATACAGAAGCTTTTCAGATGTGGGGTCATCTGTAAGGACCTCCCAAGGATGCACTCACCTGCTGGTCTTGCATTAAATTCCACTGTTCCCAGTTTATCATGCCGTAGCCTAGGCTAGTCTTCACGGCCATTCACAGAGTCACTCAACCTCAAAGTGGCTTTTTTTCTGGTAATATCCAGGAGCCATACTGCCACCAAAGAAAACACTGCAGCTCTAGAAATTCCCCCTTTTCCTAAACACACTCTTCAGGAGAGCTGTTCTTCTCTTCTTATCCTTCCATTGCCCAGGTTGGTTTGCAGTCTTACCTCCTGTATAAACCTGACTTTTAAAATGTAGCCTTTAAAGTGTCAGGAAACTCAACAATTTTGTGCATGCTAATAGCACTCAGAAGACTTTTCACATCATGAAGCTTATAACATGGACCTGGCTTGTCTCTCCCTAGGTCAGCTTCATTTTTAAAACTTCATTATTAAAACCTGTAATAATTTTAAAGGGGTTTTCCTGTTCACTTCAGTCCTGATGTAGTCATAGAAGTAAGTCTATTGTAATATGCTGGCATGCAGTTGATGGGAGGATATGTTGTTTTTAATACCCTGAGGTGTATTCTGACATGCTTCCCATGTCACATAGTGAACCAGAGAATACAGGTGTTGCTTAGCCTGTTTTTTTCTTAGAATAACATTTTCTTAAGTTACAGTCAGTCTTAGTGAAAGTTAGTTTATCTGAAGTGATCATTCATATATGTACATGTACCTTGAATTGAAAATTAGTAAGACATATTTCTGTATCATTAGATACCTATTTTCAAATGTCTAATTTTGATAAGTTGGGCTTATTTCTCTTATCATGAGTCAAATAACAGGATTACTGAGGGTGGAACAAGACAAAGATGATTCATCCCACCTGAGGTCTCCTCATGCAGTTTGTAAGCATTTGATTTTTATAGAGGACATTAATTAAATACATGCATCTGAATGAATGAGTGAGTAAGAGACCCTGTGCTCAAGTGCTTGGATATACTATACTGGGAACTAACACTTAACTATGTTGGCTAGGAAAGATGTTTTTTCACACTTAGTGCTTCTGGATGTATCTAGAAATGCGGCCTGCATCTATCCTAGAAAATGCCAACAATGCTGGAGTGATCCCAACTCCAGGATCCTGTTGTCATTGACAGTAAAATATTAGAATATTGTCAACAGACACAAATGACCAATAATAAAGCACTCAACACAACAGATCAATACTTAAAAGCTGCCTTCTAGTATCTCCATCTGGTAACTTACTAACTGGTACCATAGGGTTTGTGTACACACTTTAATCATCTTCCAAAATGTTTAGATAGGCATTTTTTTCCACACTATCTATACATTAAAAAAATAAAGAAAAAAAAAAAAAAAAAAAAAAACAAAAAAGGAAGGTAGAGGACTTTTTCCTGCCTCTTCTTAATTTGTAGATTTCAGAAGTCACATTTCTGAAGACAGGAGGGGGTGTTTGCCTGAAAAAGTCTGTGTATTCACAATTAAATCCTCTAAAAATATGTATTTTCAGATTCAGTATCACATTTTTTTACTACTCACCAATACTGGAGGTAAAGGAGTATAATGTTTTGTATTTTGCAAAAAAGGGTGATGCTATTCTGTTAAATCCATGCTGTATTTCCTATCAGAATGTAACAATGTGCAGGATTTCTTATTAAAAAAGCAATCTTTAAAGTGATCTGCTGGACTTCTTCTCTCAAGAAACCCGTCTAAGAAGGCTATCTATCCCCCAATAAAACCTTTTCTAGCCTACGGGAAAATACAGTCACTTCCTATAAAGAGATCAGGAAATTATGTAGTCAGACTTGTGGTGAAATTTCTATTGTGGAAAACAATCTAATTGAATGACGGTTTAGGTCTGAAAACTTAACAGTTGTATATTCCACTGTTTAGATATTTTTAAAAATTGCCAAAAATATGTATTCTACTCATCATAATGCAGTTAAGGTGCTTGCAATAAGGATTAACTATGCAGGTGTATCTACAAGTCCTAGTACATTGGGAAAAGTTTCACCAGAAGCAAACAGCCCAACACCCTGTATGAGGACATTGCATGCTCTCAAATCAGGGCTCAGTAGAGATAGCAAAACTTCTACATGTGAGTAAATGAATCCTCTAAAATTACAAGGATTATTAAGATAATATTTATATACTACATCCTCCTACTTGCATTTTTTTTACTTAATATCAGGAAGGCTAGACAGTCTCCTCTGTCGTTGGAATCATATGCACAGGGAAGGAATTAAGCTATGTGTTCTAAGGAGCATTAATCTATGCAAAATACTAATATGTCTTTGAAGTAAAGCAATAAAACAGAACACCACAGATATCAATTTGAAATATAGATTTGCTTTAACTGCGGAATAATTGTTAATTCGGGAAATAAACATAAAATATGTAGAATCTTGCAAATTCATGACTATATTTTCATAGGCAGAAATGCCATGACTAAAAAAAAAAAAAAAAAAAGAGAAAAAAAAAAAAGGAAAAAAAAAAAAGAAAGATGCAGTAGGCTTGGTGAATTTTGTTGAGTGTTTGATGAGTTTACAGAACTTTTATCTTAGCACTTACTACAGTTTGACACTGGTGAATAATTTGCAATGAATATTTCATCAGACACATGTTGCCTTCTTTTTGCAAATAGCTCATAGTTTTTCAGATTCATTTGTTATCTGAAATAATTTTTCTGAAGTAACCATATAGATTAATGCAAAACCAATATGCAAGTATTTGACAACTTAGTTAGACTGATTAGTTGTGATGAGCCAGATAAGTCACAAGGTATTCTTTCTATTCAGGCAGTAGAACAACAAGCATATACTTCTGAAAGAAATACTTACACATGGAACTATGACATCTAGTTTTTAGTGAATACCTCTGCATGTGATAGGGAAGCATGTTTCTATGACCATTTGTGCCAGTAAAAGACAATCATACAAATGTCTGTAGAAAGCAAACACAAAAGGGGATTGTCATTATCACATAGCCAACGCCATATACGATCTCATTTTTAGACAGGCAAATGAATTAACAATATGCTGTTGGTACGGCAGATAAGTGACGCTGAGGTCACAAAGACAATCCCAGGGACAGATATTTGCATATTATTTGTCTATGTCCCCTTTTTGTAATTGTTTGATGCTGTTGGGTACCTTTTGTTAAGAGAAAAAATAGCTCCTAAGCAGTAGCAAAGTAGGCTGATGACAGTAGCAACAGCCATTCAATAGTCGTCCTCAAAATTGATTTTGTTCCATGCTGTGCTGTCTAACCATTGTCCTCAGGGTTCCTGGAGGAGGTGAAAATCACTTCTCACTTTGTAATATACTTCTTCTATGACGGCTAAAAGGAGCTGTGTCAGAGGAGCTGTTGTGGGGGCTTTACATAAGTGGAAGATCCTTTTAACCAAGGAAATCTTACATAACAGTGTCCAATTAGTTTATATCATTTTAACCTACTGGATGCAAAATTAAAGTAATTGAGCTTAGAAGCTAGCATCAGTTTTCACAGAACAGTAACCTACTGAATTATCTACAATATTAGTAATTTTTCCCTTCCTGCCACATTTATTAAGCAACAGATGCAAAGTGGACAGTCACCATTGTTCTCTTTACATGGACTGGCCTCTCAGTCAGTCACACCTTATACCTAACAGCCAGTGTGTTTTGCCCATATTGGAAATGGTGAACACCACAGAGTATGCTGTAATGAGCCAGCTGCGCATAAACAGAGATAAGAAATACAGAGATACCATAGTCAGCTGCACCTGAATTTTATCTAGACACTTGCCAAAACTGGTTTTGCTAGTACTGTTTTTCCCCACATTACACTAAAAGCATGTGACTTTCACATGTGTTCAGTCCAGAGAGTAAAAGTATGACAACAGCAGGTGCTAGTATTAATACATTTCAAAAATCCATTGTTGGCAGAAGTACAAGCATCTTGATTTACAGAGGTATTTGAAGTACTGTCATTTGATTTCAGTGGGAATTCAGTACCTGACCTGTTTAGGCATTTAGATAAATCTTACTAAACACCCATCTTCACCTCTGGGCAGCAAAATAGCTCTGTGTGTTTGATTTATAGCATTTAAAAGAGGTTGCTGAGGCTTTAACTCAAATCTGCCAGCACATTAAATACAGATGCTAGGCAGCATAAGACTCTGCAAAATAGTTAGAAAGTATTAGCTAACATATGCTATTACCTTAAATCTTTACCTCCAGGGGTTCTTGGAGGGTAAAAGAATTTTACCTCTCCATGAAAGTGGCAAAACCAAGATTAGGTTGTCCAAGAGAAGGAAACAGAAACCATAAAATCTTTTCTCAGCCATACCAAACCCAGTGGTTCTCTTGCCTGTAACTGAACTCCACTATTAAGCATATGGTTGAATAAATATTAGCCAAACTTGAGCATGTTATGATTATTTGGGGATTTCTCATTAATGACTATTGTGCAGACCACCCAGCCGCATAGACAAAGTGTGTAGATCTGAAAATATCCCTGTGTATAGTGAAATTGTAGTCATTAGGACCACAACAGAATACCATTTCCCTAGCACTGGCTACACACCCAGTAAGTCCCTCATTCCCCTGGTAAGGAGAATGGCTTTCAATTAATTCCTCAAAAAGGGAGAAAAAATAAGAAAATAAAGAAGCAGCTGCAATGTGCACATGGCATAAGCAGTTTACTAAGGCACTACAGTGCAGTGTCATGCAGGCTGTTAAAGGAAATCTGGTACTTCCGTGATAATGTGTATATTCATTCAGTATAAATGACTAAGTTAAAAAAAAAAAAGTACAAGGAATCATGGTTGCAAGGCCGGACTTGCTTTGATTAACTACACTAGTATAATGAAATTCAACAGAGCAATCACTGAAACATTGAGCTCCAAATGTAAATCTTCTCGAACTCTGAAAAAAACATGTTAGGCAATGAGAGGGGGTATAGAATACAGCTATATTTCATGTAATGAAAGTGGAAGCAGTTGGAAAGAAAAGGGAATGTTAAGAAGGTGTTATGCTGTGTTTGGCAAGAATGAGTAATTCTGAATATGTCAGTCATGATAATCCAACAAATTTGTATTCAAAAGGTCAATAGAAGCATTTCCTATAGTAGTACAATAGTTACGTCAAATACAAAATAAACATTTATAAGACATTTTCAAGTATTAATACGGTACCATAATGTGTCTTGGGGAATTAATCTCAAGTTTAAATTAAGGGCATAGGTTGAACAATGTAACAGAATTTTATTTAAAATGTACTGATATAACCCACGGCACTTTCATTTCAGCAAGACTATCATGCTGAATTTCCATATCTCAGGCTTGTCTTAACTACAGAGATGAAAGGTGTCTTTTTTTACTGAGAGGTAGAATGTGCTCTGTCTTTGGAAAACCTACTGTTCCACTACGAGCATGATGATGTCCTCATATGGTTACTGGTCATGCATCTGGACCATCGTGCATACTAAGGTATGTAATTTTTCCAAGGAAGCTTACCTGCCAAGTGCCATTAATGCAAATAAAAGATAACCTACACCAGTGGGAAACTTACACCTGTGGAATTTTTCTCAATAGACAAGTCAAAATGCCACAGATTTTCTAGATGTCAAAATTTCCCTGCTGTTCTCTCCCTTTTGCATGTGCAGTTGATTACAGTCTGAGACAACAGTTTTTTCAGTGATGACTAGAATTTCTGTGAGCATAAAATGTAGAACATGGGCAAATGAACAACAGGAAGGAAGATCTTTTCCTTCTACTGTTGTTTGCCCAGAGAATTTAATGGGGAGAGGCCAGAGGGCAAAAATTTTGGTGAAGAACTCTACAGTCTCTGTGAGAGAGAGTAAGGTTGAAGGTGGCAATGCTGGTTGTTGGGATACTGTCCTCCAGGCTGCATGTGGCCAGGGGTAGGGAGTCCCTGGAGGACATACCACAGAAACACAGCACTGGGGAAGCATCTTGGTCATTTTCTGGTACTTCTTCCTGCATTAAGAGAGGGAGAGAGTTCCTCTATTCCTCTCTTCCAGCCTTTACACCACCAAGTTAAAATATTTGGCTTGCCATGGAAGGAATGTACTCTATTACATACATGTTACTTATAGACTAGAGATTAACTCATGTAAAGAGATTTGATGTTACTGCTATAGGCATGGTCAGATTCAACTTTCTCCAAGTCAGTGAAGCTCTGCCCACACACATTGGATCTAAATAGAACCGACTGCATTCAGCACCCAAGTATTCAAATTAATGTTGAGCTTGGTAGACTGAAAGTGCTCACTTAAAGCAGTCACACAGAACATTACAAAAGTCACTGTAAAATCCATACGGTAAACCTTGGTGTTCCAGACTGCTTTTGTACAATATTACAGCACGTGCTATAAAACAGGACTCGTAACCTACAGATTTCTTCAAAATTATTCTGTTCAAAGAAGTGAAAGACTGAACAAAAATATTCTTTCACCAATAGAATACTGCATTTCATGCAACAAGCCATAGCTCTCACAGCTGTTGTGAAGATTACACATTATTAATTTGGAGGTGTATGTGCATATTTAACTTAGAAGGTTCAATAGCCTTTGTCATGGCTCAAAGGTCTTAGTATCACATCAACAGGAGGCCTCACACAGTGAGTAGAGCGAGAGTTGGGACAGAGTCAGAATTCCTTAATCGAGTTTCAGGGATTAGGAGGTGATGAGACTCTAATGGAAAGGAAGGATGATTCTTTTGGATTATTATTTTCCTAACAATAAATAATCTTTTTACAATGAAATACCATAATCGACTCAAGGGACAAAAATAAAATATTTTAACTTGTTTGGAAATCACAGTGAACCTCCAAGGCCCCGTGTCCTTAGATAGACACTGAAATCCATGTTGGAACACCAACATAAATATCCTGATCAAAGTTACTCATTCACTGTTGCCATCAATTTCTTTAAAAGCACCGTTTAGTAAATGGAAAACACACTGCTTACTCTCCTAAAATGTTTTCTACTATGACTGTAAATTTCTCATTTGTTTTTTCTTCTTACCAATTATCCTAGTCAATAGGGAGCTTGAGACTGAAGAGAACTAAACAACTCTTCTCCCAAACCTCTGCAGACAGAGTTGTACAACTTCACAAATAGGCAGAAAAATGAACTTACTTTGACAGTATCTTTTCCTTAGAAAAATTTGTAATATGGCACTGGCTACAAAATTATCCATATCAATATGCTAATTTCAGTAGCATCACTGATTGCAAAATATTAGAAAAATTAAACACAATTTTGTCTGTTGCACACTTTGAAGGACAGATATTCTATATCACATGGAATTTTAAGAAGGTTGTCCAAAGTTTCCTTGACCACCAAATGTCCTCTGACTTTTGGGACTGCTGTGTGCATGTGTTGCCTTCCCATGAGCTGAAAAACAGTTGGAGAAAATTCCCCAGGACTGGGAAAATAAGACGATCAAGTAATTCTTATACAGACTGAGCGATAGGCAGCTCTCCTCAATGCAATGTTTAAGAATGTGTCTAAGTAAGAGAATAAAGCATGGAGGTAAGTACTTTGCATGGTTTGTAAATACCACAAGGAGGGTAGGAAGACACGGTTCCTTTTGTTTCACTCAAATGTTTCCAGGGGCGTGTGAATGTTATTTATTAGAAATGAAGCAAACCAACAAGACCAGGCTGTTTTAAAACTTGATTAGTCTGCTACTAAACTCTAAAGGATTTCCAAACCTGCCTCTAATTTTTATAAATGGTAGCATGTGATGAAATTGAGCTGCCTACATCCTAACCACAGAGCTGAGTCAGAACGTACATCACGTGCCTTCTGCCAGAGAGGGAGGCTGGGACCACGCACAGGGAGTCTGCCCAGCCCTTACTGCAGTCGTGTGTCCTGCAGAGACCTCTCCTGGCAGAGCTCAGGAAGTCATGCTGGGTTCCTCTCCTTGGCCACCGTGAGCCTCTACAGACTCAAATCTTCTGATTGCTGAAAGACAGACAAGCCTTGGAATTTTGTTGTTGTTGTTGGTTTTTTTTGGTATTGTTTTTGGAGTTTTTGTTTTGTTTTGGGTTTTTGGGTTGGTTTTTTGTTGTTTTTTTGGTGTTTTTTTTTGTTTGTTTGGTTGTTTTTTTTTTTTTGTCTTGTTTAGTTTCTGGTTTGGGTTTTTCGGGGGGGATTTTGGGGGTTTTTTGTTTCGTTTTGTTTTTGTTTTTTGGGTTTTTTTTGGGGGGGGGGTTGTTTGTTTTTTGGGGGTTTTTTTGTTGGTTTTTTTTTGGTCGGGGGGGGGAGGTGACCCGTTTTTCCCAGCTCTCCTATGGAGCTATTTATACAAAATCACAATGGTTGCTTTATTTCTGATGGTAGTTGGTGTTAATGGAAAACTGTATGTTGCAAGCTTCCATAAATCCATCATATGCTGCCCTGTCAGGTAGGTAGATTATGTCTGATACATTCTTTGGCATATACCCCAACCAGTGAAGATTAAAAATGTATCAATATTCCAAAATTTAAAAAATACGTAAGGAAATTTAGATCAGAGGATTGCAACATTATTGAGGTAGAGCACAGCTGAATTAGTGCTTTCCAATTTTATACTCACAGCAGATTTAAAAAGTGGGAAAAAATGTCCCAGAAGAATAAAATACCTGTGATAAAACTTCAAGAGCCCAATGGTGAAATAACCTTACATCAGGCACCAATTTATGGGGTAAATTTTAGAATACATATTAGGGGGAAAAAAATTAGCCTGAGAGATTTAAGTAAGTAACACTGTCTTCTGCCAGTAATACTGCTGTATATGCCACGGTTCCCCTGAGTGATTATGCCAATATCTGTGGCATTGGGATTGGTCACCTATTAATCAGGAGGAGAGAACCTTCACATCTCTTCTGTGAAGAATCATGAACTGGGGAACTAAATGCAGGCAAACAGATTCAATAACTTTATTTTTACAGCAGAGTGACATAAGCAAATATAAATCCCAGTAGTGTTATTATAATGCCTGGTAAGCTAATTGAGAACGTATTCATTTGCTTCAACTAAATAAATTAGTTACAATTATATGACCCCAAGGTCATCTCCTTTAGGAGATGTCTAGCACTTGAATTAACTATTCAACTCTTCACAGTAAGTGGCCTCAGCCAATCAATGCCAAATAAATACTGCTGAAATATGCATTTAATTCTCCTAACACTTTAGCTTCTAAACCCTTTTCTTTGCCAGTGGTATTTTTGTTTGCTAATGTATTCTGGAAGGGTGAGAATTTTTTGAGTCTAGTCTAGTCCGAGCATCATCTTTGTAAACTCTGATCCCAAAAGAGATTACAGCCAACCATTTCAGACAGAACTGGTTACAGAGATTCCTTTGATATGGTGGAGAAAAATTTTTTTATTACAAATTCTTTATCTTGTTGGTTGCAAGAAGAAAACACAGATAATTTTTATGAAGTTTCAAAATCATGAGCCTCCAGTGTGCTTTGCCAGGTTAACTAAGGACAAAATGCCTCTTCTAAATGAAGAATCCATAATTTGCCAAACTCAGAGTTACTACAGATGAATTAAAACTGAAATTTAAAATGTCAGCTGCTTCACTACAGTTTTATTTTTGAAATTATATGGTACAATTTACACATCAACTAAATCCTGCTACAAAAAAAAAATTAGAATGTAAGTTCTTCTGAAAGCTAAACGCTCCTTTCCATCCTCCTGACTTGCTAAAACTAATCCTAATGAATCTTGGGTTTGTAATGCCTAGGCCCATGCCTACAAACCCAGTTTAAGCCCCTTAAATAAGTATTGTGTTGGACTCCTCTACTGGAGCACATCGTCCCTCAAGGAACTCACAGTAAGTTGTTATTTAGGCTTCTCACATGTATTAGTCCCTAGAAATAAGAAAACTCCTGGCCATTTTTCTGTAAAATGGAGTAGAATTATTTGCCATTTATTTGGACTACTGTAAGTAAGAACTCAGCTTGGTCCTGTGTATAGATTAATCCCTGCACAACTAAAAATGACTTGTCTTTTATTCTTGTACACTTTCCTGGATTTCACATGGTTTATCATGTAAATAAGCAAACATATCCAACTGCAGAATAAAAAAACCTCTAATTTTATAATTACATGTAATATACCTTTAATTAATATTAATTATTTTAAAGAGAAGAATAAACAAGATGACATCCTGCAGACTAGTAGACTTCATACCTTCAGAAAAAAAGTTTCATTAATTTTTAAACAAGAGGCATTCATTATTATGCTTTTTGTGGCAAGACTGACTTTTTTGTAAATGATGACCATAATTACGCCCCTTATAATGAACACTGCTATTACTAAACAGTACAATTTATATAATGTCTCTACTCTAGGAGACTTTGCTTTTTTATTGGGGAGAAAAGGCAGCTAATGACAGAGATTATTAGTTTAATACCATTATTTTAAAGGATATTGCAAAAAACATATATAGAGTATATTAATCTTTAATCAAAATTTAATCAGACTGTGTCTGTTTAGCGAGAAAAAGAACTGAATTATTTGTCTTGACTCTAATGCAATGTTGATGTTTCTCCTAGTTCTAGAGAAATGTACAAATTAAGTTATACCCAAGTGATATTTTTACACAGCATAAAACATTTTAGTGTCATTCATGTACTTAATTTAAGCCTGGCAGAACTATGTACAGATAAGAATTACTTGGAACTGCTACTAGCCAAATAAGGAATGACTTCACAATTAATTCTAGTTCTAGGAAGCCTTTTATTCAACTGCAAATACAAACTATTTGCAGCTTTGTCTGGAGATCTTTGGAGATGGCCTTGTCTTGAAGTCAACACAAAATTGTTATCAAGCAAAGGATTTTATCTACATTTGTTCTTGTTTTTCCAAGCAGAGGAAAAGACTAATGTGACATAGGTGACCACTTCCAGAACTAGCATTCTAAACATCAACACGAGACCATGCAAAAAGGGACCTAGAGAATATTTACGATTTGCTTATAGTATTTTCTGAATATTTTCAGCTGAGTTCAGAAGTGCTTCATGACACAAAAAGAGGCAAATTTTGCTGAGTTTAAATACTATTCAGCTAATGGCAACTCCTAGGAAAATGCTGATTTAACCACAGTTCACACGTGGCACATTCTCTTGCTGTTTCCCTGATTAAATATGTGACTGCATATTCCTGTTTGTGTTATAAAATAGTTTGCAAAATTGCACAAATTTAGTTGAGTTTTTTGGTAGTGCCTAAACGACTTTGTACAAAAGTGTTTCTCTTATTGAAGGAATCTATCCTTCTAAGTTTTATTAAGGGTAATTATTTATGAAATCCTGCTGAAATAATTTGTACTGCAGCTCTATGATTTTTTCAAGCACAATTTTAGTGAAAAGCAACATTATTAGAAGAACAAAGCAAAGTGATTTTGAGAGAACATTCTAGAACATGGATTTTATTCAAAGTGGAATTTTAAAGTTACACCCGAGGCTTGCTGAGCTTTTGGTCAAGCTGTGCCGGTCAGATTATGTTTTGTAGCATCAGGAAGTTAGATAGGGCAGAGGAGACGGCTTTCCATCATTTGCAGTCCAAACATATGCCTTATGATGACATTAGACAGAGATTTCAATTCTTAAAAAACTGGAGGTGGATGGATATTTTCTATCTAACTGGACCTTTGCAGGTATTTGTAAACAGGTGCAATAAATATCTGTAGGAAAAAAATAAAACAGTAATTGCCATGGAAGGAAAATATATTGTTTGGTTTTGAATGAGAAAAATTAAAGCAGAATGTTTTGTTTCAGGCCATCTCAGCCAAAATCAAAAAGTCATGATCTGACAAACTGAAAAGAAGCTTTTCATTTCACATCAGTTTGACATTAATCAACATCTGTCTGAAGTGCTGTTACATGCCATGAGATTTGTAGTTCTTTGTGCTGGGGACCTGAAAGCATGTTTCAGCTGTCAAATCCAAGAACATGTCCTAGCCCTGTGCTAATAAACCTGGCGTGTACATCATCCACCTCCCACTTTTTTCCCTTTTCCTTTGCTGTGCTTTCCCTAGGAAGGAAATTGAACTCTCAAAGGGAAACCATGACACATAGGCATCAGTCCTCTTATCTTGCCAGCTGTGGGAACAGGACTGCAGACCTTTCCATGGAGAAAATAGGCTCTTTGGACAGAGCCATAACCTTGCCAGACAAACCCTGCTTTGCTTTGCTTTGCTTTGCTCTCTCTCCATTGAAGAGGAAGATCTGTCTGGGAAACAGGTTTACATTCAACATACCACAATATGGCCTATTGTCCATAAATGATTGTATTCTGATGTTCATTCTTTAACCTGTAAATAATTTTGAAGAAGTTTGTCAGACTGTTGTGGGACAGGAGGTTAATGAATTCTGTAATGTAGGAAGAAGAGGCCTCCCCATCTCCTGATCTCCCTCACGTGTTTTGCATGTTAACTGCTGAATTCATAATACATCTTAGCTATAAATAAAACAATTTTGAAGCCAAATTCCTAATTAAAAAGGGTAGCTTCCTACAAATAAAGAGTAGTTACTGCTGCAAGATTTTTTGGGTATGTGAACAAAAATCTTAAAGACTAACTCTAAAAAGAGATGGACTAACATGCTGGCCAAAAATTTTTGTGAAAGAAACCTATGCTTCCATAAAAATGCACAGACAGCTAAAGTGAAAGATTCTTCTTGAAAAATATTTTCTGAAGTGTTTTACATTTTCTACAACAGGCACAGTCTTACAGCAAGTCGAAGGAAACTATAGATCTGCCGCTGTTAGCCCTAGTTATGGGGCATGCACACCAACTTACTTGAAAGAAAATGAACGTGCAGCCTTATAGCCCCAACCTGCTTGTGGCTGCATTTTTGTACATGTTTCCTGATCAACCTTGATTCAACTTAACATATCTTGCTTGCCTCTTGCAAGCATTTTTGACAAAATAAGTTAAACATCTTTTAACATCACCAAGGCACACCTAAAATATATCTTTCTGTATATTATAAAATTGCGAGAGTGCATGACAGTATTTTAGATTAAAAAAAAAAGATCAGCATGCATTATATATCATACTGAAAACTGGCGGCTTCTTACCAATGAAATATGAGCACATTTTGCAGTAGCTATCCTTTGCTAGGATTTAAAACTGGGCACAGTTACAGCTCAGACAGGCTGTAGACTATTTCCTTCCAGATAGGAAACAAACCTGTGCCACAACAGGGTAGAGCCCTTGCTGGGGGTGGTAGTGTTCATGCAGGCAGGTTAGCTGTAAGTATGGGTCAAAAACACAGCAGGTGCTGGCAGAAAAGCTTTGACTTGGCACTATGTATCTTTGAATAAAGTCATGTATCTATGTGCCCAAGCTTGGTTTTCACAGGAAAGTAGTATACCTTGAGGAATCCTCTTATTCCTCTGTAAACTAGGAATCAGTGAGTGAAAAAGAGCACCCCTGGAGTTATCTTTTACCAGGGGATGGGTCAGGAGAGTTGGCAGAGGGTTCCTACATCAAGTCTAGCAGGCCCAAGGCTGCAAGTGCTCAGTGTCTTGTGCTTACTCCAAACTGAGGACAAACAATAAAACATAGTGTGATTACTATCTGCACTGCCCCTTTTCAGAGCTGATGGCAAAGCCATGGTTTTCCCCTTTGGGTTCTGTAGCACTGTGAATGCTGATTCTGCATAATCATTCCACCAAAAAAACTGAAGGTGGTTCACTTGGAAAGGCAGAGGGCACAATACAAATAAGAATGAATTATCAGGCAAAAAAGAAACCTTTGGCAATGTTTTTTCAATGGGAGATGGGAGGCTTTGTAATTTGCAGAACATGGTGTTCTGGAGGCTGTTCAGATGAGAAAAAAATATTGAAAAATTCATCTCCATTGATTAAAAGCTAAATAAAAAGCTTAGACAGACATGGGAACAGCAAAAGAACAGATTCCTTGTATTCAACCAGAAGTTCTCAGCAACCTTTCTTACGTTGCTGAGAATGAGTCTGTGGTGGTTTAGCTTGAATGCGAAGGCTTTTTTTTTTTTCTTTCTCTTCCTAAGGAAGTTATAGCATAGATTGACAACACAGCTGACAAATAGGAGTGTTGGCTATGCCCCTGGAGAGCGCAGACTTAAATTAAAGGTCCCAGATGACTCGGCCCCTTTTTCCTTTTTCGGTTGCCAAGGAGCTAGCATTCCTTGGTAAGTCAGAAGTTGGTGCTAGGCCCGCGGGGCCAGGCCCAGCCAGGCCTCGGGGGGCGAACGCTGCCAATGAAGAGCTGCCTGGGCAGGCAGTGTCCCCTCTCTCCCCCGGCTCCTCCCATGGGGAGAGGAGGAGGATTGCAGACCGGCAGGGCTGGCCCTGCGCCAGGGGCCGTGGCGGCCGTGTTTTTGGCTTGGCTGCAGAGCCTCTAGTCCGAAGGAGGAGAAAATCATGAGAATCTTTCTCCGGAGCTCCAGGGAGCTGATGCAAGTTCGAGTTGCTTTGGATTTGTTCAGGGGTGGAGGAGGGTCTTCCATCAGCGTTCTTGAACATAATTCCCCCCCCCCCCCGCCCCCGTCACCTGCGGCCTTTAAGTTCCGGGAGTCAGTTGTCGAGGAGGAAGAAAAGACTCTGGGCAAAGACATTAACCTTTTCCCTTCTCCATGGAAGACAGAGTGATTTAAAATGTAGGGAAACAGCATTGAGACAAAGTCAGAAAGCACTGATACGGATTATTGGAAGAAGGCATGGAAGAAGAGAGCATTTCTGACCAGACTTCTTTAGATGTGAATTATGGAGAAATAGACTATTTCTTATAATATCATAATGCTGTTTGGGAGAATGCAAGTTCTAGTCAAAGAGTTGTGTGTACTGATATAAATGAGATCTGATTGAATAGAGTATGTCCATGGCTCCTGGGAAAAAATAAGGAGGTCTCAGCCTTTGAGACGAAGATGATTCCAGAGAGGAAGTGATGCCCCAGCTCCTGGGCTAAAAGGAGGTCTCTATTTCTTTTGAGATAGAGACGTTTTTAGAGATAGAAGAAGAGAATCCTTCTTTTATACTAGAAGAGCTTTCTTAAAATGATACCCCAAACATGTGGAGGCCTATAAGTAGCTTGGGAAACTGTTATATAGGTAGAATTGCATAGAATCTGAAAAAATTCCAGGCGGTTGCAGATTTTTGACATTAAGAGCCACCAGATCTTTTCTTGTGGTGTGTTCTCCATAAACTCTAGAGAGGTTTCTCTCCCATAGTGATGCAAAATTGTGTTTAAATTGTGGCAACTGACTAAAAATCATAGTTGTCTGTATTGAGTGGGAAGTGAACAGTTTGGGGGGGGGGGGGAGGGAAGGTGTTTAAATGTCTCAATTTCTGTTTTCTTTTTTCTTTAGTGTATGTTAATAAAACTTACCTGTTTTATGTTTAAATTAAGCCTGTTTTGCCTTTTTCTTCCAAAATCCTATCAGCTAGCAAACAAAATTCAGTGAACACTGAAACCGCTACATAAATGGTGCGTTGGCTGGGAAACTCTAACCTAAACCACTACAGAGCATCACATTAGCACAGCTAAAGTGAACCAGTTTGAGTAACATTTTTTTCACTCTGAGGGCGGTAAAAAACTGGAGTGGCTTGTTCAGAGAAGCTGTGGACTCCATCCCTGAAATTGTTCCAGGCCAAGCTGGATGGTGCTCTGAGCAACCTGACGTAGTGGAAGATGTCCCTGTTCATGTCAGGAGGGTTGAAAAGAGAATATCTTCATGGTCTCTTCCAACCCAAAGCATTCTGTGATTAAATGAAAACCATTCTTCTACAGTCTCTTACAGATACTAATCTCAAGAACAATGTTAAAGACACACTTGTTGATGTCTTGTAAACCAGAACACATATGCTTGCAACACTCTTTCTCTGTGTTTATAGAGTGAAACTTCTAGTGTCAAACACCTTTTGTTGTATTTTTCTAGTGAGATTGCAACCATTCACTCTCCGGCATTAGCTCTGGGGAAAGGCAGCCATTTCTGAAATTGTAATATTTGGGGGAATACAGAAGATGTTTCCTTGGTCATGGGTTAAAAGTTGTTGTTTACTTGCATGGTAAACCAAGGCAGTTGGGGGAAAACCAATAACACAAATATCACCTACCACTGTTCTGCTATCCTAGTATGAATATATTGTACTAACTCAAAAAACCTGACCGAACCAATTCCAACCAACACTCACTTGAAGATCAATATAGAAATATCACAGAATTATGTTCTACATACAGAATACAAAGGTAAATGGAGGCATCCCAAAATGAATGAAAACACTGGTGGCCAACAGACTGAAAATGCTGTTTGTTATAGCATATGATCTGACTTGAATGACATTATTTTGGAAAAACTTCACAGGCTCAATTGCATTTTACAGCTGAAAATATTGACATTGTTGTGACAGCCCATGCTGAACAGAACAACAAATTGGTTTTAGAAAGCAGAGAGCTCTAGGAGAGAATGCCAAATTTAATGTTCAAACTACTTTTGTATGGAGGAAACACAACATTCTCACTTCATATAAATTGATAAGCGAGGCTTTGCTTTGTGGTATTAATGGTGAGGATGAAAAGTCAATTCCAAACTGTATAAGGTTCTGTAAAAAGATTCCCTTGAAATAGCTCCAAACAATTAATTCCAGGTTTAGAGCATACTGATAAAAACTTACTATCCTCCTTGCCTCCTACTCTTCCTCATTGTTACCCTCAAATCCTTTCACTAAACTTTGTTTGAGGGCACCAACCCAGCCTCAAATATTATGAACCACTTTATTAGTAAAACAGCTTTTCTTAGGAAAAGTGTCCAATACGCACAAGAAGGTTCATCAAAAAGTGCGGTAGTTTCACATGCACTTTCTACCCAAAGCATTGCTTAGATTTGATATAGAATTTCTGATAAAAAAACAAAACAGGGAGCAAGCCATGAATTAATATACTTAATATACAAGTCAAACACAGAAGAATTAATATACTTAATATACAAGTCAAACACAGAACCAGTTTAGAGTTACATCAAGAGTGAGCCTGAGACTTCTGGATATCATCGTCTTGTGTTCATATGGTAACACAGGATATATTTTGTGGCCCAAAATTACGGAAAACTGGGAGATGAGTGTAAATTCAAGGTTTGTGTGTTCAAAAAGTCCTTCCCAACATTGGGATACTTCTTGAAGTAAACAGGTCACTGTCAGAAATGCTAGTTTTACAATGAGAAGGAATAGAAGATACTGCTACAGTCTCAGTAAGATGCACAGGAGGGAAGTTCGTTTCTAGTCTTGTTTATTTGCAAATGTTTTCTGTAGACTGTGAGCCTCCCATTTTCTTAGACACTGAGATTTATCCCTTAGCTACAACATGTGGAGGGGGTTTCTGAAGACATCAGAGGTGAATATCACTAAACAGAAAGATGATAAACACTTTAAAACTAATAGCAAAAGAAGAGCCAAGAAACTTCTAGTAGACAAGCCATAAGCCACACCACTTGACAAAAGTCATTAGAAAATCTAACTTTTTACATCACTAAAAAAAAAAAACAACTGATATGGGTTTATTTTTTCCTCTTTGTTTCTGATGATAAGGTGCAAAATGACAAATCATTAAAATTTACTTTGAATTCTCTACAATACAGAGAGAGGCATGATAGATTTGAAAACCAGTGTGTTGCAAACAATGAGCTTTCATTTCAAATAATCTGTGTTTCTATGCAAGCAACGAAATGTACTTTGTTCAATAGCAGGATTGTTATCTTTTGTCAAGTTGAATGTCCTTCACATAGAGTCCACCCAGTTAAGCTGTGATATCAGAAGATCACAAACAACAGCTAATATACAAAGATAAGATGAAAACTTAGCACAAGACTTTCCAGCTGAGTAAAGGGATTGTTTTGAGAAATGAGAATTGCTGCTAGCCCCAGTGCCTCACTGATGATGCACTTCAGCAGTGTTCAGTTGGTCAAAGAGAAGCAAGTGCCAGAAGAAATGGCCGGTGAGAAACACTTAGGGAATTACAGTGGTGCAAGCCTTGCTGTGAAACAAGCTACCTTCTCTATCTCTTAATCTCTAAATGTTCACCTCTGACTTCTCAGTGATCTTTGTTTTTGTATGGCTCAAAGGTCATTGCAGAGCCTTTCCCTGTCAATTCCCTGTATTTTTCCCCTGCCCTTTACTTCACTTTTCTCACTGAGACTTTCCTTCCTCAAACTCATCCTTCTGCTAATGTAAGGGAAGGAGAAGGGCTGACTGTTCCCATACTGGTGCTCTTCATTTGCCTTGGGTGAAGTTTGGTCACCAATAGCTCCAGGAAAACCCTCTGCCCAGGAAGTGCAGACTATGGATGAAGAAAGGGTAAAGATGATCTAAAATGCACCAGAAAAATAACGTCTTGTCCTCTGACTTCTTCCTTTCACCATTTTGTGCTTTTTCTCTAACCTTTTTTCAATTAGGCACATATGCATTAAATGTGTGTTATGTATTTTTAGCTATGGGAAATGGGAGGTAAGCAGTGTGGGAGTTGGCCCAGTTGAAGCAACTATAAACCTAAAGCCCTGGGAAATCCCTTTTTAGTTGTGGCAAGAAGTAAAGGTTCATGGGAGTTTGTATATTAATGAAATTACTCCAAATAAGGTCATGTTTTTAGGATTGGTCAGTCATGTCTTACAAATAAGGTCATGTTACCAGTTCGTGTTTCTGATTGGACCTTTACACTCAGACCTACCTAAAATATTGTTATATTTTCTCTTTTCCCAGGTTCTTCAGCATTGATCCTATACCTTGTGCAGCTTCCCCTAGTTTGTTATTTGACCATTAAAGTTCTGTTCCAGACGACCTGACTAACCCGTTCCTCTATTTTGCCACACACATTCCCATCTGGACCAGTCTCAAAGTCACACACACCAGCACCACAAGTGGTGTCTGAATCTGGACAGTCACATTGAGGGACCTGTCAGGATTGGTTTAGGTGAGATTGCCAACCAAGAGACTTTCCTCTCCACAGTGGACTATCAAATCATCAGGCCTGATGCATGATTTGGCAAGTTTCGGGTGACACTTGGAGTTACCAGTTGACCCAGTGGGCGGCCTTCAGAGGAGTGACCAGCTGACCCTGCAAGAGACAGGTAAGTGGAGAGGGGATAGTTTAACCCATCACCTTATCCTGACATAGGTTGAGGCATATCCCACCCCATCCAAGTTGGGCTTGTTGCACAATGGGTGCTAAATATCAACGGTAGAGAGGAACGTGTATGAATGTTTAAATTTTATGTTGACAGTCCATGGAAGGAAGGTGGGCAAAAAGGAACTTAAAAGCATCATGAAATGGGTCTGTGCCAACATCCCGAATGCTTTGGAATTTAATATTCTTTCTAAGGTGCTATGGGACTCAGTGAGGATTAAGTTATAAGACTTAAGTACTAAGAGAGATTCGGCAGCACCCCAAATGCTCCCCACTTTTCAAGCTATTCTTGAGACTTTGAAAGCCAAAGAGAAGTGCTGTGGCCCTAATTCCAATGCCATTTCTCCACATGGGACTGTCACTAATCCTGCTAACCCTAGGAGTAGGACACGGGAGAGAACGCATGCTACGCGGATGAGCCATTGTCCATCTGCCCTCCCATGTCCTCCTCCTTCTCACCCCTCAGACTGCCCTGCAGGGAATTACAGGGTTGACAATGCCGTTGTGCTCGGAAGAAGTGATGGTTCACCCTGTTACTCTGCCCTTCTGTGTCTGCCTCTACCTCCTCCACCTAGGGCCCAAGATGGCAAAGGTCCTGCCATCTTAGATCCTTCCCACTCTGCCCCACCCGTTCCCCCGTGCTCCCCTTGTCCCTCCTTCTCCAGCATGCCATCAACTAACCACCATCTTGTCACCAACTGCATTTTGTGACATCTACTAACCCCATCTTGTCTCCACCCACACTGCCACTATACCCCAAGGTTCCACCCCTTACTCTACCCCAAGGTTCCACCCCTGCCATCCCTAACTACGCCCCTTCTATATCAGACCACACCCCTTCCAGGGAAACTGGAACCCAGCCCACCAGGGTTGCAGAAGTTCCACTCCTCAACATGGTGGTGCCCATGTGCAGGCCATGCCAAGGCCTAGGCCGGAGACTGAGCACCTTTACCATTGTTCCACCACCAATAAAGATAAATTAGTGCTTGTGTCTGGTTACTCATCTTCCTCCTCTGAAGAAGATCTCAACGCTCCTGGATCTAGTGACATTGAAGACCCATGGTGGGGTGGCAGGTCCAGAGATCAGTGGTAAAGGAAGGGGACTGGGAGATGGTGTCCAAGTTTATTGTTGCTCCGATATGGTATAGAAAGGGAGGTGCGAATCCTAGATGGGAGCCAATATCATATGGAGAAATCAAAGAGCTATGCAAGGCTGCTAAAGATTATGGGAAAGGTTCACCTTATTTTGGCAATGTAGTCAGGGCTATCTTCACCAACCATGTGTTGACCCCTCCTGACTTAAAACACATAATGACTGTGCTGCTGTCCTCAACAGAATACACCCTGTGGGATGGGAGGTGGAAGAGACTGTTGAATCAATTTTTAACTGATTATGCTGGGGACCAGACATGGGCAGCACTGATGATGGACCATCTTGCAGGTGAAGGGGCTCAAAGTCAACCAGATGATCAAGCAGAAAACCTCCGTAGACCTGTACTTGATATTAAAACTGCATCAGGAAAAGTGCTAGTACAAGTACCTGATGGTAGTACACCACATCTTGATTTTGTAAACAACAGACAAGGACCTAGCAAACCATATATGAAATTTATTGACTGCCTTAAGCAAGTCATCAAAAGACAAATCATAGGGGAGAAGGCTAAGGATGAGTTGATGAAAAAATTAGCGGTGTCGAATGCAAACCCTGAATGCAAGAAAGTGTTATGCATCCTGCCATCTGAGCCTGAGCCAACCATGATACAAATGATTGAGGCCTGTAACTGCCTCAGAATGCCAGAACATTCGGCCACCTGCAAGCTCAGTCTGTCGTCCAAGGAGTGGCAGAGGCTTTGGTGGCAATGCAAATCATACCCAAGGGACCACAACAACAAGGTCTGGGCCCATGCCACCAATGCAGGGAACAAGGACACTTTGGAAAAGACTGCCCCCAGCAAGGAGTGAGGCCCATCTCTAGGACCTGTGGATGCAGAAAAAACTACCAGCAAACTAACAAGTCTTATTTCAAGCAGGAAAGCTACAGTGGACCTCAGTTGGGAAACTCCTGACGGAGCATGAGTGGCCCCGCACTGTGACACAAATGCCTCAGCCAACCATGCCCGTGATCACCTGTGGTGGTGGCTGGAGTAGTTTACCAGCTTGCTCACTGACCAGTCCACATGGAAAGTTTGTATCCTTAGGTTTTGTGGGTCTGAACCTCAGGCTGAAGTGTAGCGAGAGCGTGGAAGAAAGAGTGACTCTCACATGGGTTGAAGCGAGATGTTTATTGTTCCCACAGGGCCACGTCCAGAGAGTGCCTTCTGTGGTTCTCATTTCGGCTTTTGTATGAGGGGTGTGGAAAGGGCAAGGGGGAACCATAACTAATACCAGGTAAGGAGGGAGTGACCAAGACAGAAAGACAATACACAGGACATCTGATACATGATACAGGGTGGAGATACCAAAGGCTTTGCCATTCACTTCAGCCCCTCCCACCCAGAATCTTTCAGGTTTCTGGACCGGGACACAGAATGATTGGCACACCCACCACCAGGGAAAAACCAAAGGGGTTAGTAGGGCAGGGGGTAATTTAGACTGCACCATTGTTAAATGCACCACAACAATCACTGAAGGCCAAGTGGCCCAGAACTTCAGCACACCATCTCGAAGCTCCCACCAACAATGCCCCCAGGTACCGTGTTGGAGCTGGCAAGCTCCAAACCAGTAATGTCAACAGACTTTTCCTCTTACACAATATCTGTAGATCAATTTGGGCCCAAAGATCAGCCCCATGAGTTGCTTATTTTGGGGAGCTGCAGGATGAGCACTGAAGGGTTTTTTGTGCTTCCCTCAGTCTTGTCAGTAACATCCTGCCAAGAGATTACAGTGCTGGCAATGTGCATAGATCCACCATGCTTTATTCCCAAAGGACTGATGATTGTGAAAGCAATCCTCCTTCCAGACTGGACTGACTCTCAAGTAATGTGGACAGAGCTAACTGGCAGGGATCAACTGCAACTGACACGCACCTTAGAGCTTAATATGCAGAAGATTGTCATCACAGGACTTGTGGACACTGGCACAGACATCACAGTCATCTTCTGCTCTAAGTGGCCTCTCAGCTGGGCTCTCTCATCCACCTCTGGAGTACTGACAAGAATTGGAGGTAACAGCGACAGCCTCAGGAGAGCCCAGATAATCAAGATTAAACGACCAGAAGATTGAGTCGCTACCAGAAGACCTTTTGTGATAAGAACCCAAATAGTTCTAGGGGGAAGGGACATACTATCCCAAAGGGGGTTATGCCTAGAGACATTTTTAGTTGGGGGCATTGAACAGCACAACACTTAAGTTATCCTGGAAAAGAGACAAGCCCATAGGGCATCAGTTGCCCCTCCCTGAGAAAAAACTTGTCATGGTGGAGACTCTAGTAAAAAAAACAATTAGAAAAAGGACATATTGTACCAACTATGAGTCCCTGGAACACCCCCATCTTTGTCATCCCAAAATGAGGGAACAATAAGTGGCAACTCCTCCATAACCTAAGGAAGATCAACAAGGTCATAGAGCACATGGGTGCCCTACAACCAGGCCTTCCATCACCCGTGATGATTCCCAGAGACTGGGAATTGACTGTGATTGATCTGAAAGACTGTTTTTTCAATATACTTTTACATCCCGATGATGCTCTGTGATTCAATTGATGGATTCCATATACCAACCGTCAGGCTCCCTTGCAGCAGTACCACTGGACAGTGAATGAAAAACAGTCCCACCATCTGTCAGTGGTACGTGGCCAAAGTATTAAGTCCAATCAAAGAGAAACATCCACAGATAACCATGTATCATTACATGGATGATATACTCCTTGCAGCCGAAAATGATCTGCTTCTAAATAAGGCCCTGACAGCCACCACTGCAGCCATCCAAACAGCCAGTCTTACCAGCACTGAGGAGAAGATTCAAAAAGTGCCTCCATGGAGATCTTTAGGACTCCAAATTTTCTCTCAGACAATACAACCTCAACCACTGCAGTTAAAAGACAATCCACAGATGCTTCTCCACCTGCAGAAATTGCTGGATACCATCAATTGGGTCAGACCCTTTCTAGGGATTCCAAATGGAGATTTAGGCCCTTTGTTTATTAAGAGGAGACTCAACACTAAATTCATCTAGGCAGCTAACCACAGAGGCTAAAGAAGCCTTAGAGGAAGTGTCTGCAGCCATTCAAGATCACCAAGCCAATAGAATGGATCCAGTGTTACCCTTTCTGTTGGCACTTTTGGGAAAGGGACCCCAACCCTATGCTTTGATTTTCAAGTGGGATTTTAAGTTACCTGGCCCTTTGTTAATCTTAGAATGGATTATTTTACCCCATCAGCTGTGGAAAACCATCATTACCCAATCAGAAATGATAGCTCAGCTCATCATGCCAGCATAATTTCATCCTGCCTGATTTCCATTTCAGGGAAAGATTTTTCTACTATGTTCCTGCCCCTAAACATTATGAATTTAGATTGGCTACTCCAACAATCCGAACCCCTACAAATTGCACTTGAAAATTACTCAGGTCAAACCCTGAGTACCCTAAACATAAGTTACTGCATTCTAATTTTAATTTAGTTCCCAGACCATTGATTAGTGATGCACCTTTAGATGCACTCACTGTCTTTACCAACGGATCTGGCAAATCCCACAAATCAGTTTTAGCATGGTAGTATCCCATTACACGATTGGAAATCAGATATTGAAATAGGGGAGGGTTCTCCCCAAATAGTTGAGTTAGCAGCTGTTGTTAGAGCATTTTTAAGATTTACCTGTCCTTTTAATTTAATTCAGTTCTACTATGAGGTCATCCTTGCTGCAGACAGATTTATTAAAAGTGGAAATATGTAGGGGAGCAAGCGGAGGACTGGATTTTGGACTACACCAGACATTGGAAAGAAATGAAAAATAATGTTTTTGGAAAAAAAAACCTGAAAGTTTGAGAGCTAGAATTACTGCTTCATTGCTGTGGGAAGGAGGGAAAGGAAGCAGACATAAAATTTTAGCTCTCTCCTTGACTCTTACAAACAATCTTCCTGGAGGCCAAGAGGAATAGTAGAGAATATTTTGCACTGAATAGCCTCATACACTTCCTTTGTTTTTATCCCTGCAAGAATTAAAAGGTGAAAGACCAAAGGAGCAAGAATCACAGGATGGATATGGTTGGCAGGAGCTGTCAGTGCAGTCATATGGTCCAACCTCCCTGCTCAAGCAGGGTCATCCTAAAGTACATGGCACAGGATTGTGTCCAGACAGTTTTTGTGGATCTCCAGTGAGGGAGACTTCACAACATCTCTGGGCAATCTGTGCCAGTGAACAGTCATCTGCAAAGTAAATAAGTTCTTCCTCATGTTCAAGTGGAATTTTCCTGTGCATCAGTTTGTGTCCATTGCCTCTTGCCCTACTGCTCAGCACCACTCAGGGAGAGGCTTCATCCTCTTGACACCCTCCCTTCAGATACTTGAATATATTGACAAGATCTTCCTTCTAGTTGTCTCAACCTTTCCTCATAACTGAGGCTGCAGTCCTCTAATCATCTTCATATCCCTTGACTAGGCCTGCTCCAGGAGCTCCATGTCTTTCTTGTCTTGGGGAGACCAGAAGCAGACACAGTCCTCCACACACGGCCTGAGCAGGGCAGGACAGAGTAGAATAAAGAGACAGGATCACCTCCCTCAACCTGCTGGCAATGCTCTTGCTGATGTACCACAGGACACCATTGGCCTTCTTGGCCACCAGATCACACTCCTGGGCAGTGTGGTTCATGGGCAGCTTGTTGTCTCCCAGAAACCGGAGGTCCTTCTCAGAACTGCTTTCCAGCAGATCAGATCCCAGCCTGTGCTGGTACCTGGGGTTATTCCTCCCCAGTGCAGGACCCTGCATTTGCTCTTGTCAAATTTCAGAAGCGTCCTCCCTGCCCATGTCTCCACCCAGTCGAGGCCTTTCTGAAGGGCTGCACTCAGGGGTAACGGCCACTGCTCCCAGCTCTGCATTATCAATGACCTGCTGAGGTGGCATCTGTCCCTTCATCCAAGTGGGACAAAGTACTTGAGACAGGCCTCCAGCTAGACCCTGTGCCACTGAAGATGACCCTCTGGAATCCTCCATTCATCCAGTTTTCAATCCACCTCACCTTCCATTTATCCAGTCCATGCTCCTGGACTTTGACAATAAGGGTAACGTGGGAGACAGTGTCAAAAACCAATCAAGTCCAACCCTTTGCTCCTTACAGGATTACCTGAAAATAAACTATATATCTAAATCATTTAATGCTTGCCTGTAAAGATTGAGAAATTCCAGCAATTATCTAGGCAGTCATCATAAACATACGTAACTCTCAGCTTTCCAAGGTCTAAATGAGCAAAACAAAAATTGTAAAAAATTCTGATGGGTGCAAGATTGAAAAACACTTTTGACTAAGTCTTATGCTATGGCTGAAGACATCAAAGACTGCCATTTATTTCTGAGGCTAAAACCTATTATATGATTTCAGCAGAAGTCTCTGGTTATGTTTGTGTTATGAAGTGCATCATAGTTAAATTATTTAAAAGTTAAATGCATGTGTGTTAAAAAACCCCAACATGGTAGACAAAAACATCCCTTGGGGAAAACTGCAGTATTATTAGAATGATAGCTTTAGTGGAAGTTACTCTCCACAGTTAGTCTTACTTAATTTGATGAAAAGTATTTAAAAATTGAAGAGAGACTATGAAACATATGTGCCAGTCACCTATAAAATGGCCACATTATTATTATTATTATTGTTGTTGTTGTTGTTGTTTTTGTTGTTGCTGTTGTTGTTCAGGTAGGCTTGCATTTTCCACTTGGTGACGTTTTAACGTTTTTTTTCTCTACACTAAGTTAATGTCACAGTCAAACCAATACGCACAGAATGCACATCATTCAGGAGAAGGTTTACACCCTTCACAAGAGAAGTTAACTATGAAGAGAATCCAATGCTTCTGTTAAATTAAAGCTTCATCCACTATGTTAAATTACTGAGTAAATATGCACTAGATGTATGCTTTGAATACCAAAACAATTAATTGCCTCTTAAGGTGAGATACTTCTCTGCTATTTCTTAGCATACTCGTGGTTGATTTTGTGTATTTTGCTACCTCATGCTCTTTTCAAAGTATGTTATAAAAAGCTCAGAAGATCTGGTCTGTATATAGAATCTTTCAATGAAGAAATAACTTTAAGCTCTTCCAATAGATATCTCAAGAACTACTTTTGGAAAAGTCTTCCTAGATAAAATACGCTGAAGACACTATCCAAAACTGGAGAAAGATCAGTGAATGAAGAAATAGTGTTGGCAATTTTCAATGTACCAGACAGAAAATTATAAGCAGCCCAATATAGTAATAAGGAAACTCCA